>NC_052162.1:90460779-91060779 GCF_902713615.1 Scyliorhinus canicula
GCGGACCCGCCCCCCCCGATGGCCGCAACCCCACCCCCCCGATGCCGCAACCAACCCCCCCGATGCCGCAACCCCCGATGCCGCAACCACCCCCCCCGATGCCGCAAACCACCCCCCCCGATGGCCGCACAACCCACCCCCCCGATGCCGAACCCACCCCCCGATGCCGCAACCCCCCCCGATGCCCCCCCAGATGCCGCAACCCACCCCCCGATGCCGCAACCCCCCGATGCCCCCCCCGATGCCGCAACCCACCCCCCCCGATGCCCCCCCGATGCCCCCCCAGATGCCGCAACCCACCCCCCCGATGCCGCAACCCCCCCGCCGATGCCCCCCCCGATGCCGCAACCCACCCCCCCGATGCCCCCCCCCGATGCCGCGACCCCCCGATGGCCGCAACCCACCCCCCCGATGCCGCAACCAACCCCCCCGATGCCGCAACCCCCCGATGCCGCAACCCACCCCCCCGACTGCCGCAACCCACCCCCCCCGATGGCCGCAACCCACCCCCCCGATGCCGCAACCCACCCCCCCGATGCCGCGACCCCCCCGATGGCCGCAACCCACCCCCCCGATGCCGCAACCCACCCCCCCGATGCCCCCCCCCCGATGCCGCAACCCCCCGATGGCCGCAACCCACCCCCCCGATGCCGCAACCCACCCCCCCGATGCCGCCCCAATGCCGCAACCCACCCCCCCGATGCCGCAACCCACCCCCCCCGATGCCGCAACCCACCCCCCCGATGCTCCCCCCGATGCCGCAACCCCCCGATGGCCGCAACCCACCCCCCCGATGCCGCAACCCACCCCCCCCGATGCCGCAACACACCCCCCCCCGTTGCCGCAACCCACCCCCCCCCGATGCCGCAACCCACCCTCCGACACTGAACGGCGTCAACCATCATCAATGGTTGACGCCGTTTTAAAGCAACTGTGATTTTCGCCGACGTGACCCATGGCCACGTCGGCGGGACTTCGGCCCATCCGGGCCGGAGATTTGTGGAATCTAAAAATATAATGACATCCCGCCGGCGCCAGCTGTTTTCAGAGGCTGCCGGCGGGATTTGCACAACGCCGGTTTTTGGCCGTTGGGAGATTTAAAAACCCTGCAGGGAGCGGGAATAACGCCGCTGCCGGCCGATTCTCCGACCCTGCGTGGGGTCGGAGAATCCCGCCCGTGATTCTTATTTAGCAGAAGGTGCAACAGGGCCAGCGTACTTTCCAGATTGGGGAGGAACTTCCCGTAATAGTTTACGAGGCCCCGGTGTGTATTAATCGTTACATATGGCCGGGAGGCAGGGTTCAGCTCCAACTGTAGATAGGTGTAACCTCTATGCGAGGCATTGGATATCGGTCGAGCCGGGAAGCCGTATTCACTGTAAGTTTACAAGCGAACTGTGGCACCTGGCTTCATTACAGGTACAATTGGTGCTGCCCAGTCAGCGAAACGGATGGGCCTGATAATACCCAAAGTCTACAAACGAGTGAGCTCCCCTTCTACCTTCTCGAGCAAGGCGTAAGGCACCGGGCCCGCCAAGAAATAGCGCAGCATGGCTCCTGGTTCGACTTGGATACGGGCTATGGCCCCTTTTATTTTCCCCAAACCGGGCTGGAAGACATATGGGTACCGTCCGAGCACCTCAGTCAACCCTCCAGAAATTGTTTGGAGGATGTGCTGCCACTGCAGCCGCAAATGGCACAACCAGTCCCGACCCAACAGGCTGAGCCCGTGGCCGCGCACCACGATAAGTGGGAAACGCCCCTCCTGGTGTCCATAAACAACAGGGGTAATTGTAGTTCCTGCAATGTCCAATGGTTCCCCCGTGTAGGTGGCCAACCTGGCCTGTGTGTCGGTTAATGTAAAGGTCTGTATATCTGTTTGATGCGGTCGGATGTCTTCTGGGCGATCACCGAGACCGCTGCGCCAGTGCCCAATTCCATCTCAAGTGGGTGACCATTGACCCGTACTGTCACCTTAATGGGTGCCACACGGGGAGCTGCCACACAATGCAGCTGCAGGCAGTCGTCCTCCGTCTCCACATCCTCGGGAGTAGTCGCCGCAGGTTCATCCAAATGGAAGGTCCGGCCCCTGGGCTGGCCCCAATTTCAGTCGGAATGACGGCGCCTCTGGCGCCCCCAGGACCGGCGTCCATGACGGGGTCGGCGCCCACAAGTCTGACACGGACATGGCTCCTCATCAATTGGTTCTGGAGAAGGCTCCCTTCGGGGAGGAATGTTTGACGGCCACTGGCGTCGATCTGGACGTTGCCTCGCTCAAGGTACCGCAGGGGTGCGGGGGGACCCTTTCGGATGGAAGGGGTTGTGCCCCAAGGCATGCACCTCCATTCCCTGTAGCTCCTGCACTCCCTGTTCTGCGCTCTCTCAGGACAATACTATTTGAATGGCCTGTTGAAAGTCAATGTTGGTTCAGCTAACAACTTTCTCTGGGTGGCCGCATTGCTAATACCGCAAACCAAATGGACGCGCAACATTTCTGACAAGGTCTCACAATAGTCACAGTACTCCGCAATCCTGCGTAGCCTGGATAGAAACTCGGCAAGCGATTCTCCTGGGATCCTCTCAGCGGTATTAAACTGGTAACGCTGGACTATCGTGGATGGGGTTGGGTTAAAACGTTGCCCTACTAAGTTCACACGTTCATCAAACGTTTTGGTGTCCGGTGCAGCTGGGTACGTAAGGCTCCTAATCACCACAAACGTACGCGGGCCGCAGACGGTGAGCAATATGACAACCTGGCGCTCGTTTTCGGTGATGTTGTTTGCCCGGAAATAGTAATGCATCTGTTGTGTGTACTGGTTCCAACTTTCCAGCGCAGCGTCAAAAACATCCAAACGTCCATACAGAGGCATGGTGTAATAGAAAATAACTTCCAACCTGTATCCAGCAAAAATCCAGGGAGGTGGCTTCAGCAGTGTAGACAGCTATTCACTTTCATCGCCAGTTTTGTGAGGGCCACGAAGAATCCAGCACGAGTTGAAGGATAGAAAGAAATAACATTTATTTACAATAACATATATATATACACAACAGCACCAACAACTCCTTTGCTGCTCACTCTCTTCTAGCCGGTTCCAAAGTGGCCAGCTTTATTTATGCAGGGAATCTGCTAATGATTTCTCCGTGCCCCCTCATTGGGGAAGCTCTTATTCCCAAAGGATTGTGGGATTGCCATTCATTCCCAGCCAGTGGTAAGCAGGCAGGCAGGTTATAACAGTTATCCAAGGCGTTGCGCACGGTTCCATTGCAAACTTTTTGGCAGCTGTTGTGGATCTTGTTTTTGGTCTCTCCCGCTATTCACCTGCCTCGTTACGCTCTCGCTCAAGAGTAACAAGGCCGGAGAATCGTGCCCCATGTCTTTTTTTTTTAATGTTTTTTTTTTTAATTTAGATTACCCAATTATTTTTTCCAATTAAGGGGCAATTTTAGCATGGCCAATCCACCTACTCTGCACATTTTTTTTTTGGGTTGTGGGGGCGAAACCCACGCAGACACGGGGAGAATGTGCAAACTCCACACGGACAGTGACCCAGAGCCGGGATCGAACCTGGGACCTCAGCGCCGTGAGGCGGTTGTGCTAACCACTAGGCCACCGTGCTGCCCTTTGCCCCATGTCTTTTGATTTGCAGGATAAGCTTGAAGTAAGGCCGGGAGGACAGCGACGCTGCGCCCGCCCTCCCCCTTCCTCCCCACCCAGACACTCAGAACACCCCAGAAGCATTACACCAGGAAAGATTCTGACATTTTCCCACTGCTTTCACCTGCATCATCCATCACAGAAGAGACTATCGCCTCGGTGGGTAATGTTAACAAGCAGGCTCCTGGTCACTCTCTGTTGCGCATCATACACATGCTGCAGCACGTCAGATGGAGGAAAGACCTCCATCGCCCAGATGTTGTGCTTCTAGAAAAGATGACCTCATGACTGGTAGAGATACAGAAGCAGAGCCAGAATCTACAGGAGGGGATGTTGGCAACTTTCCAACACCTGTAAGTCCAGCTGGAGGAGCCCCACCATATCCAGGCACAGAAAATGGTGCCGACACTCATAGCACCCAACCAACACAGAAGGGGTGGGTGGTCTGGGGCAAGACATCAGAGCCATGTATTAGGACGTCCAAGGCTTGGGGCATACTGTGCTGTCCATGGCTTAGGCGGAGAATAGAAGAGCCCAATCACAGCAGACATGTCTTGGTCACAGATAAACATTGATGCAGCGCTCTAGAGCTTGGCCCATTTACAAAAGAGGGCATCGAGAGCATTGACCAGGCGCTGACTGACCTTAGCCAGTCACACGTACAGAGAAACATGGCACAGTCCCAGAGGGACATTACCGAGGCAGTGAGGGACATGGCTCAGTCGCTGAGTCTCAATGCACCATGGCTGAGGGCACTGAGACCATGGTTCAGATGAGGGTGGGCCTCCAGGACTGCTCGCCAAGTGACAGTGGCGCCTCCATAACTCACGCCGGCCTCCCCTCCAACGCACGGAGTAGTTCAGGGGTCAGCGTGCACATCCAAGGACCAAGGGGGATGAAGTGATGAGGCCTGCAGTGGAGACACTGGAACACCTAAGTCCTTCCGAATCCACTCCATCTAACATTGGTGCATCTCATGGGCAGCAGGCAGAACAGGTTGGCACGTCGTCACCTATGACACCAAAATGTCAGCTTGACCCATCCAAGTCTAGGCCCTCCAGAGGACGCCAACTAAGGCCATCACAGGGCAGAGGGTGAGAAAAGCAGCAGGCAGCATCCACTTCTGATGTGCTCTCTGGAGGAGCAGCTAAAAGAAGCGGTAGGCCACAAAAGAGTAGAAAGATAGATGACACTTAAGTTGGCATGGGTGTAGTATAGAGTATAATAAGTGGGAAGGGCACACATATTGTGAATCCTCACCATTAAACACTTTTGCACCACGAGTCTGATCTGCCTTGAACCTCTGTCTCACACGTGTGAAGGATAGCGGCATGGTGGCACAATGGTTTGCACTGATGCCTCATAGCACCAGGGTCCCGTATTTGATTCCGACCTTGGGTGACTGTGTGGAATTTGTACTTTCTCCTCGTGCCTGCCTGGGTTTTCTTCGGCTGCTCTGGTTTCCTCCCACAATCCAAAGATGTGCAGGTTAGTTGGATTGGTCATGCTAAATTTCCCCTTAGTGACCAAACGTTAGGAGGGGTCGTTAGGTGGGGTATGGGGATAAGGTGGGGAGTAGGCCTGGGTAGGGTGTTCTTTTGGAGGGTTGGTGCAGACTCGGTGAGCCAAATGGCCTCCTTCTGCACTGTCAGATTCTATTCAATTCTATAATGGGTTGGGGTTGGGTGTTGTGCGGCGGCCAGGTGGGCCCATATGGCTATACCTTCACTGAGATTTGGCAGGCATTAGGGACAGCAGTGTGAGTCTGCCTTGTATGACAGAATCCCCAGCAAGTGACTCCTAACTGTTCACCATCTTCGACTACCCCACCCCCACAAACATATTTGGACCCATGAGAAGGAATTTCCAGCACACATGCTGGGATCATCCAGCCGGTATATTTTCCTCGCGAGATAGAAATCAGATAATGTGGAGCACCGGAGCTTATCTCACAGCGAGTTGTCGTAACCATCCTGCATCCCTTGGACAAGACCTGCTGATACTGTCAACTCAGGGCCAATGGTGTGTGGTGATGCTGGTATGTCCCTCAGATGGGGGAGCGGGGCTGTGGCAGTGGGTCGTTGTGGGGAGGTGAAGTGAAAGATTAAGGGTGAAGGAAGGGATGGAGGGACTCAGGGACAGGGAAGGGTTGGGATCCCAGAGGAAAGTTGATTTTGCGTCTGGGGGGCAGGTGAGGGGGAAGAAAGAGGAGGGACAGGTCGATGGAGATGCCGCTGGCTTGGCCTCCTAATTGGTAAATCAGGAGGTAATAAGGTTGTCCCATGTGCGGTGGTCCAAGATTGCACGTTGGGCCGCCTGCTGTGCCAGCTTAGGCTCCACGCCCGGGACTTTCTCGAAAGCATCGTCTTCTGCTTTGTCAGCTGAGGCATGCTGTTCTACTTCTTTGACCAACATGTCACCCGGCTGCTGTGCGGTGTTATGAAGTACGCAGTAGGGCCAAAATGATGCTCAAAATCCTCTCGGGCTTTATTGGAGTGATCCATCAGAGTGGTCCAGGCATTGCAAGCGCATCTTGAGCACACTTATGCTATGCACTGGTCCATGATGCTCCTGGCTGCTGAGTGAGCCTCATTATGACGGTTCTTCGCTCTATACGTAAGTGTCATTCGCTATCACCTTGTCGCTCATTGACCCCTGCTTTTCTAATCCTCTCATTCCTCTGCTGCGGCATTGCACGTCTGAAGAGCTTAATTAATAATGCCAACACCTGGTGGGCCAAATATTGAGCTTGGCCACACTCATCCCCTTGATGATACTGCTGGGTATCAGGGTTTCCAAATATGCAGGTTGGGTGAATTTCCGCATGACCAGAAGACCTCTAAGTATTTGCAGGATTGTTCAGGGGTCTCAACAACCAGGAGCATGCAAGTTGCAGCTCGGGGATTTTATGCAGTAATGGGAGTCTCAGGCATGGCACCCCGATCCCAAGAGGGAGACCTCGAGTCCACGCACCTATCTCCAGTCATCTGCACTACTCCCAGTGGTCCAGGCACGCATCCCCATCAATGGCCATGGCTTGCACCAATTCATGCCCGTGACACCCGTCTGAGAGGGCTGGATGAGGAGCATCATGGGGGGAAGATTCGGTTTTTCAGTCCGTTAATCATATTGAGGCGCTTGCAAATCGCAATTTTGCATGGTACCAGCGCAGGGCGTGGTACTTGCAGCATCGGAAGGGGACCGGTGCATCGGAAAGCGACTGCTGCCCAATCATGGGGCGGGATTCTCCAAGCCTCCGCGCCAAAATTGCAATCAATGCTGGGGCGAAGAATGGGCGTTGACGCCACAAGGCGGCACAACGCCACTTCCGCGCTCTCTGGTCCCCAGAGAATTGCCGCGAATCGCGCACGAGCAGTCTACACGGTGGGGGGCCATTGACAGAGGACCCTCCCCGCGATTCTCTGATGAAATCTGTCCAAGTTCCCGCCCGTGTGGTTCTAACCACGTTTTGCCTGTTGGGAACGGTCAGTCCGTGGCCGCCCTGGTTGGAGGGGGGGGGGGGGGGTGGAGGAGGAGGAGGAGGAGGAGGGAGGGGGATCCTTCACCGGGGGAGCCTCACGGATGGACAAGCTAGCGATTGGGGCCACTGATCCGCGGCCGATCTCGGCCGATCTCAGGCCGATCTCAGGGGGGGGGGGGGGCTACATTTTCGGGACCAGTCTGCGGTGCGAGCCCGTCGTGTCGCACAGGGTGACCACCAGCGTGTGCATGCGTGGATTCCCAACCGGAAGTGCCGGGCCCCGTATCGGCAGCTAGAGCTGCGAGGAGTACTCAGGGGCCCTGCTAGCCCCCTTCAGGTAGGAGAATCACTCTGGACTTTCTTCAGGGAAATCCAGAGTGAAACGCCCGTGTTTTGACGCTGGGGTGGGGACATAGCCCTATTATTGGAGAATCCTGCCCATGATTTTTTGGCCGATGTTCCATTCTCTGTTAAATTGCGAAACTTCCCACCGACGTCAGGCAATAAAGAATCTACCCTTTGAGGTACCTTTTACTAATCTCTTTATTTTCACGTGAAACATTGCAGGAACGTTGCCTGAATAACAATTACACATTTGCTCTTGTATGTCTCTGGTTCCAATATTGACTACCAGCTCTGACTGTTTTCATTCTAGTCACTGAATATCCTGCATCTGGTCTTTGATATGCTTTCTCCTGTCACTCTGGAGGCAATATGCCATTTGGGAATCACAGTTAGTGAAATGCCTATCTCTGCCCCAAACTATCAAATTCTCTGTGACTACTGCATTTTTACTTTTTCTTTTCGCTCATTAAATGGAACATTTATCCCATTAACATTCCCAAGAGGAAGCTGATAGCAAAGCTCTGCATATTATAATTGTAGCTATCTGTAGCAATTTACTTACTCCCAGTATTGCTCACTTGGACCCTGGTGAGGAACGTTGATTTTTGATCCATCTGGACAAGTTTCATTATTTGCATTTAGCCATGTTGTATTCACGACTTCAAAGTGTCCACCAGTCATACTGAGATTGCAGAGTGGATCTAGAAAATGTGGAATTTAAAACACAGAAAGACTTGAATTTATATAACGACAGGTATCCCAGAATGTTCTCCAATTAAGTACGTTTGGAGTGTGGTCACTGTTGTAGCGACTACCATTTTGTGCACAGCAAAATTCCAGACACAAGTTCCAGCAATATGATAATCAGTTCTATTAGTGATGTTGTTTAGGGAAAATACTGGTCAAAGGAGCAGGAAATATCCCTGTTTTTCTTTGAAATAGTGTCAGAATCTTTAATGACAACATGAAGGATCTCATTTTTGGGTTTCATCAAAACACATGCTCCTTCAGCACTCCTTCAGGACTGTGCTGAAATGTGTGCCTTGATTATAAGCTCATAACTTTACAATGAGACTTGAATCTCTACTGTTTTGATTCAAAACTGAGCATGTTGCCACAGGTAGCTGTATTTAGAAGAACCTTGCGATGCGACCATCAATTCACTCGGAGACTTGAGTCGGAGTAAACAGTGGTTTTAATCAGCTTACAACTTTGCCTGCCTGCGACCGGTACAATACTGAAGGCGTTCCCGCAGGTCTGCTGCTCTTATACTTCCCGTAAGGGGCGGAGCCATGGGCGGAGCCCGTACATGCTCCACATCTCCCCCTGTGTGTGAAGCCACACAGTGGCCCATAGATGGAGCCCACAGGGTTAGTCGCATGGTATAATGTAACACAGTATACTGGTGAATTAACAGTATTTATACATTCACCACACCTTGTAATCGGCTATCTTTTACCATCATACAATCAAGTCTGAGTTCAGCTTTGACTGAGAAATTCAAATCTTTTTTATTACATGGGATTTTTGGTAGCATTTGTGATTCTGTTTGCAGTTCAGTCATTGGTTTTCATTGATTATTATTTTGCTGTGACTAATTCTATAATCTTTTAAACCAGGATTTTGATTTCAGCTTAGTTATAAGAAACAAAAAACAGGTAAAATTCAGAAGTATTTTGTAAAATTAGTTTTGTCAGGCATACTTTTTGTGAAACTATCAGCTTTGTTATAATGAACAAAAAGAGGATTAAATTCAGAAATATTTTGAAAAATGAATTTTGTCAGGAAAACGATGTTCTTTTCTTTCACGGTACCCCTCAACCCTAATTTTCATTGAGAAGTTGGCGGTGAGATTTTCTTCTTAAACCGCGACAATCCATGTTGAGTAGGTACACCCACAGTGCTGTTAGGGAGAGCATTCCAGGATTTTGACCCAGAAACAGTGAAGGAATGGTGATATATTTCCAAATCAGAATGGTGAGTGGCTTGGAGGCAAACTTGCAGGAGGTGGTGTTCCCATGCATCTGCTCCCCTTGTCTTTCTAGGTATAGAGGTGACAGGTTAGGAAGGTGTTATCAAGGAGCCTTGTTTACTCACTGCAGTGAATTTTGTACATGGTGCATATTGCTGCCACTGTGCACAAATGTTGAAATTGCTGGATAGGGTGTCATTCAAGCAGGCTGTTTTATCCTGAATGATGTTGACCTGATGTTATTGGAGCTATGACCAACCTGGCAAATGGAGAGTATTTCATTTCACTCCTGATTTGTGCCTTGTGGATAGTGGACAGACTTTGGGGAGTCAGGAAGTGAAATATTCGTTGCAGAATTTCTAACCTCTGATCTGCTCTTGTAGCCATAATATTTGTATGGCTGCTCAAGTTTAGTTTTGGGTCAAATTAAACCATAGGATGTTGATTGTGGGTGATTCAGCGGTATAATGCCATTGAATGTCATGGGGAGATGGTTGGATTATCTCTTACTGGAGATGGTCATTGCCTGGCACTTGTGTGGCATGAATGTTACTTGCTCATTATCAATCCAAGCCTGAATATTGTCAAAGGTATTGTTGCATATCTAGCCACAGTATTTGTGTGACAGGTCCCGTTCAGTTTCTGGTCAACAGTAAGCCCCAGTATGTTGAGAATGGGTGGATTGTTGTTTTGGACCATTGCACATGATATTACAAAGCACCCAATATATTCCAGTCAACCTCACAGTATACTCTACATTTTAATGTACACCATGGATATGATAGTTGTCATGTGAGAGTACCTTTCAGAAATGGATGTTTAAGCAATGTACCTTTAAGAAATGGAGCAGCTCATATTACTGAAGTGATGTCAGAGGGTGGGGGGAGCTGAGCTCACTTCTGCTTTTAGTTTCAATTTGAGAGAGAGCAGCTGAAAAGTGCCTGGCTGGTTTGCTGTGAGCTGTTAGAAAGGAGGACCCTGAGTTTTGAGGAAAAGAGCTTGGGTGTGTCTGTGTTTTGCAGTGAGCTGGATCTGCTGTGATCTATGCCATGAAAGACTATCTTTGAATCATTTGGGTGATTTAAACTCATAATAGTAATGTCTTTAATCTGATGTGTTTCTATTTAAAGGTGTTAAGTCTCTTGGATGTTTAAAGGAACAACTGAAGGATTATTTAATGTTGTATTATTTTCGGGGTTATCTTTGAAGTAAGGGGTGTTAAGTGATCCAATGTTTATTTGAAAAGTTAAGTTGAGTTCATGGAATAAACATTGTTTGTGTTTAAAAACCCACGTGTCCATAATTGTAATACCACATCTGGAGAACCAGCCGTGTGCTTCAAAAGCACATTAAAGGGGGAGGTTGGTTGAACTCCATGATACATTTTGGGGTTCTGAAAACGCCTCTCCCATAACATAGTACCCTGATAGAATTTGGTTGTGAAAATCAATTTATAGTATACCATGTGTATTGTGGTGCTCTGTATGTAATAGAACCCATAGAATCCTTACAATACAATGGTGGCCATCTGTGCCCTATTCCCATAACTCCTATTCACCTGTAGACAAAGGGCTACATAGCATGGCCAATCTCACTAACCTGTACATTTTGGGGAGATTTTATTTTGATATATCGCCTAAAACTAACTGCAATACTCGATGAAGGAATTAAAGCATTAACAATTTATTTAGTGAGGCACAGCAAAGCCAATGGAATAATGAAAAACTTTAGGGCTTTCATGCGTTTCTACTGAAAGTTCAGAATCCATGTATTTTCGCTCATTCCACCAAACAAAGGAATAGAGCGTGATTCCCAAAACAATGCCATTGTAATGTATGACTCCCATGGTGACTTCATGGAATACACCATCCCATGATGACCCCATAGGAACTCGTGACCCCACAGCAAACCAAACAGATGTTTTTATTACATACCTTTTCTCGATTACATGTAGAACATGGCTAATTATATAACTGGTACACAGATCTGTCTTTCCAATAATGGGGTGGATTCTCCATTATCTGACGGAATTCCTGATCAGGTGGGTTGTCTGAAAAATGGGATCGTCGCCGTGCACTAAAACCGTTGCAATGTTCCGGTGGGAGGATGCAAATGAGTGATTATGTTGATATTTGCATCCATTTCAATATAAATAACAGGCTGGAGGCCTGATCCACCACCAGCCACTCCCCCCACTCCCTTGATATGCACCGACCCCCAGCAGAAAATCTACTGGGTGGACCTTGGTGCACGTTTGCCCACGCGTGGACCCGAGGTGGGTCAAAGCGGTCAGTGCATAACTGAGGTGTTTCGCAAAGTCCATCGGAAGGCCATCTCCCCCCGCAACTCAAATCCTACCGTCGCCTCCTGACAAGTGAAATGAAATGAAATGAAAATCGCTTATTGTCACGAGTAGGCTTCAATGAAGTTACTGTGAAAAGCACCTAGTCGCCACATTCCAGTGCCTGTCCGGGGAGGCTGGTACGGGAATCGAACCATGCTGCTGGCCTGCTTGGTCTGCTTTAAAAGCCAGCGATTTAGCTTGGTGAGCTATAGTGGCATCCTCATGCCCCATTATGGATATAATGGGTCTGCCCCTCCAATAGCACATGAGGGTGACCTGACCCCCTCCTTTACTGTTGCCCCCCAGCCCCCCACCAGTTACCCCCATTAGACCCCCCAACTGACCCCCCCATCATACCATCAAACCACTCCCTCCCCCTCAATCAGAGATACCTGCCTGAAAGCTAAAAAGAAGTCCAGGTAGTACAGTTAAAGATCACTGCAGTTTCACTTACCCTTCCCTAACATGTGCTGCCTCAGACAAAAGTGTTTAAAGCAGCAGCTGCTACAAGTGTCAGAGGTTTCGTCCAAAGCTAAGTACACTTGAAAGGGCTTCAAATCCCCTGAAAACCTTTCAGATACAATTTCACACAGCAATACATTGCACTAACCAGTGATTGACAGGTTTATTGACAGGTGCTTGGTGGATTGTTTATCTATCTCTCTCTTCACCCTTGAATGCATCTCCATTTCCCTGCTTTGATGCTAACCACAATGTGTATAAACAGTCTTGCTATGATTGATAGATCTTGTCTACATCAGAAGCAATTAAGTGATTTCTGTGGTAAAGTGGTAAAAAGAGGACGTGAAACCACTTACCTGTTTTTCATGTGGCCAGGAGCTGTCAATCATAGCAAAAGTATTAATACACATTGTGATTTTCATCAAGGCAGGGTAAGGAGATTTGCTTATTTTGCAATCCTTTTAAATCTGTGTTCTCTTATTCTTGACCCTTTTTCCGAGTGGAAACAATTTCTCCCTATCAATCTGTTCATCCCTCTCATGATTTTGAATATCTCTATGAAATATCCTCTTAGAACATAGGACATAGAACAATACAGTACAGAACAGGCCCTTCGGCCCACCATGTTGTGCCGACCACTTATCCTAATCTTAGCCTTCTTCTCTCCAAGAAAATCAATCCAATGTCTACAATCCATTCTTATAACTGATGTTTCTCATCTCTGGAACCATTTTTGTAAACCTCTTCTGCACGCTCGCCACAGGGTTCAACATCCTTCCTGTCAGGTTGTTCCCAGAACTGTACGCAATATACAAGCTGTGGTCTAACAAGTGGCTTATATATGTTCAGGATAACCTCTTTGCTTTTGAACTCTCAGCCCATACAAAGCCAAGAGTACTGTATGCTTTATTAACTGATCTCTCTGCCTGTCCTACTACTTTAAATGATCCATGCACTGTTATGGGCCAGGGTTTAGAAAACTCCAAAATATATCATGGAGTTCACCTGACCTACAACTGTTTATCAATTTTGGTTATGAAGAGCACAAGGGCCTGCCTTTCAGGTGTTATTCAGCAGAGGCCTTAAGCACTTTTAATCTAAAACAAGCTTAATTTTACGAATTTAGTTAACATTTATAATCGACACACAGTCGGCATTTTTATCAACTACCAACATAAATACCCCACACAGCTACAGTAACCTTGGTATCACCCTTAATAAATTTCCCCCTTTAACTGTTCCAATTTAATAACAAGATTCCAGAAACCAGTACCCCTTTTCAAAGGTGTGACCCAGCACATAACATTCAAGACCTGGTATGGATGCTCCTGTTTCCTTTCAAAAACAGCAGGTTTGAATTTATTCCAGAAAACAGTTATTTCTTTTCAAGTTATCAAGCTGCTAGAAACAGCTTTTAAAATGCAGATAAAATAATACCCCCTTTCAACCTGCGCTGAACAAAACCAGTTCAAACTGAAAGCGCAAGGAAAACTCAGAGCCACAGCCAGCTCCCAACTCAAAAGCGAAAGTAAAAGCCAGAGCCACAGCCCTGCACCACCCAGCCATGTGAAAGACAAAACATTCCTTAAATGGACACTCCAGCACATATACACCAAAGTTCCTCTGTTCTTCCACCCCTTAAAGGATTTTATTCATTATTTTATATTGTCTCTTCCAGTTCTTCCTACCAAAATGCATCACCTCACACTTCTCCACATTGTGCTTCACTTGCCCATTCCACCAACTTCTGTGTGCATTTGAAGTTCTGCACTGCCCTCACCACAGTTTACAATATTTCCAAGTTTTGTATCATCTACAAACTTTGAAACTGCCCCTTGCATGCCAGGATTTAGATGGTCAATATATATGATGAAAAGCAAAATTCCCAATACTGACCCTAAGGGAACACCATTCCAAACCTTCCTCCAGTCATAAAAATATCCATTGACCATTACTCTATGCGTCTTATTATTCAGCCAATTTGTATCCATGGTGCTTCTACCTTTTATTCTATGAGCTACAACTTTTCTCACCTTCTGTTACCTTCACAAAAATCTCCAGCAAATTAGTTAAATGTGATTTACCTTTCAGAAATCCACACTGATTCTTCCTAAACAACCCACATGTTTCCATGTGACACCTAATTCTATCCCAATTAATTATTTCTAGACACTTGCCCACTGATGTTAAACTGACTGGACAGTAATTGCTGTGGCTATCCTTACAATTGTTTTTGAACAAGGGCATAACATTTGCACTTCTCCAGTCCTGTCACCTCCCCTGAGTCTAGAGAAGACTGGAAGATCATGGCCAGCGCCACTGCAATTTTCATTCTCAATATACCTTTTTTTAATTTAGAGTGTCCAGTTCTTTTTTCCAATTAAGGGGCAATTTAGCATAACCAATCCACCTACCCTGCACATCTTTGGGTTGTGGGGCTGAGACCCACACAGACACGGGCAGTGACCCGGGGCAGGGATCGAACCGATGTCCTCAGCTCCATGAGGCAGCAGTGCTAACCACTGCACCACCGTGCCACCCTTATAGAACCATGGAATGGTTCATTTAATCATAGAATTTACAGTGTTCATTTAATCATAGAATTTACTGTGCAGAAGGCCATTCGTCCCATCGGGCCAGCACCGGCCCTTGGAAAGAGCACCTGAACTATGCCCACAACTCCACCCTATCCCCGAAATCCAGTAACTCCACCCAACATTTTTGGATACTAAGGGCAAGTTACCGTGCCCAATTCACCTAACCTGCTAGGGAATATACCTTGACTGTGTTCAGATTTCTATTTTAAAGGTAGTCCATTGTTCAGCTACTGGTTTTCCTGCCAACCTTTTGTTCCATCTATCCAGCTGAGCTCCATTCTTGCCCCGTTGAAGTCAGCTTTCCTCCAGTTAATTATTTTTAGTCTAGATTGCCTATTTTCTTTTTCTATCATCGTCTTAAATCTTACAACACACTGTTCGCTGTCTCCTAAAAATTCCCCCAAATGTTCTTCTCTGTGCCATTTATTAAACACACTGCGGTCAGGTTGGAGTGGGTGTGAGGATGAATATTTTAATGAAGAGTACAGAAGGAATTGAAATAGGTTTCTCTGCACTTTATAGGTTACCTAATTAGTTTCTTTAAAGTGTAAGTGGCACATTGTAATTCTGTGTACCAGGAGCAACTGGGCATACCTGGTGCCCCAGTGTAAATGACAGAGAATAGGACTGATGATGCACTTGCAACATTGGCAAACCATTATAACATGGCAGCACTTGTTTGAATAGATTTCAGAAGCAGATAACAGCCAATCTGCTAAACCTGCAGAACTGGGGTCACACTTCACAGTCCCAGTCAATATGATAAGGTCAGGTATCACCCACATCCCTATTCTGTATATTAACAGTCAGATATCACCTCCAGTCTGTTTGTTCAATATTACTGTACTCCAGAAATGAATAGGACAATCCACAATTCAAAAATTCCATGTTAATTTATGTGCATGGTGTGAGTTACAGGGAAGGCTAAGAGGAATATAAACAGAACAGTATTCATACATGTATCAGCTTGAATTAATTTCTATTTATTTCAACATTTTTGTGGGGCAGGAAAGAAGGAGAACAATAATAATTGGAGAGATGAGTGAGATGGAGATGCTTTGGCTGAGAAAGAAGTTGGAAATAATTGGGTAAAGTTGGGAGATATTGAAGACCAATTGTTTTTAAATTAATTTATGGGATGTGGGCGTCGATGACTAGGTCAGCATTTAGTGCCCATCCCTAATTGCCCTTTAGCAAGTGGTGGTGAACTGCCTTCTTGAACCGCTGCAGTCCCTGAGGTGTAGGTACACCCACTGTGCTGGTAGGGGGTGAAGAGAGACGCTGATGTGAAAGAAATACTTGATGAAGGGGTGCCTCCTGGGTACCTAGGTAATTTTGTATACCGCAATACTTCATTGGTTTGGCATTTTGCCAACTCATGGGAAATCCTGGCCACGATTTAATGGCCACGCTGCACCCCAAAAGCGGCTCGCCTTAGCGCAGCAAGGCCGATAGAAGTCGGGAGACCCTGCTCCGGAATCTACCCGGCTGCAACGCCTTCCAAGATCTAACGTGATCTCGCGACATGTTGCAATGTAAATCACTTTGTAACAAATCTGCACATTAAAGGAAGACAGCTAGTCGCACTTTAATGTGCAGAGTCTCGATTAAACTCCCTCACCTCCTTCGGCAAGCGCTGTGGAGTATTGGTCTCCACAAATGGGAACCAGAGCTTGTGGTCCCACGGGCCATCCATCTGGTCAGAAGGAAACAATTGTCGTTCCTCCAGCCTGGGTATTCTGCTGCGGGGAGGCAACATCACCATCTCCGAAGTTAAGGAGGTGGTGGGCGGAAGCCTTCAGTTGTTCAGCGGTAGCAGCGAGAGCAGTAACCAGGGGGCTGTCGGAAAGGTAAGTTTCCCGCTTTAAAAACTTACCTTACAGGAGAAAGGGGCTTTGCTTTTTAACTAACTTTTTATTTCGGAGTTTCTTTTTGTTTCAGAGCAGCAGGAAACCGGAAGTCGGCCGTGGGGATTTCTGGGGAGGTGTGTAGTACCTGTATATAAGTTGGGCGGTTGCTAAACCCGAGACACTACACTTGTAGTGTCCCCCACCCTTCTCCCTCCTCTAACCTAAGGGGTTGAGTAAATATCAGGGAAGCTCTTCCTTTCTTTTTCTTGTTTTATCTAGAGGGGATGGCAGGGAAGGCAGGGCAATGTTCCTCCTGCAGAATGTTTGATGTGAGTGACGCCGTCAGTGTCCCTGCTGATTTCACCTGTGGGAAGTGCACCCATCTCCAGCTCCTCAGAAACCGTGTTAGGGAACTGGAGCTGGAGCTGCATGAACTTCGGATCATTCAGGAGGTAGAGATGGTCATAGATAGAAGCTTCAGGGATGTAGTTACTCCGAAGAATGAAGATAGATGGGTGACGGTGAGAGGGGCTGGGAGTAAGCAGTCAGTACAGGGAACCCCCGTGGTCGTTCCCCTTAGTAACAAGTATACAGCTTTGGATACTGGTGGGGGGGGGGGGGGGGGACTTATCAGGGATAAGCCATAGATTACAGGTCTCTGGCACAGTCTGTCCCTGTTCCTCAGAAGGGAAGGGGGGAGAGGAGTAGAGCATTAGTCATTGGAGACTCCATAGTTAGGGGGATAAATAGGAGATTCTGTGGGAATGAGAGAGAGACTCGCGGTTGGTGTGTTGCCTCCCAGGTGCCAGGGTCCGTGATGTCTCGGGATCCTTGGGGGGGGGAGCAGCCCCAAGTCGTGGTCCACATCGGCACCAATGACATAGGTAGGAAAAGGGTTAGGGATGTAAGGCAGGAATTCAGGGAGCTAGGGTGGAAACTTAGAGCAAGAACAAACAGAGCTATTATCTCTTAACGGTTGTTACCCGTGCCACGTGCTAGCGAGATGAGGAATAGGGAGAGAGAGCAGTTGAACACGTGGGTACAGGGATGGTGCAGGAGGGAGGGTTTCAGATACCTGGATATTTGGGTCTCTTTCTGGGGTAGGTGGGTCCTCTACAAACGGGATGGTCTGCACCTGGACCAGAGGGGTACCAATAATGCTCTTCGGGAGGGTTTAAACTAATTCTGCAGGGGGTTGGGAAGCTGAATTGTAGCTCCAGTAAACAGGAGGTTGAGAGCAGTGAAGTCATGTGTAAGGTTTCAAGGTTGCAGGAGTGTACCGGCAGGCA
The DNA here is from genome assembly GCF_902713615.1 of Scyliorhinus canicula. Lineage (NCBI taxonomy): Eukaryota > Metazoa > Chordata > Chondrichthyes > Carcharhiniformes > Scyliorhinidae > Scyliorhinus > Scyliorhinus canicula. Next base: position 90,478,775 of record NC_052162.1, read on the forward strand.
GGAAGGTGGTTTAAAGTGTGTCTACCTCAACGCTAGGAGCATCCGGAATAAGGTGGGTGAACTTCAGCATGGGTTGGTACCTGGGACATCGATGTTGTGGCCATTTCGGAGACATGGCTAGAGCAGGGACAGGAATGGTTGTTGCAGGTTCTGGGGTTTAGATATTTCAGTAAGCTCAGGGAAGGTGGTAAAAGAGGGTGAGGGGTGGCATTGTTAGTCAAAGACAGTATTATGGTGGCAGAAAGAACGTTTGATGAGGACTCATCTACTGAGGTAGTATGGGCTGAGGTTAGAAACAGGAAAGGAGAGGTCACCCTGTTGGGAGTTTTCTATCGGCCTCCTCCGAAAATTTCATGAGATGTAGAGGAAAGGATTGCAAAGATGATTCTGGATAGGAGCGAAAGTAACAGGGTAGTTTTTATGGGGGACTTTAACTTTCCAAATATTGACTGGAAACGCGATAGATCGAGTACTTTAGATGGGTCCGTTTTTGTCCAATGTGTGCAGGGGGATTTCCTGACACAGTATGTAGATAGGCGAACAAGAGGCGAGGTCACATTGAATTTGGTAGTGCGTAATGAACCAGGACAGGTGCTAGATTCGGAGGTAGGAGTTGTGGACAGTGCAGAAGGATGTTGCAGGTTACAGAGGGACATAGATAAGCTGCAGAGCTGGGCTGAGAAGTGGCAAATGGAGTTTAATGCAGAAAAGTGTGAGGTGATTCATATTGGAAGGAGTAACAGGAAGACAGAGTACTGGGCTAATGGTAAGATTCTTGGTAGTGTGTGTGGTGAATATAACATGGTAAATTCACACTGTATATTGTAAGCGCAGTAGCGTTACCCGACCACTAGGGGGAGAAGCTCTGGGAATGCTCAGGAGCTTGTACAGGGCTTCACCCTTGGCTCCGCCCATGACTCCTCCCCCTAATGCTGCTGTATAAATACCCTTGTCCAGAGTCAGCCTGCAGTTCACAGAGAGTTCATCAACAGGTAACAGGCTGGCTCTGAAGTAAGTTGATTAAAGCCTAGATTCATACTTGGACAATGTCACCATCTGCGGCTATGACCAGCAGGACCACGACGCCAACCTCCACCGTTTTCTCCAGACGGCACAGAAACTGAATCTCACTTATAACAAGGAGAAATGCGTTTTCCGCACAAACAGACTGGCCATCCTCGGCTATGTCGTGGAAAACTGAGTCCTGGGCCCAGACCCGGACCGCATGGGGGTCCTCCCCCTCCCCCATTGCCCCAAGGCCCTCAAACGGTGCTTGGGCTTCTTCTCCTACTACGCCCAGTGGGACCCTCAATATGCGGACAAAGCCCGCCCACTCTTTAGGGCCACACAATTTCCCCTGTCAGCTGAGGCACGCCAGGCCTTCGACGGCATGAAGGAGGACATCGCCAAAGTGGTCATGCGGGCGGTGGATGAATCCACTCCATTCCAGGTTGAGAGCGACGCCTCAGAGGTAGCTCTAGCAGCCACATTAAATCAGGCAGGGAGACCAGTCGCATTTTTCTCCCGTACCCTCTCAGCTTCAGAACTCCGACACTCCTCAGTCGAGAAAGAAGCACAAGCCATTGTGGAGGCTATTCGTCACTGGAGGCACTACCTCGCAGGTAGGAGGTTCATCCTCATCACCGACCAAAGATCAGTTGCCTTCATGTTTGACAACTCGCAAAGGGGCAAAATTAAAAACGACAAAATTCTGAGGTGGAGGATCGAACTCTCCACCTACAATTACGACATTAAGTATCGACCCGGGAAGATCAACGAGCCTCCGGATGCCCTATCCTGCGGGACATGCGCCAGCGCGCAGATTGACCGATTGAAAGTCATCCACAATGACCTCTGCCACCCGGGGGTCACCCGGCTTGCCCACTACATCAGAGCCCGAAACCTGCCTTTCTCCAACGAGGAGGTAAAAGCGGTCACCAGGGACAGCCCGATCTGTGCGGAGTGCAAACCGCACTTCTATAGACCAGACAGGGCCCACCTGGTCAAGGCTTCTAGGCCCTTTGAACGCCTCGCAATTGATTTCAAAGGGCCACTCCCCTCAACTAACAAGAACGTTTACTTTCTAAATGTTATAGATGAGTTCTCCTGTTTCCCATTCGCTATCCCGTGCCCCGACATGACCTCCCACACAGTCATTAGGGCCCTGCATGACATCTTCACCCTGTTTGGTTTCCCCAGCTACGTACACAGCGACCGGGGTTCGTCCTTCATGAGTGACGAGCTGCGTCAGTACCTGCTTGACAAGGGCATTGCCTCGAGCAGGTCTACCAGCTACAACCCCAGGAGGAACGGGCAGGTGGAGAGGGAGAACGCGACGGTCTGGAAGACCGTCTTCCTGACCCTCCGGTCTAGAAAGCTTCAAGTCTCCCAGTGGCAGGAAGTCCTCCCAGACGCGCTCCATGCTATTAGGCCCCTTTTGTGCACAGCGACCAATCAGACCCCTCACGAGAGGCTCTTCATTTTTTCCAGGGGCACTACCACGGGGTTCTCACTTCCGGCATGGCTGAGGACACCGGGCACCGTACTTCTGAGGAAACACGTCAGGGCGCACAAAACCGACCCCCTTGTTGAGAAGGTGCGCCTGCTCCACTCCAACCCCCAGTACGCATTTGTCGAGTTCCCTGACGGCCGTCAGGACACGTTCTCCCTCCGGGATCTGGCACCCGTCGGATCCAGCTCCCCCTCGACCCCCACAGAAGGACCCCTCACCCTAAACCCCATGCTGCCGCCCCCTAGCGCTCCCGAGCCCGCGAGCTCGCTCCACCAGTTCTGTGCACCCACGCCGGCCAGCCCCCAGCACCCCCAGTCGAACCAGGAGAGTATAAAGCTTGGATACAACCCTCCCTGGAGTCCGCCATCATACCCCAGCACACAACACCCATCCAGCCACCGCAAGAGGCTGCAACCCCGGTGCTCCGCAGATCACTGCGGACAGTTCGACCACCGGACAGACTGACTTTGTAAACCACCACCCCCGCCGGACTTGATTTTTTTGCAGGGGGTGAATGTGGTGAATATAACATAGTAAATTCACACTGTATATTGTAAGCACAGTAGCGTTACCCGACCACTAGGGGGAGTAGCTCTGGGAATGCTTAGGAGCTTGTACAGGGCCTCACCCTTGGCTCCGCCCATGACTCCTCCCCCTAGTGCTGCTGTATAAATACCCTTGTCCAGAGTCAGCCTGCAGTTCACAGAGAGTTCATCAACAGGTAACAGGCTGGCTCTGAAGTAAGTTGATTAAAGCCTAAATTCATATCGGAAACACATGTCTGGTGAATTGATGGTTCCATCAGTGTGGATGAGCAGAGAGATCTTGGTGTCCATGTACATAGATCCCTGAAAGTTGCCAGCCAGGTTGATAGGGTTATTAAGAAGGCGTACAGTGTGTTAGCTTTTATTGGTAGAGGGATTGAGTTTCGGAGCCATGAGGTCATGTTGCAGCTGTACAAAACTCTGGTGCGGCCGCATTTGGAGTATCGCGTGCAGTTCTGGTTGCCGCATTATAGGAAGGATGTGGAAGCATTGGAAAGGGTGCAGAGGAGATTTACCAGGATGTTGCCTGGTATGGAGGGAAGATCTTATGAGGAAAGGTTGAGGGACTTAAGGCTGTTTTCGTTAGAGAGAAGGAGGTTAAAAGCTGAATTAATTGAGGCATACAAAATGATCAGAGAATGAGATAGGAATGAGACATGGAAGCTGAATGTGAAACTGTTGACTCCAGAGAACCTCGAGGAACTTAAAAGGGATTACAAAGGTTGGAGAACCGTGAAATCCCTCTTTGAGTCTCCATATCTCTGGTGGGAAGCAGAATTTGCTCCAGCTGCTGTCGATGGGGGTTGATGTCAAGGAGGATCTCCAAGAGGTGAAGAGCCAGCAAGCCTCGATCTATACCTCGGAGGCCTCCAAGGTTATCTTCCGTTCCAGAGTACGCTCCGTGGAGCAGGATGAAATGTGCTCACGCCTCTTCTTCCAACAGGTGCACAGAGAGATCTCTGTGATCTGCAGCCTGAAGGAAGAAGATGGCTCTGTAAAGTCATTGCAGTCTGACATCCTGAGGATCAGCAAATCCTTTTATGCCGGACTGTATGATATGAAGCCAACAGATAGCACGGTTTCCCAGACCTTCCTGTCGTCTATCACGGAGGTCTTAGGCGACAGCGAGTGGGAAAACCTGGACAAACCGCTAACTCTGGATGAGCTGACAAAGGCCATCAAGTCCTTTAAGACGAGTAAAACTCCCGGAAGCGATGGCTTACCGGCTGAGTTGTATTTGGCTCTGTGGGACTGGATGGGCCCAGACCTGCTGGAAGTGTACGAGAGTATGCTTCTGGACGGCAGCATGTCAGAATCCATGAGGCAAGGCATAATCACCCTCATCTACAAGCAGAAGGGGGAAAAGGAAGAAATTCGAAATTGCCGACCCATTTCACTGTTGAATGTGGATTATAAAATTCTAGCCAAGGTCATCGCCAATCGGGGCAAGTCTGCTCTGGAGTCGGTGATCCACCCCTGACCAGACCTGTGCTGTACCCGGCAGGAAGATCTCTAATAGCCTCGCGCTACTCAGGGCTATGTCTCCTATGTGCAGGACAGGAGGGTGGACACCTGCCTCATCAGCCTTGACCAGGAGAAGGCTTTTGACAGAATATCGCACACCTACATGATGGCTGTGCTCTCCAAAATGGGGTTTGGGGAAGGAATTCGCAATTGGATCAAACTGCTCTACACAAACATCTATAGCGCAGTCTCACTCAATGGGTGGGAATCAGAAAAGTTCCAGATCAAATCTAGAGTCAGACAGGGCTGTCCCCGCTCCTCTGCCCAGTTTGTGTGCTGCATAGAACCTTTTGCTGAGTCCATCAGGAAGGATCCGGGTATAAGAGGAGTGACAATCCCAGGCAGCGGAGACGTGCAAGTCAAGGCCTCCCTGTACTTGGACGACGTCGCCGTCTTCTGCTCAGATCCTGCGTCTGTTTGCAGGCTCTTGAATGCCTGCGACCAGTTTGAACTGGCCTCGGGTGCCAAGGTAAACCGCGGCAAGAGCGAGGCCATGTTATTTGGTCACTGGGCCTACCGCTCCTTTGTCCCTTCACCGTCAGGTCAGATTACCTGAAGGTGCTGGAGATATGGTTCGGAGCGGCTGGGGCATGCACCAAAAACTGGGAGGAGTGCATAGCCAAGGTAAGACAGAAACTGGGCATGTGGGAGCAACGCTCTGTCTCCATTGCGGGAAAAACCCTGGTCATCAGGTGTGAGGTAATTTCGGTGTTACTGTATGTAGCGCAGGTCTGGCCCATTACCCGACCCTACGCCGCAGCAGTCATCCTCGTGCCATCTTCATATTCATCTGGAGATCCAAGATGGATCATGTCCGAAGGGACACCATGTACAAATCTCTGGATAAGGGAGGGAGAAACGTACCCAATGTCTCCCTCATCCTGATGGCCACCTTTGTGTGCAGCTGCATCAAGCTATGCATGGATCCCCGGTATGCAAACACCAAGTGTCACTACATACTGAGGTTCGACCTATCCCCGGTGTTACGAAGGATGGGCCTGGCCTCATTGCTGCGGAACGTTCCAAGTAGTTGGACCGTGCCGTACCACCTGTCCCTTGTGGAAAAATATTTTAAGGAAAACAACTTTGACCACAAGGCAATGAAGCAGTGGTCAGCACGTAATGTCCTCGAGGCCCTCAGGGAAAAGGAGACTGTGGAGGATGTTGGATGGTTCCCTGAGCAGACTGTCAGAGTCATCTGGCAGAACGCCTCATCACCAGAACTTTCAAACAAGCACCAAGACCTAGCTTGGCTGGTGGTGAAAAGGGCCCTCCCTGTCAGATCCTTCATGTACACCTGAAGTCTCAGCACCGTTGCACGCTGCCCTCGGAGTGGCTGCAGGGCAGATGAGACGGCCGCCCACCTCCTTGTGGAATGTGCCTTTGCAAAGATGGTCTGGAGAGAGATGCAGTGGAATTTGTCAAGGTTCATCTCGAGCAGCTCTGTGACACAGGACTCTGTGCTCTACGGACTGTTTCCAGGGGGACATACCGAAACAAACATCAACTGCTGCTGGAAGGTCATCAACTCGGTGAAAGACGCTCTTTGGTCTGCCTGAAACTTGCTGATCTTCCAGTGCAAAGAATTGTCCTTAACCAAGTGTTGCAGACTGGCACATTCCAAGGTCCAGGACTACGTGCTGAGGGACGCACTCAAGCTTGGGGCAGCTGCCGCCAAGGAGCAATGGGGAAAGGCCACTGTGTAAGGTCTTCCAACAAATATACACCGAGGGGCTGGTAACAGTGTAAAACCCCTCGGTCTGGTCATTAACACCCCAATGCATAAAGGCATTTTTTTTTTAAATGACGATGTAAATACTTACGAAAGAATTGTAAAGTAAACAGGGAAACATGCGGAATGTCATCCCAATTGAATGTAAGATAGCCAAGTGAATATGTAACTTTGATGGAAATGTACAGTCACAACAATTTGAAATGTTCTGCAATGTTTATTAGAGAATTTATGAATAAAGTATATTTTTTGGAAAATAAAAATTTGTGTGGGTCTCCCAGGGGATCGTAGGCTCCCAGGTGCATGCTCTTTGGGCAGAGTGGCACCCTGGCATTGCTGGTGCGACCTGTGCATCCTGGCACTGCCAGCCTGGCATCCTTAGTGCCCCGCAGTGTACAAAGTGGGGCCATGTATGGCATTGGCTGCACTTTCCCAATTGAGGCCCCTTATCAAATGCGAGTCACATTTTATAGCCTTGTTTTTCTCGGGGCTGTGAGTGCCCGGAAACAAGCGGCTCAATGCGCTCGCTGTGGGACTTGGTTTCCATTTAGTTAAATTATACCCGTTTTGTGACCAACCAAAGTGGAGAAGGTTTCGTACTGAAGAAACCAAACTCATCGAGATAAATTGTTGGGAACATGTACAGGTGAAGTTGAGCTATTGGAGGGAACACTCCAAACAATCTATCGACTCAACCCTTCAAGCGTCACCTGCCTTGCATGTGGCAGAGTCTACAGATTGTGCATTGGACTTAACAACCATTTCAAACTCCATTGAATTAGAGTGGAGCCAATCATCCTCAATCCTGAAGCACTGGCAAGAAGAATATAAAAAGCTTCCCTCTCAGTTGTCCACCTGAGTGTAAACCATACAGACGCACACCAACTGCTCATAATTTTGCAAGTGTCTATCCTTAACTTGATATTAGATAAATGTTCAGAGTACACATATAAAATGAGCAGAAAACTCTAGTTCGAGCTACTGCAAAAATGCTGTGCTTCCATAAGACCATAACACATAGGAGCAGAATTAGGCCATTCAGCCTATCAAGGTTGCTCCGCCATTCAATCATGGCTGATATGTTTCTCAACCCCATTCTCCTGCCTACTTCACATAACCCCCGATCCCCTTATTAATCAAGAGCCTATCTATCTCTGTCTTAAAGACACTCAGTGATTTGGCCTCCACAGCCTTCTGCAGCAAAGAGTTCCACAGACTCACCACCCTCTGGCTCAACAAATTCCTCCTCAGCTCTGTTTTAAAGGATCAGCCCTTCAGTCTGAGATTGTGCCCTCGGGTTCTAGTTTTTCCTACTAGTGGAAACATCCTCTCCACGTCCACTCTATCTAGGCCTCTCAGTATCCTGTAAGCTTTAATAAGATGTCCCCTCTACCTTCTGAACTCCAATGAGTATGACCCAGAGTCCTCAACCGCTCCTCATAAGACAAGCTCTTCATTCCCGGAATCATTATTGTGAACCTCCTCTGGACCCTTTCCAAGGCCAGCACATCCTTCCTTAGATACAGGGCCCAAAACTGCTCACAATAGTCCAAATGGGGTTTGACCAGAACCTTATACAGCCTCATAAGTACATCCCTGCTCTTTTATGCGAGCCCTCTCAACATGAATGCTATCATTGCGTTTGCCTTCCTAACTGTTGACTGTTAACCTAAAGAGAATCTTGAACTCGGACTCCTAATTCCCTGTGCTTCTTATTTTCTAGTACTTTTCCCATTTAGAAAATAGTCTATGCCTTCATTCATCCTACAAAATTTTATAACCTCACACTTTTTCACATTGTGTTACATCTGCCATATTTTTACCCACTCTCCTAGCCTGACTAAGTCCTTCTGCAGCCCCCCTGCTTCCTCAATACTACCCATACCTCTGCGTAGAAACAATATGAATGAAGAGGAGCTTGTGGATTTCCAGAAGACATTTGACCAGGTGCCACATTAAAGGTTACTACACAAAATCAAAGCTCATGGTGGAGGGAGTAACATATCAGCACAGAGGGTTGGTTAGTTAACAGGGACAGTAGACAGAAATGGGTCATTTCTGGGCTGGCAAGACATGGCAAGTGGAGTGCCACAGGGATCAGTGCTGTAACCTCAACTATTTACAATTGATGATCAATGACTTGGAAGAAGGGACTGACTATATGGTTGCTAAATTTGCTGATGACAGGTAGAAAAGTAGGTTGTGAAGAGGATAGAAGGATAAGTGAGTGGAAATAATTTGGCAGATGTCTTCTGCCTTCCTCCCTTTTTTAACAGGGCTGTTACATAAGCCATTTTCCAGTCCTCTAGGACGTTCCCTGCCTCCAGTGATTCCTGAAAGATCATCACCAATGCCTCCACAATCTCCTCAGCTATCTCCTTTAGAACCCTTTAGTCCAAGTGATTTATCCACCTTCAGATGTTTCAGTTTCCCCATAACTGCTCCTTAGTGATGGCCACTACATTCACCTCTACACCCTGATTCTCCTGAAGTTCTGGTATCCTACTGGTATCTTCCACCGTGAAGACTGATGCAAAGCAACTATTCAGTTCCTCTGCCAGTTCTTTGTTTCCTATTACTACTTCTCCAGCCTCATTTTCCAGTGGTCCATGTAATGATATGCATATATGCAGACAAGTAAAGGGATAATTATTACATCTCAGTGTAATACAACCACTAGAGGGCACCACTAGTTCCCAGTATAAATATAAGAAATCAAGGAATCTTGGGTACTAGTCAGTAGAGTGTTAGCAACAGAGAGAGATAGATCACAGCATAGTTAAGATTAGATAGAAGCAGCACATGTAGTTTAATTAGTTATTCCTTAAATATAGATTACTTTATTACTAGTTATAGTTCCGTGGATGTGCAAACTCAATATTAATTAATCATCATTCAATAAATCAGCTTTGAGTTAGAGATTGGTGATTTCTTTATAATCACATCATCAGACCATTCTGAATTATACAATACATTACCAAAGAGTAATATAACAGCCCAATGTCTATTCTTGCCTCTCCCTTACCTTTGATGTTTGGAAAAAAGCTCTCGCTATCTTCCTTTATATTACCAGCTAGATTACACTCATATTTCATTTTCTCCGCCCTACCGGTGCTACTGTGCTGTTTCCCAATAATCCTCACCACATTGTATACTTTTTGTTTAGCTTTTATGCTACCTTTTACTTCCTTCGTCAGCCTTAGATGGCCCATTCTCCCCTGCGCATGTTTCCTCCTCCTTGGGATGAATTTCTGTTGTACCTCCAGAATAGCCCCCGAAAACTCCTGCTACTGCTGTTCCACTGTCTTCCCTGCTAGGCTCCCCTTCTGATCAACTCTAGTCAGCTCTTCCCTCATGTCTTTGTTGTTTCCTTTATTCAATTGTAATACTGTTGCATCTAATTCTAGTTTCTCCCTCTTAAACTGCCCCCTAAGTGTTCCTTCACCTATAATAATCTTTATTATTGTCACAAGTAGGCTTACATTAACACTGTAATGAAGTTACTGTGGAAAAGCCCCTAGTTGCCACATTCCGTTGCCTGTTCGGGTACACAGAGGGAGAATTTAAAATGTCCAATTCACCTAACAGTACGTCTTTCAGGACTTGTGGGAGGAAACCGGAGGACCTCCGCAGAGGAAACCCACGCAGACACAGGGAGAACATGCAGACTCAAGCCGGGAATCGAACCTGGGACCCTGGCACTGTGAAGCAATAGTGCTAACCACTGTGCTATTGTGCCGCCCATCTTAAGTACACTAATCAGGTCTGCCTCATTACACATCACCAAATCCAGATTTGCTTTATCCCCAGTGGGCTCTACCACAAGCTGCTCCAAAATACCCCATCTCATAGGCATTCCACAAATTCCTTTTCTTAGAATACACTACCAACCTGATTTTCCCAGTCCACCTACATATTGAAGTTCCCCATGATTATTGTAATATTGCCTTTCTTATATGCCTTTTCTATCTCCTGATTTATTTTCTGCCCCGCACCCTGACTACTGCTAGGGGGCCTGCACAGAACTCCCATCAGGGTCCTTTTTCCTTTCCGATTCCTCAACTCAACCCACACAGATTCTATGCCTTCCAATCCTATATCGCTACTTGCTATTGATTTAATTCCTTATAAAAGATGCAACCTTGCCCCCTCTGCCCATCTGCCTCTCCTTTTGAGAGGACTCATACCCTTAGATATTTAGATCCCAGCCCCGATCCCCTTGCAGCCATGCCTCTGAGATGCCCACATCATCGTACTGGCCAATTTCAATGTGTGCAACAAGCTCATTAACCTTGTTCCATGTACTGTGCGCATTTAGGTACAACACCATCAATCCTACAGTGACTGCCCCCTTCTCATATTTGTCCCCTTTATTGCTCTGCCTGAATTTAGATTCCTGCCACCTTCTGTCCTCTGTGTTCTATTAAGTGTTCTGGAAACTTTAGTAACCTCTCCTAAACCCTCAGCTCCTTTAACTAGTTTAAAGTCCTCGTCATTAACCTGCACTTCTACCTTCTCCTTTCACTTTGATTTTCTAATTCTCCCCCCACTATTTATTTCAGTCTCTGAAAGTGATAAATGTCATATTAAATCAAAAATATTGCTCTTTTATGTTATGAAATAACAACTAAACAAATGACAGACATTCTAATAGGCTTATATGTATATTTTCTATGCAATAACTTAATTGGAACAAGCATTTTCTTAGAAATTCACAGGTACCAGTGACAGTGAGATTTTCAAATTGATCTGTCCACTTTCATAGCACAGGAAATATTTATCGAGGCAAGCAGGTTTTACAAAGCCCAACATTCAAATTTAAAAGGTTATTGCCAGTCACAAACTATTTCTGTCTTTTGCAACTTGAGATGCCTTCTGTGCAGTTAAAATGATGAAAGCTATTGAAACCATTGTTCATGTATCTCTCGTCATCAGACCAAAACAATGAAAATTGAAGAGTCAGTCTCTGTTTACCCAATAGACATTCAGACAGTACCTTTGGGAGTCCTGCTGCATGTTTCATCTGCGCCCCACCAACTGAAGCAGTCTGTCCACGGCAGGGGCGATTGGAAAGAGGCAAACATGTAGTACATGCTGTAGCCAATTATGACATTGTAGTAAATGGACACAACTGATGACATAAGGACCATGGTGACGCCTATACCTTGAAAAGGATTGAGAAGTAAATAAAAATTAAAAGACATTCACTTGAATTCATTGTATGTTTTCATGTATTCGGGTGGTCAGATAAACATTTTATTTCTTTACAATTGTTCTACTTGTCTACCGAACGAGAAGGAAAAGAATGACAAATTGAATTGAGGTTGAGGGCAGGAAGCCAGTGTGAACTGAGAGAGCAGGAGGAGAGCATCTCAGTGAAAGAGTGGGAAGCTGGATGGTGTATGGAGTCTTTGTGGTGAGAGCGTTGTGGGGGTTGGGGGGGGGGGGATTTAAATACACCATATTATCTTATAGCTTTACTTAACTGCAATTTTAATGTTTATTAATTTTAACTGAGGCTCAGTTCACTGCACTCTCGCCTCGGAATCAGCAAGTCGTGGTTCAAATACTTGAGCATAAAAATATGAAAAGACATTCCGATGCAGAAGCAAGAGATTGCTGCAATTTTGGAGGTCTGCTTATTGGATAAGATATTAAAATTAGGTCCATCTGTTCTCTCAGTTGGATATAAGAAATCTCATGGCACTACTTTATCGCTCATTCATCATCACAAAAAAAAGATCAAATTATCATTACATTGCTATTTTTGGGAGCCAATTGTGTGCAAACTGACTGCTGTGTTTCCAACATTACACTTCACAAGTACTTCAATAGCTGTTCTATGATTTGGGACATAGGAACAGGAGTAGACCATTCAGCTCGTCGATCCTGCTCCACCATTAAAATGACCATAGCTGATCAGCCAGTGTGGGGTGTCCCCAATGGAAAATCCCATTGGCCGGAGGATAGAATGGAGAATCACACTGCTGGTGTCAGCACACCACTGAGGAACAAGCTGCCGGGGAGTGCGGAGAATTCACACCTTGTGCTATAACCTGCCTAATTACTACTGGCTGCGGACTACTATTGCCTATCCCACAATCCTTAGTATGAGCTCCCTCAATGAGGAAAGCAGAGAAAGCATTGGCAGAGTCACCTGCATAAGTAGAGGAGGCCAGTGTGGAATGAGCTAGGGAGGAGAGAGCAGTGATGGAGTACTCTTGCTGTTGTATATATGTAATTGTAAATATAGTTATTTCTTTCAATGCTACAAACTCGTGCTGGATTCTTCATCAACCTCACAAAACTGACGATGTGGGTTAAAGTGGTCTCCGTGATTGCCCAGAGGACATTCGACCACATCAAGCAGGGTATACAGACCCTTAAATTGACCGATGCACAGACTAGGTTGGCCACCTACACGAAGGAACCATTGGACATTGCTGGAACTACGATTACCTCTGTTGCTTATGGACTCCAGGAGGAGGTTTCCCACTTATCGTGGTGCTCGGCCATGGGCCCATTCTGTTGAGGTGGGACTGCTTGCGTCATTTGTGGCTATAGTGGCAGCATATTCTTCAAACAGGTTCTGGAGCGTTGACGGAGGTACTAGGATGGTACCCAGATATTTTCCATCCCGGTTTGGGGACGTTAAAATGGGCCGTAGCCCATATCCAGGTTGACAGGAGCCACGCCGTGCTATTTCAGGACGTGCCCGGTGCCTTACGCTTTGCTTGAGAAGGTAGAAGCGGAGCTCACTCATTTGGAGTTCTTGGGTATTATCAGGCCCGTCCATTTCGACAACTGGGCAGCGCCAGTTGTACCGGTAATGAAGCCAGATGCCACCGTTTGCTTGTGTGGCGACTATAAACTTAGTGAATACGGCTTCCCGGCTCGACTGATATCCATTGAAGATCTCTACTCAAAGCTTGCAGGCAGACCCTCGTTCAGGTAATTAGAAACGAGTCACGCCTACTTACAGTTACGTCATATGTAACTATTAATACACACAGGGACCTTTGGCGTATCCTCTGCCTGCGTCATGGAGGGCATCTTGAGTGGTTTACCATGTGTTGTTGTTTACTTAGACGGCGTTTTTATTACGGGGACGTTAGAACAAGAACATTTGGAAACTTTGGAGGCTGTCCTTATTCGCTTCTCAGAGGCTGGAGTCCGTTTACATCATACAAAGTTTGTCTACCGGGCGATTGGGTGGACTTCGAAAGTGTGCACCCCGTTGCACAGAAGGTGCGTGCAATTCAACAGGCCCCTGCCCGGATTGACACTTCACATCTTTGTTCTTTTCTCGGCCTCATAAACTATAACGGGAAGTTCCTCCCCAATCTGGCAACCACGCTGGCCCCTTCTGTTAAAGAAGAATCACACCTGGGTTTGGGGTCAGCCACAAGAAACCGCTTTCCAGCAGGTGAAACAGCAATTGTCGTTGTCTGGGTTACCAACAACTATGATTCTGAAAAGTTCATCACGTATAATGCATCCCCATATGGTATTGGGGCCGTCCTGGCCCACAAGATGGAGTACGGAGCCGAGCGGCCGATAGCTTTCTCTCCCGCAAATTGACTGCAGCGGAAAAGATGTACTCGCAGATCGAGAAGGAGGACCTGGCGGTGGTCTTTGCGCTGAAACGCTTCCACCAGAATGTTTATGGCTCCACTTCACTATCGTGACTGATCATAAGCTGCTGCTTAGACTTTTCCCGAGAGGTTAAGCCAATTCCGCCCATTGCCTCCGCACGGATCCAACACTGGGCTTAGTTGCTCGCTGCCTCCTGGTATTCTCTCGAGCATAAGCCAGGGATCCAGATAGTGAATGCCGATGCACTGAGCTGATTGTCTTTGTCGACGGGCCCCATGTCGAACCCCATGACCTGTGATCTGTGAGTGGATCCAGGCGGATCCGGTCCTGTTAAAGGTTCGGCACATAGTCCTTTTTGGTGGGCAGCATAGACAGCTCCCAGGCGAGTTGCGGGCATTTTCCTCCAAACTGTCAGAATTTAGTGTGGGGAATGTGTGTGGTCATTCCGGAAAAAGGATAGGAGCTGATACTAAAGGACTTGGACATTGGGCATCCGGGTGTGACCAAGATGAAAATGTTAGCCCGGAGTTATGTCTGGTGGCCAGGCCTTGATGCTAACATTGTGAAGGTGGCCCAAAACTGCTCCATTTGCCAGGAGCATCAGAAGCGTCCACTGGGCGTGCCCCTACGTCACTGGGAATGGCCAGGGCATCCTTGGCCGTGCCTGCATGCGTATATCGCTTGCCCTTTTCAAGGATCCATGTTCCCTTTATTAATCGATGCTCAATCCAAATGGCTAGTGGTGCATTAAATGGTAGGCACAACTTCCTGCGCAATGATCGAGAAGATGTGTTTATCTTTCAGTACACATGGCCTCCCCGAGGGGCTCGTCACGGACAACGGCACTCCTTTCACAAGTGAGGAGTTTGCGAGGTTCCTGAAGATGCAAATGCCATATCCGAACTGCTCCATTCTGATGTGTTGGGTGCTCTGGATCCGTGGAACACATACGGGCCAGCAACACTTAAAATAGTACAACATTATTTTATTAAACTATAAACTGTTGAACATACTCCTACTGTGGGTTAACACGATGTTAGATTAACTAAAGACCTGTGCCTATCCTAACCAGTCTAATCACTCAGCACATGGTGAGGATCTATGCTGTAAGCTGTAAGTTATTGTACTTCTGAAAGGCTGCATCCCGAATGAGCGGGAAAACTGATGCCCTCTGTCTTTAGAGTGAGTGTGCTCTAACTGATGATTGGCTGTGGTGTTATGCATGTTGATTGGTCCTATTGTATGTCCATCAGTGTGTGTGTCTGCACCATGATATACTGGTGTATATTATGACATCCCTCGTTTTTAAAAAAATATATGTTTGTGGCAATAAATAATGTGTTGATAATGTTCCTAACTACGTGTGGGGTGCGAAGACATATTTACAGGACTATGTGCATGAAAACTAAGCTATTTGCAAGGGAAGGTGCCCGGTGCAGAGAAACAGTATGCAACAAGAGGAACGAGAAAAACATTATATGCAAACCAGGAAAACGATAAAACAAGTCAATGAAACAAGTCAGAGAGCCCATAAATTTGTAAAGTTCACAAGTTTAGTCTCTGAGGTGGGCGACAAATTCTGGTTGACTGCCTCAAGGGTGGGTCGGGAGCTGCCAGTTCAGGAGTGGGCTGGACTGCATCACAGTCAGGGGCAGGCAGAGTGACAGGAAGCTCTGCATAGTCCGTGGCAGAGTCGGCAGGGGAGTGAGGCAACACTGGAGGATCACGTGGCGAGCGTGGAACGAGGCGAAGGGCGCGTCGATTGCGGCGCAGAATAGAGCCATCTGGTAGCCGAACCAGGAATGAGCGGGGGGCCACCTGCGTCAGGGCAACAGCGGTTGCAGACCAGCCACCATCCGAGAGATGGACGTGAATATTGTCATCTGGAGTGAGAGCGGGGAGATCAGCAGCCCGGGAGTCATGAGCCGCCTTGTGCTGCGCACGAGACATCTGCACTTTGCCAAGAACCGGCACATGGTCGAGATTTGGCACATGGATGGACGGCGCCGTCGTCCTCAGGGTGCGAATCATGAGTAGTTGGGCTGGTGACAGGCCAGTGGGCAGTGGGGCGGAGCTTTAGGCCAGCAAGGCAAGATAGAAATCAGACCCAGCATCGGCAGCCTTGCATAGGAGCCTCTTGACAATGTGTACTCCCTTCTCCGCTTTGCCGTTGGATTGGGGTACAGGGGACTGGACGTCACATGGGCAAAATTGTACCGCCGGGCAAAGCTGGACCATTCCTGGCTGGTGAAGCAGGCGCCATTGTCCAACATCACCGTGGGCGGGATGCCGTGTCGAGCAAAGGTTCCTTTGCACGCCCGAATGACTGGGGATGAAGTGAGGTCGTGCAACCGTATCACCTCCGGGTAATTTGAAAAGTAGTCCACGATCAGGACATAATCTCTACCCAGCATGTGGAACAGGTCGATGCCCACCTTGGTCCAAGGTGATGTGACCAACTCATGGGGCTTCAGTGTCTCTCGTGGTTGGGCTAGCTGAAAGCGCTGACAGGTGGGGCAATTGAGCACTGCGTTGGCGATGTCTTCATTGATACCGGGCCAGTCGGCGACACATCTCCACGCCCAGATGGCCCTCGTGTAACTGTTCCAGGACAAGCTGGCGCATGCTATGCGGGATGACAAAGCGGTCCAGCTTCAGAAGAACCCCATCAACTACTGCCAAATCGTCTCTGATATTATAGAACTGAGGGCATTGGCCCTTGAGCCACCCGTCCGTCAGGTGGCGCATGACACAATGCAGCGGGGGGGTCAGCCGCCGTTTCGCAGCGAATTTGGAAAAGACGTTCATCGGGGAAGCCCGTAGACATAATCGTAAAATTTCAGAACACCGGTCAGAAGGTCCAGGCACTCCTTTTCTATCTGCACGTAGCGCTGCTCCGTGGGGGTCATCGCCCGCAATGCATACGCAACGGGAGCCCATGACGAGGCCTCATCACATTGCAGAAGCACGGCTCCAATGCCGGACTGACTGGCATCTGTCAAAATTTTGGTCTCCTTTGCTGGATCAAAGAAAGCCAGGACCTGGGCCATGGTTAGTTTAGCTTTGAGTTCCCTCCATTCTCGCTCGTGGGCAGGGAGCCACTGGAAGTCTGTCGTCTTCCTGACCAGGTTCCTGAGAGCCGTGGTATGAGAGGTGAGGTTAGGTATGAACGTCCCTAAAAAATTCACCAGCCCCAAAAACCGGAGGACCGCCTTCTTGTCTTCTGGCGTTCTCATAGCTGTGATGGCAGCTACCTTGTCCGCATCCGGCTGCACACCCAATTGGGAGAAGTGGTCCCCTTGGAACTTGTTATCTGTCTGACCGAAAGAGCACTTGGCTCTGTTGAGGCGGAGGCCATGTTCATGTATGCGTCTGAAGACGCGCTGGAAGCGAATAACGTGCTCCTGCGGGGTGGTGGACCAGATGATTATGTCATCGACATAGACGCAGACACCTTCAATCCCTTCCATCATTTATTCCGTGATCCTCTGAAACACTTCTGACGCCAAGATGATCCCAAACGGCATCCTGTTGTAGCAATATCTTCCAAAGGGGGTATTGAACGTCCAGAGTTTCCTGCTGGATTCATCAAGCTGGATTTACCAGAATCCTTTTCATAGAATCATAGAATTTACAGTGCAGAAGGAGGCCATTCGGCCCATCGAGTCTGCACCGGCTCTTGGAACGAGCACCCTACCCAAGGTCAACACCTCCACCTTATCCCCATAACCCAGTAACCCCACCCAACACTAAAGGCAATTTTGGACACTAAGGGCAATTTATCATGGCCAATCCACCTAACCTGCACATCTTTGGACTGTGGGAGGACACCGGAGCACCTGGAGGAAACCCACGCACACACGGGGAGGATGTGCAGACTCCGCACAGACAGTGACCCAAGCCGGAATCGAACCTGGGACCCTGGAGCTGTGAAGCAATTGTGCT
This sequence comes from Scyliorhinus canicula, assembly GCF_902713615.1. Taxonomy (NCBI): domain Eukaryota; kingdom Metazoa; phylum Chordata; class Chondrichthyes; order Carcharhiniformes; family Scyliorhinidae; genus Scyliorhinus; species Scyliorhinus canicula. The sequence continues at coordinate 90,496,629 of NC_052162.1, forward strand.
ATCCACAAGGCTACTGTGCTTTTGAGGTGTCGAGTTTGGTAAAGAGCTTGGCGTGCCGAAATATTGAAGATATGGACTGGGGATGTGGTGTCAGATCCAGGGAAGCTAAATGAGGCATTGGGAGTACTACCAGGGACTTTATGAGGCAGACCTGAGAGGAGAAGAGGGGGACATGGGGTGGTTTCTGGACAAGCTGGAATTTCCCCAGGTGGAGGAAGCCAAGGGCAGGCGTTGAAGCAGCCCCTGGAGCTGAGGGAGATGCTGGATAGTATCAGGGGTATGAAGTCGGGGAAGGCCCCTGGGCCGGCTGGGTACCGGCGGAATTTTATAAGGAATTTGCAACGGACCTGGCACCACATCTGTTGGGGCATTTAATGAAGCACTGGAGAAAGGGGAGTTGCCGGAGACGATGACGCAGGCAGTAATCATGCTAATCCCGAAAAAGGGGAAGGACCAGGTGGAAAGTGGGTCATAGCGGCCTATATCACTATTGAATAAGGATGTGAAAGTATTGACTCAGTTGTTGACGGGGAGGATGGAGGAGTGTGTCCACCGGCTTTGTGAAGGGCAGGCAGCTCGCGAGTTGTTGAATGTGGTGATCCGTCGGGGGCTCTGACACCAGAGATGGTGGTGTCCATGGACACGGAGAAGGCAGAAATTGGGTAGTTGTTCGAGGTTTTGGGAAGGTTTGGGTATGAACCGTGGGTACAGTTGCTGTATGTGGCACCAAGGCAAGAGTGAGGACGAATTTTTATTTTTTTATTTTTATAAATTTAGATTACCCAATTATTTTTTCCAATTAAGGGGCAATTTAGCGTGGCCAATCCACCTACTCTGCACATTTTTTGGGTTGTGGGGGTGAAACCCACGCAGACACGGGGAGAATGTGCAAACTCCACACGGACAGTGACCCAGAGCCGGGATCGAACCTGGGACCTCAGCGCCGTGAGGCGGTTGTGCTAACCACTAGGCCACCGTGCTGCCTTAGAGTGAGGACGAATAAAATGAGCTCACAAAGCTTCGACTTACACAGGGGTACGAGGCAGGTGCGCCAGCTGTCACCACTGCTGTTTGCGCAAGCCATAAAGCCATTGGCGATGGTTCTCAGGGGGTCTGCAGAGTGGCAAGGGTTATGAGGGGACAGAGGGAGCATCTGCTGTTGCTCCATGCCGATGACCTCTTGCTGTATGTTTCGGATCCATTGGAGAGTTTGGGAAGGATTATGGGCCTGCTGCGGAGATTTGGAAGGTTCTACGGATACAAGCTGAATGTCGGGAAAAGCGAGTTATTCCCGGTGAATGAGCTGGCACAGCGGGCTAATTTAGGGGGGATGCCATTTCCGGTAGCGAGGGACAGGTTTAGGTATTTGGAGATTCAGGTAACGAGGGAATGGACCAGGCTCCATAAGTGGAACTTACGAAGCTGGTGGAGGAGGCTCGGAAGGATCTTATGAGGTGGGATACACTGTACTTAACGCTGGCAGGGAGGTTCCAAATGATGGAAATGAATATTCTGCCGAGGTTCTTGTTTATTTTTCAAGCTCTCCCGATCTTTATACCAAAGGCCCTTTTTTGGAAAGTGGACACGAGTATTTCTGACTTTGTATGGGCAGGAAGGTGTCAAGGGTGGGAAGGACCCTGCTATAGAGGCAGAGGTAGCGGGGGGTGGTTGGCGTTGCTAAACTTGATTCATTATTATTGGGTGGTGAATGTGGACAAGGAGCGGCGGTGGTGGGAAGAAGGGGTAGAATGGGTTAGGATGGAGGAGGAATCTTGTAAGGGGTCTAGTTTGAGGGCTATGGTTATGACTGCGTTGCCAATGGCTCCAAGTAGGTATTCAAAGAGTCCGGTGTTGCAGTCCTCAGTGAAGATACAGAATCAGTTGAGGAGGCATTTTAGGGTGGAAGGGATGTTGGTGCTAACGCCGCTGTGCGAGAATCATGGGTTTGAGTTGGGGGGATGGATAGTGTATACAAGAGATGGAGGGAAGTGGGGCTGCTCAAGGTGAGGGATCTGTATTGGGAAGAAGAGTTCGCTAAGGGAGAGGGTAGAGCTGCGAGGGGGAGTGAGTTCAGGTATCTGCAAGTTTGGGACTTTGCGCGAAAGATCTGGAGGAGGTTCCCTCGGTTGCCGGGATACACCCTGCTGGAGTGACTGCTGCTTCTGGATGTGGAAGGGGTGGGTCGAATTGGGGATATCTACAAGTGGCTGGGGGAGCAGGTGGCGAGTGGGTGGTGAAGATCAAGGAGGAATGGGAAGTAGAGTTGGGAGGGGAGATCAATTGGGGAGTATGGAGTGAGGCACTGCGTAGGGTAAACGGCACCTCCTCTTGTGCAAGGATGAACCTGATACAGTTTAAGGTGGTGCACAGGGTGCCTATGATTCTGGCGAGAATGAGTGGGTTCTTTCAGGGGTAGCAGATGAGTGTGAGAGGTGTGGGCAGGGGCCAGCGAATAACGTGCACATGTTTTGGGGTTGCGAAAAATTGGGAAGATTCTGGGCGGGGGTGTTCGCGGTCTTTGCCAGGGTAGTGGAGGAGGAGGTGGACCAGGACTGTTTGGTGGCGATATTTGGAGTTTCAGAGAAGTTGGAGCTCATGGAGAGGAGGAAGGCCGATGTCTTGGCCTTCGCCTCTCTGATTGCATGGCGACGAATTTTGCTGGCGTGGCGGTCGGCATCACCACCGGGGGTAGCGGCTTGGTTGGGTGATCTGTATGACTTCCTGCGATTAGAGAAGATAAAGTATGAGCTAAGGGGCTCTTCAGGGAGGTTTGAGGAAAGGTAAGGGATGTTTGAGAGGCTGTTCGTCACGGGAGGGGGGGTGAGAAAGGAGAAAAATCTGTACAGACTGTAAAGTTGATTGTTGGGAAGTATGTTTCCTGGGGTGTTTATTCGCTGTAACCTGTTTTGATACATGTTTGTAATACAATACGTTTTTAAAAAAAGTATATATGTAATTGTAAATAAAGTTATTTATCTTGATGCTACAAACCCGTGCTGGATTTTTCATGGCCCTCACAAAACCTTGAATGCCTTTTCCATCCGCTGTTCACTTAAATCTTTTTGGTTTATGAAAGTCACTATATAAATTTAAATTTTTTTTAATAAACATAATAATTTAGAGTTCAGCAAATTTGGAATTTAGATGTTGTATTGTGGCAAAAATTCAAAGCAATCCAAATAAATATTATGTATGAAATAAGCGTGAAGAGAACCAGTCAACTATTTTTCTGAACTTGGAGAGGAATCTGTGGAAATCAGTTTCCAATATAAATAGAAACAATTATCATATAATTGATCTCAGGATGTTCGTCAGAGGAATCAGTTACTAATCGGCCACACGTAATATTGTCACTGGACTAGTAATCCAGAGACCCATGCTCTGGGGAACTGGGTTTGAATCCCACCGTGGCAGATGGTGTACTTTGAATTGAATAAAATCTGGAATGTAAAGTTTCATGATGACCATGCAGAAATCCATCTGTTTCAGCAATGCCCTTTCGGGAAAGAATCTGTTGTCCTTACCTGGTCTGGCCTACATGAGACTCGAGATCCACAGCAATGTGGTTGACTCTTAAATGCCCTCAGGGATGGGCAATAAATACTGACCCAGCCAGAAACGCCCATGAACGATAAAAAAGTGAGAAACGAGGGAATGATGTGAGCTCAGAGCTAAGACATAGTTGAACCTTAGGGGAAGTGTGGCTTGATGGGCTCAGGCAAGAGAGAGGTACAGTAGAGGCAGCTGATTGACAAAGATGTTAATGAAGCACCTGTTCATTAAAAAATTATTTAATGGGATGTGCGACTGGAGCAAGCATTTATTGTCCATCCCTAGTTGTCCTTTTTGGGGGGGTGGGGACCAGACCGGGTGAGGGTGGCAGATTTCCTTCCCTGAATGACATGAGTGAACCAGGTGGGTTTCTGCAACAATCAGCAATGGTTTAATTGTCATCTTTAGACTTTTAGTCGCAGGGTTTTTAATTCGAATTTTACCATCTAACGTGGTGAGATTCATTCTGGGTCTCCAGATTGCTAGTCCAGTGACATGACCACAACACTAGTTCCTCCCTGGAACAGAATGTGGAGGATACAGGGGAGGGGTTTAACAAGACAGTTTGTATTGGAAAAGTGCACCCAGGTGTTATCTTTACAATCTTTGACAATTAAGGAATAATGAGCAGTTTTAGAAGTGAAGAGCAGGAACCAGGTCCAGAGTGATATGCTGATAAATGGTTAAACTTTCTACCTGCCATAAACAGTCAAGATTGTATGCTTTGGACTGAAGGGAACAGAAATGGGGGGCGCGATTCTCCGCAAATGCGGAGAGTCGTAAAGGCTGCCGTGAAACCGGCCGTGTTCCACGGCAGCCTCCGCGCCCCCTCCCGGGACCCGATTCTGCTCCCCGGTCGGGGCTAGCAGTGGGGCCCCGTGAACTCCGGCATCGCGGGCTTAATGAATTTTGCTAAGCCCGCACGCCGAAGTTAGCGACGGCTGACGCATCTGATGACGTCAGCCGCGCAAGCGCGGATTGGACGACTCCAACCCGCGCATGCGCGGATGACGTCATCACGCATATGCGTGAAACCCGCGCATGCGCAGGCCGTTATGCCCCTCAGCCGCCCCACGGATTGATCCAGCGGGGCGGCGGAGTAACAAAGAGTGCGCGGGGTACGTACCCGCTGCCCGCGATCGGTGCCCACCAATCGTGGGCCCATGGCACCCTTGGGGGGCGGAGAATCGGTGCCATGGTTCCCCAGAACGGCACTTTGCGGCCGTTTTCACGAACTGTGAGAGCAGGTGTGTTGCAGTTCGTGAAAACGGCCGTAAAGGCCTTGGAAATTGGCCCATCGGCCAGGGGAGAATCGCTGCTCGCCGTAAAAAAACGGCGAGCAGCGATTCGTGTCGTGGGGCGGCCATGGGGGGGGGGGAGAGAGAATAGCGGGAGGTCGGGAAAAATGTCGGGAAGGCCCTCCCGCTATTCTCCGACCCGTCGTGGGGGGCGGAGAATCGCGCCCGGGGAGTCTCTTGGGAAATTGCCCAGTGTGGGAGAGAGACAGAGTAATAGTTTCAATGGGGTCAAGAGAATCAAAAGGTGACATATTGTTGGTTACACATATGTCATGATGAATGGAGAACCAATGGCCATATAATTGGAAATTTGGAAGTGCAGTTGTTAGTAAATTGGAAGATGATTCTTTACACGAGTGAACACAGAAGGAAGTGGGTTTGGAAGGAGGAAGGCAGATGTTAGCAGAGTTCAGCACAAGGAAATGTAATGAGCTGGCCTTATCGATGATGAGCACAATTATAGTTGAGTGACCACATGAGATAATAAGGTTCAAGTTACTGGAGGCGAATATATGTAGGTGAGTGTCCGTTGAAGGGAGAAATTAAAGGAGCGTAGGAGGGCATGAACATAGAGGAGAATGGGCGTAATGAGCTGAGATGGAGGACACCATCTGTGGCCAGCACAGTAGCACAGTGGTTAGCACAATTGCTTCAGAGCTCCAGAGTCCCAGGTTCGATTCCCAGCTTGGGTGACTGTGTGGAGTTTGCACTTTCTCCCCGTGTCTGCGTGGGTTTCCTCTGGGTGCTACGGTTTCCTCCCACAGTCCAAAGATGTGCAGGTCAGGTGGACTGGCCATGATAAATTGCCCTTAGTGTCCAAAAAAAGGTCAGCTGGGGTTACTGGGTTACGGGGATAGGGTGGAGGCGTGGGCTCAATTGGGTGCTCTTTCCAAGAGCTGGTGCAGACTCGATGGCTGAATGGCCTCCTTCTGCACTGTAAATTCTATGATCAATGACACAAGAATTCTGCTATAAATGACAAGTGAAATAATTATACATTTAAATGTAGAACTAATTTATATATCATTTCTAATTCTGGAATTACATTCTTTTTAAATCTAATTTATCTGAAATGTACAAAAAAAATCTGAATTACGTAAATTACAAAAACTTTGTGTTTATCCCTCTCTCATTCCCTGATGGATCAAAGACTTTGCTCATCCTCTGATCTCCTCTTCAAGTGAACATTCAGCACCCAAAACCTTATAATGAACGTCATTAACTATTAACTGGGAGGGACAAACCCATTGCACCCTCCCACAAGTTTCATAACCCCACATATATTTCGCAGGAGTTAGTTCTCAGTGACAGGATGTTTGACTGATGTTTTCCTCCTTAGTGTGAGGACAAAGGGACAGCTCTGAAGGCTGAGACAAGCTGTACTGTTGAACTATAGATCTGATGAAGTTTTTGTTTAGAATTCAAAGCAGAAGACTAACTACAAAAGCCTTCACATAATGCTACACCAGGACACACTGATCCACTTTTTATGGATACCTTTGAACTTTCTTCCGTAACCTGATAAGGAGGAGGGGCCTCAGATGCATACAGGTGACGAAACAGGAGGCAACCCAACCCGCCTGGTCAGGATGCCATTAGGTTTCACCTAGCTGGCAACCTGGACACAGGGCATTGGTCACCCTTGCTATGGGAACAATCCCAGTGGGCAGTGGGAGGAGTCCCTTGAATTCCCATTAATTGGAGCGAGCAGGCCACCAAATGCCCCCCCACTGCAAGTTAAGTACCTGTGGCGGTGGTTAGGCAAATGACACATTGCACTGCCATGGTGTCAAATATTAGATTCCCATACCTCTCAAACCACTCTTGGGCGAGATTAAAATCCTCGCTGGATAACAGATAGTTTTACAGATGTTAGGTCTAAAATCTGACTAAATTTTAAATATGGAAAGAATAAGTTTTACTTTGTGTACATCACTTCACTGTGTCTACCTTCAAAAGGTTCTTCAGTAAGGCTCACTTAAATCTCCATGTAATGAGTAAAGTATAACAGAAGTATAAATGTAAATGTAAATTACTTAAACTTGTGTTGCAAAAAAACATTAACCTTGGAAGATCGGCACGGCTTTCCATACTTCAACAGGTCCCAGGCTGGCAAACTGCCCGAAAGAACATTCCAGGAAAAACAGGGGCATCCCAGCAAGTGCCAACATGATTACGTAGGGAATAAGAAATGCACCTGGAAAATATAGTAAAGTTTACAAAGATTGTATGGATGATCAGGCTCATTGATACAGATTGAGATTGAACTTTAAACAACCAAATAGACTTTTTCATTTGAACACAGGAACTAATTATTGTCATTGACAGAAAATATTTTCTGCAGACGGTATTCAGTATCTGAATATAAAACAACTACAATGAACATTCAGGCTCTTCTCCAATCGCTTTACTCCCAACATCTGAGATCTTTGCACTTGAGGGTCTCCAATGACACAGTCAATGCTCTATTTCAGAAGAAGAAGGTGATTAACATGGGATTCATTGCAGAATCATTCCTGGAGTTGAAAATACAATCTGTGCTCTTAGCAGAAACTTCTTGCCTCAGTTTTTCACCATGGAACCTAGAATTTGAAAGCATTTAAAGAGTATTATTATAATAAAATTAACCATTACTTCAGGTGAACAACCAAGTAAGTTCAAATCTCCAGGCAGTGTAATTAACAGCATCTTAAAAAGAAAACGCTTTTCCACAATTTAGCAATGAAAAATTTGAATCTTTACTACATGAGATGCTTTTTTCCCTTTTGATGTGATTAAAAAAGACTGAAATGCTGGACACTAACCTACCTGGATTTGTAATGTTCTTGAAGACACATTTACCTTGACAGGGCCATCATTATATTATTGTGAGATGCATTTCAGTTTGTATATGTGCCACTGACCACAGGAAATAAACTTTCACATTCTTTCCAAGTGAGGTAATAAGGCAGAGAATCAAACAGTTATGAAAACAGTTCATACATTTTGTTATTCCTCTCCAATTTTAATAGAATTGCCCCATCAATTTTAGAAGGTATTCTAGATTTGTAAAGGAGAGAATATGATGTATTAAGTCTTTTTTACTCTGTTACTTTAAGTGGAAACTAGATGTGAGCATTATGTGCATTGTACAACCATCAGTTCGCCCACTATAAGGGGTAAGCAGAAGTGCTTTCACGTAGCACAATCCAATAAGAAGTTAAACATTAGACAGACCTTGGGTAGAATCAGTTTCAGACTGAAAACTGACATGTATCTCCAGCTGCACAACGAGTTTTCTCTCCAGATTTCCTGGCACTCAGTACACAGAGAATCTGGGGGCGTGGTTTGCGCTTTCACTCTGGTAGGGCAGATGGCTCCTCAGAGATCGGAGCACCATCTATAAAGGGCATCCAGATCTGCTACATATCGTCTACATGAACTGCAGCGCGCGGCAATCCACTCAGGATGTTCTCCATGATGCACTGAAAAACTGTGCACGCCAGGATAGATAGAGAAATACAGCACAGAACAGGCCCTTCGGCCCACGATAATGTGCCGAACTTTTGTCCTAGGTTAATCATAGAATTTTGGACACTAAGGGCAATTTATCATGACCAATCTATCCAACCTGCACATCTTTGGACTGTGGGAGGAAACCGGAGTATCCGGAGGAAACCCACGCACACACGGGGAGGATGTGCAGACTCCACACAGACAGTGACCCAAGTCGAAATCGAACTTAGGACCCAGGAGCTGTGAAGCAATTGTGCTATCCACAATGCTACCGTGCTGCCCTTAAGAAAAAATTAATCTACACTCCATTATTCTACCCTAATCCATGTACCTATCCAATAGCCGCTTGAAGGTCCCTAACGTTTCCGACTCAACTACTTCCACAGGCAGTGCATTCCATGCCCCCACTACTCTCTGGGTAAAGAACCTACCTCTGACATCCCCCCTATATCTTCCACCATTTACCATAAATTTATGTCCCCTTGTAAAGGTTTGTTCCACCCGGGGAAAAAGTCTCACTGTCTACTCTATCTATTCCCCTGATCATCTTATAAACCTCTATCAAGTCGCCCCTCATCCTTCTCCGTTCTAATGAGAAAAGGCCTAGCACCCTCAACGTAGGTTTCCTCGTAAGACCTACTCTCCATTCCAGGCAACATCCTGGTAAATCTCCTTTGCACCTTTTCCAAAGCTTCCACATCCTTCCTAAAATGAGGTGACCAGAACTGCACACAGTACTCCAAATGTGGCCTGACCAAGGTTTTGTACAGCTGCATCATCACCTCATGGCTCTTAAATTCAATCCCTCTGCTAATGAACGCTAGCACCATAGGCCTTCTTCACAGCTGTATCCACTTGAGTGGCAACTTTCAAAATCTATGAACATAGACCCCAAGATCTCTCTGCTCCTCTACATTACCAAGAACCCTACCGTTAACCCTGTATTTCGCATTCATATTTGTCCTTCCAAAATAGACAACCTCACACTTGTCAGGGTTAAACTCCATCTGCTACCTCTCAGCCCAGCTCTGCATCCTATCTATGTCTCTTTGAAGCCGACAACAGCCCTTCACACTATCCACAACTCCACCAATCTTCGTATTATCTGCAAATTTACTGACCCACCCTTCAACTCCCTCATCCAAGTCGTTAATGAAAATCACAAACAGCAGAGGACTCAGAACTGATCCCTGCGGTACGCCACTGGTAACTGGGCTCCAGGCTGAATATTTGCCATCCACCACCACTCTCTGTCTTCCATCAGTTAGCCAGTTTGTTATCCAACTGGCCAAATTTCCACTATCCCATGCCTTCTTACTTTCCGCAAAAGCCTACCATGGGGAACCTTATCAAATGCCTTACTAAAATCCATGTACACTACATCCACTGCTTTACCTTCATCCACATGCTTGGTCACCTCCTCAAAGAAGTCAATAAGACTTGTAAGGCAAGACCTACCCCTCACAAATCCGTGCTGACTATCCCTAATCAAGCAGTGTCTTTCCAGATGCTCAGAAATCCTATCCCTCAGTACCCTTTCCATTACTTTGCCTACCACCGAAGTTAGACTAACTGGCCTGTAGTTCCCAGGGTTAACCCTATTCCCTTTTTTGAACAGGGGCACGACATTCGCCACTCTCCAATCCTCTGGTACCACCCCTGTTGACAGCGAGGACGAAAAGATCATTGCCAACGGCTCTGCAATTTCATTTCTTGCTTCCCATAGAATCCTTGGATATATCCCGTCAGGCCCGGGGGACTTGTCTATCTTCAAGTTTTTCAAAACGCCCAACACATCTTCCTTCCTAACAAGTATCTCCTCGAGCTTACCAGTCTGTTTCACACTGTCCTCTCCAACAATATGGCCCCTCTCGTTTGTAAATACTGAAGAAAAATACTTGTTCAAGACCTCTCCTATCTCTTCAGACTCAATACACAATCTCCCGCTACTGTCCTTGATCGGACCTACCCTCGCTCTAGTCATTCTCATATTTCTCACTTATGTGTTGGGGTTTGGGGTTTTCCTTGATCCTACCTGCCAAAGATTTTTCATGCCCTCTCTGAGCTCTCCTAATCCCTTTCTTCAGTTCCCTCCTGGCTATCTTGTATCCCTCCAGCGTCCTGTCTGAACCTTGTTTCCTCAGCTTTACACAAGTCTCCTTCTTCCTCTTAACAAGACATTCAACCTCTCTTGTCAACCATGGTTCCCTCACTCGATCATCTCTTCCCTGCCTAACAGGGACATACATATCAAAGACAGGAAGTACCTGTTCCTTGAACAAGTTCCACATTTCACTTGTGTCCTTCCCTGACAGCCTATGTTCCCAACTTATGCACTTCAATTCTTGTCTGACAGCATTGTATTTACCATTCCCCTAATTGTAAACCTTGCCCTGTTGCACGCACCTATCCCTCTCCATTACTAAAGTGAAAGTCACAGAATTGTGGTCACTACCTCCAAAATGCTTCCCCACTAACAAATCTATCACCTGCCCTAGTTCATTACCAAGTACCAAATCCAATATGGCCTCCCCTCTGGTCGGACAAACTACATACTGTGTTAGAAAAGCTTCCTGGACACACTGCACAAACACTACCCCATCCAAACTATTTGATCTACAGAGTTTCCACTCAATGTTTGGGAAGTTGATACTCCGAACGGAAGCAAGGTGCACCCACAGTATCTTGTGCATATTGATTGTGACGTGCTTCCATGCAAATTTATCGAGCTCCAGCTGTAGATAAGTGTTACTCCACCCAGCTGGACAAAGCATTTGAACTCCTGAAGTGTGCAGCGCGGTAGCACTGTGGATAGCACAATTGCTTCACAGCTCCAGGGTCCCAGGTTCGATTCCGGCTTGGGTCGGAGTCTGTGCTGTCACTATCTGTGCGGAGTCTGCACATCGTCCCGTGTGTGCATGGGTTTCCTCCGGGTCCTCCGGTTTCCTCCCACAGTCCAAAGATGTGCAGGTTAGGTGGATTGGCCATGATAAATTGCCCTTAGTGTCCAAAATTGCCCTTGGCGTTGGGTGGGGTTACTGGGTTATGGAGATAAGTGGAGGTGTTGACCTTGGGTAGGGTGCTCTTTCCAAGAGCTGGTGCAGACTCGATGGGCCGAATGGCCTCCTTCTGCACTGTAAATTCTATAATACTCAAGTCCAATTTTGTAACTATACAGCCACCAGCCAGTGTTGCATAAAGATCCCCGATGCTTGGTTAAGGATAACGATCTGACCTCAAAGCCGTGTTCACTGTCAATTTATAGTCTCCGCAGGGGCAGACTGTCTTATCCAGTTTTATTACGGGGGCAGCCGGTGCCATCCACTTGCACACAGGCCCAAACTCTCCAAGCACGAAGTTCAGTCTCTACTTTCTCCACTAAAGCATATGGAACCAGGCAGGCATGAGAATATCGGGGTGAGGCAGCAAGATCCACCTGGATCTTGGCCACAGCCTTTTTAATTGTACCCAAGCCAGACAGGAAAACGTCAGGAAACTTGCTCTGTACCGTACACAGACTGCCAGATTCCACTCGGAGGATATGTTGCCAATCCAACTGCAGCTGGTGTAGCGAGTCACGGCCCAACAGGCAAGGGCTGCTCCCTTGAATAACAATGAGGGGAAGGTGTATTGATTGGTGCCCATGAACTTCTGGAGTAAGGATGGACCCCGCAATATTCAGTTGTTCCCCCACGTAAATGGCAAAACGAACTGCGTGTGAGCCAAAAGCAAAATGTGCACGCCTCATTTTCAAGGTGCTCTGCGCCACCACAGAAACTACAGCTCCTATATCCAACTCTATTTGGAGCATGCGGCCATTCACCTGTATTGGAACACAAACAGGACTCACACGGGTCACTACCACACAGTTCAGCTGCATCTCAGCCTCATCCTTGGTCTCTTCTGGGTCATCCATATGCAAGGCTCAGCCCCAGGGCTGATGCCTACCTCGGCCGGGGCGCCTGGAGCGCTGGCCTTCCTGCTGACATGATGGGTGTGGGCGCACTATCAACAGGCAGACAGGAGTCAGACTGTGGCATAGATTGAGGTGCACCAGAGCTCATCTCACAGCAAGTTACCATAACCCTCCTACCTTGTATATTGACCCTCTGACAGTGCCGACACAGGTCCATCACCCAGAGTGATGTAATACAGACATTGGGAGGGTTGGACAGGGCAGGGCAATCGGGTGGGGTGGGTGTGGATAATGGTTGTTTGGGAGGAATCATAAGGGGGGATTAAAGGGAGGTCCATGTGAGGCGAAGGCACGAGTGTGGGGGTAAGGTGGGTGTGAAGAGGAGAGCGGGTGCGATGATGGACAAAGCCACATCCAATCAAAAGCAGGCAAGGATGAGGGCCTCCTAGGTCCTCAGGGCATGCCGGACCCTTGCCCCCACTGGTCCGCCATACTCCAGCTGGTCCCACGAGTCCTGCCCAGGCTCGTCCAGCACTTCCTGGTCCGACACCTCCACATCATCCGACAACAACATAGCTGCATGTTTCTCCATCTCCAGCACATTGCCCACTTCTGTGCCAGGATGCATAGGGAATACCAGGGCCGGGATTCTCCCCTACCCAGCGGGGCGGGGGGTCCAGGCAGGACGGAGTGGCATGAACCACCTTTAGGGGCCAAGCCCTCACATTGAGTGGCTAGGCCCACGCCGGAGTGGCTCCCGCTCCGCCGGCTAGCGCGAACAGCCTTTGGCGCCCCGCCAGCTGGGGCCGAAAGGCCTTCGTAGGCCGGCGGAAGTCTGCACATGCGCCGGTGCATCAACGGCTGCTGACGTCATACCGGCACATGCGCAGGGGAGGGGGTCTCTTCTGCCCCTGCCATGGTGAAGGCCATGGTGGGACGGTAGAAAAAGAGTGCCCCCACGGCGCAGGCCCGCCCGCCGATCGGTGGGCCCCGATCGCGGGCCAGGCCACCGTGGGGGTACCCCCCGGGGCCAGATCGCCCTGCGCCCCCCCCAGGACCCCGGAGCCCGCCCGTGCCGCCAATCCCGCCGGTACCAGAGGTGGTTTAAACCATGCCGGCGGGAAAGGCCTGTCAGCGGCGGGACTTCGGCCCATCGTGGGCCGGAGAATTGCCGCGGGGGGCCCGCCGACCGGCGCGCCGCAATTCCCGCCCCCGCCGAATCTCGGGGGGCGGAGAATTCGGGACACAGTGGGGGCGGGATTTACGCCGGCTTCAGGCAAATTCCGCCCCAGAACACTACAAAGCAGGAGGAGCCTTCTTGTTGATGAAAGGTACAACCGGACCACCTGGTGCATGCAAGCTGACATGCGTGCCATCTATTATCCCTTGGACATGGGGCCTCCTGGCGATGGTGGAGAATCCTGCTGCCTGGTCGCCTTGATGGGCTTGGTCAATTTACAAGGTTAAGGTTTATTTAGTTAGCTGCCCGGGCAAAGGGTATCAGTGACTTCACAGATGCACTTGTGGGCATTGAACATAGAACAATGCAGCACAGAACAGGCCCTTCGGCCGACCATGTTGTGCCGACCACTTATCCTAATCTAAGATCAACCTAACCTGCACCCTTCAATTTACTGCTGTCCATGTGCCAGCCCAAGAGTTGTTTAAATGTCCCTAATGACTATGACTCCACCACCTTCACTGACAGTGCATTCCACACACCCACCACTCTCTGTGTAGAGAACCAACCTCTGACATCTCCCCTATACCTTCCTCCAATCACCTGAAAATTACGTCCCCTCGTGACAGCCATTTCCGCCCTGGGGAAAAGTCTTGGCTATCCACTCTATCCATACCTCTCATCACCTTATATACCTCTATCAGGTCACCTCTCTTCCTTCTTTGCTCCAGTGAGAAAAACCGTAGCTCCCTCATTGGTTGGGATATGCCACACAAGTATCTGCTCGAGCCCTGAAATGAGGCATAAATGTTCATAAAGGCCACCGGGAGAGGGTATCCTCCTCATCCACGTGGTACGAAGTCCAAAAGGAAATGGCACAGGTGCTGCACCATCTCCTTGATGAGACTGGGCCTCCTGTGGCACACGTTGTCAATCATCTGGTTCAATGGACCAACAACACCTGAACACTATGGGCCATCGCCGGCCTTCCCCCTCTGAGTCCCTCCCTGGCTTGATGGGTGGCCATATCTTCACACAATTTACTCTGCACTTTGAGAGGGATAAGCTGGAATCAGATGTAAAGGTTTTACAATTAAATAAGGTAACTACAAAAGCATGAGGGAGGAGTAGGCCAGAGTTGATTGGAAAAGGAGCCCAGCAGGGGAAGATAGTGGAACAGGGGTTTTTGGGGGTTATTTGGGAGGCACAACAGAAATTCATCCCAAGGAGGAGGAAACATGCTAAGGGGAGGACGAAGCACCCATGGCTGATGACAGACATCAAGGACAGCATAAAAGCAAAACAAAAAGCATACAAAGTGGAGAGGATTAGTGGGAAGCCAGACGATTGGGAAGCATTTAAAAGCAGAGGAGAACAAAAAGAGCAATAAGGGGCAGAAGATGAAATATGAGTGCAAGCTAGCTAGTAATATAAAGGAAGATGGGAAGAGTTGTTTTCAATATATAAAAGGTAAGAGAGAGACAAAAATAGACATTGGACCACTGGAAAATGTGGCTGGAGAAGTAATAATAGGAAACAAAGAAATGGCAGAGGAATTGAACAGTTACTTTGCATTGGTTTTCCCAGTGGAAGATACCAGTGGGATGCCAGAGTGCCAGGAGATCAGGGGCACAGGTGAGTGTGGTGGTCATCATTAAGGAGAAGGTTCTGGGAAAACTGAAAGGGCTGAAGATGGATAAATCAACCTGGACCAGATGGACTACACCCCAGAGTTCTAAAAGAGATAGCTGGGGAGATTGCGGAGGCATTGGTGGTAATCTTTCAGGAATTACTGGAGGCAGGGAGGATCCCAGAGGACTAGAACGTGGCTAATGTAACACTGCTGTTCAAGAAGGGAGGGAAGCAGCGTCAGGAAATGATAGGCCGGTTAGCCTGACTTTGGTCATTGGTAGGATTTTAGAGTCCATTATTAAAGATTAGATCATGGAGTACTTGGAAGTGCATGAAAAATAGGACTGAGTCAGCACGGCTTCGTCAAGGGGCGGTCATGTCTGACAAATCTGTTAGAGTTCTTTGAGGAGGTAACAAGGAGGGTAGTGTTATGGGCTCGGGTGTAGAAAATTCCAAAGCATATCATTGAGTTCACCTGATCCACAACTATTTCTAGATTTTGGTTGTGAGAAATATAAGGGCCTACCTTTCAGGTGTTATTCAACAGAAGCTTAAAGCACCTTTAATCAAAAACAAAGTTTATTCTATGAATTCAGTTAACATTTCTGTAAACGCACACAGTAAGCATTTATCAACTATAAACATAAATACCCCACACAGCTACAGTACTCTCTTTCTCTCTCTCTATATATATATAAAACTCTTAATAACTTCCCTTGTAACTGTTTCAATTTGATAACAACATCCAAAAAAACAGACAAACCCTTTTACGAAAACAGTAGGTTTGAATTATTTCCAGAAAATAGGTATGACTTTCAAATTATCAAGTGATCTGGGCACCTTTTAACATGCAGAGAGTCAAGAGAAACCTTCTTTGTCTGAATCCAGCTTCCAACTGTGCAAATCAAAAGTAAAACTCAGAGCCACAGCCGGCTCCCAGCTCAAAACGAAAGTAAAACCAATGGCCACTGCCCAGCTCCACCCACACAATGACATAATTGAAGATATTTGATAATACACACTTTTCTTAAAGGGATACACCTATGACACCTCCCCCAAGAAAAAAAAGCATCAACTTCAAAGATGGTTTCATTTTTCATCTTTTCACTTTCCTTTACGAAACATTGACAGTAAATATGCAATTTTTTAAACAAAACAAAACAGCCAATCATTCATAATAATAGTCCATTTTACTTCTTCTTCTTCCACCATCAAACCTGCTTCTCTTCATTACATTCGTGACAAAACATCTGCTGTCACGTTTTCTCGTCTTGCCACATTTATTATTTTTAAATGAAATTGCTGTAACAATAAACTCCATCGAAACAGTCTGGCATTGTTATTCGTTAATCGCTTCAAAATCGATAATGGATTATGATCAGTATATATAATTGTTTCAGACGAATTGCTGGTCACACAAATATGAAAATGATGCTGTAGCCCTCTAAGATGGACACCAGTCTACAAAATGGAGAACCGCAAAGAATACAGGGAAAAACAGCCATAGTAAGGACACACAGCTTGCAGAAGCATTTAGCATTTTGCACGTACAAAACCGGTTTCAAGGCTGTTGCAGAAACTCAGCCAAAGGTGCAAATAGGAAAGCGATCTGCATATGAATAAGGTGATACCGGCCCAGTTCCAGATACAATAGAAACATTTTAAGTATCAATCGATACTTTTCTATAGCTACCCAGCCAGGATGGCGCCAGAGAAACCAGAACAATGACCCCTAGGAACCGCCCCAGCCATCGAGAAACGACCCCAGGATAGGGGAGTTCAAAACGTATCGATCAGGAAAGACCCAATCGATGAGGGAACCGCCCCAAGGGGGCCTGGACCTCCTGGGACCTATAAAAAGGTCCCACACATGATTCGGTCTGTTGCTTCCTGACTCCGGCCCAGGTCTGTTGCTTCCTGACTCCGGCCTAGGCTGTTGCATCCTGACTCCAGCCTCCGACTCCAGCCTCCAGATCCTGTCTTTCATCACCGGCCGTTGAGCATCAGCTATCTATCAGTAAGTGCCAAAACAACGATCGCTACGTGACCCAGGCATTGCTTATACTCTTGCCGACTTTAATAACCAGAAGTTGCAGACCAAGAACGGGACGAAGGCCTTGCCCCCTTGACCTTGCCTGTTCCTTTCTAGATAAGTATTTAGTCGTTTAATAGTAGGAATAAGTATTAGTCTTTTAGCGTGTGCATGAGTATTTATTATATTTGTTATAATAAACACTAATTGTTTGGACTTACTGATCGGTGTTTAGATTTATTGCTTTGAACTTGACCTTGATAACTTGTGACGGTGTCTCTTACGGCACCTGGCAACTCCAGAGCATAGATACAGATACAGAGCCAAGCCAGTGTTAAGCACACGTCTTTTATTGGAGGCGTGTTAATCACACTAACAGTAAAATGAGCAACAATGCAAAACCAGCACCAAGCTCAACGTCTCCTTCTCATTCATTGAATACTTCCTCTGGTGATTATTTAATTTCTTTGAAAAATAACCAATAGCTGCTCTATTCCTTTGTCGTCTTCTTGCAAGAGCGCAGCACCACGCCCACATTACTCGCACCAACAGCCACTTTGAATTGTTTTATGTAATTTGGGGTGGCTAATGCAGGAGCAGTGGTTAACGCAACCTTCAAGCATCAAGTGCCTGTTGACACTCCGCCGTCCACTGTAATTTGTTACGCTTCTTCAGCGAGTCACCAAACCCGCCTCCTGAAGTCGATTGAATAACTCCATCAGATGCTTCAAATGTTCTTTCCATGTCTGACTAAAAATCACCAGATCGTCGATGTATACCGCACAATTGGGTAATCCTGAAACAACTTTGTTAGTTAACCGTTGAAATGTGGCTGGGGCGTTTTTCATGCCAAATAGGATAACTTTGAATTGGTATATACCATCTGGAGACACAAAAGCTGAAATCTCCATCGCCCTTTCGGAAAAAGGTACCTGCCAGTAACCTTTAAGTAAATCCAGTTTGAAAATAAAAGCTGACTGTCCCACTTTCTCAATGTAGCCCTCCAAGTATGGGATCAGATAAGAGTGTGTTCTTGTAACTGCATTAACCTTTCTATAGCCCACACACAATCATTGGCTACCGTCCAGTTTCGGTACCATCATTATGGGTGAGCTCCATTGCTGAAACCCACTTCAATTATGCCATTTTTAAGCATACTTTCAATTTATTTGTTAACCTGTGCCAATTTTAAAGGGTTAAGTCTATATGGATGTTGTTTAATTGGAACATCATTTCCCACATCTACATCATGTATAGCCATTTTAGTACTTCACAACTTATCTCCACAAACTTGCCCATGTGATATTAATAACTCTTTCAGGTCAGTTTGTTTTTCTCAACACAATTTATCCTAATTTTTAAGAACATTCTCGTCATCCAACTTAATTTGAGGAATGTCAACTTCAGAGTCTTCTGGATTTGGTTCTTCACTTTGAGTTAGAATCATTAAGATCGCCTCCTTTTGCTCTCCTTCCCTTTCAAAGTACCTTTTAAGCATATTCACATGGCACACGAGGTGAGTTTCCTTCTAACTGGCATTCGTGCCACATAATTCACCTCACTTAATTTCCTTTCAATCTGATAAGGTCCACAAAACCTTGCTTTTAAAGGTTCACCTATCACTGGTGACAATACTAAAAATTGTTATCTCCACTGGCAGAACTCCGAATGTTTGCTTTCTTGTCCGCTACCTGTTTCATCACATGCTGTGCAACTTTAAAATGCTGTCTAGCCTTTTCACCTGCTCTATTTAATCGTTCCCTAAAATTTGACACATAATCCAAAACTGTAATTTCAGACTACTCACTCACCAATTTTTCCTTAATCAAATTAAGTGGTCCTCTTACCTCATGACCAAAAATTAGTTCAAGAGGACTATATTTGGTTCACTCATTAGGTGCATCCCTAATTGCAAACAGTACAAATGGAATTCCGTTATCCCAATCCTCTGGATAATCTTGACAATAAGCCCTCAACATTGTCTTTAAAGTCTGATGCCCCCATCTAATGCTCCCTTTGATTCTGGATGGTATGCAGTTGATTTAAATTGGTTTTACTCCAAGCTATCCATACCTTCCTTGAATAACCTTGGGGTAAAATTTGATCCTTGATCCGATTGTATTTCTATGGCTAATCCATATCTAGTAAAGAATTTCAGTAACTCCTCCATAATAGTTTTAGCTGTAATATTGCAAGCTGGAATGACCTCTGGAAACCTCGTAGACACATCCATTATAGTCAAAAGATATTGATTCCCACTTTTCGTTTTTGGAAGCGGTCCTACGCAATCAATTAGGACACTTTTAAAAGATTCCTCAAATGCTGGAATGGATATTAAGGACGCTGGTTTTATCGCCGCTTGAGATTTCCCTATCACTTGGCATATGTGACATGACCGACAAAATTTCACTGCATTTTTATGTAGTCCAGGCCTATAAATTTTATATTTTAGTTTGAGTTTTCCTTACTCCCAAATGACCTCCTACTGGTACCTAATGTTCTACTCGCAACACCTACTTTCTGTACCCTGCCGGCAATACCACTTGATGAACCTCTGCCCATTTTTCATCTGCCTGCATATGTAAAGACCTCCATTTTCTCATCAGGACATCATTTTTAAGGTAATCACATTCTGATATACACTGAGAGTCCTCTTCTGTGTCGGCTTTTTGATACATCCGTTTTATTTCTATATCTTTCTGTTGTAACTCCAAATTTTCCGGAACTAAAAATATCCGCCTCATCCTCCACCTGTTCTTGGTCTTTTTCAACCATCTAATCAAAAATCATTTCTGATAATTGAACTTCAATTTTATCTTCACTTTGATTTCTCCTTTTGTCTTCACCTGTGACTTTGCGACCTTGTTACTGCACAAACAGGAAAAATCCCAGGATATTTGTCCTTCAACACTTCAGTAATTTGATTTTCCACTGGCGTATCGACCACAGTAGGCATCATTCCCACTTACAATCCAGCTATATCATTACCCAAAATAAAAGGTATTCCTGGACAAGATAGTTTCTCTGTTACTCCTATTACCACTTCACCACTCTTCACTGGATTTTCCGACGTTAACTTATATAGTGGAACACTACTCTTCTCACCCTGAATTCCACATATTACCACCTTTTCTGGCAATATTCCTCCCAAACTACATAACTCCTCACCTCTTACCATCAAAGATTGACTAGCTCCCTTATCTCTTAAAATTATGGCTTCTTTATCTGCTCCTTCCGGTACACACGAGTAAACTTTACCCACACAAGTAAATTATTTAAAGAGATCTGGCACCTTCTTATCAATCACCTCTTGATCAGGCTGTACATTGTTTTGCACCTTCTTTGCTTCAATCGGGCTTTCCTTTCCCACTTTAACAAACCCCACAGGCTTATCCTGTTTTATCACATCAGCCTTCGCAGTGCTTTTCTTCAACCCCCAATACTGTGACTTTATATGCCCTAGTTTATTACAGTAAATACATCTGAAACTTTTCAATTCTCTTCCACCCTCCTGGATTTCTTTTTTAATCTGAGGTACAGTCTTCTTATTATCTCCCATCAGATCCCCTTTACCACTTGAGTATTGCTCTTTTCCCCAATTTCTGTCCCTCACAGGCTGAAACTGATGTTGGAAACCAAACGTTGATTTTTGAACTAATTTATAATTATCTGCCATTTCTGCTGCTAATCTCGCAATTTTAACCCTCTGCACTTCGACATGAGTTCTCACTACATAAGGAATTGAATTTTAAAACTCCTCCAAAATCATCATTTCTCATACGTTTGAAAGCCCTTATCCACCTATCAAAATTACTCTGTTTGATCGTTTCAAACCCCGTATGTTTGATCACGTTCATTCCTTAAATTTCTAAACCTTCGTCTGTAGGCTAGGCACTAGTTCACATACACCTAAAATGGATTTTCTCATCTCCTCATATGTCTCAGATGCCTCCTTCGGTAGTGATGCAAACACTTCATTAGCTCTACCTACCAACTTTGTTTGAATCAGTAATACCCACATGTCCTGTGGCCATTTCATTTGTTTAGCTACATTCGCAAGTGAAATGGAAAATGCTCCTACATCCTTCTCATCAAACTTTGGCAATCCTTGGATATATTTAAAGAGATCCCACCAAGCCTTCGACTGTGACGCACATGCTCACTATCCTCCTCACTATCCTCAGACTATGTTTCTCTTTACATCCACCAATTTTAACTCTCATATTTCATGGCCATTTTCTGAAGTTCAAAGTCTGTCTTTTTCTTTTTCCCTGACCTGTATCTCCCTTTCTCTTTCTTTTTGTTCTGCTAGGGCTACTCTTTCTTTTTCCCTCATTTCATATTCAAGCTGCTTTAATTCTTTTTCATGCTCAAGCTGCATGATGTGGAAGTGAATTCTTGCCGTTTCCAATGTTTCAGGCTGTGTCTCAGGCAATTTTAAATGCTCAGCTACCGCCGCAATTACCTCTTCTTTTCGTATGTTGTCAGGTAATGTTAACTGCAATGATTTTGTCAAATCCAAAAGCTTTTTTTGTCTCTGTTTGTAAGGTACTGCATGTGACCTTCTCCACCCCCAAAAACTTCTGAGTCTCTGAAAGAGCCATTGTCCACAACACATTCCCTACTTAAACTGGAATACCACTCTTGTAAAGCAAACCCAAATATGCTCACCCCTCACTGTCTTTAAATTCACTCAACAACCCAATCATGAAAGATAGGACTTTTATCCCACGAGTCCACATCTTGTTATGGGTCAGGGTTTCGAAAACTCCTAAGCATATCATGGAATTCACCTGACACACAACTGTTTATAGATTTTGGTTATGAGGAGCACAAGGGCCTACCTTTCAGGTGTTATTCAACAGAGGCCTCAAGCACTTTTAATCAGAAACAAAGTTTATTCTACGAATTCAGTTAACATTTCTATAAACACACAGCATTTTTCTCAACTACAAACATAAATACTCCACACAGCTACAATGTGGGGTATATATAAAACTCTTAATAACTTCTCTTTTAACGGTTTCAATTTGATAACAACATCCAAAAAAGAGACAAACCCTTTTACCAAACAGTAGGTTTGAATTATTTCCAGAAAATAGGTATCACTTTTAAATTATCAAGTGATCTGGGCACCTTTTAACATGCAGAGAGAGACAAGGAAAACCTTCTTTGTCTGAATCCAGCTTCCAACTGTATAAACCGAAAGTAAAACTCAGAACCACGGCAGCTGCCAGCTCAAAACAAAAGTAAAACCAGTGCCACAGACCAGCTCCACGCACACAATGGCATCACTCAAGATATTTGATAATACACACATTTCTTAAGGGGACACCCCCATGACATTAGACAAAGTAGGACAAGTGGAAGTGATTTATTTAGATTTCCAGAAGGCCTTTGACAAGGTGCCGCATAGGAGACTGTTAAATAAGTTAAATAAGAACCCATGGTGTTAAGGGTGTAAGATCCTGCCATGGATAGAGGATCGGCTGACTGGCAGAAGGCAGAAAGGGGTCTTTTTCAGGCTGGCAACCGGTGACTAGTGATGTGCCTCAGCGGTCTGTACTGGGACCACAACTTTTCACAATATACATTAATGATCTGGAGGAAGGAACTGAAGGCACTGTTGCTAAGTTTGCAGATGACACAAAGATCTGCAGAGGGACAGGTAGTATTGAGGAAGCAGGGGGGCTGCAGAAGGACTTAGACAGGCCAGGAGAGTGGGCAAAGAAGTGGCAGATGGAATAAAAGTCGAAAAGTGTGAGGTTGTGCACTTTGGAAGGTGAAATGGAGGCATAGACTATTTTCTAAATGGGGAAATGCTTAGAAAATCAGAAGAACAAAGGGACTTAGGTGTCCTTGTTCAAGATTCTCTTAAAGTCAGCATGCAGGTTCATCGGCAATTAGGAAGACAAATACAATTAACATTCATCTCTGGAGGGCTGGAGTACAAGAGCAGGGATGTACCTCTGAGGCTGTATAAGGCTCTGGTCAGACCCCATTTGGAGTATCGTGAACAGTTTTGTGTCCAGTATCTAAGGAAGGATGTGCTGGCTGTGGAAAGGGTCCAGAAATCCACAAGAATGATCCCTGGAATGAAGAGCTTGACGTATGGGGAAAGGTTGAGGACTCTGGGTCTGTACTCGTTGGAGTTTAGAAGGATGAGGGGGAGGATCTTATTGAAACTTACAGGATACTGCGAGGCTTGGATAGAGTGGACATGGAAAGGATGTTTCCACTTGTAGGAAAAACTAGAACCCGTCTCAGACTAAATGGATGATCCTTTAAAACAGAGATGAGCAGGAATTTCTTCAGCCAGAGGGTGGTGAATCTGTGGAACTCTGCTGCAAAAGGCTGTGGAGGCCAAATTGCTGAGTGTCTTTAAGACAGAGATAGATAGGTTCTCGATTATTAAGAGGGTCAGGGTTCTGGGGAAATGGCAAGAGAATGGGGATGAGAAAAATATCAGCCATGATTGAATGGTGGAGCAGACTCGATGGACCGAGTGGCCTAATTCTGCTCCTATGGCTTATGGTCTTATGAATGTGGCACAGTGCCCTGCAAATGGGCCGCCGCCTTAAGCCTCTGTGATGCTGCTGCTGCCAGTTTCTCCAGCATCTGGCCACCTGGCCTGCCAACGCAACCGCGAGGGCAGCTTCCGCAGGGTCCACATTAATGTAATATCTGTAAGGAATTGGAAAGGGTGAGAGACTGACAATCAGCTATGGTTCCACCCGGATACCCACCCTCTCATCCCCTGCCATCCCTCAGGATGCCATCCAAAAGGCCCTGCACATGCACCCCAGCTGCAGCAGTGGTCCCTGGCATCAGATCCCAGACCTTGTACCCCAGACACTCTCAGGAAATGTTACCGGGACAGATAACATTACTGGTTCCCTCCCTAGCCAATGCATGTACTCTCTGGGTCGCGGGATTGTCCCCAGTGCTAAGGCCCAGCTCTTGGGTGTTTACCCTCTGATGTTAGTTTCTCTGCAGTTTGGAATTTCACACCTTTTGTTCTCTCTCGGGACTGCCATTAGCACTCTTTCCCCTTGCTTTCTGTGGCTGTTAGCATCCCATTTCCCTGGGATTTTGTGGCTATGACTCATCTTTCATTCTCACTCCACAATATAAATATTTCCCTCATTCCCTGTATTTAGCTTTGACAAAGGGTCATCTGGACTCGAAACGTTAGCTCTTTTCTCTCCCTACAGATGCTGCCAGACCAGCTGACATTTTCCAGCATTTTTGTTTTGGGTGTCTGAATGTTCGATGCCTCCGGAGTTCGGGACACGTGTCCAGGCCTCACAGCCGAATTAGGATGCATGGCAATAATAACCGCTTGCGTCATGGCATGTCTACCGATGGGAATCCACTTGGGAAGTGGTCACATAACTAGAATTGCCAATTCCCCATTAGTAATAGCTTTCAGCTGTGCGGCCAGTGGCCGCTGCAATCAGCGGAGGTTAAAGTGACCTTCAGCATATTACCACGAACGTGGTTCTATCACAGGTGCAACAGACAACCAGCAGCTGGACCTTGTCCCGTTGTGGGTATACACACTCCGGGGTTGGCATGGCAGGCCCACGGTCGCTGGACCTCTCTCCGCCCCCCCCCCCCCCCCCAACCAGTGGCGGCCCACCCCCCACCTCCCTCCCCCGCCCAACTGAGCCCCCTCTTCCCCGGGGGTACTGCTCGATTATCGAATGGCTATTCACCTCCTCGATCCCCACAGCAGCCTTTGAGGCAGCTTCACAACTTTAAATAGGTATACTAAACAGCGCCCATGTGAGCGCGCGCTGGGTGACAGTTAGATCAAAGAAGGCAGTTCGATAGGGGTCCATCCGTAAACGGTATGGACTTAATTATGATTATCCAGCTCTCGCCAAAGGGAGCAGGTCGCTTAGAATGGAAACTGATCTGTGCCCAGCGTGGTTCCCAATTTCAGCCTCTCCCGCAATCTAACTTGTCCACCCATATTCATGCCTGGCGTGATGCGGCCAGTAGATCACACCCCTTACATTTTCAGAGTTTGTCAGTATAACTCAGGAAGGGACTGATGGATTAATTTCTTGATTAATTTTCTCTTTTCCTCATGTGAATGCTTCTTAAACCCTCACTAGAATTTCAAGGCAATGAACTGTCTGAAGCTTCAATTTCTTATACCAACATTGTTCATACCTAGATTATTTATCTAATGATATAAAGGGTTTCCTGGTTCATTGAATTTAATGTCTTTCATAATTCAATGAACTGTTCCCTTTAATTTCTGTCTTTTTCTCCCCTGCACTTTGAATTCACTAAGTACCTCCTCCATTTTTGTAAGCCAGGAAAGGGAATCTCCAGACGTTGCCCAGACCCACAGCATAACCGATCATTGACAGCAAATAGTCAGCCTTTGAGGACCAGTAATCACGGTGCACATTCTTGTCACTTTCTTTGAGAGCCTGGGGAAAAGAGAGGAAATGGCTGACTCAGAAATTAGACTTTCACAGACTAGAACTCAAACATAAAACACTGTTCTCCATTTGGCAGTAATCTGTAAGTTTACTATTTACTCATGTGTCCTCTGAGAGGTGATTATTCTTTGAGAATCCTGTAAAGTTATCACTTTGTTAAGGATTGTTAAGGATTAATCAGCTCCACATCAGGTAATGATTTTTGAGGTCAAATCCCAGTTCCTTATGTGCATTTTAAAAGGGAAGTATCTCTATTTATAGGGGCATAGAATTAACAGTGCAGGAGGCCATTCAGCCCATCGAGTCTGCACAGGCCCTTGGAAAGAGCACCCTACTTAAGCAAATACCTCCATCCGATCCTTGAAATCCAGTAACCCCACTCAACCTTTTTTGGATACTAAGGGCAATTTAGCATGGCCAATCCACCTAATTTGCATATCTTTGGAACTATGGGAGGAAACTGGAGCACCCGGAGGAAACCCCCACAGACACAGGGAGAATGTGCAGACTCTGCACAGATAGTCACCCAAGCCAGGAATCTAACCCACGTCCCTGGCGCTGTGAAGCGACAGTGCTAACCTCTGTGCTACCATGTTGCCCCTAAAATTTTACCTCTACTCCACCGGTGGGTTTTGAACCCATATCCACAGACCTTAGCCTGGGACTCTGGATTACTAGTCCAGTGACATTACCGCTACCCCAGCATCAGCCCCATTTACTCAGCTGGTGATAACATCCAAGTTCCCAGAGTATTTGTACTGTTAATAGGTTGATCTGAATTTTTAATTATAGGGTATTTGTATTAGTTCCAGAACAGTCAGGACCAAGTGTAGTTATTCTGCATCTACAAGTTTTGCAAAGCTAACTTTTTGAAGACAAATTACCTGCTGCAATCACAGTACAGCTAAAGCAGAACTGTATTTGCTTTATACAGGGGTAGTTTATTCTAAGATAAAAATGTATAAAGGAAATCCACTGGTGCCCGAGTTCTTTGTAAACTTTTAAACTTTAATCTCCAGTTGTGCTCCAGTCAAAGAACAAAGAGCAATACAACACAGGGACAGGCCCTTCGGCCCTCCAAGCCTGCGCCGGCCATTGTACCTGCCTAAACTAAAATTGTATGCACTTACGGAGTCAGTGTCCTTCCATTCCAACCCTATTCATAAATTTGTCTAGATGCCCCTTAAATGCTGCTATCGCATATGCTCCCACCACCTCCTCAGGCAGTGCATTCCATATATTTACTACCCTGTGTGTAAAAGGCTTGCCTCGTACATCAGTTCTAAACTTTTCCCCACCCATTTAAACCTGTGTCCCCTAGTTCTTGACTCTCCTACCCTAAGAAAGAGCATCTTCTGTGTACCGTTCTGTCCATGCCACTCATAATCTTGTAAACCTCTATCAGGTCTCCTCTCAATCTCCGTCATTTCAGTGACAACAGACTGAGTTTATCTAACCTTTCCTCATAACTAATGCCCTCCATACCAGACAACATCCTAGTAAACCGTTTCTGTACCCTCTCCAAAGCAACCACATCCTTCTGGTCGTGTGGCGTTCAGAATTGTATACAATATTCCAAATGAGGCCTAGCTAAGGTTCTGTTCAGCTGCAACATGACTTGCAATTTTTATATTCAATGCCCCAACCAATGAAGGCCAGAATGCCATATGCCTTCTTGACCACCTTATCCACATCCATTGCCACTTTCAGTGATCGGTGGACATGCACTCCCAGATCTCTCTGCCTGTCAGTACTCGCAAGAGTTCTACCATTTATTGTGTAATTCCTACATTCCTTCCAAAGTGCATTACCTCACACTTTTACGGATTAAACTCCATCTGCCATTTCTTCGCCCAAGACTCCAACCAATTTATATCCTGCTGAATTCTTTGACAGTCCTCTTCACTATCCGCAACTCCACCAATTTTTGTGTCGTCTGCAAACTTACTATTCAGACCAGCTACATTTTCTTCCAAATCATTGATATATACCACGAACAACAAAGGCCCCAGAACTGAACCCTGCGGAATGCCGCTAGTCACAGCATTCCTTTCAGAAAAGCACCCTTCTGCTGCTACCCTCTGTCTTCTGATCCCATGTGACTTCACCATTTGTACCAGTCTACCATGAGGTACCTTGTCAAAAGCTTTACTGAAGTCCATGTATACAACATCTACTGCCTTTCCCTCATCTAACATCTTTGTCACTTCCTCGAAAAACTCGATCAAATTAGTGAGGCACGACCTCCCCTTCACAAAACCATCGTGCCATCATTAATCAGTCCATTTGTTTCCAAATGTGAGTAAGTCCTATCTCTTAAGAACCTTTTCCGATAATTTGCTTACCACTGACGTAAGGCTCACCGGCCTATAATTTCCTGGATTATCCTTGCTGCCCTTATTAAACAATGGAACAACATTGGCTACTTTCCAGTCCTCTGGAACTTTACCTGTAGCCAATAAGGATACAAAGATTACTGTCAAAGCCTCGGCAATTTCCTCCCTTGCTTCCCTCAGTATTCTGGTGTAGATCCCATCAGGCCCTGGGGACTTATCTACTTTAATGCTTTTTAAAATGCCCAACACCTCCTCTTTATTAATATCAACATTTTTAATCACCTGTTTTCACCTTCAAGTGATCTCACATGCACAACAGGGTGATAGCAGTTCAGTTGCACTTGTGCTGATTATGGTGTGTCGCTGGATGAGAAGTATAGTTGCATTGCTAACTCGAAAAATCTTGGAGCCAATTATCCTTAATATTATGTTAGCCATATGAGTGAAGAGAGATTTTTCAGTTACTTTGAGGTAACTCATTTATGATTTGCCTTTTATGGCAAGACGAACTAGAAAACAGTTCACCAAATGCTTCAGATGTTTCATTGCTAATATCAACAGCCAAAATTGTTAACGAATTGGGTAAAGTATTTTGGGCAGGATTCTCCGATTTGGAAACTGTGTCCTGATGCTGGCATGGGAAGGGTGGCATTTTATGACTGCAAAAATAGTGCAAAATGGCCATCGATCCTCCCTCTGGTGGGGGGCTAGCAGGCATGCAGTGTAGAGCCCCCGGCTCTAGCTGCAGATACGGCCGGAGAATTGCCGGGCCCTTGGCTGCACATGTGTACTGTGGCGGCCTGCAGCGGCTGTGCCGTGCAACATGGCGCCAGCCAAATAGTGCCCATTGCAAAAGGGGGTCGCCCCTGATTTCGGCGCAAATTGGTGGATTCTCCGGCCGATCGCGATTTCGGTTTCAGAGACCAGGGAGAATCCCGACCATTGTGTTTAATGGAAAACTTTAATTGGGATTAACAGAGGAACAAAAAAGTGGCCATTGGAGTTGCTTTTTAACTGCTCAAGTGAATCCCATCCCCAAATTATTTATCATGAGTGAAATGATTGAAGAAACAGGCTGCATTATTTTAATCATTGAAAAAGAATGTTTTATACATTGGATTAGTATCATATTGCCGGATAATTCTGTGTCTTCAGTAGTTTTATAACTCTGCTGATTTGTGCTGATTGTCACTTTAAGGGTCATCTAACTTGGGGGACTAATTGGGGTGGAAAGTCGGTAATCACACCAGGCGGTGAAGTCCTCTCTAAGGCATGTAGGGCAGGGTTTTTCAAAGTGCGTGTTGTGACCTGCGGTGGGTTGCAGACGGGTATCAGAAGGATCATGGATTTAAGGGTCGCGTGTGATTCAATGGGGATGCGGTTATTTACATCCTCCTGACAGGGCTGGGAGAAACATTGGTTTCTTGTCTCCTCAAAAATGTGGGGTGGGATTGTCTGTTCCTGAGACTAGGTGTTGACGCCGGATTTGTGGACTTCTACAACAGCAAAACTGGCACCGAACCTGTGACATTATACAAATGTACACCATATGAAGAGTTAATGTTATGTTAAGCCTATCCACTAGAGGGAGCTAAAGGACAGTACTATAAATTGCACTGGCTCTTGGGCTTGGGGGGAGGGGGGGGGGGAGATTTGATTGGAGCTGAAGAAGACAAGATTCATAGTGCATTGCTGAGCTAGTTAAGATATAAGAGTTATAGTTAGTAGATAGAGATAGTGTCAGTGAGTGTTGTTCAATTCTTATGTATGTTTGCTATTTAGAATAAGTGTCAAACTCAAATTTAGTAGTGTTAATAAAATGAGTTGAGTTCTTCAAGAGCTTTGTGTATCTTTGTGATCATTACACCTTCCATCCTGGAATCCCCTCACATAGATCCCCACAGAACTTGGACTGATTCAGCGATGGTGCAGGGGCTAGCACCGGCATCATGAGGAACACAATTGATTCCAATGAGAAATAGTGCAGGATTTGCTGGATCCATGATAGTCACGGGAGGCTGACAAGCTGCAGCCGCATATACGCACTTCCCTCCTCACACACAATCATACGAGCCAACAAGATGGCACTGGCTACGCTGGAGTATGCCCATCCCATTTATGGGTCGGCTGGAACCAGAGGGCATCGAGGGGAGTTGCGTGGGGGGATACCCATACGACATGTAGCCCTAAGTTCACAGTAAGCAGTCAGCGGGG
The DNA here is from genome assembly GCF_902713615.1 of Scyliorhinus canicula. Taxonomy (NCBI): domain Eukaryota; kingdom Metazoa; phylum Chordata; class Chondrichthyes; order Carcharhiniformes; family Scyliorhinidae; genus Scyliorhinus; species Scyliorhinus canicula. The sequence goes on from NC_052162.1 coordinate 90,526,743, forward strand.
TGCGCAGCCACATGGCTGCATTGCAAGTTGAGACAATGGTGCTCCATACCTATCCACCCCCACCCCACCTTCTGTACTCCCCCACTCCCCCGGCCCTTACAGAAGCCTCTCCGGCCAGCGGCACAACTATCAGCAAACTTTGGCGATGTTGGACGTTTTCCATACCCCCTCTCTCTCCCTCAGCAGCTACGGCGTCTGTTTCACAATTTTTAAAAGCACAAGTGAACCTCTCCGTTGGGAATTCACCCCAGCGGAGGCGGAGAATGGTGGAAGCCCTGGAGAGTACCCGGTCAGGCCCACTAATGATATGCCAACAGTGTTTTCTGTACGTGCGTTCTAGAACGCATTGACACCGCTGTCAAGGCACGGGAGAATTGCAATTTGGCGTGAAACCAGCACTTGCCACGATTTTGGCGTCAAAACCGATTCGCTGCCCAATCGCTTTTCCTGATTCCACCATCAGCCGATGGAGAATCCTACCCATGATTTATCGAACTGCGCAGCACTCCCCTAACATCAGCACGGTGGCAATCAAATTATTTCTTGTTTTGAATACACCACTGCGAAGGAGCACAACTCATGTGCTGTGACAAGACAAAGGAAAATAAATCACTTCCCAGTCATAATTGGCATTGAAACCAATCTATCAGGAAATAATATCATGCAAAATAGCTTCACTGCAAATCTTGCTTAAAAGTACCATTGTGTTATATTTTGCGGAAATGCACTTGTGCATTTGCGGCGGCCAGCCAGGTAACAATTATCAATGGCCGCACAAACTGTATGGTCTTTGATAAAACTTGCATCAGAGATGGAGGATGTTAGTGATTAAAAGCTTCATGCTTGCACACAAAGGCAGTGTAATCAGTCTGAAGTTTTTGTGATGTTTCTCAATTTTGCAGAAGGTTATCACTGCACAAATAGAATGGGCTTCCAAGACACGGAAGGGAATTTTGAGAATAATATTGGCAAAAAATAAAACATAGCCATTAATTAACTCCAGAATTCTCCAGTAGGTGGAAATATCAGAGTAAGTGACTATTTAATGCCCATTGCAAGCTGAAATTGAGAAGTTGACAGCGGCTCCCAAATGTCTGTTCATGCCAAATGCTGCAGTTATTCCACAACAAATGAAATGAAATGAAAATCGCTTATTGTCACAAGTAGGCTTCAAATGAAGTTACTGTGAAAATCCCCTAGTCGCCACATTCCGGTGCCTGTTCGGGGAGGCTAGCACGGGAATTGAACTGTGCTGCTGGCCTGCCTTGGTCTGCTTTAAAAGCCAGCTCTTTAGCCCTGTGCTAAACCAGCTCCAGGATGAGAGGCAGAAGGATTATTTTCCATCTCTCACAGCTGGTCACATTATTGTGGAAGGAGCAAATCAACTAATATATTTGACATTCAATAGGCGTCTACTTCATCAGTTACAACAATTGACATGGAAAGTATTTGAAATGAATTGCTGCATTTACTCAGGAAAACTGAACAATCTATCGATCTGTTGTCTGGTATTTCGATAGAATGTGCAGTAAAATTGTAAAGGTTAAATCATAATATTTATGTACAGAAATGGTGAGGTTATGAGTGTGCAATGTCATTACTTGGATAAACTGAAAAGAAATTGGGAGACTGCAGTGTAGTAATGTTACTAGACTAGGAAGCTAGATGCCAAGTCAAATGGTCTGGGGGCAAATGTTCAAATTCAACCACGGCAGCTGGTGGAATTTAATTTTGGGTGGCACAGTGGTAAGCACTGCCTCCTCACAGCGCCAGGGACCTGCGTTCAATTCTGACCTTGTGTGACTGTCTGTCAGTTGATTGCACATTCACCCCCCCCCCCCCCCCCCCCGTGTGTGTAGATTTTCTCCACATGCTATGGTTTCCTCCCACAGTCCAAAGATGTCCATATTAGGTGGATTGCCCATGCTAAATTGCCCCCTAAGTGTCTAAAAGATGTGCAGGTTAGGTGGGGTTACAGAGATAGGACGGAGAAGTAGGCCTAGCTGGAGCTCTTTCAGAGGGTTAGTGCAGACTCGAATGGCCTCCTTCTGCAGTGTAGAAATTCCTTGCTCAGTGAAGCAGTTGAGGCTAAAGGAATTAAGGGCTATGGTGAGCGGGCGGGTAAGTGGAGCTGTCCACAAAAAGATCAGTCATGATCTCATTGAATGCTCAAGGGGCCAAATGACCTGCTCCTAGTTCTTATTTCTTACAAAGACCTCAAACCCAGCAGCGAAGATCTTCAAATCTTTCATACCCATTTAATCCCTATTATTTTTTTGAATCTTTCCTACTCCCAGTGCATGTTTGTCTTGTGTGTGTCTGGGTGGAGGGTGGGATGGGGCTCTGGGAAGGGTTAGACTAGTAGACCATTGTTCCGTTATTTCCATTATATGTTTATCTTTTCCTATTGTTATAAATAAACAGTTTATTAATGTTTTACTTATAAATCTGGTGCCAGTAACTCATTGGAACAGTCAAGGTTTAAAGATCTCAGGAAAATACACAAATTATAGGTTAATTCACTTATGTTGGGACTGTGGGGCTGGAATTGACTGTGTACTCACCCAGGGTGTCAAAACATAAACTGCCTGATTTGAAACATTAGTCGGCGAATTTGAGATTCAGAGTAAATTATGAAGACACACAGGTTTGTAGTAATATAACAAGATGGCTTTGGAAGCAGGTAAGCATTTTCTCCAGGTGCAAGACTTTATTCTGATTCACTTATTGGGACTTCACAAAGACAAACTCGTCGAGTTGGCAGGTGAATTACAATTGGTGGTACCAGCTAAAACTACGAAGGCGGAGGCAGTTGATAGGATCGCTAAACATTTAAATTTGCCACAGCTGCAGAGAGCACAGTGAGGCCGATGTGATTGTGTAGCATCAGAGTATTCTTCTGGCGGCAACACGGAGCTGGAGAGGCCATGGTTGCAGTTAGAGCATGAAAGAGAATTTTTAAAATTGGAGATGGAAATGAGAAGAGGTAAGAGAGAAAACAAAAGAGAGAACAAGAGTAAAGAAAGAGGGGAGAGAGAAAATGAAAAAAGAAAGAGAAAGGGAACAGAAAAGAGAAAGAGGGTAAAGAAAATGAGAGAAAAGAGAGAGAGAGATACAGCTTCAGGTACTGGAAAAGAGTGGGAAGCTGCCAGAATGTAGATCGGAGAACTCAGTGGTGATATGTTTAAGTTGATACAGGCTCTCCTAAAATGCCTGAAGGCCCAGTGTTTGTTTGATGCTGCCTCTTCTGCTCCTGTGGCCTGGAAGAAGACAAAGGGAGGATGTAAGCAGGTTTACTTCCAGTCTGAAGAAGGGGTGCTCTTTCACTCTTCTGTTGTGCTCTATGTTAGTGTGACTTTCCACTATGATTACTCCTGCCTTTGAGAGCTGCTGAGAGCTCCCAGAAGTGAAGATGGAGGCAGATCGACCCAAATGCCCTTGTAGCCTAGAAGCTCTGTTTGCCGCTGTCTCTTTTGTTTCTGTGGGCTGGATTAAGGAATGGGAGGGAGTAAAATGAAACTATAACCAGTCCTGATGAAGGGGAAGGGTGGTGGCCCTATTTAACTGAGCAATTGCTGTAGATATTGAAGAACTGATTTTGCAGCTTGTTGGTGACTATTATATGTTTAATATCTGGAAGCCGTGTGATTGCTTGGCTTCTGCCTTTTACTCCTGTGGCCTGGATCAAGGAGACGGAGAAAGTCCCAATGGAGGAGGGGAGGGGAAGATGACAGCCTGATTCACTGAGCAACCAGCTGAAGATATTGAGGAACTGCTCTTGCAATTTGCTGGTGCTGACTGTTCAATGTTTACTGCCTGGAAGCCATGTGTTTGCTTGTTGCTGCCTCTTTCACTTCTTTGGCCTGGAGCAAGGAAAGGCAGGAAATCAGGTGACCTGTTGCCCATGCTGTAGGGGTAGTTTGGCAGCCTGATTCAATTGAGCAGTTTGCTGAAGGTATTGAAGGACTGCTTTGCAGGTTGCTGGTGACTTTGTTGCAAATGTAACTGTTTAATGTTTAATATCTAGAAACCATGGGCTAGATTCTCTGATTTTGAGACGAAGTGCTAAAGCTGGCGTGGGAACCGTGGTGTTTTACGACAGCAAAAACAGGGCAACAGGTGCACCAGTTCAGTAACTCTAAATGGACTAGCACCATCGCCATGTGGAACACAACCGGTTCCATGCAAAATAGGTCCGTGATTTGCGCACATAAGATTCCTGTGCCGCAGCTACACTTAAACGATCCTTCCCCCCATACACACCGTCCCAGTCAACAAGATGTATGGAAGAAGAGCAGCGCCACGGTTCAGGGGTGCAGAGCTCGAGACCCGCCTGGACGCCATGGAGGAGAGAAGGATGACCCTTAGCCCTGGCCTGGGTGGAAGGCCACCAGGCGCCGCCGTACGCCGAGCCTGGGAGTAGGTGGCAGACGTGGTCAGCACCATGGGCAACATCGTCCGGACTGGCCTGCAGTGCTGGGAGACTATACGACCTCCTCAGGGAGGCCAGGGTGAGTCGGCTTCTCCTTGCCCAGGCACGAACCCCGCACCCTGACATACCTGTAACCCGGCCCCTCCACCTCAAGGACGGCCAAGCCCCCACCCTGCCCAACATGCCAGCAACCATGCCAGCCTGAATTACCGGGTGCCCTGGCCACTGATGCCATCATCTACTCAACCCCTGAGCTGCATGCATCGGAACATGTAACACTGTCATTGTTTGTGTTTCCACTCACCCCACTCCCCCCAGGAAAAGGCCGTGCACAACCACCGGGAGCGGGATAAGACCGAGGACTACCACCAGACCTGCAGCCCCTCACCCTGCCTGAGCAGTGGGCACTGGACGTGGTTGGCGGCCCGGAGGAAAGCGAGGTTGATGACTCGGAGACCCTGCTTAGTTGCAAATCCCCATGACACATGTTCCCCCCTCCCCAACCCCTCTCCCACCCCCATGACACATGTGTGGGCACCCCCCCACCCCATATCCTCCTCACTCCCCCACCCCCTCAGCTCATACCCTCCTCACCTCCCCTCACTCCCACACCTCTGTCTTCACCTACCCCAACCCACAAACCCCCCACCCGTCTTGTCTCTTACTGGACATGCCGGAGATGAGGCCAGTTCATCCGCAGACCTCGCCCGCAGCCAGTTCCAGAGCCCCCCCCCCCCAGGCGGCCGAGCACTGACTGAGAGAGCAGCCTGAACACCAGCCCTTTTCTTGAGACTCAGGAGACCCCAGAGTTCAGGTCAGAGGACACAGACTTCCCATCACAGCTGTCTCCAAAGCCATCCCCCGACTTCCCATCACAGCTGTCTCCAACGCCCTCCCCCATCTCAGAAACTATCACCTCGGTTGGGCACATTCGTGACGATGCTTCAAGGACACTATCTGGTGCGCACCACACAACGCATCAGGTTCAGCAGGTGGAGGTAGGAGTAGCCGATGGGTGGACGGTCGGAGGTCATGTCAGTCCCAGGAACCAGCTGCCGTCCAGACAGGCCCCAGGCTCCTGGAACATCCAGTCCCAGTGGATGTACATTCAGAGACCCAGCGTCCAGCATCTGCAGGCAGAGGTAGAGTCTATCCACATGCAGAAGCAAGGGATAGTACTGGTCATGCGTGCCACCCAGGCCAACACTGCATGGTGGCGTCAGCAGTGGAGGCAATGGGGCCGACTGTGTCGGATATTGGTCAAGCGTGTGCAAGGCCTGGGCATTTTGTGCAGGTGGTGGCCGAGTCTCAGGACAGGGCTGCCCTCTCACAGGCAGCCATGTGCCAGAACTACCTGGACATTGCAGCTGCGCTCCTCAGCATAGCCCAGTCATAGCAGGCCATGGCTGAGAGCATCGGTGGCATTGCCCAGGCGCTGGCTGGTGCTGCACAGTCCCAGAGGGATGTGGCCCAGTTGTCCCAGACCCTCAGGCTAGTGGTACAGACCCTCAGGATGGTGGCACAGACCCTCAGGGAGGTGGTCCACCATGTGCTCTATGGCTGTGAACGTGCAGACCCTGGTTGAGCCCAGAGAAGGCCTCCAGGACTGGCAGCGCCAGGTTGTGGGGGGGCCTCAAGGGAGGTTTCCGCTCACACCCAGTGGAGTGGCCCGAGGACCATCGGGCACCCCAAGGGAGGAGCTCATGGGCCCGTGCCATGGACCCCCGCAGGGGAGGTGCCAGAACAGCGCAGCACCTTGGACTCTTCTCCCCGCTCCCCCTTCCTGTCCCTGGTGCATCTGGTAGGCAGCAGGCAGAACAAGGCGGCACCATGCCACACGAGATGCCCGATCAGCTGCCAGGCCCATCCAGGCCAGGTCGCCCCAGGACGTGTGCGCCAATGGGACCCTTGTCGCAGGGCAGGAATCACAGCAGGCTGCCTCCACTCCTGCTGTACCGTCTGGGGAACCACCTAGATGTAGCGTTAGGGCCCGTAAGGCCAGAAAGTTAGGTACCAGTTAAATTGGCACATTTTAGTTATAGGGGCTAGTGCACATATTGTATATATTTGTTCACAATAAACACCTGTTAACATCGTTGAAACATGCCTCGCTGTTCTGCCTGATGGGTGTGCGGGTGGGTCGGTCAGTGCTGGCAAGGGGGAGTGAGGTGTGAGGGACCAGTGCAGGTCCAGTGGACCACCCCCCGCCATTGGGTCCTGTGGTTGGCGGGGGGGGGGGGCGGCTCAGCCTGTCCCCTCCGCACCCCGCATGCCTGGTGTCTTGTCCAGCAGCCCGCGGTCACTCCACACCTTTTCCTACCTCCTCTCTCGCTCAGCAGCCAGGACGCCACGTTCACGATTTTTATAATCCAGCCCCGTGTGTCTGTTGTCACCTCTTTTGCTTCTGTGCACAGAGGACATGGAATGGATGTAAGATGATCCCTATCAGTACTGGAGAGGGGGAAGGGCTGATAGGCCAATTTGACTATGCCACTTGCTGAAAATACTGAGATAAGTGCGTCTCTTATTTAGAGTACCCAATCCTCAGCACAGCAGACCCAGTGCTATCCACAGTGCCACCCCCAGGAAAGTGCTTTTGAAGATTGTTGGTGGCCTTATTGTATTGTTGACTGTTTCATGTTTGAACTGTGTATCTGTCCGCTGCACCTCTTTTGTTTCTGTTGTCTGGAATGCATGGAAAGGAAGTAAGATGACGTCTACCAGTGTACACAAGGTAAGAGCACATGGTGCAGGAGGGATAACATATGAAAAAAAGGACAGCACGGTAGCACAAGTGGATAGCACTATGGCTTCACAGCGCAAGGGTCCAATGTTCGATTCCCTGCTGGGTCACTGTCTATGCGGAGTCTGCACATTCTCCCAGTGTCTGCGTGGGTTTCCTCCAGGTGCTCCAATTTCCTCCCACAGTCCAAACACATGCAGGTTAGGTGGATTGGCCCTGATAAATTGCCCTTAGTGACCAAAAAATGTTGGGAGGGGTTATTGGGGTACGGGGATAGGAAGTGAGGGCTTAAATGGGTCGGTGCAGACTCGATGGGCCGAATGGCCTCCTTCTGCACTGTATGTTCTATGTAGTGCTGAAGATGGGGAAGGGGCAGCTGGCCGATTCGAATATGCGATTTGCTGAAGGTATTGAGGAAATGCTTTTGCAGATTGCTTCATTATACTGTTGACTGTTCAATATCCGGAAGTCATGTGTTTGCTTTGCACTGTTCTTTAATGCCTGGTGGCTGTGTGCTTGTCTACTGCAGCCCCTTTTTGCTTCTGTGGTCTGGAGTACAGAACTACTGCCAGTGCTGGAGAGGGGGAAGGGGTCCTCTCTTGCTCTTCTGCCATGCTCTGCATCAGTGTTATTGTTACGCTACCCCTAAGCGACTGTCCACTGATGGGAGTCTGCTACTGGTAATTGCAGGAGGGTGGCGAGTGGTTCCGATGCTGGTAACTTCATCGTACTGTTGACTGCTTAATGTTTAACGTACATTGTTTTCTTTGTCCGAATATACCGTAGTAGCGCTGTTTGTACCGATATTCTGTAACCAAAAGGGGCCCATGTATGGCATAGTGCCTTTTCTTGTTGGTTAATGTGATATGTGGACTGTTAAGTTGTTTGTTTTTATCTTCTTTTAATAAAGGTATTGTTGACCATTTAATAAACAAAATATTCTCAAGTAGCTTCAGGTTGTGGGTGCGGTTTGCTCCTACTTTTGGCTGCAAAATGCCAAAGGCCTAGTGTTCTGCTTCTGCGCCTGGAATATGCAAAGAGAGGATGCAAACAGGCCTATTACCAGTCTGAAGAAGGGGAAGGGAGGTTCATTCACTCTTCTGCTGTGCTTTATGTTTGTGTGACTTTCTGGTATGATTATTCCTATCTTTGAGGTCTGCTGCTGGGAGCTGCCAGTGGGGGAGAAAGGTGAAGTGAACTGAATGCTGTTATAGCTGCCTGGAAGCAGTGTGTCTGCCTGATGCCACCTCTTTTGCTTCTGTGGCCTGGAGTAAGGAATAAGACTGAGTAAGATGGAACTACTGCCAGTGGCGATGAAGGGTAAGAGTTGGTGGCCCGCTTCAGCTGAGCAACTTGCTGAAGATATTGAAGACTTCTTTGCAAGTTGCTGGTGACTTTATTGCAGTTAACTGTTTAATGCCTGGAAACAGTGTGTCTGTATGCTGCCACCTCTTTTGCTTCTGTGGCCTGCCAGGGAGGAAGTAAGATGATCCCCACCAGTGCTGGAGAGGGGAAAGAGGTGGTGGGCCGATTCAATTACACAATTTGTTGATGGTACCAAGGAAATGCTTTTGCAGATTGCTGGTAACTTTATTGTACTATTCACTGTTCATGTTTGCTATCTGGAAACTGTCTGTCTGCTGTTGCCTCTTTTGCTTCTGTGGCCTGGAGTGAATGGAAAGGGAGGAAGTATGACGATCCCTACCAGTGCTGGAGAGGTGAAAGGGGCAGTGGACCAATTTGACAATGCCATTTGCTGAAGGTATTGAGGAAACGCTTTTGCAGATTCCTGATGGCTTTATTGTGCTGTTAACTGTTGAAAGTCCAGAAGCTGTGAGTTTGTTATTACACTGTCAATTGTTTAATGCATGAAGGCCATGTGCTTGTCTGCAGCAGGCTCTTGTGATTTGGAGGCCTGGAGTAACCACTGCCAGTGCTGGAGAGGTGAAAGGGCTGCTTTCTCGCTCTTCTACTGTGCTCTGCATCGGTGTGACTTTCCGGTGTATTGGTGCGTTATCCCGAGCAACATTGCATTGACGCAAGTCTACTGCTGGGATCTACAGGAGGGGGAAAGAGGGCAGTTAGTTGATTTGGATGCAGGTGACATCATTATACTGTTGACTGTTTAACAAGTATTTGGTTTTCTTTGTATAACTGCACTTTGTAGCTTTTGTATTTGTACCAAAATTCTGGAGTGAAAAATGAGCCTGTGTACATATGGGATGGTGCCTTTTCCTTGTGTTTAACCGGTATTGCGATATATGGACTGTTATGTAGTTTTATCTATTTGCATAAAAGGTACTTAAAGGTACTGTTAATCTTTTAATAAACATAATATTCTGAAGTGGCTGGAGGTTGTGTGTGCTTTTTGCTCCTGCTTTTGGCCGAACAATGCCTGAAGGCCTAGTGGCTGTTTGCTGCTGCCTCTTCTGCTTCCGTGGCCTGGAATAAGGCAAAGGGAGGGTATAAGCAGCCTACTACCAATCTTCTTGTGTTCTATGTTAGTGTAACTTTCTGTTAATGATTAATTATTCCACCTTTTGAGAGGCTGCTGGGAGCTACAAGGGGGGGGGGGGGGGGGGAGAGGCAGAGTGATGAAACTACGCTGTTTTTCTGACACCTTTGCTTCTGTGGCCTGGTGAAAGCAACAGGAGAGATGAAACTATGCTGATGTAGCAGAAGGGTGGCAGCCCGATTCAACTGAGCAACTTGCTGAAGATATGACAAACTGCTTTTGCAGCTTCATGGTACCTTTATGGTACTGTTGACTGTTCGATCTGTAATGTCCGGAAGCAGTGTGTTTGCTTGCTGCCATCTCTTACTTCTGTGGCCTAGAGCAAGGACAGGGAGGAAGTCAAGTGAACTGCTGCCGGTGCTTATGGGGGGGGTGGCCAGATTCAACTGAGGAACTTGCAGAAATGGTCTGGCAGATTGCTGATGATTTTACTGTACAATGTTCATGTTTAATGCCCGGAGGCCGTGCATTTACTATTGTACTGTTGCGGTTTACTATTTAATGCCTGGAGGCTGGTACTTGTCTTGATGCCTCTCCCCTCTTGCTTCTGTAGCTTGGGGCAAAGGTAAAGGTGGCCGTAAGATAACCTACCAGTGCTGGCAATGGGGCAGGGATGTTCTTTTCCTCTTCTGCCGTGCTGTTTCTGTAACTTTTCTGATGTGTTACGTTACCTTTGAGCAATTTTTCCACTCATGCGGGTCTCCTGCAAGAGCTGCAGGAGGGAGAGGCTGGGTTGGCGGAAGGCGTTATTGCATTGTTACTGTCTAAAGGTGTGTTTGCCTGGAGCAGCCCCTCGTCCTTGTGGCCTGGAGTACGGAATCTGCCACCACTGTTGGAGGTGGGGGGAGGGGAGGTTTTCTTTCGCTCTTCCACCATGCTCTGCTTCGGTGAGCCTTTCCGGTGTATTGTTACTCTATCCTCCTCCCCATGCAACTTTCGACAGTCGACAGCTGGGGGCTGCGGATGGGGGAGGTAGCAGCGGGTTGATTTGGATTTGGTTACTTCATTGTACTTTTTTTATTCGTTCAGAGGATGTGGGCATTATTAACCAGGTCACACATTACCCTGGTTCTCTGGATGATTAGTCCAGTGACAATACTACCACGCTAACACCTCCCCTATTGTTGACTGTTTTAACGTGTATTTGATTTTCTTTGTATAAATGTACTTTTGTGGTTTTCTTCGTATAAATTAATTGTTGTAGCTTTGTTTGTACTGATACTCTGTAGCGAAAAGGTGCCTTTTATGGAACGGTGCCTTTTCCTTGTCCATTACTGGTTAATGTGATATATGGACTATTGTGTAGTTTGTTTTTATCTTTTTTCTATAACTGCATTGTTGACGATATAAGAAACAAAATATTCTCATGTGGTGGTAGGTTGTATTTGTTGCTTGTAGCTGCAACTACCTGGAGGTTGTGCATTTGATTGCTGCTTCTTTGCTTAGAGAGCCTGGAGAAAAGGAAAGGAAGGAAAGAAGAAGATCTGTTGCCTGGGATGGAGAAAGGGAAGGGAGCTCATTCTATCCCTTCTGGCTTGCTCTGGGCTGGAGCAAATTTCCATGGATCTGCTGGAGGGAAAGTGAAGCAAGCTTAGACTGCAGGAGTCCCTGGGCATGGACTTGAGCCTGGGGCCAGCTATAACACTGACTGCATCAGTAGCAGCAGCTGCAGCCTACGAAGAGTGAGGAAGGAAGGAAGGACCAGCCCTTTTAAATGGAAACCCCTCCTTTCCACCAAACCACCCTTTTGTGCCCAAGTTTCTGTACCTCCCTCCCATGTCTCTCTCTTCCCCCCCCCCCCCCCCCACTTCCTCACTCCTCCACCCACCACCTGGGAGAAGAGCGCCTTTCTCCCCCTCCCTATCATTTCCTTACCCAGACCACATTGGGGTGCATGCAGCACTGCCCGGATAAATGGCAATTCCATCTTCGCCACTGAGGGGCACTCTATGGCCACCTATGTGGGAATGGTGGCTTCCAATGCCCGCCACTGCTCTGTGGCCCTGCCCCTTTTTGATTGCTAACACAAAAGCTCCTGGTGTGGGCAGGGCTCACCCGTATGCATTCAGATACAGTCGACATGCTGGCATTATCACAACCTGCTGAAGGATGAGTGGTTCCTGGGCTTGTTTTGTCGCTTCTGGGCCAGATAGATAAGGAAGCTGGGAGGCTTCCCCTCCTTGAGGCTATGCTGTGACATGAGCATGCCTTCTGTTAGGAGTATGCGAGGGAGTTGAGGAAGAGACGTAAATCCAGGAGTTAGAGAAGGAGGTGCTCGACCTGGAGTCATGTCCCAGTCAGCCCGATGAGAATCTGGTTCACAGGGAGAACAAAGGGCGCACTGTGGGACCTTCAAATTGTCAGTTGCCCTAGTACGTATGCGAGGCCGAGTATCCATCTCCTCACGGACATGGATCTTGACTCCCCTTCGTCTACGCCCTTCAAAGAAAGGCGTGGTGTCTGTCAACAGCTCCCAACTCTACTGATTGATGATGGATTCGGAGGGCATCAGGACATGCTGACTGCGGAGTTTTCCAGGGCCGCATGGGGCTCCTGGAGGAAGTCTCACGGCCAGCAAGATACCCCTTTCATGGTGCAAGGTCACTATTACCCTGCTATCGAAGAAGGGGGAACTCCGCCTTCTGCCTACTTAAAAACTGGCAACCAGTCTCCCTCCTCAGCATGGATGCTAAAATCTTCACCAAGCTAATGCATATCTTTATGCCCTGGCACCGTGCTGGACCACATGATCCACCCTGACCAGTCCTACATGGTCCCGGCCAGACCATTCATTTTTCTTTCTTTTTGTTTTATGTACGTTTAATTACCCAATTTTTTTTCCAATTAAGGGGCAATTTAGCGTGGCCAATCCACCTAACCTGCACATCATTGAGATGTGGGGGTTGTAAGCCAGCTGGTTGCCTCCATGTTGTGGTACTGGCTGGTTATTCAGACTCCTCCCCCTAATGAAACTCCAGAGAATTCTCAGACACTTCTTCTGGGTCACTGCTGAGGTTCTGAATCTCCTGCTTCGGGAGAGCATTGGTGTACCTTCACAAATGTGATGACATTCCGCCTTCAACCCCTTTATTGTGGAGATGCCAGTGGTGTGCCCTGGCGAGGTATTTCTTCTGCCAGGTGAATGGCCTGTGCAGCTCCAGTTCATGGACCCGGGGGAGGGAGGAGTCTTCATTACTCCCTGCAGGTGCTGTCCATCTTTTATAGGACCTTCTCAAAGTTTGAAACATAATCATCTCGGGCCGCAGAGCGCCCTGTCAAGAGTAGTGGCAGTTGTCAGGGAGCCACTACTCAGAAATCTGCATCTCCACCATTATCATCAAGTGGCTGGCAGAGCAGAGGGCTGTGGCTGCCAGGATGACCAGGGTCGGGAATGTGATGGGTAGTGGAGTGGGCTGGATTCACCCCCCAAGTTGGCACATCGAGCCATCTCTGACCTCAAAATGTTAATGTTTTAGGCTGAACCCCTTTTTAGTTCCTTTTCAAACATTTTACTGAAGTTTTGTTTGCACTTCAGTCCTCTGCCCCTTCTCTATGGGCACATGGTGTGGAGAGGGACAGGAAAAGATGACCTCCTCATGAACACTGCTCCAAAGTCTGGCGTAATTTTCCATTAATAGGTCCAGGCAGCGGGCGATCGAGGGGGTATCCAGCCCAACTGTCTGCCCTCTTCCGCGGCTTAATTTACGACCGACCGGGTGTCCCTGGAGAGGGTGCATGTGGTGGCCATCCAAGGCATTCCAAGCCATGGGCACCGCAGGGTCCCGGATGTTTTGCAGACCTTTTTGATCACATTTTTCCTTTGAGTATAAGTTTCAGTTAATCTATGTTTTAGTTTGAACAGGGCCTCTATCAGGAGTGGCCCCTTTTGATTTGTTGCTGAATTTGTTTAATTGGTTGGGCAAAAAGAGCATTCTCGTGGGTAGACGTGCCATGTCTCAGATAAGTTTCATTGCAGATCAGTCCAATCAAACGAAGAAGCCTGGCCCTGAACCCTGGGGACGTCAACACCACAGAGGCAACAACCAACAATCAATCACCCAAAGGCTGGCTTCAGCACTGGGAATGTCCCTGCAACCAAAGTGCATGTGGTTCGGGGGGAGGGTCGCGGAGTACAGTCCCACACTTTTCACAGAAGAGGTCTCCTGATGTGGCTGGGCATGAGTGCGCATGGTGGGGTCCTCCACCACAACTGGCTCAGTGGATGGCCCTGAGAGGAGGGACAAATAAGGGTAGAGGAGGCTTGAGGGATTTGAGGGTCATGGGGCGATATCCCTAACTGATTATCGGCCTCTCTCCTCTAATTTCTCACACAACTAAATATAAGGTATTGTCAACACTGCAGTGGTAGCCCTCGTGGTGCTGGTGGCAGTCCAGGCAGCCAGATGCCGAAGCATCAACGCAGACTCACAGCGGCACCCCATGATCAGGCAGTTGAGACCCGACCACCCATGAGGTCGGTGATTGACCGGGGGGGGGTGGGGAGTGTGGTGGTGTCAGCGTTGGCCCTAAGTGGACAGGCATCACTGGCAACATGTACCGTAGGGGGCTTGATCTCAATAAGGAGACTGTGCGGCACCTGTGCCATGTACTTGCGGACTTGGCACCCCATGGGGAAGGACAATATCTACTACTGTTGGCCATGAAGGTCACCACAGCTCTGAACTTTAATGCAAAGGGTTCATTCCAGGGCTCAAGCAGGGACTTGTGTGGTATTTTCCAAGCTACAGCCCACAACTCCTATGCGACCACCACCTCCGGATCGTACATGTTTATGTACGCTTCCCAGGGATCATGCAGGACAGCTGCAACCTGAGACACTTAGAGATCCCCGATGTCTTCAGAGGACCACTCCAGGATGACTGGTTGACCCCTTGGGAGTGAGATACATGCTGAAGTCCTGGACGGTGATGCCAGTGTGGAGGCTGGAGATCGATGCAGAGACCCGATACAATGGATGTCATTTAGTGGTGCAATGGACTGCTTAAAATGTGATTGGGTGCCGGACCACTCTGGTGGTGCACTGCAGTACCCGGTAGAGTCTCTCACTTTGTGGTGACCTGCTGTGTCCTCCACAACCTGACAAAGCAGCGAGGCGACATGCTGGAGGAGTCATGCGGCCTCATGTGAGAATGAGGGGCTAGACGACGAGCCCGAGGAGGACCAAAGGGAGCAGCCAGCGTAAGGAGGACAAGCAGCTGCAATGCTCCAGCATGCCCCAAGGCCAGGAAGACCTTCATCCTCACCTATTTCTCATAGGACGAGGCTTTATCCGTCAGCTCACCCCTCTGTTTATCTCCCTCAATCCCTCCTTCTCACACCACACACCTCCCAACTACCCTATTCCACCATCCCATTTCTGTGTAACTCATTCCAGGGTGTTGGCAGTGCATCAGCACTGGCAGCGGGTCAGTAAAGGCAGGAAAGTGATGATAACTTGCTGATAAGTAAGCGCTGGTGCTCCTCAGCTTTATGTCAAAGTCTGACTCCTGTCTTTGTGTACATACCCATCACCTGCACATGGTCTGCATTGGGGGCTCTTGCTTTGGGGTCACTGCAGCTGGGAGGGGAGGTTTATGAGCAACTCCCCCCTTGTTATTAAGGAGCTGACGGGCATAGTCAAGGTGAATGGGCTGGTGGGACAGCCAGTTCCACCATGAAGCTCATGGGGGATAATTTCTAGCAGTTAAATGCCCTAAAATATGGGCCACGGTCTCACCAGCTCGGCCATTGAGAAGCAGAGCCCAATACGGCATTGTCATTTTCCAATTAAATTGCGCTCTAAATGACAAACGGGTTGATGGTGCAAGAAAAAATAAGGTAAAAAATAAGGTAGCAATGGGATAAGTAAAGAAACCAAGATTGGTCTAGAGGTTAGGTCTGGATAAAATGGAAGAAATGTTTGATATGAAATTGTTGAATTCACTGAAGGTTGCAAAGTGCTCAATTATGAGATAAAGGGCTGTTCCTGGAGGTGACATTGAGCTCTATTGGAACAGTGTGGAGGGTTGAGAACTGAGAAGTTAAGAGTTGAAATGGGGTTGCTTCTTTTGAACAGAGACTGCACCAGTCTCCCTCTCGTACCACACCTTTGCATGACTGCACTTGTTCAGCATTGAACAACTTATCCATTGACTTATATGCGCTTCCTCCAACTTATGAAGTGTTGGAATCCTGTGGGTCCCAGCTCTGTCTTCATGTCTTTTGTGGCAAGTGTGAAATATTATTTGTTCCAGTCTTACACTGGTCTCATCCCGAGTAAGGTGCCCCAGTTCGTGCAGTTTTTCTGCACATTACACAATCTGTCCATCATGAACATGCAACCCTTACCACCTTGGCTTTGACGGCCAGCTCAGGAGGAAGAGGGGATGATAGAGAGGAGGAGGAGAAAAAAAAGTTACCCGAGACATTCGGCCACAAGACAGTTGGCTCTGCAAGTACTCTTCTGGAGCTGGCCATCACTTCCAGGCTGGAAAGAACAGGCTTAAAACTCTGCAAAGGCCCTCTGCACAAGTTGGACCCAAACTCTGTGACTCTCAGGAGTGACAGCAGGCTTTAGCAATTTTTTCTGTATGTATACCCATCACCATTTTCTGTATGCCAGCTCACTGAAGTCCTCAGCAGCAGAGTTCACATTTGACCACTCAGGGGACCTTTTCCTTTGCATCTACCTCTCCAAAGTTGATTTCAGCATGTTCATGCAAAGTAACTCACCATGTGTAGTCTTCACTTCAATACTATTTTATAAGTACACATGGTGCCAGTACCTCAGCTGGACATTGTGAATGTTAGAGCAATGGATGCTTTTTCTTCTTCCTCAGTGTCTTGTTCTTCTGCCAGCTCTTGCTCTCCCAGCATTGTCTATCTAAATGGCTCTTCTTGTGTATCTGAAAGTAGGAAGGAATGCTGGTGGCTTGTGTGTAGGGAAATGGAGGGGTGGGGGAAAGCAAGATGTGTTTACTTACACTATTTGTAAGCTTGTAGATCATGAAGATTGTCGACTGAGGGAAAGATTGGGATGCGAGAAGGTGAATTAGGTATATAGCATCATCCTCAATGATTCCAGGGATTCTGTTGTTCCACCAATAATGCTAAGCATTGTGCCCTCCAAGAGGTTTAATGTTCAACTTTACCTGTCATCTGCAGATTCTTTATTATTAACTGCATTATGGGTCAACTTGTCCTTCAAAAGAAAGATGGTCCAGAGAGAGAGAGGAGAGGGAAGAGTGACAGTTGGTTTGGTGCAATGTGTTTGGGTGATGGGTCAGTCATGTTTGAATAGCGGTCAGTGAATGTAAGCTGAGATGGGTGCATGAGGTTTGGAGAAATAGTAACTGCAAGGAGTGTAAGGGGCAACAAATGGTTATGCGAATGAGGAGGATGTGGTTTATTGAGAATTATGTGGGTTTGGTGGAGTCATTACTGGGATATTGCTTTTGTAGATGCACCCATTGACTTTCAGTGCTTGTGTGAGATGATTGAGCTGCTTCCAGTACTGTGTTCATGCTCTTGGAGCTGGAATTCTGCCTTTGGTCTCTCTGGCTATCTGCTCCCACAATATCTGCTGGAGGGTCTCTGAGATCTTGAAATGAAAATCGATTATTGTCACAAGTAGGCTTCAAATGAAGTTACTGTGAAAAGCCCCTAGTCGCCAAATTCCGGCGCCTGTTCGGGGAGGCTGGTACGGGAATTGAACCGTGCTGCTGGCCTGCCTTGGTCTGCATTCAAAGCCAGCTATTTAGCCCAGTGTGCTAAACCAGCCCCTTATGGATAATGCACATCTCTCTTCCTTTTACCTTTGCAAAGCAATCCTGCACTGCATCAGAGGACATGGAGCTTTCTCTCGGTTCTGCTGCGCTATTACTCATTTTGTTCTGCTCCTAACATGTTTCCCAGCCAATTGAGTGAACTGTTGGCACCTGAATGCGCCTCCTCTTTGACAGATGTGGGCTGGGTGTAACCTGATATTTGCACCACCTTCTGAGCGTGTAGCCACTCAGCATTAGAATTAACAGGCAACTCAAAATGTTATTTTTAATATTGAAAAGGTACTGCAGGTCATATTTTTTTAAAAATAAAGCATTTTTCACCTTCGCTGCCAGACATCGGATGTTACAATAAAAACAGAAAGCGCTTAATAAACTCAGCAGGACTGGCAGCATGTGAGGAAAGAGAAACAAGAGTTTTGAATCTATATGACTTGACTTCAGGCTGTGAATAACTGTTATTCTCTCCGTAACCTGCAGGAGGTTTCTATTCAAGTGAATATAAACAATAAAGCAATACAAAGTAAACAGTAGGTTCGAGGAATTGAAGTAAACTCTGGTCGGCGGGGAGGTGAGCATTCATTCGTTCTTTCAGAGGCGTTAGGAAGACATTGCCGTGGAATGCGGTTGATTTTCAGTTCGTCAATTGAGGCAAACATTTCAATTTAATATTGACAATATACCGGGTCTCCTTGAAATATGTTTACCCCGGGAAACTTCACATTCGGTTTGAACTTGTTGTCTTTATTCCTTATCGGGTCCTTTGGGCTCTCGCGTCGTCAATTCACGGCTTCAACCGCCACCATTTTAAAATGCATCCCCCGGGGGTGGGGACCTGTCTTCTTTCTCAACTGGGCAGGGCGGGCTCGAGTCCGCTTCGCCGTTGCATAGAACTTTGTGCCTCGACTAAACGAACTTCGCCCCCTTTTCTTTTTTCACCTTTCCCCAAAATGCCCGTCATCCGAAAAGGGCAATGCCACCCAGTCGGCAACAAAGTTATAGAGACCGCCCCCGAAAGCCAGCCCGGCCGACTTCCGAGGTGAGCTTAACTTGAGGCTGGGGGGGAGGGGGGGCAATTCCGAAAGGGGGAGGGAAAAAGGCGCACTTACCCACACTCGCAAAATGCGTCGAAATTTCCACGCCATTCAACAGCCTGAGGCCTCCGCAGCAGGAGTGTCTGCGCAAGCGCCAGTACAGCCCCGCCCCCTTATGACGCACCCCAGCTTGGGACCGCCCACTGAGGGCAGGCATTTAAACTGCAAATTGATTTTTTTCCCATAGAATTTACAGTGCAGAAGGAGGCCATTCGGCCCATCGAGTGTGCACTGGCTCTTGGAAAGAGCACCCTACCCAAGGTCAACACTTCCACCCCATCCCCATAACCCAGCAACCCAACACTAAGGGCAATTTTGAACACTAAGGGCAATTTATCATGGCCAATCCACCTAACCTGCACATCTTTGGACTGTGGGAGGAAACCGGAGCACCAGGAGGAAACCCACGCACACACGGGGAGGACGTCAGACTCCGCACAGACAGTGACCCAAGCCAGAATCGAACCTGGGACCCTGGAGCTGTGAAGCGATTGTGCTATCCACAATGCTACCGTGCTGCCACATTTATTTCCCACATTAGTTCCTTCTGCTGACAATTCCAAGTCTACACTTTCTTGCTGCTGCTGAGGGAATGCATTTTGTAATGGTTTGCAGCAATGATTGGATGAATTACCTATTCGAGTTATAACCAAGTGAAATTTTAGCATACAGCTAAAAGCAAAGGTTTCACACCTTCATTGAAACTAACTCTTAGTAAACAGCTGGAGAGGAAAGGATGATGTTCAGTTGAATTTGGTGTCAATTCTAAGTGTGAAATTCTACTGATATCAAGTTAATGAAAAGAAAATTGGAGACAACCTGTCTATGAGAAACATAATTTAAAGTCAAAATCAAAGGCAAAGTTATGAGCTGGGGACAATTGGAAAATTAAACTATTGACATGACAGGAATTAAAAGTAACACCTCTTGAAACCAAAGCATTTTGAATATCACAAAGGAACTTTGAACATCACAAAGGGCAATGTAATCAGATCTGAGAGGTGAGGCCATGCCCAAAATGAATACTTAGTTGTATTAGAATGTTTAGATCAAAGATACTTTTTAATAATCAAAATGAAATAAGTTAATTTACAATAAGGTAATAAAAACTTAATAATTGTTAGAAAGAGAATATAAACCCAGGGAGCAGAAGCAGAAGGAAAACTCAGAGAACTCAGAGAGAGGAGATAAGCATATTCAGCTCTCACAGCTCGGTCATGGGAAAGACAAGACCAGCAGCCGAGCTTAAACAGCTATACATCTAAGGAAGACTAGAATTTAAACAGGAGTCAGAGTCAGCTGAGAGATAGCTAGCAGAGCCAGCTCTTATAGCTCGGTACATGGGATCGACAAGACACAGCAACGGAGCTAACCAGCGAATACATCTCAAGAAGACCAGACTTTAAAGAAGATTGATTGTCAAGGTGGGCCTGAAGGTCCCTTCAACCAACCAGAAGGATCCAGAAGCAAGATTTTTTACCTTTCTGTAAAGAAAGTGTCTGCAGCTTTTAAAAGAAAAAATACAATAATAAAATAACTTGATTTAACCTGAAAAAGTGGTTATTCCTAAAGTCTACTTTACTTACTTAGCAATGCAGGACCCAGGACATCGATGCTACTAAGTGGTAAGCAGATAAAATCTTTGGTGAAGGTATGGGTTATACCGGGGGATAACTTGAAAATATAGTTTGACTTGAATAGCACCCATCGAAGCCTGCATCAGAGTCAGGGAGTGAGAATCCCTGTTCACCATTTAGAATGTCGTTCCTTTTTGGTATGGGGGAATTCTACGAATAATGGTGAGTTTTCAAAAACAGCACAGTGAGTGACTCAGCAGGGAATCGAACCTGGCAACCTGGCGCTGTGAAGCCACAGTGCTAATCACTTGTGCTACCGTGCTGCCCTAAACAATATTTATTTACTCAACTAGTATATACACATAGATTCCGTGCTAGGTATTACCGATCTCATAATGTTGAGTTCTAATGTTTCAGTAAGACATTTGTAGAAGCTTGTAAAGTTTTATGTAAAACATTTATGAACAAAAATCCTTTTATAAATACCAAACTTTGAAACCAGTTAACATTTAACTTCATGCTTAACTTTATCAGCTAAACAATGAATTTAAACTACCGCAACTTTTCCAAATGTCTTGCAATATAATCAATTTTCTCACTTAATCACCAGGGTCAATAAAATATATTTTTCCACATAAACACAACGGTTCTGTCTATATGTGAAGAAGGCGGGAAAGGGAGGGTAGACAGGGGTAAAGGGAGGGAGGGTGGGAAGAGGGGAGGGAGTGAAGGAGGGGAAGTAGAGAGTTTTGACGTATCGATTGTTAATGTTTCAAGCTCAAAGTCCGAAAGCACCAGCTACCGAAGCGCAATGTCCTGGCACACATCCCCTCTTAACAAACATTTTGGGATATCCTTTGCCGGTGCACTCTTAGGGGTTGGTAATTGATTCGCTGAAATCGCTGTCAGAGAGATATGAAATTAATTAATTTCTGTGGGTTGAAAAGGGAACTAACTCAGATGGATTAGTTTGAAAAAATGGAAGATCAAGTAATAATAGAAGATATTTAAGTACTAGCTGAGTAATGCACAAGTTAATTATATTCTGCCCAGGAATAAGAGAATGCAACAAATGAGAGTTTAAACATAAGTCACTCATACTTGAAACTAAATTGGAAATAAAGGAAAAATATGTGATAAATAATCAAGGAACGTAACGTGTTGCCATTTCTCTTCACTGAAATTAGATTATAGGAGGCTTGCATATAATAGAACAGTAGAACATTACAGCGCAGTACAGGCCCTTCGGCCCTCGATGTTGCGCCGACCTGTGAAACCAATCTAAAGCCCATCTACTCTATTCCATTATCATCCATATGTTTATCCAATGACCATTTAAATGCCTTTAATGTTGTCGAGTACACTACTGTTGCAGGCAGGGCATTCCATGCCCTCACTACTCTCTGAGGAAAGAACCTACCTCTGACATCTGTCCAATATCTATCTCCTCTCAATTTAAAGCTATATCCCCTCGTGCTAGCCATCACCATCCGAGGAAAGATGGTCTCACTGTCCACCCTATCTAATCCTCTCATCATCTTGTATGCCTCTATTGTCACCTCTTAACCTTCTCTCTAACAAAAACAGCCTCAAGTCCCTCAGCCTTTCCTCATAAGATCTTCCCTCCATACCAGGCAACATCCTGGTAAATTTCCTCTGCACGCTTTCTAATGCTTCCACTTCCTTCCTACAATGCGGCGACCAGAACTGCACGCAATACTCCAAATGCGGCCGCACCAGAGTTTTGTACAGCTGCAACATGACCTCATGGATCCGAAACTCAATCCTTCCCACCAATAAAAGCAATCACACCGTATGCCTTCTTAACAACTCTATCAATCTGGCTGGCAACTTTCAGGGATCTATCTATATGGACACTGAGATCTCTCTGCTCATCCACATGACCAAGAATCTTACCATTAGCCCTGTACTCCATATTCCTGTTACTCCTTCCAAAAATAATCTCCTCACATTTTTCTGTATTAAACTCCATTTGCCACTTCTCAGCCCAGCTCTGCAGCTTATCTATGTCCCTCCGTAACTTGCAACATCCTTCCGCACTGTCTACAACTCCACTGACTTTAGTGTCATCCGCAAGTTTACTCACCCATCCTTCCACGCCCTCCTCCAGGTCATTTATAAAAATAGCAAACAGCAGTGGCCCCAAAACAGATCCTTGTGGTACACTAGTAACTGAACTCCAGGCTGAACATTTCTCAACAACCACCACCCTCTGTCTTCTTACAGCTAGCCAATTTCTGATCCAAACCGCTAAATCACCCTTAATTTCATGCCTCCGTATTTTCTGCAATAGCCTACCATGGGGAACCTTATCAAACGCTTTACTGAAATCCATATACACCACATCAACTGCTTTACCCTCGTCCACCTGTTTGGTCACCTTCTCAAAGAACTCAATAAGGTTTGTGAGGCACGACCTACCCTTCACAAAACCGTGTTGACTATCCCTAATCAAATTATTCCTTTCTAGATGATTATAAATGCTATCTCTTATAATCCTTTCCAAAACTTTGCCCACAACAGAAGTAAATCTCACTGGTCTATAGTTACCGGGGTTGTCTCTACTCCCCTTCTTGAACAAGGGGACAACATTTGCTATCCTCCAGTCTGCTGCCACTATTTCTGTAGACAATGACAACATAAAGATCAAAGCCATGCTCTGCAATCTCCTCCCTAGCTTCCCAGAGAATCCTAGGATAAATCCCATCCGGCCCAGTGGATTTACCTATTTTCACACTTTCCAGAATTTTTAACACCTCCTCCTTATCAACCTCAATCCCGTCAAGTCTAGTAGCCTCTATCTTAGTATTCTCCTCGACAGGATTGTCTTTTTCCTGTGTGAATACAGACAAAAAATATTCATTTAGTGCCTCTCCTATCTCCTTGGACTCAACGCAAAACTTCCCACTACTGTCCTTGACTGGCCCTACTCTTACCCTAGTCATTCTTTTATTCCTGACATACCTATAGAAAGCTTTAGGGTTTTCCTTGATCCTGCCTGCCAAAGACTTCTCATGCCCCCTCCTGGCTCTTCTTAGCTCTCTCTTTAGGTCCTTCCTGACTGACTTGTAACTCTCAAGCTCCCTAACTGAATCTTCACGTCTCATCTTTACATAAGCCTCCTTCTTCCTCTTGACAAGTGATTCAACTACTTTAGTTCGACCACTTCCTCCCTGTTTGACAGGTGGGTTAGGTACGTTTTGGCACAGCCATTTGGGCGCGGCCGTTTTGTCGCCGGCTGTTTTAGCGCCGGACGTTTTGGCCATAATAACATTTCTTTATTTGTAAATTAGCCTCAGTTGAGTTGGCTGCTGGTGCGGGTCCGCTGTCACAGGTGTTTCGTTCTATCACCATCTTTTTATATATTTTTTAACTAAACCAATTCGCATACCCATATGATGGCTGAGGAAGTATCAACGAAACGTGGTAAAGAAAAATTTGTTCATAACGGATTCCTTTACGTCTTTGACAAAACAAGCAAAGGTGACAGCGAAGTGAAATTTTGGCGTTGTGAGCAAAAACACCGGTGCAAAGCACGGCTCCATACTAAAATAATAAAGCTGCAAACGTGGTGAGGCAGCTGAACAGCCATTCGCATGATGCTTCTGCTGCACAAGTAGAGGTTGCACTCGTGAAAACTAAAATAAAAAAGAGAGCACAGGAAACCCTTGAGGCACTGACTGTAGTTGTTAATGAATGTTTGACAGACATATCCCTAGCTAGTCTACCAGCCATTCCTAATATATCTGCTTTGAGGAGAATGATAAGCAGAAAGCGTAATTATGTATTGAACGCCCCCACCAATCCAAGTGATTTACAACAATTGATTGTGCCAGAATGCTACAGGATATATGTCCCTCAACCAGGAGTGGAAGAAAATGTTTTACTTTGTGATAGCGGGCCAGGTCACGACCGGATATTAATCTTCGGAAGACAGAGCTGGCTACAGCACTTATTGACATCTGGTATGTGGTTTGCAGATGGCACATTCAGTATTGCTCCCCGCCTCTTTTCTCAGATATATGTAATTATGGTAAAAAAACACGGAGGAGTTACTCCTACGGTTTATGCTCTTTTGCCCAACAAGCAACGCACCACATATGCGAGAATGTTCGCATTATTGAAAGACATCGAACCCAACTTGAAACCCAGTTCAATCGTCTGTGATTATGAACAGGCTGCGCACAGTGCTATGAAAGACATATTCCCTGATGTTCAAATAAAAGGATGTTTTTTTCATTTAGCTCAAAATATGCAAAAACATCTAGCTAGTATGGGGTTCCGTAGTTTGTATAACACTGATCCAGATTTCGCGATGAACCAAATGAACTAAACTAAATGAACTAATTTAAGGTTTTTAACTAAATGAACTAATTTAAGGTTTCTAATTTACAATAAAGTTAGTTTAAAAACTTTGTAAAGCTCATCTTTTAATTTACAGTTTTAAGCTTGCTTTTAAGTCCTTCCTTCGAATTATACTGAATCTTGCAACAATTTACTTGCAACAATTTACTAGCCACAAAAACTAAAAAAATTTCTGTCGTCTGCGGCCAAACAGCCGCGCCAAATTGGCTGCGCCCAATTGTCCCATGGCGCCCAAACGGCTGCGTCCAAACGGCCGCGCCAAAACGGCCGCGCCCAATTGTCCCATACCGTTGACAGGTACATACTTATCAAGGATACGCAGTAGCTATTCCTTGAACAAGCTCCACATTTCAATTGTGCCCATCCCCTGCGGTTTCCCTCCCCATCCTATGCATTCTAAGTCTTGTCGTACCGCACCATAATTGTCTTTCCCCCAGCTATAACTCTTGCCCTGCGGTATATACCTATCCCTTTCCATCACTAAAGTAAACGTAACCAAATTGTGGTCACTATCACCAAAGTGCTCACCTGCCTCCAAATCTAACACCTGGCCTCGTTCATTACCCAGTACCAAGTCCAATGTGGCCTCGCCTCTTGTTGGCCTATCTACATACTGTGTCAGGAAACCCTCCTGCACACATTGGAAAAAAACTGACCCATCGAACTATAGCGTTTCCAGTCAATATTTGGAAAGTTAAAGTCCCCCATAACAACCACCCAGTTACGATCGCTCCTATCCAGAATCATCTTTGCAACTAATACATCAACTAAGGCATTGAACTTTGTTAAAGCATTTGAAGCATTTACAATCACTGAGGCTTGTAAAGATGAACATTGGATCAGGAAGACTCTTAAACAACACAGCTTAAAATACAATGCAAAGTCCAAATGTACTTCAGCTCTGAATCAGCTGGGAGGACAGGCGTGCCAACATTGGTAGCCTTGAAGGAGTCAACAGTACCAGAATCGAGGCCATGATCATCTGAAACTAACTCTGCTGGGCCGCCCATATGCTTAGGAAGTCAGACTACCAAAGCAAATCTTCTTCACCATCTCAAGCGGGATCCGAACAAGAGGAGAACAAAGCAATTGCTCCAAAGACATCTTGAAGGCTTATCTCAAAACATGGATCATAGACATCAATGCCGAGGAGATCTTTGCTCAGAAGAGACCTACTTTGAGGAACCTTCTGACTGAAGGGTCACAATTCTTTGAGAACACAAACACCTGATGGCACGAGGAGACCCGGAAAAGGAGCCTGAGAAATGAATACCCGTGACTTAGCAGCCAAGGACCGATCCCATCTTTTGGAAACTCCTGCCAAGTGAGTGACTGAAGATTCAACTCTAGATCGGGCTAATGAGCCACGCAAGAACCTGCAGAAACCTTGACCAGTAACATTGAGCATCTTAGGTGGGCAATCATACTCGTTAGCAAGTGATCACTGCATTCCATCCATTAGTTCTTTTAATGGAATAAACAGCCTCTTGACAAATCAAAGTTAAAAATATCTTTATTTTACTTTCTGTAACTTCAAACTCACTTTACAAGAAAGTATCTTTACAATGGAATTAACAGCCTCATGACAAACGAAAGTTGAAAAAAAGTATATATTTTCCTGTCACTTTATTTGCATTTTAAACACATTTATAAATGCTCAGCACTAATAACGGAAAACATTAGCCTCCCAAAAAATGTCTCCCAATGCCTCCTGCTTCTGCTCGATTATCCTCGGCCGAAAAATTAAATAAAAGGTGAAAATAAGAAGTTGTAAAAATTCACCTACTATCGGGGCATATCGTCCAGGTTCGTGCAGTCCCTGCATTTTTCATTGAGCAGCTCCGAAAGTGCAAGGCCTCGAGCAAGGATTAAAACTTGTCTGAGTGTTTGAACGCCACATGCTTCTAGCCGCATGCCTGAGAGAAGTCATGGGCCTATCTGTTCCAGTGACACTGTGACTCTCTGTTCCAGTGACCCTGAGACAACGGGCTGGATTCTCCGTTTCACAATGCTGGAAGCATGAACCGCGATCGAGCAGAGAATCTTGTGTAATTAAAGAATCGAGATTTTTGCCCGGGCCTCTGCAAAACCATCATTTGCATAGATTTAAAAAAAAAAATTTAGAGTATCCAATTCATGTTTTCCATTTAAGGGGCAATTTAGTTTGTCAATTGACCTACCCTGGACATCTTTGGGTTGTGGGGGCGAAACCCACGCAATCACAGGGAGAATGTGCAAACTCCACACGGACAGTGACCCAAAGCTGGGATCGAACCTGGGACCTCAGCGCCTTGAGGCAGCAATGCTAACCACTGTGCCACCATGCTACCATTTGCAGGTATTTAAATAACATTATTGTTATTGTGGCACAGTGGGTTAGCCCTGCTGCCTCACGGCACTGAGGACCCGGCTTCGATCCGGGCCCCGGGTCACTGTCTGTGTGGAGTTTGCACATTCTCCCCGTGTTTGTGTGGGTCTCACCCTCACAACCCAAAGATGTGCAAGGTAGGTGAATTGGACCCGCTAATTTGCCCCTTAATTGGGAAAGAAAATTGTGTACTCTAAATTGATAAAAAAAAACTAAGTAACTATCATTAGCACATTGGACTAATGCTCTACCCTCCTCTCCATAATTGTCGCACTTGCCGGAGGGGGGCGGGGTGGGAGGTGGTGGTGGTGGCTGCCTGGGCGTGGGGAGTAGCAGAAAGCGACTTGGTGACAAGTCCATGTCCACCTGGGGATCGAGGTGGCATGGCTCAGACCGCCATTGCTGCTGTTTGCGTTTTAAACACACCCCTTTTGTGTTACTTACAGGCCCCTGGCTTCTCACTTTGCTGTGTAGCCACCGAAGTTGGCCATTCCCCTAATACAAAATGGAGGAACGCAAAGCTTGCAGGTTAAAATGGACAATGTTTACAGCACAAGCAGGCTGCACCAAGCCAATGTGTATTCTGTCTGCTAAGAGAGCAGACAGCACCGAAACGAACATTCCGCATACTAATGAGGCAATCTCCGGGATAGTTAACATAGCAATGGAACGATCCCAGGGACAATGGACACAAATAGAGAAGTGATTGCAACAGTGTATGGGAAACCAGACACCCCGGCACCAGCGGGGTTCGAAAACAAAGCACCTGAAGGCCCACCCAGTAGCCAAGAGATAGCCTCAGTATTGGGGGGGGATTCAAACAAATCGATTGGGAAGAGACCCAATCGATTCCGAGCAGGTAAAGGGGTCCGCCCAAAAGGGCGCGAAGCCTTCGGACCTATAAAAGACAGGTCCCACACTTAGTTCGTTCTTCTTAATCAGCCCTCCTCTCTGGACCAGCATCTCGACCAGCTTTTGCCAAAGAAGACCTTGAACGAGAGAGAGGAGAGGTTTGGGACAGCAGCCGCCAGCAAGTAAGTGTCTCACAACGATCGCTACCAGAGATAGACACTCCTGACCCCTTTTTAACCCGTACCAATCTGAAGTCTGCAGACCAGAGCAGAGGAAGAGGCCTTGTCCCCTGATCCGTCAGTTCCCTTTGTGATAAGTATTGGTTTATTTAGCGGTAGGAATAGTTTAATCCTCTTAGCGTGTGCATGGGTAGTATAATTGTATTATAATAAACTCAGTTGTTTGAACTTACTAATTGGTGTATGGTTTTATTGCTTTGAACTTGACCTTGAAACTTCTGGCGGTATCTTAACGATACCAGATTGGGGATGGGAACCAGATTAGGAAGTTAGAGGTCAGTAAAGAAGCAGCAACTAAAGCCGGTAAGGTACGAGATAATAAACTCCATGTGACTAAGGGGCAGAGTCGACAGGGAAGAGATGATGAACGCAAAGGGGCAGGTGGTCTGTCGTGCATTTGTTTTAATGCGAGAAGTGTAGCAGGTAAGGCAGATGAACTTAGGGCTTGATCAGTACCTGGGAATATGATGTTATTGGTATTACTGAGACTTGGTTGAGGGAAGAGCAGGACTGGCAACTGAACATCCCAGGGTATAGATTGCTTCAGGAGGGATAGAGAGGGAGGTAGAAGGGGTGGAGGAGTTGCATTACTCGTCAGAGATGATATCACAACTGTGATTAAGGAGGGCACGATAGAGGATTCGAGCACTGAGGCAATATGGGTGGAGCTATGAAATAGGAAGGGTGCAGTAACATTGTTGGGACTTTACTACAGGCCTCCCAAAAGTGATCATGAAGTAGAGGTACAAATATGCAGACAGATTATAGAAAAATGTAGGAGCAATAGGGTGGTTGTGATGGGAGATTTTAACTTCCCCAACATCGAATGGGATTCATGTGGTGTTGGAGGCGTAGATGGAGCAGAGTTTGTAAGGAGCATCCAGGAGAGTTTTTTAGAGCAGTATGTAAATAGTCCAACTCGGGAAGGGGCCATACTGGACCTGGTATTGGGAAATGATCCCGGCCAGGTGGTTGATGTTTCAGTCGGTGATTACTTTGGGAATAGTGATCACAATTCCGTAAGTTTTAGAATACTCATGGACAAGGACAAGAGTGGTCCAAAAGGAAGAGTGCTAAATTGGGGAAAGGCAGAGTATAACAAAATTCGGCAGGAGCTAGGGAATGTGGATTGGGAGCAGCTGTTTAAGGGTAAATCCACACTTGAAATGTGGGAGTCTTTTAAGGAAAGGTTGATTAGAGTGCAGGACAGACATGTTCCTGTGAAAATGAGAGATAGAAATGGCAAGATTAGGGAACCATAGATGACGGGTGAAATTGTGAGAC
The DNA here is from genome assembly GCF_902713615.1 of Scyliorhinus canicula. Taxonomy (NCBI): domain Eukaryota; kingdom Metazoa; phylum Chordata; class Chondrichthyes; order Carcharhiniformes; family Scyliorhinidae; genus Scyliorhinus; species Scyliorhinus canicula. The sequence goes on from NC_052162.1 coordinate 90,556,017, forward strand.
TAGCTAAAATGAAAAAGGAAGCATATGTAAGATCGAGGCGACTCAAAACTGATGCAGCTTTGGAGGAATATCGGGAAAGTAGGACGAATCTCAAACGCGCAATAAAAAGGGCTAAAAGGGGTCATGAAATATCTTTGGCTAACAGGGTTAAGGAAAATCCCAAAGCCTTTTATTCGTATGTAAGGAGTAAGAGGGTAACTAGGGAAAGGATTGGCCCACTCAAAGACAAGAGAGGGAATTTATGCGTGGACTCAGAGGAAATGGGTGAGATTCTTAATGAGTACTTTGCAATGGTATTCACAAAGGAGAGGGACAAGATGGATGTTGAGGCTAGGGATGGATGTTTAAATACTCTAGGTCAAGTTGTCATACGGAAGGGGGAAGTTTTGGGTATTCTAAAAGACATTAAGGTGGACAAGTCCCCAGGACTGGATGGGATCTATCCCAGGTTACTGAGGGAAGCGAGGGTCTAAATAGCTGGGGCCTTAACAAATATCTTTGCAGCATCCTTGAGCATGGGTGAGGTCCCGGAGGACTGGAGAATTGCTAATGTTGTCCCTTTGTTTAAGAAGGGTAGCAGGGAAAATCCAGGGAATTACAGACCTGCGAGCTTGACATCAGTGGTAGGCAAACTGTTGGAGAATATACTGAGGGATAGGATCTATTCACATCTGGAAGAAAATAGACTTATCAGTGATAGGCAGCATGGTTTTGTACAAGGAAGGTCATGTCTTACAAACCTAATAGAATTGTTTGAGGAAGTGACAAAGTTAATTGATGAGGGAAGGGCTGTAGATGTCATATACATGGACTTTAGTAAGGCGTTTGATAAGGTTTCCCATTGCAGGTTGAAGGCAAAAGTGAAGTTGTATGGGGTTCAGGGTGTACTAGCTAGATGGATAAAAAACTGACTGGGCAACAGGAGACAGAGAGTAGTGGTGGAATGGAGTGTCTCAAAATGGAGAAGGGTGACTAGTGGTGTTCCACAGGGATCCGAGCTCGGACCACTGTTGTTCGTGATCTACATAAAGGACCTGGAGGAAGGTATAGGTGGTCTGATTAGCAAGTTTGCAGATGATACTAAGATTGGTGGAGTTGCAGATAGCGAGGAGGACTGTCAGAGAATACAACAAAATATAGATAGATTGGAGAGTTGGGCAGGGAAATGGCAGATGGAGTTCAATCCAGGCAAATACGAGGTGATGCATTTTGGAAGATCAAATTCAAGAGCGGACTATATGGTCAATGGAAGGGTCCTTGGGAAAATTGATGTACAGAGAGATCTGGGAGTTCAGGTCCATTGTACCCTGAAGGTGGCAATGCAGGTTGATAGAGTGGTCAAGAAGGCATACAGCATGCTTGCCTTCATCGGACGGGGTATTGAGTACAAGAGTAGGCAGGTCATGTTACAGTTGTATAGGACTTTGGTTAGGCCACATTAGGAATACTGCGTGCAGTTCTGGTCGCCACATTACCAGAAGGATGTGGATGCTTTGGAGAGGGAGCAGAGGAGATTCACCAGGATGTTGCCTGGTTTGGAGGGTGCTAGCTATGAAGAAAGGTTGAGTAGATTAGGATTGTTTTTGTTGGAAAGACGGAGGTTGAGGGGGGACCTGATTGAGGTCTACAAAATTATGAGAGGTATGGACAGGGTGGATAGCAACAAGCTTTTACCAAGAGTGGGGGTGTCAGTTACAAGGGGTCACGATTTCAAGGTGAGAGGGGGAAAGTTTAAGGGAGATGTGCGTGGAAAGTTTTTTACGCAGAGGGTGGTGGGTGCCTGGAACGCTTTACCAGCGGAGGTGGTAGAGGCGAGCACAATAGCATCATTTAAGAGGCATCTAGACAGGTATATGAATGGGCGGCAACAGAGGGAAGTAGACCTTGGAAAATAGGAGACAGGTTTAGATAGAGGATCTGGATCGGCGCAGGCTGGGAGGGCCGAAGGGCCTGTTCCTGTGCTGTAATTTTCTTTGTTCTTTGTTCTATACCTGGCGACTACAGAGCTTAGTAACGAAACAGAGCCAAATTGAGTATTAAGCACACTCACCCAGAACAAACAACATTTAGTGGCTACTCCGCCGCGACTCGATTAGAAGTGGCCCCCCCACCCCCATTCCGAGAGAACCCAGAAATTTGAATTAGAAATCCAATGGTGAAAAGGAAAAAACCACAAGTGTTCAAGGAGTTCAAATCAATAATCATAATTCGGAAATGTGTTTTTGCATGCGTAACTAACAGGGTTGTAAGGTTAAACCAAGAGATTTTTGTCGGAACATAGCGAAAGCCATACCCGTATTTTAAGCATTGCCTTATCATCTCTCGTTCCAAATTAAAGAGAGCATAAGAGAAAATGGCCATGCAGGCAATGGAACGCCTCATGAAACCAGAGCAATTCGTGGTCGCAGCGACCAGCAGTAGCAGAGTAAGTCAGTGTCCCGTATGGGAGCTGGAACTCAGGAAGTACCTCAAAGGGAAAGGATGGCCCCTTTGGAGTGAGTTTTGTTTGAATGAGGAGACAGGTCCCGGGAGTATAGGACATACTTGGTGGGAGAACCTATCTCAAATTCATAAAAAGAGTTTAGGAAAAGCACGCAAGCCGATGGCAATTGTGTCCTGCTTGGCACAATTGCGAGGCACAGAGGAGGTTGTTCGGACGCTCTGCAAAGAATTAGAAGAGAGGAATAGGATGAGCAAAGTGGATGTCAGGGACATCGAAAACGAGAATCTAGAATTAAGAAGGAAGTTGGCAGAGAAGGATAGAGAGGTGGATGATGCCAAGAGGGCACATCAGTCTTGTCTAGCCCATCTGAGCAGCTCCCAAACCCAGTATGATAAAGCATATCAGGATGTGCAGCACGCAGTTCTGATCAGGGAAAATTCAGAGAAGCAGGTAGAGGCTCTGCAAAGGCAATGCTCTGACCTAAAGGCAGCTTTAAGGGCACTCCATCCTGCCACCACTGAAAAAAGGCAAAGTACAGTGGATCATGCAATATGTAGGAAGCAGATTGCGCGGCTGCAATCTCTGCTTTCTGTGCAGAATTGGTTCCAAGAGACATTTGGAACCCAGTTAGATGAGGAAAATGCCCCAGATTGGCAGGAATTAAACAAAACCGCGCAGCGAAATGTTCAGGGAACATGTGCGCCAGCAGCGCAACAGAAAAGGAAAGCGCCCCAACCCCCCACAGATCAGCTAGCACCCGCACCTATGAACCCAGTCACCACCCAAAGAATGGCAACCACAGAAGGCTCACCCGAGGTCACTTACACCACCCACTTAACCGTGGGGCAGCACGGTAGCATAGTGGTTAGCATAAATGCTTCACAGCTCCAGGGTCCCAGGTTCGATTCCTGTCTGGGTCACTGTCTGTGCGGAGTCTGCACGTCCTCCCGTGTGTGCGTGGGTTTCCTCCGGGTGCTCCGGTTTCCTCCCACAGTCCAAAGATGTGCGGGTTAGGTGGATTGGCCATGCTAAATTGCCCATAGTGTCCTAAAAAGTAAGGTTAAGGGGGGGTTGTTGGGTTACGGGTATAGGGTGGATATGTGGGTTTGAGTAGGGTGATCATGGCTCGGCACAACATCGAGGGCCGAAGGGCATGTTCTGTACTGTACTGTGCTGTACTGTGCTGTACTGTGCTGTACTGTTCTATGTTCTATGTAACACAACTAAGGGACGCATGTGAAAAAGGCATCCCCTTCCTCCCCACTTCAGATCCTCACCAATTCTTCTCACGAGTGAAACAACAGGCGACCATGTACGGCCTGGATGAGCGAGAGCAAGTGAAGCTCACAGTTTTGAGTTTAGACTCATCAGTAGTAGCAGCCCTCCCCGACCCACAGAACGTTGGCGGAGACACCCTCGAAGAGATGCATACAGCTATTTTAGACGCGATAAGGTACAACAGAGGAGACCCAGTCGAAGTCCTAAATAAATGTAGGCAGAAGAGGACCGAGCACCCCACAGCATTCGCAGGAAGACTGTGGATTCATTTCACTGCCGTTTTTGGCGATTTAGACCGCGCACATTTAACCCGCGACAATATGGTTAAATGGACCCGCACAATCATCTCCCACACCACAGATGCAGGACAGAATGTCTGCAGCAGTTATGACCCCTCAGAAGAGGCCCATTATGAAATATGGGTTTTGAAAAGATTGTCCCGCGCTTGGGAGCAATCTGTCCAAGGCAAAGTTAAAGTAAAGACCCCAGAAGAAGCTCAGGCTGCAGCAGATATACAGGCAGTAAGAGCGCACCAAATCCCCGCATGGGGAAATGAAGGAAAGAACAGCCCCTCACAGAAATCGCAGGAATGTTACAACTGCGGACATATAGGACATTTTGCAAAAGAATGCAATGCCCCACAGAGATCTCAGAGAGGCCAGCAGACAGGCACTCTGACCAGGAACAAAGCAAAGCCTATCCACAGTATAGGGACGCAGTCAGGACAGACCACTGTGGACGGAACGGACTGACGGTGTTCGGGCTCCCCCACTTGGGTCTGTGACACCCTCTGGGACCGATCCGGAAGACCGGTGGTCACAGCAAAAATTAGAGGGAAGCCCATAGAATTACTGTGGGACACAGGAGGGTCCCGCACAACCATTAATTCCTCCACTACACCACAGGCAGACACGTGGCCCACTACAGCTTCAATTACACTCAGCGGATTTACAGGTCACTCACAGCAGGGCCACATTACAGCCACTGTATCAATTAAGCTAGGGAACATCTCCACCAGACACCCCGTTGTGTTAGTTAATCTGCCGCGCACAGCAGAGCACATACTGGGCATTGACTTTATGAATGCCCACAGCCTGTCATTCGATCCAGTAAATCAGTGTGTCTGGCGAATGGCAAAATCAGACAGAGCACCCGCAACTCTCACAGTAGGAGAGTATGCAAATAGGATTAGCGCAGTAGGCGACTATTGTTTTGACCCGACCACGCTTAGCATGGACAAACAGGTTAAGGCAGTATTGAACGGACACAGGACAGCATTTGCCAGTCACCGGCACGACTGCGGCAGAATGACTGGACAAGTTTAAGTTACTGGACCTGACCCGAGACCACAGAGACAGTACCGATTTCCCCTAGAAGCAGAGGGAGAAATTGGAAAGGTTATAGAGAGCTTATTAGAGCAGGGTGTACTTAGGACAGTAGCCGCAACTAATAATGCACCTATTTGGCCAGTGAGGAAGCCCGACGGATCATGGCGTCTGACCATTGATTATCGGGAGCTCAACAAAGTCACCCCAGCAGTAGCCCCCACGGTAGCAACAAGTCCCAAGACCATGCTCAAACAGGGACTCCACTCCAAATATTTCACGGTATTGGACATTCGCAACAGCTTCTGGTCAATCCCATTGGCAAAGGCGTGCCAGTACAAATTTGCCTTCACATTCAAAGGACAGCAGTATATGTGGACATGCCTCCCACAAAGATTCCACAATTCACCCTCCATTTTCAAGATTAGCAAAATTTTCCCAACCCGAATGTCTGGTACAGTATGTGGACGACCTATTACTGCAGACAGACACCAAGGCAGAGCACATCACGCTTCTGTCCGAACTCCTGGAACTATTGCAAGACATTGGTTGTAAAGTTAACCCCAGAAAGGCCCAAATATTGGAGAATCAAGTGATGTATTTGGGTACAGTCATCACGCACGATAAACGCGAGATCGGGTTCAAACGAATTGACTCGATCGTCAAATTGCCCCCACCCCAAGATCTTTCAGCCCTCCGGTCGTTTTTAGGACTGGTTGGGTATTGTCGGAACCAATCGATGGTTTTGCGACCAAGGCAGCCCCACTCTCAGACCTCCTTAAGAAAGGAGCCCCTTAGGAATGGCTTCCGCAGCATACAGAGGCTGTGGAAGATTTAAAGAAAGCCCTCAGCGCAGCACCCACGCTACAAGTCCCAGACAAACTCTCCCCCTATGCAATAGAGGTAGCTAGCACCGATCTGACCCTCTCAACTGTGCTCCTTCAGGGACGGCACGAGCAGCAACGACCAGTGGCTTATGCCTCCAGGCTTTTAGACCCCGTAAAACAAGGATTTTCAGCCTGCGAGAGGCACCTACTAGCAGTATTTTGGGCAGTTCAGTACTTTTCGTACATTACCGGACTCAATCCCATCACCATTTTGACCGGACACACCCCCACACAGTTACTTTTAGACGGTCGACTGAAGGACGGTTCAGTGAGCCAGATTAGAGCATCTAGGTGGACACTACTGTTACAAGGACGGGACATAACAGTTAAACGGACCAAAACACTTTTAGCGGACAACCTACAGTATCCAGGAAAACCCCATGATTGCGAGATTGAAGCACCCCTATACAACACAGGACCCTGCATTGCCAAGACGCCCCCCGGGAAGATAGGGAATTCAAGCCAGATCCCCCAGCACACAGACACGTTTGCCCCCTTAAAGATATATGTGGATGATTCATCCACAGTTTTAGATGGAGAACGCATCACTGGAAGCGGGATTTATGTTGAGGATGCACAGGGACGGGCTTTAGAGGAGATATCTCTAAAACTCCCAGGTCACTTAGGCACGCAGGCAGTAGAGCTCGCGGCCATTGCATATATAATGGACCACCCAGATTCGTTCACCAGCCAGTTTATATGTTTGTAACAGCCTAACAGATTTTCTACCCCTGTGGAGGACAAGAGGTTTTGTCTCCGCGGACGGGAAGCCCCTTCCACCAGCCCCATTACTCCGCCATATCCTAGAGAAGGCAAAGGATAGGACGTATGGCATTATTAAAGTTAGAAGCCACCATCGATCATCCCCCCCGGAAATGTAAAAGCCGACGCACTGGCCAAAGCAGGTTCCAGGCGATGTCACTTTTGGACACCCCCAGCTAGCGCACCAGCTAGCGCCCCTGTGAGTTCAGTTCAGGTCTCACAGACAGAGATAGAAGATTTAGTACAGGCACAGAAGCAGGACGAAAATCTCCGGGAGATTTTAAAAGGAAACTTTGTGGCCCAGAACGATAAATTCAAACACGCTTTGACCACACATGAGGGTGTGATCATAAAAGACAAAATGATATCTGGTTCCTGAAAAGGACAGGAATCAAATGATTGCCTTATTCCATGATGGTCATGGACACCAAGGGATCGATCCTACCACTACACACCTTAGACAACTCTGTTGGTGGCCCAACTTAAGACATGATGTTACCCACTTTGTAGAGAATTGTTTAATTTGTGCGCAGAATAACCCGGAGAGGTACTCAAAGAAGGCACAACTCAGCCACACTCGCCCCGTTAATGGCCCCTGGACAAACCTCCAGATCGATTTTATAGGTCCATTGCCCCCTTGCAGGAATGGCTATAAATATGTTCTGGTGGTCATAGATACCTTTACCAAATGGGCAGAGGCATTCCCTTCACGCACCAACACAGCAAAGACAACTGCAAAAATCCTGACCCACCACATCTTTACGAGATGGGGACTCCCCAGAAGTATAGAATCAGATCAGGATCTCATTTTACAGGACGGGTCATGAAGAACGTCCTGACCATATTCGGAATCAAACAGAACTTTCACGTTGCGTATCACCCCCAGTCAAGCGGGATAGTGGAACGCATGAATCGGACTCTAAAATCGACCCTTAGAAAGATGGTACAGGAGAACAATTCGACTTGGGATTCAATGTTCCCATTCGCTCTAATGTTCATACGAAATACAGTTTCATCATCTACAGGTTTCACCCCACATACACTCATGACCGGACTCCCTATGAAAGGATCAGAATTCATTTTAGGACTGGACATGACCAGCCCAGAAGTGACGGCCCTCACACACGAGAATGCAGTTAAACAATTAGTTGACACTGTAAGGTCTGCTCAGCTAGCAGCCGCAGTAAAACTGGGAAAAAGGAGGAAACAGAGCAAGGCCTGTTTCAACAAAAATGTCCACCCCACAGAATTTCAGGTTGGGCAACAAGTCATGTTATCTGTGGAGAACCCCAGCACGTTTTTGGCACCCAAATTTTCCGGCCCGTACTCAATTTCGGACAAAATCAGCCCCTCGGTATATAGGATAAAGTACCCCAACGGTAAGACTGCGTGGTTCCATATTAACCAGTTAAAGGCTTATGGAACACAGTCAAACCACTCACACCATGTCCTGCTAGACGCAGTAGAAAAACTCACCCCGCCCACAAGAGACACATTTCCACCCTCCCCCTCATAGACCAGTTCCTCATCGGACTCGACCTCGACTCCGCCCACTGACTCCAGACCACGCCCCGGAACGCCCACAAGCTGCCACAGCAGAGACAGTGACAGTGATTGTGAGACTGAGGACAACCACAGCACTCCACCCTACAGCCACCACTTCAGCGACTTCGACTCCGACTCCAGTGACACCATGGAGATCACTTACATTAAAAATCCTGACCCACACCCAAACCCACCACCCAACACTGACAACCCCGAAAACGCTCCTTCAATTTTAGACCCCACGATTTGGCACAGGGACAATTCTTGGAGACTTGTCCGCTCTGATGAGAGTGACCCCAGGTCACACAATACAAAAGTTGCATGATTGATCCATACAAGGGTATGGGATCCGGGAGAAGAGGATGACTTGATGTCTGACTCCCGACACGGCTACCCCTTTGCGACCCTGTTTGCAGAGAATGAGGAGAAGTGAGGTGTCCAGATGATGTAAAAAAGAGGAACCGCTTGAGAGAAGCGCTGTCCTTTCTGATGGAACCGGTACGCATGTTGGTTATGTTTGTATGTTTGTATGTTAAATGTTTGATTTGGAGATTGGCCACTTGCTTTTCAGCCGAATAGCTTGTGACCACCTCACATGCACGTTAGTTTGTCCGCAGATATTTCTGAGAACTTGACTCAGTTGAAATGTCTGGAGCCCAGCTCAACGTTTCACTAGGAGCATCTTGGTTCCCCTTTTTTTTAGGTGCCCCTCTATTCTGGGAATAGAGGCTGCAAATTCCACGATAACTACATTCTTGACCGTTCGTTTCAGGTTGCTCAGGCAGTGGAGAATTGGCATTGAGGATCCGCCCTGTCTGAGGACCACCCCCCTGGTCAGCTAAGCTCGGGTACAGCACAGCACGCCCTACCTGGGGATCTCATTCAACTCTTACCCGTCGCGGCCCATACGCAACTCATTTGACCTTTCATTTCTAAAGCTTGGTTTCATTTTGTTTAAGGTAGCCCTTTCGGCCGCCACTCCATATGCTATTTACATCCAGGAACATTTTGGGATGGTAAATTGCAACACTCTGTGAGACGGCTCCCACTGGTTTAATAGATAAGTATATGTCTGGTCCTAAATCCGTTTTGAAAAAAGAAATGAGGGAGTCACATGGAGGTGACCATCATAAAGGGAAAATCGGAACAAGAGGACAGATATACTTAAAGTCAAGATATTAAGCTGAACACTAACAGATAATATGCTTGATCCTTTAGCTTTCGGACGTTCGCGAGAGGAACTGAAGCAACAGCACAGCAAGATCCCAGGAAGAAAGAGAAGAGAAGAGACAGAGAAGATGAAGAGCACTACAATTGCTATGTTTTTAGTTTATGTGGCATCTGTGTGGTTGCGCGTGGACGCGGACCCCCTTTCCCACAGTACAACGTTTGCTAACTTCTCCCAAACCCAGACCACCCCCAGCCCAGTCAATGGTAACAGTACCCCGCCCTGGTGTACCAGATTTCTGACATGGTACTCCTTGTCGTATGTCATAGAATCACTTTTGGTGATTGCAGTTCTATGTATTATAGTCCAGACCCTAAGGATGAGGAAATGGAGAAGGAGATCCCACCGCTCTCGTGCCTCAACAGTGTACAGAGTACAATCCCCCATTTTCGGATTCCACCAATCCCCCCCAACCCCTTGATGTATAATAAAGGATTTAATTTTGATATGATCTGTAAATAAAGACTTTTGCGGATGTATTATAATGTTCTGAGCTTGACTGCCGAGTCAGAAAATGAAATGTAGATGCTGTTGTGTGAATGATTAAGGGTTTTGAATGTTGTAGAATGTTTAAATATGAGATGAGAGTAGTTTATTGAGGATAGTTAGAGGTTCCGCATTCCAATTGGTAATGCATGTCCCCTTTGACATAGCGCCAATCAGAAATTGTTAGTTACATTTTTTTGCCATAATTGAGGAAAGGATAGAAGCCATGGAACCCGCTGAGGTCAGGGGACCCAAAGACACCGTACTTGGGTGATCCTTCATGATTTCTCATGTGGATCACAAGGAGGGAGTGTAGCCACCGATGTTGGCCATTCCCTAAATACAAAATGGAGGAACGCAAAGCTTGCAGGTTAAATGGACAATGTTTGCATCACAAGCAGGCTGCACCAAGCTAATGTGGATTCTGTCTGCGAAGAGAGCAGACAGCACCAAAACGAATATTCCGCATACTAATGAGGCAATCTCCGGGATAGTTAACATAGCAATGGAACGATCCCAGGGACAATGGACACAAATAGAGAAGTGATTGCAACAGTGTATGGGAAACCAGATACCCCGGCACCAGCGGGGTTCGAAAACAAAGCACCTGAAGGCCCGCCCAGTAGCCGAGAGATAGCCTCAGTATTGGGTGGATTCAAACAAATCGATTGGGAAGAGACCCAAACGATTCTGAGAAGGTAAAGGAGTCCGCCCAAAAGGGCGTGAAGCCCTAGGACCTATAAAAGACAGGTCCCACACTTAGTTCATTCTTCTTAACCAGCCCTCGTCTCTGGACCAGCATCTTGACCAGCTTTTGCCAAAGAAGACCTTGAACGAGAGAGAGGAGAGGTTTGGGACAGCAGCCGCCAGCAAGTAAGTGTCTCACAACGATCGCTACCAGAGATAGGCACTCCTGACCCCTTTTTAACCCGTACCAACCTGAAGTCTGCGGACCAGAGCAGAGCAAGAGGCCTTGCCCCCTGATCTGGCAGTTCCCTTTGAGGTAAGTATTGGTTTATTTAGTGGTAGGAATAGTTTAATCCTCTTAGCGTGTGCATGGGTAGTATTATAATTGTATTATAATAAACTCAATTGTTTGAACTTACTAATTGGTGTATGGTTTTATTGCTTTGAACTTGACCTTGAAACTTGTGGCGGTATCTTAACGATACCTGGCGACTCCAGAGATTAGTAATGAAACAGAGCCAAATTGAGTGTTAAGCACACTCACCCAGAACGAGCAATAGCGGGCTGCCCGTACCAGCCTCCCCGAACAGGTGCCGGAATGTGGCAACTAGGGGCTTCTCACAGTAAGTTCATTTGAAGCCTACTTGTGACAATAAGCGATTTTCTTTTTCTTTCATTTCATTTCATTTTTGCATTTTCATTTCTCAATCTGTCCTAAATATTCACAGAGCCTCTGGTCATTTGGGAGCCCACTCAGGCCACCCCTCTGGAAACCCCCAGACCAGTCCCCAGCTGTGTCATCAACAGGATGGGTGTGGCCAAGCTCAAGCAGTGGCCCACCAGGTGCTGGCGCTCAGTGCCGTTATTAGAAGTGCAGCCTCAATGCAGAGGAAGCAGGGGACTAGCAGAGCCCAACCCAAACAAAGCACAAATGCAGCATTGCCCTTGGCACCTCCCTGGCACACTGTCCCTCTCAGGCAGATGCCTCACCAGTGACTCCATCAGAAGCCCACCCCTCAGGACCACCAGCTGTCTCCAAGCTCTACCTGCCCACCGCTGTAGCCATCTGGGATGACCACTTCCAACAAGAAACATGGACGTTCGCAAAGCCTAAAGGGAAATGTGGACAATGTAAGGTTCAGGCAGGCACAGAACCTGAATGTATATTTGTAAGCAGAGAATCCAGACAGCATCAAAACCGCCAACCGATTAGCATTTTAATGGCCCATCTCCGTAAGACAAAGGATTGATACTCAGGTAACCGATACAAGCCCAGACATTTCGGCACCACTCCCTATACTCAGGAAGCATGAACAACAGGGTCAAGACCACTGAGGACACACCCATCCATCAAGGCACCTGCCCTTTTATTGGCTGAGATCGAAGACAGTGATCGAGAACTGCCCAATTAATGGGGTCCAAACCCAAGGACCGCCCAAAAGAGTGCATCACTCCCCAAGGATAAAGAGAGACATTGCCATGTATTCGATCTCTTTTGGATCTGGCGCTCCGGCAATGTCCATCTCCAATTGTAGCACCACCAGAAGCAAATTCAAGTTCAACGCCCGCTACCAGGTGGATGATCCCAGCTGAGCAGCAGTTACTTCTCCAGACCCAGTAGATCCAGATTCGAACAAAGGCCACTGTTCCTCTGATCTAAGCCAGGTGCCTGAAGTTAAGTACAGGTTGTCATAGTTGTTAGGTGTAGTTTTCACTAGTAGTGTTTATGTTGCATGTGTAAGTTAATCTTGTGTGTAAATAAAGAACCATTGATCTTGAACTAACTAACTGGTTGTTTGGCTCTTTGATTGATACCCGGTTGAACCTTGGGGCTATTTGATACCTGGCGACTCTGAAAGCAATATAATATCGATATCTATAGAAAGAAGGACAACTATTGATTACCATATTTATAGCAGGTAAAAAAGGCAACAGTTATTGCCGAAGTCTGACAGGACTCAACCCAGAAGTGATTCTGTCACTTCGAGAGAACCCACAAAACGTTTGAATTAGAAATCAAATTGGACAAGTAAAAGAAACCACAAGCATAAGACCAGTATCGATCAAACCTCCAAGATTCGGAAGTGTGTAATTTGCATGCGTATTAACAAGGGATACAAGGTCACCTCGATAGATTTTGTTGTGTGAAACTTTTGGGAGTTGTGTGAACCGGAAAATAGCTTAATCCGTGCCCGCTGTTTGCACCACCGCCTTATTCCCCCCGTCCCAAATTCCCGGTAGAGACACAGAGATTACAGTAGAGATGGCAATGAAGGTAATGGAACATCTTATGCACCCACAGGAACCCGAGGTCGCAACGGCCAACAGAGCAGAACGGTGTCCCATATGGGAAAAGGAAATTTGGAAGTACCTAAAGGGGAAAGGATGGCCCCTATGGTCCGAGTTTTGTGCAATGAAGAGACAGGTCCTGGTAGTATAGGACAAACCTGGTGGGATAACCTGACCGAGATCCATAAGAAGAATTTATGTAGAGTTCGTAAGCCGATGGCAATCGTGTCCTGTCTGGCGCAATTTGCGAGGCACAGAGGAGGTCATGAGGACGCTCCATAGACAGCTTGAGGAGAAAGAGAGTAGTAGTGAGGGAAATGTTAGCGAGCGTTAGAGAGTAAATGAGCAACTCCGAGAGCAGCCAGCAGCAAAGGACAAGGAGACGGTTGATGTCAAACGGGCACACCAATCTTGACTTGCTCACCTAAGTAGCTTTCAGATTCAATATGATAAGGCCTACCAGGACACGCAATGTGCGGTTTTGGTAAGTGAGTAAACAGAATACCAAGCAGAACAGTTGTAAAAACAATATGAAGACTGAAAGGAAGCCCTCCAAGCTCTCCACAGTTCCACCACGGAACAAAGGCAGAGTTCGGTAGACCATGCCAAGTACAGACAGCAAATTGCAAGATTGCAATCACTGCTTTCAGTTCAGAACGGGTTCAGAGATACTTCTGGCCCAAATTTAGATCAGGAAGATGGTCCCGATTGGCAGGAACTTAATGAAATGGCCCATCGATATGTAAACGAAACAGAAAGTCAGAATGGAGCCCCCCAGGCCCCAAAAACGAAAGCACCCGTGCCACCGACTGTACAGGCAGCAGCAAATCCAGTCACCGTGCAGCGCAGAGTACCGACAGAAGACCAACCCTATTTCGTGTACACTGCCCCACTAACCATCACCCAGTTAAGGGATGCCCGCGATAAAATTGAAACCTTTCACCCACATCAGACCCACACCACTCCTTTGAGCGAGTTAGGCAACAGACCGTCATGTACGGTCTGGACGAGCAGGAAGAAGTAAAACTCATTGTAATGAGCCTTGACCCGTCTGTTAGTTCAGCCCTTCCTGACCCACAAAATGTAGGAGGAGGTAGCCTCCAAGATATGAAGACAGCCATCTTAGAGGCAATTGGCTATAATGGAGGAGATCCAGTAGAAGGACTCAACCGATGTAGGCAGAAAAACGGAGAGCATCCAACAGCATTTGTGGGACGCCTCTGGATCCACTTCACCGCAGTATTCAGTGATTTAACACACACCCAGTTATCTGCAGACAATACAGCCAAATGGACCCGTATTTTAGTCTCCCATGCCACGGAGGCAGGACAAAAGCCATGTGCGAATTATGACCCTCATACCCGGCACACAATGAAGTGTGGGTACCGAAGCGACTCTCGAGCTTAGGAACAATCCCTACAGAAAAAGGCAGAGCAGGAGAAAGTAGACACAAACATGAACCCCATAAGGACACACCAAGACCCCGCATGGGTAAATGAAGATAGAAACAACACGCAGCACCCTAAAGCACAGGAATGCTACAATTGTGGACACGAGGGACATTACGCCCAAGAATGCAATGCCCCCTGAAACTGTAAAGGAATCAGCCCCAAATGCCCCACCTAGAAAAATTGCCAGACCCATCCACAGTGTTACCGCCCGTGCAGATAATATGGCCATTAATAGCACCGATTGACGGTGTGCGGACCCCCCAACTTGGGTCTGCGACGCACTTTGGGACAAGTCCGGAAGACCGGTAGTTGCAGGCACAGTCCGGGGACACCCAGTTGAGTTTCTTTGTGACACAGGAGGGTCCCGACCCGCGTTAAACCCCTCCACGATATACCAGCGAGATATATGGCCCACTGCAGACACTATCCATTATGCCCCTGATCACGTTGTCACAACCCGTGTGTGACACCGGTGCCTCCAGCTGCAGTTTCAGGTGCTGGAAAATTGCTGAAACCCCCTCCTGTAAATCCTGGCTCTGTGTCTGTAATTCTGCCACTGATGAGGCCATAATTTCCAGAAGCGTGATCCCTGTCCAGATTACAGCTGTTTCCTGGGGTCAGACAGCCCTCCGACCACCCGCTCCTTTATGTGCCGCTACCTCCACCTGATGTGCTGCAGCATGTGTGACATGTGCACCAGAAGGTGATCCAGGAGCCATCATTAACATGCCCCACCGAGGTGACAGTCGTTGTGATGGCCCATATGTCCTAATTCTACTCCTATATTGTATGGTCTTATGGTGAATGGTGCAGATGACAGCAGTGGTCAAAAGTCAATGTCTTCTCCGGATGGTGCACTGGTGAAGTGGCTGGGGTGAGGTAGCCTGCAATGCCCGGCCTGGTATGATGATGATCCTGCAAGACACAGGACATGGTGAGATCTTGGGAAGGATTGATCTGCGGGACTTACTGTACGGACATCAGTTTGTATTGGGAACTCACTTGATTTCCGCATGCCGACCTCCGCTTCGGGGATAGCCCTCTCATCGATCTCTCTGACTAGCTCCATTGCTCTCTGCTCCGTGCTGGTCTGTGCTCTGATGTCGGAGATGCCCCCACTGGATTTCTTGTGCTCTCTCCGATTATGGGCTGCCTTGTCCCATGGGACATATAAAGTACATGGTGAAATGCAGAACCTGGTGCCACAAAAGGAAGAATGACCTCTTGTGGGCATCTCTGTGCCCCTGATATCACTCACATCCCTCACTTCACACATGACTCCCCACTCCCCTAGGGGCCAACCAAAACCCACCTGCCTGCTTCCCCCTTATATACCACCCCCCACCAGATATGCAGAGGGGTGTGTTTAAAATACATATAGGTTGAACATTCCTTTCCAAAATTCCAAAATTGAAAAATTCAGAAATCTGCACTTTTTCTCAAATGGGCACATCGTGGGCCAAAGGGCTTGTACTTTGCTGTACTGTTCTATATTCTATCATGGGTGGGAAATCTCAGAGGGAGGGAGCAGAGGGAGGGAGCAGAGGGAGGGAGCAGAGAGGGGGAGCAGAGAGGGAGCAGAGGGAGAGCAGAGGGAGGGAGCAGAGAGAGGGAGCAGAGGGAGGGAGCAGAGAGGGAGCAGAGAGAGGGAGCAGAGGGAGGGAGCAGAGGGAGCAGAGAGAGGGAGCAGAGGGAGGGAGCAGAGAGAGGGAGCAGAGAGAGGGAGCAGAGAGAGGGAGCAGAGAGAGGGAGCAGAGAGAGGGAGCAGAGGGAGGGAGCAGAGTGAGGGAGCAGAGAGAGGGAGCAGAGAGAGGGAGCAGAGAGAGGGAGCAGAGGGAGGGAGCAGAGGGAGGGAGCAGAGAGAGGGAGCAGAGAGAGGTGATGTACCATCAGTTGAATGCGAGACTAGTTGCTGAACAAAAGTATGGCTTTAATATACTAGATGTTTAGCCCTGCGGTCGATTACAGTAGTAGGACGACCGCCGGGAGTACTGGGTATTTATACCCAGCACTCCCTAGACGCGTGGTTAACTCAGCCTCTCAACCAATCGGGGAGCCGTCACATGACTGGTCTCAACCAACCGGTCAAGAGGCACATGACTGACCAGGGCCAATGGTAAGCCGGTGTTCTGCACCAATGGCAGACAGCTATGCTAATCATACCACCACATTCACCCCTTGCGGAGAAAGAAGCCGGGGGGGGGGGGGGGGGGGGGGGGAGTGTCAACGAGAGCTGGGGGGGGGGGGATGAATTGTTGGTATGAGTAGTAAGGAGAAATAGCAAATGTATCCTTGGCTTCCCACTGGCCCAGACATTTAGCAACAGTACATAGTGTCCATATAAGGTCCATGGTGGTGTTGAAGTTAAATGGACTCGATCAGCCTTTTCGTTGCCCGTGACATCCTGGCAGACCGCCACAGGGGAGTTGGTGATGTTGGTTCAGCCGATGGTGGTGGTTCAGCTGATGTCCTGGACTCTGGGAGCGATGGTCCTTGAACTGTCTCCGTACCCCAGGCTGGTTGTGGAGACGCCATGGATGGGGAAGGGGTGGCCTGGCAGGGGCGCTGGGGGAAAAGGGGCAGGGGGGGGGTC
Organism: Scyliorhinus canicula; assembly: GCF_902713615.1. Taxonomy (NCBI): domain Eukaryota; kingdom Metazoa; phylum Chordata; class Chondrichthyes; order Carcharhiniformes; family Scyliorhinidae; genus Scyliorhinus; species Scyliorhinus canicula. The sequence goes on from NC_052162.1 coordinate 90,572,991, forward strand.
TGTGGTGAAGGGGGGGAGGGCCGCACGCCAGCAGGTGCCAGGTCCCGGAGGGAGACCGTGTCCTGCCGACCGTCGGGGTACTCCACATACGCATACTGCGGGTTAGTGTGGAGTAACTGGACTTGTTCCACCAACGGGTCGGACCTGTGCACCCGTAAGATGGGTCCGGGGGCGGCCAGCTACGTCGGGAGAGGGGATCAGGAGGATGACTTCCTGGGGAAAACAAGAAGACGTTCATGAGGTGTTTGATTATTTGTTGTACAGAGGAGGGAGCGGATGGAATGTAGGGCATCGGGGATCACCTCTTGCCATCGGGAAATAGGGAGATCTCTGTACCAGAGGGCCAGTAGGATGGTCTTCCAGATGGTACCATTCTCCCGCTCGACCTGTCCGTTACCCCGGGGGTTATAGCTGGTCGTCCTGCTAGAGGCAATGTCTCTGCTGAGTAGGAATTGACGCAGCTCGTCGCTCATAAAGGAGGACCCCTGATCGCTCTGTATGTACGTGGGGTAGCCGAACAGGGAGAAGACGGAGAGGAGTGCCTTAATGACGGTCGATGTGGTCATGCCGGGGCAGGGAATGGCAAAGGGGAAGCGGGAGTATTCATCTATCACCGTCAGGAAGTAAATGTTGCGGTTGCTAGAGGGAAGGGACCCCTTGAAGTCTATGCTGAGACGTTCGAAGGGGCGGGATGCTTTGATCAGATGCGCGCGCGCGTGGCGGTAGAAGTGCGGTTTGCTTGATCTGCACTCTGCGCAGATGTGGCAGTCACAGGTTACTGTCCTGACTTCCTCGATGGAGTGGGGCAGGTTGCGGGTCTTTATGAAATGATAGAAACGGGTCACCCCTGGATGGCACGTCTGCATGGAGGGAGCGGAGGCGGTCTATCTGCGTGCTGACGCAGGTACCGCGGGACAGGGCATCAGGAAGCTCATTGAGCTTCCCAGGACGATACAAGATATCGTAGTTGTACGTGGACAACTCAATCCGCCACCGCAAGATCTTGTCGTTCTTAATCTTGCCCCTCTGTGCATTGTCGAACATGAAGGCTACGGACCGTTGGTCTGTGAGGAGGGTAAACTTCCTGCCGGCCAAATAGTGCCTCCAATGTCGCACAGCTTCGACTATGGCCTGGGCTTTCTTTTCCACTGAGGAGTGGCGGAGTTTGGAAGCCTGGAGGGTTCTGGAGAAGAAGGCCACGGGTCTGCCCGCTTGGTTCAGGGTGGCCGCCAGAGCTACTTCTGATGCGTCGCTCTCGACCTGGAAGGGGAGGGACTCGTCGATGGCACGCATCGTGGCCTTTGCGATGTCCGCTTTGATGCAGCTAAAGGCCTGGCAGGCGGGAAGGTCGTGGACTGAATAAGGGGAAAGGCCTTGTCGGCGTAATTGGGAACCCATTGGGCGTAGTAAGCGAAGAAACCCAGGCAGCATTTGAGGGTATTGGGGAGAGGGAGTTCCATCAGGGGGCGCATGCGTTCCGGGTCGGGGCCTATCACTCCGTTATGCACTACGTAGCCGAGGATGGCTAGGCGGTCGGTGCTAAACACGCACTTATCCTTATTGTAAGTTAGGTTAAGGAGTTTTGCGGTTTGGAGGAATTTTCGGAGGTTGATGTCGTGGTCCTGCTGATTGTGGCCACAGATGGTGACATTATTGAGATACGGGAAGGTAGCCCGTAATCCGTACTTGCCGACTATTCGGTCCATCTCCCGTTGGAAGACCGAGACCCCATTTGTGACACCGAATGGAACCCTGAGGAAGTGGTAGAGGCGCCCATCTGCCTCGAACGCGGTGTACTGGCGGTCACTCGCGTGGATGGGAAGCTGGTGATAAGCGGACTTGAGGTCCACCGTGGAGAAGACTTTGTATTTCGCAATCTCGTTTACCATGGCGGAAATACGGGGGAGAGGATACGCGTCCAGTTGCGTAAACCTGTTGATGGTCTGACTGTAGTCGATGACCATCCGGTTTTTCTCCCCAGTCCGGACCACCAGCACTCGGCCTCGTCAGGCACTGTTGCTGGCCTCGATGACCCCTTCCTTCAGCAACCTATGGACCTCGGACCGATCGCGACGGGTTTGCAATCGGGGGTGAGACAGGGAGCGCGCAGCGTCTTACCATGCCAGGGTGTACGAAGCTTTCCGTGCTCCCGGAGTCCATCAGGCAGTCCGTCTCGTTCCCGTTGAGGTGGATTTGCGTCGTCGTCTTGGTGAGCGTGCGTGGACGTGACTGTTTGAGCTGAATGGCCGCGAGCCGTGGAGAAGATCCATAGTCGTCGTCATCGGCCGAGTAGGTGCTGGCAGGACCTTGTGTGCCAGTCCAGGATGGCGGCGCCCAGGACCCGCACGTGGAGTTGGGGTCCCAAGATGGCGGCGCCCAGGACCCGCACGTGGGGTCGGGGCCCCAAGGTGGCGGCGCACAGGAGTCGCACGTGGAGTCGGGGCCCCAAGATGGCGGTGCCCAGGATCCGCACGTGGCGTCCGGGGCCCAAGATGGCGGCGCCCGCAGGACCCTCGTGGTTGCTGGGGGCGGGGCTAGCGGTGCCGGCGGGCCAATCGGAGCGGCTGTGAGCGGGGGCAGAGAGGTGCACAGGCCGGACACAGGGGCCCGGGGGTGGGGGGGGGGAGATTGACGCGGTGCGCTGGAAGGGCCCGGAGGAGGAGATCCCCGGTCGCTGCATGGCACAGCAGCGACCGATTTGGCCTGGCAAACTGTCTAAAAATGGCCCTTCTTCCCGCAGCACTTACAAAGGGCGGAGCGGGCCGGGCAGCGCGGGCGGGGGTGTTTGGCAAGCCCACAGAAATAGCAGCGGGGCCCCGCTGACTTGTCGGGGTGTCCCGCGGCGCAGGCCTGAGGGAGCGGTGGATGGCGGTGGGGAAGCATGCCAGGAGGCCCAGGGCACTGCAGCGCGGCTGGGGACATAGGCTCGGGCGACCTCCAGGGAGGTGGAGAGAGTCCGTGCCTCAGTTAGGCTGAGGTCGTCTTTTTCCAGCAGCCGCTGGCGGATTGCGGCGGACTGCATCCCAGCCACGTAAGCATCTCTGATTAAAAGTTCCATGTGCTCAGTGGCTGAAACTTGGAGGCAGGCGCAATTCCTCCCCAGGACAGCGAGGGCCCGGTAAAAAGCATCTAAGGACTGACCGGGGAACTGTTGTCTGGTAGCCAGCAGATGTCGGGCGTACACTCGGTTTACCGGCTTAAGAAATTGTCCTTTTAGCGTATCCATGGCCACGTCATATTCCTTTTCTTCCTCTATCATCGCGTAGGCCGCCATGCCCACGCTGGAATAGAGAATATGAAGTTTCTGTGCCATGGTGGGGGGGCTGCTTGCGGTCGCCAGATAGCTATCGAAACACGCCAGCCAATGCTTGAAGATTGCCGATGCGTTCGGAGTTTGCGGGCTGATGCGGAGGCAGTCGGGCTTGATCCAGAGCTCCATCTTCAAATTTCTAGTATATTAAATTGATGTACCATCAATTGAACGCGAGACGAGTTACTGAACAAAAGTATGGCTTTAATATACTAGATGTTAAGCCCTGCGGTCGATTACAGTAGAAGGACGACCGCCAGGAGTACTGGGTATTTATACCCCACCCTGGAGGCCGGCTTAACTCAGCCTCTCGACCAATCGGGGAGCCGTCACATGACTGGTCTCAACCAACCGGTCGAGAGGCACATGACCGACCAGGGCCAATGGTAAGCCGGTGTTCTGCACCAATGGCAGGCAGCTATGCTAATCATACCACCACAACCTGACAGTAAGTTTATTTAATGCATGCCATCAGTACAATGGCACTATTATAGCCAGTAACTGGAGGTTTCACTTGTTCTACATCAATCAATGGGCTTTTTGTTTGCCTTTGATTATCAACATTCTCTGAGTTCCGAAAACAATGACTTAGTAATCAATCAAAACCAAGGAACCAACAGGAACCTCAGCCGGTCCTGTATCCTTATACATCATACAGGTAACCTGATCATTTTTTAAGCATTTCAATTGAGGTTTTCAATTCTCCGGCACTCCTCTTAAAAATGCAAGAGAACGAATTCACACAGTCGGACCCCTTGTACTCAGATTAGCTTCATCAGGTGAATTGAAATGTGCGACAGCCGCAGGTCACAGATATGTAAAGATCTGCATTCCAATGGTTTAAGTGTTTTCTGCATTTCAATGGAAACAACATGCCAATATTCTTGGGCCCCAAGGTCATAGGAATTACAACAAAAGATCAAGTTGCAAATGGTTCACCTTCTGCCATCCATGTGGTCAAAGCTCGGGCGAATAAAAACTGCTCAACAGGTTTGGCAACATCTGTGGGGAGAGAAACAGAGTTTATGCTTCAAGTCCATGTGACTTCTTCAGAGCTGAGTCCCAGTGCATTACCCAAATTCCCTGGATTACTAGTCCAGTGACAATGCCACTATGCCACCACCTCCCCACTGGCATCATGTCATTAGTTGCCCCAAACCACAGTGTTCAAATATTTGTGCTTGGCAACGTCACTTACGTTAAGCATTTGGACACCAAAAGCAATCATGGAGTTTATTTTCCATATTTCCGAGTTTCGGCAGCTTCAAAGATCCTAAACCTGAACTAACTTCAGAAAAAGCATTTTGGTTTTCACTTATATTTTAATAAGCTAGTTTTATGTTTTTCTTCATAACGGGAGCACAGTGGTTAGCAGATTTGCTTCACAGCGCCAGGGTCCCGGGTTTGATTCCCGGTTTGGGTCACTGTCTGTGCGGAGCCTGCACGTTCTCCCCGTGCCTGCGTGGGTTTCCTCCGGGTGCTCCGGTTTCCTCCCACAAGTCCCGAAAGACGTGCTTGTTCGGTGAATTGGACATTCTGAATTCTTCCTCTGTATACCCGAACAGGCACCGGAATGTGGCAACTAGGGGATTTTCACAGTAACTTCATTGCACTACCGTCAGTCACGCCTGCCTGAAAGCTGAAGAGCAGTCTGGGCAGTGGAGCGAACAATTGCTGCATTTTCACTTACCCTTCCCTAATATCTGCTGACTCAGACAAAAATATTTAAAGCAGCAATTATTACAAGTATCAGAGGTTTCTTCAAAAGCCAAGTACACTTCAAAGGACTTCAAATTCCCTGACGATCTTTGAAAAGCAAAGCTCCCATTCCATTTCATACAGCAATATATTGCATTAGCCTAAGATTGACAATGTTATGACTCCAGAGACAGGTGCTTAATGGATTGTTGATCTGTCTTTCCCTTTGCGCTTGAACACACCTCCATTAGCTTGCTCTGATGCTAACCCAAATGTTTATAAGCATTGCTATGATTGACAGCCCTTCACCACTTCCTCTTTTTCACATCTCTGATTGGGGTCTCTGATGGGAGGGTCTGATCGGAGACTCTGAGGGAGTTTTGATTGGGGGTGTATAAGGGTGTTTGAGGGTCCTGGGAGAGTCTAATTGATGAGAGAACCTGGGTGTGAGTTCGGGGTTGTGTGTGTGGGGGGGGGGGGGGGGGGTGGGTTCAGAGGGGAGCTGGGGGGTTCGGTTTGCATTGTGGGAGAAGGGGGGCCTTCTTATGGACTTTGAGGGGCACCTCAGTTATGCACTGACCCACCGCATGGTCCACCACGTTGGGGCCACGTTTCGGGAAATCTGCACCAAAGTCCAGCAGGACAATTTCCTGATCAGTGCGTACCTGGGGCTGGAGACTTGGGCTTCCAGTCGTTAATCAGATACAAGTAGGTACAGATCACTGCATCCTCCCGCTGGTGCAGGGCGTGAAGCTCACTGCTGCCACTGGCAGGAGACCGGCGTATCGGAATTGGATTGGTGGCTGGCAATGACCCTGTTTTTCTGCCGATGCTCCATTCTCCTGCTGATCGAACTCTTATTGCATTCTGACTTTCCAAATGGCCTGTTATTACTTCCTTAATAATGGATTATAACAATTTACCAATGAAAGATGTGAAACTAACTGGTCTATGGTTTCCTACTTTCTGCCTCCCTTTCTTTTTGAATAAGGGTGTTATCTTAGCAAATTTCCAATCCACTGGAAATTTTCCTGCATCCAGGGAATTTTGGAATCTTAAAACCAATGAATCCATTACCTTTGCTGCCACTTCGTTTAAGATCCTAGAACGTTGGCCATCAGACTGGGAACCCAATTGTTTGCTCAGTACTTTTTCCCCATTTGTCATGATTGTTTTAAGTTAGAGCAGCACGGTGGCCTAGTGGTTAGCACTGCTGCTTCACGGCGCTGAGGTCCCAGGTTCGATCCCGGCTCTGGTTCACTGTCCGTGTGGAGTTTGCACATTCTCCCCATGTCTGCATGGGTTTCGCCCCCACACCCCAAAAATGTGCCGAGTAGGTGGATTGGTCACACTAAATTGCCCCTTAATTGGAAAAAATAATTGGGTAATCTAAATTTATTGTAAAAAAAAATGATTGTTCTAAGTTCCTTCGTTTCCATAACCTCTGCATTACCTGTTAATATTGGAATGGACCTAGTATCTCGCACCATTTTTTTTCTTTTTTAAAAATAAATTTAAGAGTACCCAATCATTTTTTCCACTTCAGGGCAATTTAGCGTGGCCAATCCACCTACCCTGCACATCTTTGGGTTATGGGGGCGAAACCCATACAAACACGGGGAGAATGTGCAAACTGCACAAGGGCAGTGACCTAGAGTCATGATCGAACCTGGGACCGTGGCTCCGTGAGACACCCGTGCTAACCACTGCGCCACCGTGCTGCCTGTGTATCTCCCATTATGAAAACTGAGGCAAAATACTGATTTAGTGTTTCCGCCATTTCTGTGTTCCCCGCTATTAGCTCCCAGGTCTCATCCTCCAAGGAACCAATATTCACCAGTTACTGTCTTCCTTTAAGAAACTTCTAGAAGCTTTTGCGATCCTTTTTTATATTTAGCACGGGTTTTCTTTCATAATTTACCTTTGTTCTTTTTATTATGTTTTTAGCAAGGCCTTGTTGATCATTAACAGTTTCTAAATCTTTCAACCTGCCACTGGCCTTTGCAATGTGGTAAGCCACCGCTTTTGTCTTTATGTTATCTTTAACTTCCTTGCTTAGCCATGAATGTTTTGTTCCCTCCTTGCAGTCTTTATTCCTTTTTGGAATATATTTTGGTTGGATGGAATTAAATATCTTCTTAAACAATTGCCACTGATCATTTATTGTCCTACCTTTTAGTCTTCCTCCCCAGTGCATGAAGGAAATTCTGTCCTCGTGCCTATGTAATTACCTGCATTTAACTCCAGAACACAAGTGTAGGACAGCAGTTTCTCACCCTTGAACTGAATTGGAAATTCTAGCATGCTATGATCACTCTTCTGTGGAGGATACTTATTATAAGATTAATTAATCTCCCCATAGTACACACTGCCAAATCCAAACTAGCCTGCTCCCTGGTTGGTTCCAAAACACATTGCTCCAAGAAACATTAAATTAACTCTCCCTCGAGACTACCTTTGCCAATTTGATTAATCCAGTCTGCATCCAGTCCAAAAATGTGCAGTGGCTTGGCCCTGCTAAATTTCCCTTTAGTGTCCAAAAGTTTAAATGTGGTTGCTGGATTACGGGGATAGGGTGGGTGCCTGACCCTAGGTGGGGTGCTCTCTCAGAGGTTCGGTGCAGACCCGATGAGCCAACTGGCTTCCTGCACTGTAGGGATTTTATGATATGCACGTTAAATATCACCTATGATAATTGCTGTACCCTTCCTAAACCCCCCCAGTATTTCCTGGTTAAATACTGTGCTCCACTGCAGAACTACTGTTTGGAGACCTATAGATTGCTCCCACCAGGGACTTCTTTCCCTTGCTATTTTGTATTTCTACCCAGACTGATACTAAGGGTGGGTTTCTCCGTTCCGCCATGCGGCACGCCATCAGGATTCTGCGTTTCGTCGGCTGGTCAATGGGGTTTCCCATTGTGGGGCAGCCCCACGCCATTGGGAAACCCCCGGGCTGCTGACAAAATGGAGATTCCTGACGGCGGAGAATTCAGCCCTATGTCTTAATCTCCAGAGCCTATATCATTTCTGACGACAGCACTGATCTCTTCCTTTACTAACAAAGCTGCACCACCTTCTTTTCCTTCCTGCCTACCCTTCTGAAATACTGCAAACACTTGGACATTAAACTCCCAGGCTTGGTCTCTTTTTTAAAACTATTATTTTTGTGGGATGTGGACTTCACTGGCCAGGCCAGCATTTATTGTCCATCCATTATTGCCCTTGAGAAGGTGGCGGTGAGCTGCCTTCTTGAACCACTGAAGTCCATGAGGTGCAGGTACACCAACTGTGCGACTAGGAAAGCAGTTCCAGGATTTGTACCCAGCGACAGTGAAGGAATGGCGATATATTTCCAAGTCAGGCTGGCGAGTGAGCTGGAGGGGAACTTCCAGTCTGTGGTGTTCCCATGTATCGGCTGCCAGGTAACCATGTCTCAGTATTCAAGTCAGACGACCCTGAGCTGCACAAGTAATCCAGGTACGACCCCCGCAAAGCCATCCGAGATGCCAAGAGAGAATATCAGACCAAGCTAGAGTCACACAGACTCTCGGCGGTCGTGGCAATAATGGATGGGCAATGACGCAGCTGGGCACGGTTTCATCGCATTGGTTTATGGAAAAAAGGATTAGAAGCGGGCGAAAGGGCAGGAACAAGAAGCCAGTAGTGAATGGAGTGGAAGCTGGAACGGGAGTCAGTATAGCCGAGGGGCGGACCCCTGGGGTGGCAGCGCAGAGTGCAGCGGACCCAGTGATGCAGGCCATCCGGGATGGTTTCGCCAGACAGAAGCGGGAATGTCTGGACCCGATCAAGGAGTCAATTGATCTCCTGGAATGCAGACTGGACGCCCAGGACCGGGCAATTCAAAAGGTGGAGAAGACGCTGCTGGAACAAGAGGAGCACCAAACAGCGGTGGACCTGGAGGTGGGGATGCTTCGAGAGCAGCAGAAAAGACTCTTGGAAAAGACTCTTGAGAAGCGGTCCCGCCGGCAGAATCTAAGAATTGCCGGGCTTCCTGAGGGAGCTGAGGGAGCAGATGCAGGCGCATACATGGCCGGTATGTTTGAAAAGCTGCTTGGCGAGGGGCATTCCCCCGGCCGCTGGAGGTGGACAGGGCGTATAGGGCGCTTGCCAGGAAGCCGCGGGCGGGGGACCCTCCGAGTACGATGGAGGTGAGATTCCACAGGTTCCAGGATAAGGAATGTATTCTGCGGTGGGCCAAGCGCACACGGAGTTGCAAGTGGGATAACAGCATCCTGCGGGCATACCAGGAGCTGAACGTGGAGGTGGCGAGGAAGAGGGCAGGCTTCAACCAGGTCAAGGCCATCTTTTTCAAGAAGCAGGTGAAGTTCGGCCTGCTGTACCCGGCGCACTTGTGGGTCACACATGAAGACCAACACCGTTTTTTTGAGTCACCCGATGAGGCGCTGGACTTTGCGAAAAGAAAAGGACTAGTGGGAGCTTGAGAATTTTTGGACTCCGTGACAATATGTTAGCCTATATTGGGCCCTTTTTTCCTTTGTTTGTTCTTTTTCTGTTTTTTTTTTTGTTTACTTGTTTTTCCATCTCCTCCCCCCTCGGATTGTCGGTGGGGCTGTGGTTGGGGGGGATGCGGTTTTTCCTCTCTTACACATGTTAAAATTGGCTATGTTTTTTCATATTGCTTTGTATAAGTCTTTTTTTTTGGAGCTCTGTTAAGGGGAGTTGGGGGGGAGAATCGATTTTTCGTTTTGATTTTGGTTCTTTCCTGTTTGTGGGGTAGATGTTGGTAATTGTTCTTCTTGATTTGTAGTTTGGGTAATTATACTCTTGTGCACTTTGGTGGGATGGAGACGTGCCTGTCTGGGTTTAGGTGGGTGGTGCCTTTGATCTTTGTTTTAGCTTGCTGCTGGGTGTTTGTTGGGGGACGGCTGGATGAGGAAACTTGTTTGCAGGAGCGGGGGAAGGGGAGTGAGGGAACAATGGGTGGGAGACTTCTTGGTACCAGAGGCGGGGGGGGGGGGGGGGGGGGGGGTCACCAAGCGAGCTAGAGTGAGCTAGCTCACGGCAGCACAGTGGGGGGTGTGTATAAAATTAGTTTATTAGCTGGGTTGGGATTTAGAGTAGTGTTGCTTGCGGGGGGGGGGGATGGGTTCTGATGACGGGGAGGGACTTTGATGGAAGATCACTGAGGGGATCGGGGGTGGGGGCTGCCTCATGGCGGGCCGGAGGAGGTGCGGTGCATGGGCTAGAGGCAGCCCAAGAAGGGTGATGGCTGACTGGTGGGAAGGGGGGGCATTTTGCCCCCCCAACTAGGCTGGTCACTTGGAACGTCAGTGGTCCGGTGAAGAGGGTTTGCACACCTTAGGAATTTGAAGGCGGATGTGGTGCTGCTGCAGGAGACACATCATAAGGTGGTGGATCAGGTCAGGTTGAGGAAAGGCTGGGTTGGGCAGGTTTTCCACTCGGGGCTGGACTCTAAGACAAGGGGTGCTGCGATTTTGATAAATAAGCGGGTGGCGTTTGAGGCGGGGAGGATAGTCTCGGATGTAGGAGGGAGATTTATCATGGTTAGTGGTGGGCTGCAGGGGATGAAGGTAGTGTTGGTCAATGTATACGCGCCAAATTGGGATGATGGGGATTTTATAAAGCGGGTGCTGGGGAAGATTCCGGACCTGGATTCGCACAGGCTGATTATTTAAAAAAAAAATTTAGATTAGCCAATTATTTTTTCCAATTAAGGGGCAATTTAGCGTGGCCAATCCACCTACTCTGCACATTTTTTTTTGGGTTGTGGGGGCGAAACCCACGCAGACACGGGGAGAATGTGCAAACTCCACACGGACAGTGACCCAGAGCCGGGATCGAACCTGGGACCTCAGCGCCGTGAGGCGGTTGTGCTAACCACTAGGCCACCGTGCTGCCCTGCACAGGCTGATTATTGGTGGGGATGTCAACACGGGATTTTTTTTATTGATCCAGGCCTGGACCGGTCATGCTCGAGAATGGGTAGGGTGCCAGCAATGGCAAAGGAGCTGAAAGGGTTCATGGAGCAGATGGGGGGGTGGATCCGTGGAGATTTAGGCAGCTGAGAGCCAGGGAATTTTCTTTCTTCTCCCATGTTCACAAGGTCTATTCCCGGATAGGTTTCTTTGCTGTGGGCAGGGCCCTGTTGGCAGGGGTGGTGGACACGGGCTATTCGGCAATTACGATCTCGGACCTTGCTCCGCACTGGGTGGACCTGCATGTCGGTATGGATAGCAAGCAGCGTCCGCACTGGAGATTGGATGTGGGGCTGTTGGCGGACAAAGCGGTCTGCGAGAGATTGAGGAAGTGCATGCTGAATTACCTGCAGGTAAATGATTCGGGGGAGGTCTCAGCAGCGGTGGTCTGGGAAGCGTTGAAGGCAGTGGTGAGAGAGGAGCTGATCTCGATCCGGGCTCACAGGGACAGGACAGATAGGGCAGAAATGGACTGACTGGTAATAGAGATCCTACGAGTGGATAGGAGTTATCCGGAGGCTCCAGAGGCGGGGCTACTGAGGGAACGCTGGAGGCCGCAGGTAGAATTTAGTTTGTTAACTACAGGTAGGGCAGTGGAGCAGCTCGGGAAGGTGAAGGGAGCGGTGTACGAGCACGGGGAAAAGGGCAGTAGGTTGTTTGCACAGCAGCTCAGAAAAAGGGAGGCAGCTAGGGAAATAGGGAAAGTGGTTGATGGGGATGGGAACTTAGTTGGGGACTCGGAGGGAGTGAGCAAGACCTTTAGGAACTTTTATTGTAGGCTGTATAGATCGGAACCCCCTGGGGGGCCGGAGGGGATGAGGCACTTTTTGGATAGGCTGACTTTCCCGAAGGTTGACAGGGAGCTGGTAGAAGGGCTGGGGGTCCCGGTCAGGCTGGAGGAGATAATGGAGGTCTTGAAGGCCATGCTATCGGGGAAGGCCCCGGGACTGGACGGCTACCCAATCAAGTTCTATAAAAAGTTCTCCGGGATATTGGTGCTAGTGCTGTTGAAAGTCTTTAACGAGGCCAAGGAAAGAGGAATTCTACCCCAGACAATGTCATAGGCCATGATTTCGCTCATTTTGAAAAGGAACAAGGACCTGCAGCTGTGTGGTTCTCATAGGCCGATATCCTTGTTAAATGTGGATGCCAAGCTCCTGGCAAAGATTCTGGCCTCTAGGATTGAGGACTGTGTACCGGACATTATAGCAGACAGGGTTTGTTAAGGGCAGGCAGCTGGGGGCCAATGTTAGAAGGCTGCTCATTGTGATTATGATGCCCCCAGAGGGTAGGGAAGTTGAATAGATCATAGAATTTACAGTGCAGAAGGAGGCCATTCAGCCCATCGAGTCTGCACTCGATTCCCTCTTGGAAAGAGCACCCTACCCAAGGTCCACACCTCCATCCTACCCCCATAACCCAGTAACCCCCCCCCAACACTAAGGGCAATTTTGGACACTAAGGGTGGAACACAGAGTCTCGTTGTATGCGGATGACTTGCAGCTGTATATCTCTGCCCCAATGGAGGGGATGGGGGAAATTATGGGAATTCTCGGGGAATTCGGCCGGTTTTCGGTGTATAAGCTTAATATGGGGAAGAGCGAGCTGTTTGTGGTGCAGGTGTAGCCACCTAAGATGGACACTGGGCTAACAAAATGGAGAACTGCTAAGACTGTAGGGAGAAAACAGTTTAGCCAGGACAAGCAGTCTGCAAAGGCTAATTAGCATTCTGCACGTAGCAAAACTGGTTTATGGCCAGGTGGAAGATCTCAACCAAAGGTGTAAATAGCAAAACGCTTTGCATAGTAATGAGGCAATCCAGATCTGGGCACACACAATAGCAACATTTGGGTTTGAATGGATACTTTGAGTGGACGCCCAGACGAAACGGCACCAGAAGTATCCATCACAAAAGACCCTAGAGACCGCCCCACCCATCGAGAAGAGACCCTCAGATTGGGGGATTTGTGAGACATCGATTGGGAATTGATCCAATCAATGCATGACAGGCAAAGCCCGCCCCGAAAAGGCACGGACATTGGGGGCCCTATAAAGATAGACCCCGCACATGGTTCTGTCTGTTGTGCTCCGGCTCCATTGCTGTTTTTGTGCTCCGGCTTGGACTGCTGTTTTGACTCCGGCCCAGATCTGCTGTTGTATCCTGACTCCGACTCCAGCCGTTGATCCTGTCTTCCATCACCAGCCGTTGAGCACCAGCCATCGTTCAGTAAGTGCCAAAACGACGCTCGCTAAGTGAACCCAGCATTGCCTATACATTAATCGACTAGTAACGAACAGAAGGTGCAGCCCAGAAAGGAACAAAGGCCTTGTCCCCTGACCTTGCTGGTTCCTACTTAGATAAGTATTTAGTCGTTTAATAGTAGGAATAGGTATTAGTCTTTAGCGTATGCATGCGTATTTATTATATTTGTATAATAAATATTGATCGTTTGAACTTACTAATCGGTGTATAGTTTTATTACTTTGAACCTGACCTTGAAATACTTGTGAGGTGTCTATATACGGCACCTGGCGACTCCGAGCTGAAAATACACACACAGAGCTGTAGCAGTGTTAAGCACACGGCCTTTAAACGGAGGCGTGTTAATACACTCCAATAAATGCGTAATACACTCAAGTAAAACGTGCAACACAGGCGAAGGGTCAGGAGAGGCGACTGGGGGAACCACCGTTCAGAGGACAGTTTTAGATACTTGTGTATTCAGGTTGCGAGGAATTAGGATAGGCTACATGGATTGAACCTGGCCGGTTGGTGGACCAGATGAAGGAGGATTTCCGGAGATGGGAAGCGCTCCCGTCTGTCTCTGGTGGGTAGGGTGCAGTAATTAAAAATGACGGACCTCCGGAGGTTTATCTTCATTTTCCTGTGCTTCCCCATTTTCATCCCGCGTTCCTTTTTCAAGTAGATTAATAAGATTATTGTGGGCTTTGTGTGTGCAAGCCCCCACGGGTGAAGAGGGCAATGCTGGAATGGAACTGGGGAGTTAGTGGGCTGGCGCTGCCAAATTTCAGTAATTACTACTGGACAACCAACATAGCCATGGTGAGGCGGTGGCTGGTGGGTGGGTGGGGGAAACGGCGTGGGTGCGCATGGAGGCGGCCTCATGTAAGGGCACAAGTTTAGGGGCACTGGTGATGGCGCCCCTGCCAATACCGCCGGTGCGTTACTCCACCAGTCCGGTGGTGGTGGCGACCCTGTGAATCTGGGGGCAGTGGAGGAGACATGTGGGGGCACAGGGTGCTTCGGTCCCCAATTAGCGATAACCATAGGTTTTCCCCGGGGAGGATGGATGGGGGTTTCCGTATTTGGCGGAGACTGGGACTTGTTCATAGAAGGAAGCTTCCGGAGTGTGAGGGTGCTGGAGGAGAAGTTTGCGTTGGCTGGAGGGAATGATCTCCGGTATTTACAGGTATGGGTCTTTTTGCAGAGGCAGGTGCCAACCTTCCCACTCCTGCCGTTAAGGGGGATTCATTATAGGGTGGTTTCTCGAGGATGGATATGGGAGTGGAGGGTCACGGATATATATAAAGAGCTTATGCGGTCGGAGAAGACGCAGACCAAGGAGCTTAAGTGGGAGGAGGAGCTGGGGGGGGGGGGTGAGATGAAGGAGAGTCTGTGGGTGGATGCGCTAGGAAGGGTCAATGCCACCGCAACATGTGGCAGGCTCAGCCTGATCCAGTTTAAAGTTGTTCACCGGGCTCACATGACGGTGGCCCAGATGAGCAGTTTCTTTAGGGTAGAGGACAGATGAGCGAAGTTTGCGGGGTGGGGGGGGTGGGGGGGGGGCAGCAAACCACATGTCCAAAACTGAGGGGATTTTGGCAGGGGTTTGCCGACACCACGGTATTAAATACGAGGGTGGCAATGAGTCCGGAGGTGGCGATATTTGCGGCATCGCAGGACCCGGGAATCCAGGATGTGAAAGAGGCAGATGTTCTGGCCTTTGCCACCCTGGTAGCCCGGAGGCGCATATTGCTGGCATGGAGAGACTCAAAGCCCCCAAAATCAGTGACCTGGCTTTCAGACATGGCAGGCTTCCTCTGTCTAGAAAAAATTAAGTTCGCCATGAGAGGGTCTCTGTTAGGGTTCGCCCGGAGGTGGCAACCATTCGTCGACTTCCTCACGGAAAATTAAACATCAGCAGAAGTGGGGGGGGGGTTAGGGTAGTGTAGCGTAGGGGGGTAAGTTAGGTTAGTGTAGTATAGGGGGTAAGTAATGGCAGGTCCTGCGGGAGAGAGTGGCGGAATTTGCACTATGTATATATATATTTTTTATTTTCTTGTTATTTGTATTGTGGATTTTGTTCCTGTAAAACTGCCAAAGAAAATACCTCAATAAAACGTTTGTTAAAAAAAAAGACCGCAAGAAACTTTCAGAGAATCATGAGCACCGCCCAGTCCATCACATGAACCTGCCTCCCATCCATTGACTCTGTCTATACACCTCCCACTGCCTGGGGAAAGTGGGCAGCATAAACAAAGACCCCTCCCACCCAGCCTACTCACTCTTCCAACTTCTTCCATTGGACAGGAGATACAGAAGTCTGAGAACACACACAGACTCAAAAACAGCTTCTTCCCCGCTGTTACCAGACTCCTAAACGACCCTCTTATGGACTGACCTCATTAACACTACACCCCTGTATGCTTCACCCGATGCTTGTGTTATGTAGTTATATTGTGTTCCTTGTGTTGCCCTATTATGTATTTTCTTTTATTCCCTTTTCTTCCCACGTACTTAATGATCTGTTGAGCTGCTCACAGAAAAATACTTTTCACTGTACCTCGGTACACGTGACAATAAAGAAATCCAATCCAATACTCCTTTGACTATATTTGCGCTGTTGACTCAGTAATTTAATCCAAATGCTTTGTGCATTCAGATACAAAGCCTTTAAATTTGTTCTATTATCAAATTTCACTAATCCTGTATGATTCCTTGGTGCAATATGAAGTTCATACCTTCTCTCCCCTTCCTTTTATTTTCTGATAACTACCAGCCTCATCACTAACCAGCACTCCTACCATCTCCTTTAACTTTGATTTTCTAATTCTCCATGCACCTGAAGCCTCCCTGGCCCCACCCTCCCCCGGCTATTTTAGTTTAAAGCCCTATGTGATTCACCAGGACTCCAGTGCCAGCGTGATTCAGGTGGAGCCCGTCCCATAGGAACATCTCCCTCTTTCCAAGAATTCAAACCCCTTTCTCCCTTTGAGCCATGCATTTACCTCTTTAATCTTGTTGACCCTGTGCCAATCAGCTCGTGATGTCAGGGGAATTGGACTCTTTCAGATTAAAAAAAAAACACTGCAACTCATCAGGAATTTTCTATTCACCCCAGGAAGATTTGGAAGAGGGTGGGGAAAGGTAAGCTTGCATGGATGGGATTCCCTCCAGAACCTCAGGGTGGAAGCAGTCCAGAGCTTTCTCCCACCCAGCCTCAATTTGTGTAGGCATCCCACCTGTGAACTGCACCTTTCTGCCGCTCCACCTCTCTGCTTCCCCGCCACACTCTGATGTTGACCCCCGGCACTCCCCTCCCTGTCGTTCACTTTCTCTGCTGTCCTCCCTCTTCTGCAGCTGCAGGTCTGTGAGGAGCAGGCTTCTGCTAATGGTAGTCTTATTGCTCCAATCTAAGCTAAAATGCTACCCATACTGATGTGGTGGGTCAAACTTCGTTAATGCAAAAATTAACTCCCTACAGAAGTATTGTTGCTCACTCAGTAAGAAAGAGGGTGTGGGGGACTGAATATTACTGTATTTCCCTTTGGTAGACCAAACACTCAATTCGCCCTGTGCTTCTGATCTTGCTTCCATTAGTTTCAGGAAGCCCTGGAAACATGGCTTGTGTAAACTTCACTAATTGCTTGAATAATCAACAACACGTCTTTCCCGAGGGGTTCTGTTACTTGGGTGAAATTGCAACGTTGCATATGCTGGCCCATAACCTCCTGGATCCCTGGTGTCACATTCAGGAGCTACCTCAATGATGTGCTGGGAATTCCACTCGGAGCTTTCAGTGTAGGGGTTTACCCAGGCAACAGCCCAGAAGGGCTGGCGTCTGGAGAATTGCGTAGGGCTAGGAACCATCCGACAAGCAATTTAAATCACTAACTTCAGATGGTTCTGTCTGTTTTACCCTGAGTTACTCTGATAGAGTTAGACGAAAGAAAATTAATTTCTAACTCCACAGTAACTATTTAAAAAAAACAGACCCAGCCCCTCCCATGAGATAGCCCCCACATGCATGACCTGCTCCCCCAAGACGACCCACCACACCTTTCCTGCAGCCCCCCCCCCCCCCCCCCCCCCATTCCTGGCCAGAACTGACCTCCTCACCCCCGGCCAGACCCAGCACCCGATCCGCACACCCAGGCCCGACCTGCCCCTCTACCCCAGTGCGACACGGACCATCCCCAATCCATGTGACCCAGTCTGTTTGTTCCTTGCTGGACTGATGGCCCCTCCTCCTCCAGACTGAAGCCCCCATCCCACAACCCCTCCAGACTGAAGCCCCTGTCCCCCTCCCCCTCCTCTACCCCCTTCCCCCTCCCCCTCCCCCTCCCATCCCCCCCTTCCCCCCTTCCCCCTCCCCCCTCCCCCCTTCCCCCCCTCACTGTACCTCGGTACACGTGTCAATGAATCAAATCAAATCAAATCAATTTTCAATGATCTCCTTAACACAAAGTCCCTTTTAAGTCCACAAGATAACTGTGGGCAAATACAGTCTCCACTCTGAACCCCAAGTGATATATTTTTGAATGTCTCCTCAGAATCCTGCCAGATGATTGTCACTTGAGAGTTCCAAACTCCACTTGCAAAAACACACTTTAAAATCTTCTCTTTTAAGTATGTTTTTCCTTAGTGATTAGCATCCTGAAATCCAGACCATGTTTTCCAAATGACACTTTTTTTTTTAAAAAAAAGCTTCTGCTTCAGTTTTAACAGCTGCACTAACTGCATTAAAATGTCTTTGTCTTGACTGCTGTGTAAACGGCTCACAATTGATTTAGCTCTCGATTCCCAGGCTGTATTAAAATGGCATGGGACGTTTGATTTACCTTTGAAGGCTGCTGTCCCACTTTAAATCAGGTTACTGCAATTGTTTCTTTAACTCAGAATACTTTGTTTACTCTTCCTTGAATTATTCTGAACAATACCTTAGTCTCTGTTACCTCTAGTTATCTTAAAAACTCTGTGTCCCAGTTCCCTGGCTATTTGGAGTATAACATACTTGAGGAAGCGTGCCTCTTTGCAGTTCCCAGCCTGTCCAGTATTTCAGTTGAGAGATATTCACTCTCTGAGGCCCTGTCTCAACTGCAGTCAAATGAGGTAAATTAAAACTTAGAAGCTTCCCTTACAAAGAACCTTACAAAGCCTGCCTCTATCTAAGCAGCGCCTGTGTACCTCTGCTGGCTGATGCATTTTTCATGCTGTAGCCAGTGACCTGCGTCCCGATTGAACCTGGGTCCTTGGTGGCGTGAGGCAGCAGTGCTAGCCACTGTGCTGCCCCTGGAAATATTAAATTAAACCTACTTAAAACTCTACCTTATTTCTAATGTTTATCAATACAAACATAAATCCCTTAAAACTATCTTAACTTACCTAACACCTCCACCTTTGAAAGAAATAAACTTCATAATCATGGTGATTTCTTTCACAAACTTAACATGACAAATCTCTAACCATATAATTTATTACATCATACAAGTAAATGTTTCTAAGTTCACAATTGTACATCGCATATAATTACAATGATTTGACTAAAACAAAGACAATAACTTCAACAGCAACATCAAAATCAATACATGATAACATCCTAACTCAAGTCTTGTGCTCCTTTTTCTTCTGATTTCCAGTTTTCGACTCAGAAAATTGTTTTTCATTTAAGTCTACAGTGCAATTGTTCTTTTTGTCACATGTAGGCATAGATCCACTCTCAAGTCCACTTTCCAGATTCATATGTGGTAAATTTTCTTTTTGAGTTAAAACAGTCAAAATGTCATTACTGTGCATTCACATCTCATTTACTCTTTATCAAAATCTCTTCAAGCTGTTTTAAGAATGTTGTTAAGATGCTTCTCCTGTTCACTCAAAATACTATTGTACTTTTGCTTTGTTCTTTGAACTTTTGTGATCTTGTTCGTTCTCCCAGTCTCATTTCAAATGAATTCTTTTCAATTCTGTTTGAGCCGTACCAATTGCTTTCTCTGTCTGAAGTTTTGTAATCCTTCAACCTTTTTGCACAAGTTCTGAACCATCTCCGTTCTGGTTCTCAACAGAATTTAAATGGTCTTTTGCAAACTGTTCACTTGCCTTTTGTCCAAATACTACATTTTGTGTAGTATCTGAAAAAATATTTTTTAAATCAGAGTCTCTGCTCATTGACTCAGAAAGATCATTCATTCCTTCTCGTTGACAATTGGTAATTTCCAATATTGCAAGTACATCAGTTGTTTTCTTATTGTCCATTACTGATTTTTATACATCAGTAATATTGCACGCAAATTAACGACCTTGTCACGGCCGACTTGGTGTCTCGAGAAGCCTCTCATGAGATTTGAGACACCCGAAACACTTCTCGGGAAATTTAACAGTCTTGTAAGATCTCGCAACCTGGATCTCGCCCTCACTGGGTGTGATCCAGATCAGCATATTTAAATGAGCTTTTAAATAATTAAATATGCAATTGTGGGATTCACCTGGTGAATCCTCAGTGCCCAGGACTTAACGGCTAGGCATGGGTGACTTCGCCAGAGTGCCGCATAATATTGTACATATGGACCAGTCGTCATGGTACCTGGGGGGGTCCAGGATAGGGCAGTGTGGCACCCTGGCATTCCCTCTGGCACCCGGGCACCTTGGCAGTGCAATCCAGTCACACTGGCATTGCAATCCTGGCACTGCCAGTTCTCAGATGGCACTACCAGGTTGTCATGGTAACATTGCCAGGGTTCCCAGGTCCTAGGTTGGCTCTGTAAGGGATCGGGCCCAGGGGGCCTCACCAGTTGGAAGGGTGAGGGAGTGTTTCCAAGGGTCTCCCAAGGTTGGGGTGGAGGGGGTTGCAAAGAAGGGAGCTGAAAAGGCAGCACGGTGGCGCAGTGGGTTAGCCCTGTTGCCTCACGGCACCGAGGTCCCAGGTTTGATCCCGGCTCTGGGACATTGTCCGTGTGGAGTTTGCACATTCTCCCTGTATTTGCGTGGGTTTCGCCACTACAACCCAAAAGATGTGCAGGGTAGATGGATTGGCCACGGTAAATTGCCCCTTAATTGGAAAAAATGAATTGGGTACTCTAAATTTAAAGAAAAAAGGGAGCTGAAAGATGGGGACAGATCTGGGCAACAAAACAGTGCCCCGATCTGTGAGGAACCGTTCCATCTGGGCTCGGCAGCAGGAAATGACTCTTTAATGTGGCTTGGCGGATAGAAACTCCCCGAGGCCAAAATGTTCCGTTGAATAGTGGGGTGTTTCTCAGTGCTGCAGCCACTGAGAAACATCGTGCTACATCTGCCAAAAACCGGACATTGGTTTTTCCAGTAAAATCGCGTATTTGGATCAGTTCCTTATCAATGGCACCAGTATTAAACAGTGAGCTTTTATTCACAAGAACACCACTCGAATTGTGACACGCCAAACCATCCAACTTTTCCTCATTCCCTCCATTTGCTTTGAAGTTCACAAATCTCAATGACAAAATTCTAACAGTTCATTAACTTTGCTTTTTAATTCCACATTCAACCAATTATTCTTATTTATCAGAATCTCCTTTTCTGGTTCAAAGCATTTTCCATGATACTTCATAAATACTCCCGGGGCGCAAGTCTCCCATCGGGACATTAAGTCCCGACGCCGGAGAGTAAACCGGAGTGTTTCACTCCGGCGTCGGAGGCCGTTCCCAGCCCCCTATTCTTGCCGTCCTCCCCGCGGCCGCCCCGCAAAAAGATGCCGGATGGATCGTGCGGGGCGGCGGAGGAAAGGAGGTTGTCCTACAGAGAGGCCGGCACGCCGATAGGTGGGCACCCATCGCAGGCCAGACCCCTTTTGAGACACCCCCCCCCCCCCACAAACCCCCCCCCCCCCCAGCGATCCCACGCTGTTCCCGCCAGCAGCGACCAGGTGTGGACAGCGCCGGCGGGAACCCGTCGTGTTGGGCAGGCCGCTCGGCCTATCCGGGCCGGAGAATCGCCGCTCGCCTGTTACAAACGATGAGCGGTGATTCTCCCAGCGACCCACCGTGAATCTCAGTGCGCCGTTTTTTGGGGTGTTGGGAGAATCGCGTGCGGGTGCCGGGGCAGCGTGGCGGGACTCACTCGGAGCCCCAGCGATTCTCCCACCCGGTGTGGGGGGGGGGGGGGGGGGAGAATTCCACCCCTGATCCTTAAAGTTCACCAAGTTTTAACTGAAAATGAACCTTTGCCAAGTTTGCTTTTCAAGTTCATCCGTTAGCTCGGCAAGTCCTTATATTTCACTTTTACTTACTGATTCTCAATTGTTCCCATCAGTTCTCTTTTTTATTCACAAACTCCTGCAAGTTGATTTTCTGTTTCACAGAAACAAATAAAATCGGAGCAGGAGGAAGCCATTTGGCCCTTTGAGCCTACTCTGCCATTCATTGTGGTCATGGCTGATCAACTCAATAGCTTAATCCCGCCTCCCTCCCATGCCCTTTGATCTCCTTTGTCACAAGTGCTACATCTATAGAATTAGATTTTCCTTCAATTGCTTGTTATCGGCAATAAATGTCTTATTTCTTCACAGTAGTTTTTAAAAGCTTTAGAAATATCATGATCAACTACCTGTTGCAATAGTTCTCATCACATTACTGCCTCCACAATCAAAATCATTACCTAGGATGAAATCTATTCCTCCAATACCAAATTTAGGAATATTTCTCACTGTAACAATTCTGTTGTGTCACGCAGGCAGGTAAAGCTGTAAATAGGCAGATCAAGTTCCGTTACCTGGGGATTCAAATACCCCATGACTGGACATGGCTCCACAAGTGGAACCTGATGAGTCTGGTGGAGGAAGTCAGAAGGGATCTGCAGAATTGGGGCTCACTCCCTTTCTCCCTTTCAGGGTGTGTGCAGACGATCAAGATGATCGTGCTGCCTCGGATCCTCTTCCTGTTCAGATCACACCCGATCTACATTCCCAAGACCTTTCTCAACATAATTCATATATTAATCAAGGGATTTGATCACGGGATTTGTGGGGCGGAAGAGCCCGAGGATTAGGAAGAAGGATGAGACAAAGAAGGAGTGGGAGGAAGAACTAAACAGGGGGATAGGAGAAGGACTCTGGATCGAAGTGCTGCACAGGGCAAACTTCACCATATGCATAGGGCTGAGCCTAACGCAACTAAAGGTGTACCTAACGTGAACACGAATGAGCGAGTTCTTCCGTGACGCGGAGGACGTAGCAGGGAGGCCCGGCCAACCACACTCACATGTTCTGGTCTTTCCCCAGACTTGTCAGGTACTGGACATTCTTCTTTGAGGCCATGCCCGGGGTTCTGGGGCTGAGGGTGGAGCTGTGCCCACTAGTGGCTGTCTTCGGGGTATTAGAGCTCTTTACAGGGTGGGGGACCATAGCCTTTGTCTCCCTTATCACCCGTCGGAGATGCCTGCTCGGATGGCTATCAGCTGCACCACCCAAGGCTTCAGACTGGCTTTCCGACGGAAATTCTCAGGCTGGAGAAGAAAAGTTTGCCATCCGTGGGTCGAAAGAATGCTCTCACAGGACGTTGAAGCCATTCATCAACTTGTTACAAGGCCTGTTCGTAGCCAACAACCAATAAAGTAATGGGGGGGGGGGGGGGATCAGAGCAAATAACGGAACAAGGAAGAGAATGAAAGGGGGTCTCAGCATGGGGGGTGGGGTTGGGGGAACAAACCCACCCAGGAGGAGCACGGGGGACAGGCAGAAAGCAGGGAATCTGCATGAGACCATTCTTCTGGCAAAATGGTGCCTGAGCCACTGATGTATCTGCACTTTGTTAATATATTAATGTGTCACCACACTATACATTAATCAACAGAACTTGAGACTGAGCTTATTGGATGAAGTAAAGTATTACTTTATTTGTATCAGTTTTAAGTCTACTGATTTTATGCAAGTACAGAATCTAGAAAGTTTGTTTGTCCAACGCAATACAGGTGGTTGAGTTGAATTCAAAATACAATTCAGTTTGTGGTAATTTCTTCAGATCAAAATGCACAATACAAAAATGACGAAAGGAAATAGCAGTTTGCAAAGCAAAGTAGGACTAGGTTTCAGAGGCGAGGTTAAAGATGATTTCAGAGAGGAGAGAGAGAGAGAGAAAGGTTCTATCCCTGTCTTATTATTAAATCATCATCTTTAAGGTTCTGTCCCCTTTCTGACTGTAATTGGGTTAAAATAATTATAATTCATCTAACTTGAACGCAATGTCTGTCCATCAAGTTTTAAGGGATGATGTGGCATGAGAGAATTTCTATATGTTTCCATAATGTGGTGTGATCAAACCACCTGTTTCCGACCTTGTTTTCTAGAAGTGGGATCTTTGCCCAGTAATGAAAACAATGAGTTTATTCTGCAACGTGGCTTTGTAGTGTATGTTAAGTTTTCAAACTGACTTCCTTATCTGATCTTTCCCACTCAGCCTTTCAGCCTTTTCTGCTGCCATGGCTAATATATGATTATTAATAGTATAATGTTACTGAATCATTTCTTCCTTCAAACTTTTGTTACCTGTAAGAAAAGTAGATCTCTATCAGCCACACTACATGGAACACTGTGGTGTGTGTTTTGCCCAGTCTGGCAGTGTGAAGTCTGCAGGAGAAATATATTTGTTTAGGAGGGGGTGGGAGGGGGGGGGGGGCTATTGTTACATTTGTCAGTTAGAACAAGTTCTGTTGTTTAAATGTGTGTTGGTTTTGTTTGGCTTTGTGAATTTGTGATATGACCTGAAAAGGCTCAATAAAAATATTTTAAAAATATATTCCACCATCTTTCCACTCTGTTGTTTGTCTGTATGTGTGTGTGTACAGAATGGAGAGAGTTATGAGTGGGGGGATGGGGGTTTGGGAAAGGGGCATTAGATAGTCAGTTACATTTTCCGCCCATTTAATTATAATACTGTACATAATAAAAGATTGCTAAGTTAAAGTTCCAAACCTGGGGCGGCATTCTCCCCTACCCGGCGTGACGGAGGGTTCCGGAGTAGGGGAGTGGCGCCAACCACTCAGGGGTCGCGCCTCCCCAAAGGTGGGGAATTCTCCCCACCTTTGGGGGCCAGCCCCGCGCCGGAGCGGTTGCCACCTGAAGACCGGCGCAAACAC
Organism: Scyliorhinus canicula; assembly: GCF_902713615.1. Classification (NCBI taxonomy): domain Eukaryota; kingdom Metazoa; phylum Chordata; class Chondrichthyes; order Carcharhiniformes; family Scyliorhinidae; genus Scyliorhinus; species Scyliorhinus canicula. Next base: position 90,597,324 of record NC_052162.1, read on the forward strand.
CCGGCGCCCCCGGCAGCGGGGCTGGCCGAAAGGCTTTTGCCGGTCCGCACATGCGCCAGCAGTGACGTCAGCGGCAGCTGGCCGCTGACGTCACTGCCGGCGCATGCGCGATGTGGGGTTCTCTTCCGCCTCCGCCATGGCGGAGGCCGTGGCGGCCACGGAAGAAACTAGTGCAGCCAGGGCACTGGCCCGGACTCTGAGGGGGGGCCCCGATCGCGTGCCAGGCCTCCGTGGCGGCACCCCCCGGGGTTCGATCGCCCCCCACCTCCCCAGGACCCATGGGGCCTGCTCGCGCCGCTGAGCCCGCCGTTCCAGAGGTGGTTTAAACCTCGGTGGCGGGAGAAGGCCTCCCAGCGGCGGGACTTCTGCCCATCCGGGCCGGAGAATCGCCGCAGGGGCCTCTCCGATCGGAGTGGCGAGATTCCTGCCCCCGCCACTTCCCAGGTGGCGGAGAATCTCTGCCACGGCGGGGGCGGGATTTTAGGCGCCCCCAGGCTATTCTCCGACCCTGCTGGGGGTCGGAGAATTTCGCCCCTGGTTACTGTAGTTTATTGGGGTCAACCTAGGTCTTGGGGTATTTAAAATATTATCTTATTTTGTCTGTGTTGCATCTCTGGGTAAAGTGGGCCTGGAATTGACCATGCACTAGTCCAGGGTGTCGAGTCACTTACAATTTCTCCTAAATTATTGGGCGGAATTCAACCAAAAAAATCTCTAAGGGCGCAATTCTCCGGCCTCTTTGTGCTCTCGTTCGAGCGAAACGAACCCGGTGAATAGCGGGAGAGGCGGAAAATGAGAACCACGTCAGGCGGCAAACAGTTTGCGATGCAACTGGCCCGCGCCCCGTAGGCGAAATCGGGATCCCGCCGTAGCGTGACAAGAAACAAATTATCACCACTTTCATACAATTAACGGGAGCCATCCCTTATCCTACGGCCTCCTGTCATTCAGCAGCCTCCCCAGCAAGTAGTCACACTCGCGCCGATTGGTGTTCCTTTTGATAAACTTGAACCTGGCAGAAGGGCTTCTGTGAGGAGCCATGGAGGCGAGTAGCCATATTTTCTCACAAGCAAAGAGCCCGGGGGCACTGGGCTAGCTGCCCTAGTGCTCGGCGAGCGTTGAGGACCCTCGGCGGGGGATGGGAGACCCTCCGCAAGGCTGGGCTAACATGGGAGGGTGGGTAGGGGGTGCGCTGAGGGCGCTGGGTGTGTAACCCATGGTCTGCCCGTCTGGCCCACTGGCCACACATAACCCCTACCGACTGCCGAGGCCTCTGGCCGTGTATTGCTAATAGGGAATCGGCAATCGTGGTTAAGTGAGCACTTCACACAGGCCAAGTGGATTCACCTGGGTAGGCAGGCCATGTAACATTTGGGAGTCATTGCCTAGCATCCCAATCAGACTGCAATGTCTGGACACTGTGCTTGAACTTTGCGGGAGGCAAAACCACACAGGCAGCAGCCAGCACCGGAACACCCATGTGATGGAACATAGCTCCGGGGACATGTCTGTAGTGATATGCATGTATACATAAATGTATATAGTTGTATATCAGTGCACATTTTATTGGTACAACCTCCAACCAGCAGCTGGCATCAAACATCCATCTCGTGACTGGAGACATTCACCAGTTGGTGGTAGGACGTATGAGAGGATAGTCGCACTGAGAATTAGTTCCAGGAGAATTCACTGAATTCATTTAGTAGCCATTTTCTGTTCAGTAATCTGTTAGTTATTGGTCCACGTGTTTGTTAATAAATAATCTTTCCAGTTAAACAACGAGATGTTCTGTGTACATCATTATAACAATTGGATCACAGACCACAACATTGTACCATAGAATCATAGAATGTACAGTGCAGAAGGAGGCCCATCGAGCCTGCACCGGCCCTTGGAAAGAGCAGCGCACCTCCACCCTATCCCTGTAACCCAGTGACCTCACCTTTTTGGACACGAAGGGTAATTTATCATGGCCTATCCCACCTAACCTGCACATCTTTGAACTGTGGAAGGAAAGCGGCCCGAAGGAAACCCATGCCGACACGGGGAGAATGTGCAGACTCCACACAGGCAGTGACCCAAGTCGGGAATCGAACCTGGGACCCTGGAACTGTGAAGCAACTTTGCTTTTTTTTAATAAATGTTTTTTATTGGGTTTTTGAACAAGCCATAATTACCGTATGTACACAGAATAAGAAACATATACATATATATACACCGATCTAGAAGAGAAGGGAACACCCCAACCTACCAAGGAGAAGGAAATGGTACATAGTAAAAGAAATACAATAAAATATGAAATAGAATAACAGGTAGGGTATTGTGCACCAGCTCGACAGCGGCAGCTCTGTACACCTGGCTAAATTATTTACACCACGTAAGTAGGCGACTGTTTGCGGGGGGGGCGGGGATTGGGGAGGCAAATATACATTTGGGTGCCGGGGAGATAATTACAATGTGCGATACTTGGCTGTGTTTCGTGTTGTTGTCGCCTGCTTCTCCCGGACGGGTCTCGCTGCCGTCCCGCGCTCGCCTCCGCTTCTGCTGCTCCTCCAGTCCTCCATCTTTATTTTCCTCGTTCCCCGCTCCTGGAGATGTCATGCACGTTTTGGCATCCTGTGCCTTCCGTCCGGCTCCCGTTTCTCTGCCCCCCCCCCCCATCCCGCTGGTTCTCCTCTCTTGTCCCCACCCCCACCACGGTTCACCTTTCTTTCCTCAGGTTTAGCAGTCCCCCCCCCCCCCCCCCCCCCCCCTGTGGTTCACCTTTCCTCAGGTTTAGCCGTGTCCCCCCCTCCCCTCCCTCCCAGTCTATCTCTCCCTTTCATGCCTTGGCCACCTTCCCCTGATTCTTGACTAATTTCCCCTGATTCTTGGCTACCTGGCTATTCTTCCTCTTGTTCATTGGCCACAAACAGGTCCCGGAACATTCGCGTGAATGGCTCCCACGTTCTATGGAAGCCGTTGTCTGACCCTCGGATGGCGAATTTGGTTTTCTCCATTTGGAGAGATTCCAAGAGGTCGGACAGCCAGTCTGCAGCTCTGGGTGGTGCTGCTGACCGCCAGCCAAACAGGATTCTACGGCGGGCGATCAGGGAGGCAAAGGCAAAGGCGTCCGCCCTCCTCCCCAGGAATAGATCTGGCTGGTCCGAGACCCCGAAGACCGCACTTTCGGGCATGGCTCCATCTTCACCCCCACCACTTTGGACATTGCCTCAAAGAAGGGTGCCCAGAACTCCACAAGTCCAGACCAGAACATGTGGGCGTGGTTGGCCGGGCCTCCTTGGCACCGTTCCAAGCTGTCCACCAGCTCCGGGAAGAACCTACTCATACAGGTTCTTGTTAAGTGGGCTCTATGTACCACTTTTAACTGTGTCAGGCTGAGCCTTGCGCACGTGGCGGTGAACCCTATGCAGTTCTTCGCTCCTGAGTCCCCACCCTATCTCAATGCCCAGGTCCTCCTCCCATTTCTTTCTTGTTACGTCCAGTACGGTGTCAGCCCTTTCTATCAGTCGGTCATACATATCACTACAGTTTCCCTTGTCTAGTATGCTTGCGTCCAGTAGTTCTTCCAGTAGTGTCTGTCGTGGCAGTTGTGGGTACGTCCTTGTCTCCTTTCGTAGGAAGTTTTTAAGCTGCAGATACCTTAGCTCGTTCCCCCTGGCTAGCTGAAATTTCTCTGTCAGTTCGTCCAGTGTTGCGAAACTGCCGTCCGTGTATAGGTCCCTGACTGTCAGTGTCCCTCCGTCCTGCCCCCACCTTTTGAAGGTGGCGTCAGTCAGTGCTGGTGTGAATGTATGGTTGTTGCAGGTGGGAGCTTTGTCCGACATTTTGGTCAGGCCAAATTGCTGACGCAGTTAGTTCTAGGATTGGAGGGTGGCTATCTGAAGCAACTGTGCTAACCACTGTGCTACTGTGCCGCCCTATGTACCAGGAGTGCAGAATATTTAAAGATAACAGTAGAGAAGACAAAGGAAAATAGGTCGATTAACGAAAAGAGAAGAGTCTTCTGCCGACCTGCTGAACTACAGCCATTGGCGACTCAACGCAACAACCGACAGTGAAGTTGGAGGTTTAAAGGCACTACACCAGCTTCAAGTCTAGGGTAAAGTAGATGGAAGCTGCCGTGCTTTTAAGCCACAATTTGGACTTTGTTTCAGCCCTTGGCCTGCAGGAACAGCCTCACAAGAAGGGTATTGCATTGCTGCTAACGGCAGCAGGTCGTCACGTAATAATAATAATCTTTATTGTGTTATGGGCCAGGGTTTAGAAAACTCCAAAGTATATCATGGAGTTCACCTGACCTACAATTGTTTATTGATTTTGGTTACGATGAGCACAAGGGCCTGCCTTTCAGGTGTTCTTCAACACAGGCCTTAAGCACTTTTAATCAAAAACAAACTTTATTCTACAAATTTAGTTAACATTTTTATAAACACACAGTAAGCATTTTTATCAACTACAAACATAAATACCCCACACAACTACAGTAATCTATGTATAACCCTTGATAAATTCCCCCCTTTAACTGTTCCAATTTAATAACAAGATCCCATGAACCAGATATTCCTTTACGAAGGTGTGGCCCAACACACGGCACTCTTACTTTCTTTAAGACTTGATATGGATACACCTGTTTCCCTTTTCAAACAGCAGGTTTGAATTCCTTCCAAAAAACAGTTAGCTGTTTTAAGTTATCAAGTAATCTTGTAACAGCTTTTAAAATGCAGACGGAGAAGCACTCCAAGATACTTGTCTGTCCGAGTACAGCAGCCAAAATGTGAAAATGAAAGCAAAAAACTCAGAACCACCAAAACAAGCCCCAAACCAAAACAAAAGTAATACCAACTCAGAGCCACAGCCCAGCTCCACCCACACAATGACATCACTGAAGCCATGTGATAAGACAAAAGCATTTTTTAAAGGGGCACTCCCATAACAATTGTCACAAGTAGGCTTACATTAACACTGCAATTAAGTTACTGTGAAAAGCCCCCAGGCACCGCATTCCTGCACCTGTTTGGGTACACAGAGAAAGAATTCAAAATGTCCAACTTACCTCACAGCATGCCTTTCAAGACTTGTGGAAGGAAACTGGAGCACTAGGAGGAAACACATGCAGACACGGGGCGAACGTGCAGACTCCACACAACAGCGACCCAAGCCGGGAATCGAACCTGGAACCCTGGCGCTGTGAAGCAACAGTGCTAACCATTGTGCTACCGTGCCACCCGTATAAAATAGAAATACACAATACTTTTTCGACAGGGATTTAGTATTCCAACAAAAAAGATGGCCATGATTTTAACTCCAGGCTGATTATGGGTGTTTGGAAATTTGCCCTGCTGCTCCAGGAATTAGGCCTCACCTATTTTCACTCCTGGGTGGGTTGGTGCCTGCATTTAAACCTAAACTACCTGGCAAGAAACTAATGGATTTGATCATCAAGCCGTTAACCTCCCACCATATTTTAGATTAAGGCTCTACTGGTAGGAAATAGGCAGGGAATCTAATTTCAGCATTATCTCACCAATGGGTTAGGTTAAAATTACTCCGCCCTCACATAAATCTGTCAATCAGCTTCCTGTTCCAGCTTCTGGATGGAAATTTCTCAGAAACAGGAGATTGCGTGTGACCCTGGAGGCCAACCAAGACACAAGGTGGCGGTTAGGTTTGTGTGTAAAGGGCATTTTGTAGGGATTTTGGATGCAGAGAGGCTTCTGTTTGGAGCAGTTCAGGCCCCAGAAATGTGAATAATGACCATTTGTTGCCAGTCCTCCCGAGCGCATCCCGTAGGTTTCCCACTCAGCTGTGAGTTAACGTTGCAGTGAACTCTTAACAATGCCATCAGAACTGGATACATAGATGGAGAGAAAAGATTCCTGTGGCTTCGAGTTGGTGCCCTGAGGGAGGTAGGCATCTGAGGGTGAAGGGAATTTAAATGTCCACCCATCTGGTTTATTTTTCAAAGTAAAGAAAGTAGGACAGGAATCAGAAACATTTGAGCAGGACTTTAGCCTTTTTGTGACTTGCCTTTGATGTTAGCGTCTGTTCGATCCACGGTAAGCAGCCGCGCGTAAACAATACAGTGCAGAAGGAGGCCATTTGGCCTATCGAGTCTGCACCTGCCCTTGGAAAGAGCACCCTACTTAAGCCCATGCCTCCACTCATTCTTGTAACCCAGTAACCTCACCTAAACTTTTGGACACTAAGGGGCAATTTAGCATATCCAATCCACCTAACCTGCACATCGTTGGACTGTGAGAGGAAAACTGAGGAAGAAACCCATGCAGACATGGGGAGAAAGTGCAAACTCCACACAGATAGTCGCCTGAGCTTGGAATTGAACCCGGTCCCTGGAGCTGTAAGGCAGCAGGGTTAACCACTGTGCCACCGTTTAGTTTAGAAAAGCGCTAAAGTTCAATAGTCGAACACCACCACTCCCCAGAGGGTCCCATCTCTGAGCTGCACCCAGGGTCGGGGCTTTAATACTAGACAGGCTACTCCTGTTAGGGGGATGCCCCGCCCATTACAAGGGAAGTTCATATTTCATAAATGCTTCACAGCTCCAGGGTCCCAGGTTCGATTCCCGGCTGGGTCACTGTCTGTGTGGAGTCTGCACGTCCTCCCCCTGTGTGCGTGGGTTTCCTCCGGGTTCTCCGGTTTCCTCCCACAGTCCAAAGATGTGCGGGTTAGGTGGATTGGCCATGCTAAATTGCCCGTAGTGTCCTAATAAAAGTAAGGTTAAGGGGGGGGGGTTGTTGGGTTACGGGTATAGGGTGGATACGTGGGTTTGAGTAGGGTGATCATGGCTCGGCACAACATTGAGGGCCGAAGGGCCTGTTCTGTGCTGTACTGTTCTATGTTCTATGTTCTATGTTCTATTCCCTGGAGGGCACGGGAAACCTGATGGTTTCTTTCCCTTGACCTCTGCCTTAGCTATAACAGTGTCAAATGGAAGACATGACCCTGTAACTGTGAATTAGCCACTTAATTGTCAGAGGCCAGGCTCAGAAAGACTCTAAAATCTGGAGGGACAATGGGAAGTCGTCCACCTTGGGAGAAGCAACAGCCTGCAATTCAGGTAAGAGATAGCGGGCTCCTCCTGAGGTGTTTATGCTGTCTATTTTAAATTATTTTAATTATAAAATGTCCTCCCTTCTAGAGGGGCTCTCCCTCCACAGGGCAGCGTGCTGCAGCTGGTGCACCCAAATGGGTGGGAAGAGTACCTCAAAGCTTGTCTTAAGCATTGGTCACACTTTGTTCCTACTCCAGTTGATAGCCTAGTCCCAACACCTCCGGTAATACCACTTAGTTTCTGACAATAGGCTTTAGTAAACACCAACCCTGCCTTCCAGAACACGGGGTGCAATTCTCCCCCCCCCCACGCCGGGTGGGAGAATTGCGGGGGTGCCGGGCGAGTCCCGCCATGCCGCCCCGGCACCCGCACCCGATTCTCCCACACCAAACTGGTGCACCGAGATTTACGGCTGGCCGCTCGGAGAATCTACGCTCGCCATTTGTAACGGGCGACCAGCGATTCTTCGACCCAGATGGGCCGAGCGGCCTGCCCAATACGACGTGTTCACACCGGCGCCAACCACACCTGGTCGCTGCCGGCGTGAACAGCGCGGGAACGCTACAGGGGCGGACTGTGGGGGGAAGGGGGGATCGAGCACCGAGGGGGGGGGGCGCTCAAAAGGGGTCTGGCCCGCAACCAGTGCCCATCGATCGGCGGGCCGGCCTCTCTGAAGGAAGCACTCCTTTCCTCTGCCACCCAGCAAGATCACTCCTCCATTTCTTGCAGGGCGCCCGCGGGGAGGACAGCAACCGCGCATGCGCGGGTTGGCACTGGCCAACCTGTGCATGCGCTAGTGACGTCATTTACGCGGTGCCAACCGCGTAATTTACACGGCACCACGTTTACGCGGCGCCAAGGCCCGGCGTGCGTAAATGACGCTGCGCCGCTCCTAGCCCCCCGTGGGTGGGAGAATAGGGGGCGAGGAGCGACCTCCGACGCCGGAGTGAAACACTCCGGTTTTCACTCCAGCGTCGGCACTTAGTCTCCCGTTGGGAGAATCCCGCCCATGATCCGGGAGCTAGATTGTGTTGGCAAACTGACATGCCGAATGACGTGCTCATCCTGATAATGGAGCAAAAGTCTCACCCTTTAATACATAGAACAAAAGCACAGAAAAAGGTTGACTTGAATTTATTTATTTTAAAAGTTGATTACATAAAATACCGTGCAAAAACAGGCCATTCAGCCCAACAGGTCTATGCCAGTGTTTATGCTTTACTTGAACTTCATTCTCGGAGTATAGCGTGGGAATCACAATGTTGTTACGGACACTGATTGAAGTTTATAGCTTAATTGGTGTCCATGCGGCCCATCTCGTCAGTACTGGCTCTATGCTAAAGACATTTAAACTAACCTCATTCTAAATTCCATTGTTTACACCATTTTCTCAGTTGAATTGTTACCAAAGTGTCAACATATTGCCACGCAGCAAGCACCACGGCGTTCTTTTAGAGTGACTGAAGACATCAAATTGTGTTTTGATTTTAAGAGATTTTTTTGCTCCATTGGGATGGCAGTCCACCACGCCTTCTTCCACAAGGAATTCTTAGGTATTTTCTGGTTCTAGGAATTATTTGAAGCGATTCATTTTTTTTTATGTCACCTGCCTGATAGTGACTGAAAAGTCATGGAATTCTGTCTTCATCACTTGGGAACTTTTGGCACTTTTTCAAATGATTTTTGGGGTGTGTTTCACTTCTGTTTAATTTTAATGCGGAAATTGTGAACTAGTTGGCTCTGACATTTACAGGTTAATGAACAATTCTGTCCAGTAATATGAGATGAGTTACATTGTCAAGTGTAAAATACAAATTGCATTGTTTGGCCTTCAAAAAGATATAAAAATAACTGCTTTCTACCAGGATCGAGTCTTGGAAGAAGCAGAGGAAACACTTTATGAACAAACATGAATAACATTTTCTTCACTTAGATATAAAAGAACCTTCTGATTCATATGGGAATGCACTTAACTAAACCAGCCTGACAGGATGTCAACTTGACCTGATCAATTGGAACGTGGAAAGCCACCAGGTTGTGAAACATGTGGCCCATCCAAATGTGTTGGTTTACTGCCAAGCGGAGTAAATTAAGATCACCCACATAATCGTGATATCATCTGTGTTCATCAGTCCATGAACTGAATAGTTCTAAACTGTACTGCAGTAACTCCCACGCTTGTTGCCCCATCATTTGTCAACACACCGTCCAGTCCTCTGGGAACTAACTTGGACGGGAGCAATACTGGGTTGTCAAAGAGCCTTTGAGTAATTTAAGGAATCTTGTGGGATCAACAGACAATGAAATTAGCTATCAGGGTGAGACCCTAACTCTGTAATGGCCTCCACTGGAGTTGACTAAAACACAGAAAAATAATTAAATGAGACGCACGGCTCAATGCTTCTCATACTAAGAATTGGAATGAACATTTGGAAAAGCAACCTTATATTATAATATTCGGGCTGGATTTAACAACCCAGTCACAGTCAATTTGTTAAAAAAAAGGAAGAATGTATAAAATGTGATAGTCGCGTTTCTGGTCCTTTCACACGTCTTGAACTTGCTTGCACAAACATCATTTTTACATTGGCATGTAGGCATCTCTCACTCCAAGATCAAAAGGATTTATTTGCATCACTAATTTACTGTCCTCTGCAAAATTGGGTCACTTTGCCCCTCACTGAGCGATTGCTACTCCCAGAAGCAGGAGGATGCTCCCAAATTGCTGACTTTGTTGCATCCATCGTGAATTGGCGAGTGCATTGTGACATTGGAGCAATGTCCTGACTGAATTGCAAACAAAATCAGGGATGAAGGAGATTATTGTTTAGCCAAGTAGGCAGTCAATTAAGCAGCTCCATAAACAAGGAATCCCAACAATTTAATTAAATAATTTACCTCCATTGTGTGAATTCTTTTACATTTAGAGTGGGGGATTTTGTGCTTTCACCTCCAAAGAATTATCAGTGCGTTAAATAGGAGCTTTTGATATATATGTGCAACACAAAATATGAATATTTTAGTCAGAAATATAGGCCGTAATTCTCCATTGCGTGTTCACCCTGCTACCGCTGTTAGCGTGGACGGAGAATTTGACACTCAGCGAAATCTCCCATTCACTGCAGCAGGCCCAAAGATTCCTGCTGCTGTGAACAGATGGAGAATCCAGCCCCGAATCTGTAACTCTTAAACAGTGTTGAAATTAAAGGGAATAATTTTAACTCTTCAAAATGGGTGTGTTTGGTTCAGGTGGAAGGATAAAATCTGGAATGGGAACAGCCTATTTTGAGCCCATCCATTTCTGGTTCCTGGGAGGTCTTCTGGCTGTTAACGATGGTGGGATCTTTCTGTCCCACCAGGCGCACACCCCGCCATGGGTTTTTGGCAACGGAAATTCGCATTGACTGCGACGGGCGGGACCAGAAGATCACATCCTCCGCCAATGACGGGCTCCCTCCTGCCAGTGGGAAACACATCATTGGGGGAGGGGGGGGGGGGGGGGGGGGGGGAGGGCAGAGAATCTTGATGTTTTTAAGAGTAAAGCTGAAAAGAGATAATTTTATGAATATATACTCCCAGTATAGAACCTTGCTGATTGGGAGTGTGCAATGGGAATTCAGCCAAGTGGCTCCAAACGATTTGCCATTGGAACACATTCCTATTAAATGCTCCGTTTTGGCAAAGCAGAATAATTATGCATTTTTAAAATTATCCCTGTCTTCTGAAAGATTTGCAGAGAGAAAAAATTTCCAGTTATTTTAAAACAACAGTTTCTTTTAAAATTCTTTGACTTTGAAATTAATGTGTAGAAATTGAACTGGAAATGTCCCCTAACGTTTTGCCATTTCAGGATTACAAGTAAAATCTTGATTTGTCTTGTCGTATCTTCCAGTTCTGTGTTGTTTCAGATATGGGCCCCAGTCTGGAGTGGGCTTAGAGGCTGCAACAATTTTCTGCAGAAAGAAAATTTACATTATCAACAACTCCTGTGTATTTTACAGCAATCACTAATGCCTAGCTAGAAAAATAACTTTGATCCTAATCAGACTGATAACAGATCTGCAGAGGTTAAATTATGAGGGCAGGTTGCATAAACTGGGCGTGCATTTTCCTCAGCCATAGAGGTGATCTAATTTATGTGCTTAAGGTGATTAAAGAATAGAGTATGGTAGACGGAGATCTTCCCAAAAGGGAACACTTGGCTAGACAGTTGGCTCATGATGCAGAGCAAGGCCAGCAGCGTGGGTTCAATTCCTGCACGGGATGGGAGTAGGCATGTAGATTACATATGGTGGTGGTAGCGGAATAATGGTGGAGGAGTGGGAAGACAAATCACTGCAAGTGTTTTTCTGGTTGTGACTAGTCAGGTCAGGAGGGAACCGAGAGAGTGCAGTTCCACCTAGCTGCATGAAAGCACACAGACTCTGCAGCAGAATTTCATGGTCAGGTATGTCCAAAGCTACATGCAGATTGAGAAGGACTCTTCCTTTGGAATATTGTATATTCTCTCAGTTTCTGAGGTGGAATTTATCACAGCTGTCTAAATGTGGGGCAGAGTTTTCAGAACAGGTTGTTGGATATGGATTAGCCTGAAGTCTCATCAGCAAGATGGCACCTTATACTGAAAATGTGTATTTTTTCAGCTTTTTAGCGACAGAGCAGAATGCAGGCAGGGGAAAGCCTCAGGGAAAAGCTGCTAACTTGTAATAATGTTGAGTTAATACAGTCTGTCAGAGGTATGTGCGATAGCAAGAGCCCTCTTCACTTGTTTACCGATGTCACAATCAACTAGGGCGCCATTTTGATTTTGCTAAGAGTTATAAATATTGAACTATAAATAATAAAAATCGAAAATTAAATTCGGAATATGTGACTTTAAAATTGTGACTGAACCATATTTGTTTACTTTGGTCCAATTATCATCTGAAGAGATGCCTCTTGCTTTTGATGCCCCAGATGCTACACTATGGGAGATGAGCTAACACATTTAAATGCTTTCAGAACTTACTGAATATGAACTATGTTTAATGCACAGAAAGACTTGGGGCACGATTCAACTGGAACATTTCTAAGTCATTTTGGGCAGGTTTGGCAGGGTATTTCTTGACAGCTGAGTTGGCAAGATCATCGCCCATATTCACTGGCACTTAGAGTTGAATATGAGCACCCAAGAGGTTCTCGCCATCACTGTCTGTCTCACCGTCTGATTCGCCTGACTCGTGCCTCAGCGCCCGCCGCTAACAATAGGGTGATGCTTTTAGACAGTCCCTCACCACTCACTCCCAGCCAACACACAAGCCTGGCTGCTCCTCGCTTTAGGGATGCAGACTGGTCAGGCTTCTCAATGCTGTGGATGTGAGGTGGGTCAGACGACCAACAGCAGGGTCAGCAATGCCACCTGGGAGGCAGTGCGAGGGGCTGTGCAGGCAGCATGACCAGGAGGACTGCCGCCCTATGTCGGAAGACGACCAATGACCTACACCGAGCTGCAAAGATAAGTTACCACCTCTCTTCTGGCATCAGTTCTGCTTGCCACACCTTAAATTCTGAAACACGCCCCCCCCCCCCCCTCACAAATCACTGGCTGACATCTCGCACCCTCCCCACATCTGATCTTCGTGCTTGTTCCTCAGAACCCACTTGAATCCACCACTGCACCTGAACCCCTTCATGTTCAGGTGCAGTGCCCACATATGCCACCTGCTACGCACACCCCTGACCCATCAGGTGTGCGACTCACAATGCCCTCTCTTTATCCCCACAAGAGATGATAGCCCATAATAAGTAGGAAAAGATCAAGATGCCACCCTGGGAGGATCCACTGGGCCAGGTGACCTGTCTCAAGTGAGTAGTTCATGTCAGACAAAGTAATCCTTTCCTCTCACCGACCACCTTTGTCCATTGTGTCACAGGATCTCCATCTGACGAGGTTGGGCCATCCAGAGTCGATCCCCTGTGCCAACAAAGAGACCACTTCAGAGAGCTCCGACAAGACCATATTCGAGGCGTCACAGCTGTAACCCCCAACTTCCACCAGCGCAGAGACACACACCTCAGTGCGCGACATTAGTGGACACAATATAGTTGGCACCTCACAGCTGCTGATACACATCAGATGGAGGCAGGGACATCCAACAGATACAGTAATCGGATGTCTGCTGGACAAGGTTCCCCCAGAGCTGATGCAGATGATAGGCCAGAGCCGTGACACTCAGGAGGGATGTCAGGAACTTTCTAGCGACTGCATAGTCGACTGGAGGATTCCCTATGACTTTGGTCACTGGTGATGTTGCATGACATCGAGGCCAACGCTGCTAGGGCGGCAACCACAGTGGAAAAGCTGGAGCTCTATGTCTGCGCCTTGAGTGGTGGTACCCAAGGCATGGCTCAGTCTGTGACGACCAGGTTTGAGGGCCTCATCATCATGTCCCAGTCGCTAAGACACACAGATGCAGTTGGACATTGCCGAGGTACTGCAGAGCATGCCCCAGTCACTGAGAGATGTATTTCAGATGCAGTTAGACATTGCCGAGGTACTGCAGAGCATGTCCCAGTCACTGAGGGACGTATTCCAGATGCAGATGGACATTGCAGAGACATTCCGGAGCGTGGCCCAGTCACTGAGGAGTATCGCTGAGGGCGTCGACACCATGATGCAGACAATGGGGATCCAGGACTGGCAGACCCAGATAACTCGGAGGCCTCTGAAGCTCACTCCAGCTGCCCCTCTGTCCCGTGGAGATCCCGAGGTCTCTTGGGGAGCCATCAAGGATGAAGAAGCACTGAAGGCAAACAGGGGGCCTACCTCAAAAAGGAGACAACGATACTCTCTACATATTCCGAAACCCCCTTGCTGCCACCGGGGCATCTCAAGGGTAGCAGGCAGAACAGGGTGGCATGGTGTCGCCTGTGGCATCTGTAAGTTGGCTGGGGCCCTCTCGTTCTAGGCCCTCGTGAGGACGTCCACCAACGGTATCAAAGGCCACAGGCCACAAGGTGTTGAAAGCAGCAGGCTGCCTCCACCTCTGATGTGCATCCTGGGGACACACCTAGACGTAGCAGTAGACCACAAATATCAAAAAGATTGAGGAGCACTGAGTGGGCTCTTGGGTGGAGGGGGGAAGGGGGGAGGGGGTGGAAACTATCTGTCGCTAGGGGGAATGGAAATATCAGATGTTCATTATTAAAACATGTAACAGTTGTCACGTTAATCCTCACAGCGGGCAGGCCTGCGCCTCCACCCCTGTTGCCCTCCGCTCCCCCCACCCCCCAGGCACAGCGGTCCAAGATCAAAAGCCCCCGATGCAGACCCCATTCAGAAGATGGGTGTGAGCGTACTGTCAATAGAAAGACAGGAGTCAGACTGCTGTAGAAGTTGAGGAGCACCAGAGTTTTACTCACAGCGAGTTATCAAAACTCTCCTGCCTTGTATAGTGACCCAATAACAGTGCCGACACAGACCCCCATCATCCTGGGCTGATGTTATATGGGCCCTTGGAGGTGGAACAGCGTGGTCGGGGAGGGGGGATTGGGGGAAGGAAATTGTGGGGAGGGGCATTGGGGGTAAGGAGTGAAATGGAGGGAGGGGTTGAGCTGATAACATCACCCTCATCTTATCTGAATCTGGTGAGGATGAGGCCTCGCTGGAACCTTGCCGCCACCTGTCCTCTAACCTTTCCGAGTCCACCTCCTCCTCAGATAAGGCCGCATGTCACTCCTCCTCCAGCATATCGCCCCTCTGCTGGGCCAGGTTGTGGAAGGGGTGTGGGTACTACAGGCGATCATGGGAATGGTCCAGGCATCAGAACTGCATTTTGAAGAGTCCGATGCAATGCACAATGACAGCAGGGTGGCGGCAGCATGTGCCTCATTATATCAGGTCTCCGCCTCAGTCTCAGGCCTCCATACACATGTCATCAGCCAGGACCACAGCGGATACATCTTGTTCCCCCAAGAGCCAACCCGTCATCTTGGAGTGGCCCTCGAAGATGCTGGGGATCTCTGAGTACCCCAGGATGTAGCTGTCATCCACACTTGCGAGGTAGCCTGCACACACGTGCATGATACAGAGACGGTGGTCGCACACAATCCGAACATTCAGCAGGTGGAATCCCTTCCTGTTATTGAAGGGCACGAACCCTGGAATTAACGCAGTGGCATAAAAGTTCAGGGCTGCGGTGACCTTCACAGCCACTGAACGCAGATAGACTCCTTCTCCAAAGGTTGCCGCGTCTGCCAAGGCATGGCACAGATGCCGCATTGTCTGTTGAGATGGAGTCTCCTGTGGCACCTGCTGTCGATCATCACATCAAAAGACCAACCATGACTGCATAACTCGGGCCATCACTGGAGTCCCTCTCTGGGTTCCTGCTCAGACTGATGGGCGGCCGGGTATTTAGGGTGTGGGGCAGCACCCTTTATATGGGTGACACCTTCAGCCTGCGTCGTTGCTGCTGCCTCCTCCATCTGCCTGCCATCGGCTCCCACCAGCAATGGAAGAGCAGCTGCAGCAGGACTGACACGACACGACCATCCGTTTTGCTACCTGCAAGAATTAGAGAAGCAGACACTCCCGCACCCATACCATGACAGTCCCACCTTCTCTCAGAGTGCCACCCAGCAAGCCAGTTGTGCTGGAAAACCTTGCTCTGCACACTCACGCCTGGTCACATCAGGCCCCCAGACCATTGCCGGGAACTTAGGGAGACGGTGCTCAGGTGTACTTCCCTGAAGCCCTCCCCTGGAGCCCAGCGCTTTAGTGTTTGATTCTTGGCAGCTGCCTCTATGGTGCTGGCACTCCGAGAGTTCAGGCAGTGTTCAGGCTTCTAAGTTTCCTTGGGATGCTGTGCACTAATCATCCTCTGAGGCACGGCATGTGTACTATGGAGCAGGTACGAGAGAGTTAAGAATATTTTGTTTATTAAACTATCAACAGTACTTTAGTACAAAAAGATGAAAACAAGCTACTAACAGTCCACATATCACATTAACCATTAACCAACAAGGAAAAGGCACCGTGCCATACACACAAGCAACTGTTTTTGCCACAAAATATCGGTACAAACGGAAATATACAGCAGTTCATGGCCAACACTGCAATAGTCACCAGCAATCCGAAAAAGCATTTCTTCGACACTTTCATCAAGTTGCTCATTCAAGGGCTGCATGCTGGCACAGTGGCTAGCACTTTTGCCTCACAGCACCGAGGACCTGGGCTCGATCCCGGCCCGGATCACTGTCCACGTTCCTTACTCCAGGCCACAAAAGCAAATGGGCGGCAGCAAAACAAACACACAGACTCCAGCCAGCTACAGCTACATTTGGATCAATCCGCCACTCTCTCCCCCTTCCTCAGCTACCAGCGGTAGACTCTCAACAGTGGAAAGTCACACCGACTCAGAGCATGCCAGCAGAGCGAAAGAGCACCCCTCATCCCTCTCCAGCACTGGTAGCAGGTCATCTTACATCCTCTCTTTCCTTACTCCAGGCCAGAGAAGCAAAAGAGGGGGCAGCAAACAAACACACGGCCTTCAGACATTTGCAGCTACCAGCAGGAGCAAGCAGCAAACACAACCTGCAGCACCACTTGAGAATATTTTATTTACACAAACCATTAAACAACCAGGAAACGTCACCGTTCCATATTGGTACCAATACAAAGCTATTTTCACGAAATAAACTTGGCATACGGTATCACCCCTCGCAGATTTCTCAACAGAAATGGAGGATAAGCCTGAGAATGTGTTATCGTGTCCAGGACTTTATCATTGTAATGATCTGTCCATCAATGTATGACTTGTTCCATCTATCAATGCCATTCTCCATCCAGGAATCAGAGCTGTGCAGGCCTTCTCACGCAGCCCAATTTCACTGGAACCAAATCCTGGCATCCTCACATTCTACTGGTGCTCAAGGTGCAGTTGAACATCCTTGTCTTCCAGTGCATTTAACCCACGGTGACGTGCCAGTTACATGCAGCACTCACCACGCCAGCAGCAAAAGCATCAGCAATCTGCAAAAGCATTTCTTCAATTGCGTTATCGGTTGTCCCATTTAGTTCAATGTCCGCAGCCAGTCCCGCAGAATTTTCTTGCTTCAAATGGGATTGCCTTCTGGACTCATACGTCCCCCTGAGTCCAGTGTTCCTGGACCCAGGTATCTTATAAAATTGTCCTTCTTTCTGTCTACTTGGGGTGGCATGTGGCCCAGTGGTTAGCACTTAGACTGTGGCGCTGAGGTCCCGGGTTCGAATCCCGGCTCTGGGTCACTGTCCATGTGGAGTTTGCACATTCTCCCCGTGACTGCGTGGTTTTCACCCCCACAACCCAAAGATGTGCAGGTTAGGTGGCAACGCTAAATTACCCCTTAATTGGGAAAAAAAAAATTGGGTACTTCTTTCTGGCTACAGAAAAGAAAGAGGGCACCAACAGCAGCTTCCAAGCATCTGCAGCCATCAGCAGGAGCAAGCGTCCAACGCAACTTGCAGCTCTGGAGTGCTTACATACTAACATTGCCGATTCCCCATTAGCCATAGCCTTTAGCTGTGCAGCTAGAGGCTGGTCACAGTCAAAGGGAGTGAAATTGACTTTCAGCATTGAAGCCACAGCAAGGTTCTGCCCTGGAAATGTTTGGTGGGACAGACAGGTTGCAGATTTCCCCTGTTGTGGGGCTGCACAATATTTAAAGATGGCTGAAAGCCTCACAGATGAAAAGCCCCTCACCATCTCCCAGCCCAGGGGCGACCCACGATGGCATGGAACGGTTCAGCGCCCACCTCCCCCACCTCCCCCCCCTCCCCTTGCCCAAGCCTATCTGAGTACTGGGCTAGCAGCTCCGGCGCCCTTGAGCTGCATGATGGAAAATGGAAATGGCTACTCACATCCTCACTTCTCCACAGCAGCCATTGCGCCAGTTTCACATTTTTAAAAAGGAGCACATAAACGACGCCTGTGTGATTTCTCACTGGCGAGTTGGATAATTCCCGGTAAGCCACTGTGAATTAAATCTTGCTAATGAGATTGAAATGAATGATATTCTCACTATTTCTGGGTGAGATTGGGAACTCACCATTGGAATCGGGCCAGGGGATTTACAAACCGGTTCGTACCTGACGCGAATCTCGATTTTGGCATTTCCAACCATTTTCTTTAATAAATTTAGATTACCCAATTATTCTTTCTAATTAAGGGGCAATTTAGCGTGACCAATCCACCTAACCCGCACATCTTTGGGTTG
The DNA here is from genome assembly GCF_902713615.1 of Scyliorhinus canicula. Lineage (NCBI taxonomy): Eukaryota > Metazoa > Chordata > Chondrichthyes > Carcharhiniformes > Scyliorhinidae > Scyliorhinus > Scyliorhinus canicula. The sequence continues at coordinate 90,615,634 of NC_052162.1, forward strand.
TGGGGGCGAAACCCACGCAGACACGGGGAGAATGTGCAAACTCCACGCGGACAGAGCCGGGATGGAACCTAGAACCTCAGCGCCGTGAGGCAGCTGTGCTAACCACTAAGCCACCGTGCTGCCCACTCCAGCTATTTACCTGGCGTACCCATGAGGATGTGAAGCAAGGGTTAATAGCCAGAAAGAGCCAGAATGACCGGGATATATTAGTGGAAAATCACAAATTAGAAGAATGTGTTGTTGAAGCCATTGAAGGAGAATGAATTTGCTCAGAGTAGAGGAATGTGTTATTGAAGCCATTGAAGGATGCTCAGAGAAGGGAGTGATATTTGAAGTCGTGAGCCGACTCATGACTATAAGCCAAACAGCCTTGAGAAACAAGGCGCATGGCCGGATGACGAGATATGAAATATGGGAGCCGCTTGCAACTATAGCTAACATTTATTAATTAAGCTAAAACTGCTACATTATCATGTGCCAATAGATAACCTCAAAGTCTGTAAAATCATGTACTGGAACTATTGTAATAACCAAACTATGCTTTGAAGTGTGGGCAAGCTCAAGTGAATGCAAGAGACAACCTCTTAAAAAAACATATAAAAAAGGGGTGCTTTGAGGAAGACTTTGGCACTCTCAGAGGTGTTTCTTTGGGATACCTAGAGAACGGCCCCGATCGCAATAAAGAATATTCTAAAGTACGAACGTGTTCGAGACCGTTTCTTCCGGACTGAGAGACAAGTGAATTAGAGACGCATTCACACCCAGATAGGTGCTGGGCGCAACGCGGTGGTTGAATCGCACCCTTAGTGGCAACATGCAGCATCCATGCAACTAACAGTCATGATTCAATGATAATGCTACCAGCTCAGAGTCTGAGGTCAGGAGTTCAAGTCTCAGTCTACAGACTTTAGTATACACCAAGCTTGCATTTCAGTATAATTCCAAAGGATTATGGCATTGTCAAAACTGTTGACTGTTTCATGGGGCAGAACACTATACCCTTCGTACATGGAAGTAACAGATCTCATGGAATCGCCCTTCTGGTGTACTGGTCAATGTGACTAAAAATTGATTATTAGTTCATTTATTCCATTGCTGTTTGTGGGACCTTGCTGTGTGTAAATTGGCTACAAGATTTCTCTACATTAAAACTGTTCTTCAATATAGGAAATGCTTTGGAACATTTTGATTTTCTGAGAGGCACTATAAAAACGAAAGAGTGCCCCAGTCAACTTGCACACTGCTTGAGTTTTACAGAATATAATAATGTTATTTCTCATGGGTAAATATAGAAAATTGAAGCAGGATGAGGCCATTCGGCCATTCGAGCCTGCTCCGCCATTCATTACGATCATGGTTGATCATCTAATTCAATAGCCTAATCACGCTTTCCCCCCCATATCCTTTGATCATCTGTACACTAAATGCTACATCTAACTGCTTCTTGAAAACACACATGTTTTGGCCTCAACTACTTCTTGTGGTAATGAATTCCAACCGCTTTCTGGGTGAAGACATTTCTCCCCATCTCTGTCCGAAATGGTCTATCGCGTAGCCTTAGACTGTGACCACTGCTTTTGGGCACACCAACCATCAGGAACATCCTTCCTGCATCTACCCTGTCTAGTCCTGTTAGAATTTTATAGGTTTCTATGAGACCCCCACTCACTCTTCTGAACTCCAGCAAACACAATCCTAACCGCCTCAACCTCTCCCTGTATGTCAGTCCCACCATCCCAAGAATCAGCCTGGTAGACCTTCGCTGCACTCCCTCTAGAGCAGGAACATCCTTCCTCAGATAGGGAGACCAATATTCCAGGTGTGGCCTCACCGAGGCCCTGTATACTTTCAGCAAGACGACAAGGATAAAACCAGGTGAATTTTCAATCCAGTGGGCCTGGGTTGTGGACCAGGCTCTCGCTTGTGGGCCTACAATGACAATGTCCAAAATTGGTGCTCAATTTTAAATTCCATTAACTAAAAGCACAAGGATGGGTGGTTGTATGTAAGTGAGTGAATGAGTGAGAGAATGTTAGAAGATGCTCTTCAGAAATTGTAATTAAGGCACAACATTTCTCAGGCTGATGCAACACTGACACCGGCACCTCAAAACTGTTTACATACCTGCCACAAGTTTGAACCCTTAGCCTGGACAATTTTCACGATGGCTATAATAGGGATCCACATTATATAGAAGATTATCATACACCAGCCAAGTGCTGTTGCCCAGCCAGGATACTCAACAAGTCCATATGTTGGAGGAGTGAATGTTGCCAAGGACCAGATTAAGATTGCCTGAATGAAAGATTGCATAAAATGAGAACAGAGACAGAATGAGCAACTATCTACAGCTTGATTGTTTTCAGTTTGAATCACAGTTTAAAAGATGCATATCTCCTTACCAGCAACAAAATTGGAGAGATAAAACCCCAACACGCCCTCCACCACAGCCAGAAGAGCCAATTCTTTCCCCCAATCATCATCTCAATGTCCTTGATGAATCTGTTCATCCCTGTGAATAACAAGAAAGCAATCACTTGTCCAGTCTTCAGGTCAGCTTGTTTACCGTGGAACATACAAGCCGATGAATCATGAGTTGAAACAGACCATTCAGCCCCTCAAGCCTGATGTGCCATTCAATAAGATTATGGTTGGTCGGACTGTGGCCTCAACTACACATTCCTGCCTGTCATCAATGTCCTTTGACTCCCTTGTTACTCAACAGTCTACCCATTTCTGCTTTAAAAATATTCCGTTTTCCTGCCACCAACTATCTCTCTGAGGAAGAAAATTCCAAAGATTTTCCTAATCTCAGTTTTGCATGGCAGACTTATTATTTTTAAATGGTGTCCTCTGGTTCTTTAGAAATTAGTCTTGTACTGGGTATCACTAATGAACAAGTTAAATCAGAAAAGGGATCATTTAGGATTTCAAACAGGTTGAGTAAATTCCCTGTCACTAAACTGATTATCTGTGAAAGTAAAATATTTACATAAATCCTGAAGAACTCACTTTAGGAAAGGCTCATATGTCAGACCTATGCTGAGAGGGGTCCCTGTTATCAGAATGGGGGTAGGATGTACAACCAAAATGAACGCTCAATCCTGTGCTGAGGAGTAAAAAATGGATTCCACTAACATTTCCAGCTGCCGCAGGCGTAAATAGGTAATGCTGGCAGAAAATCCCACGACACCACCAGAATCACAGATTCCCGACAGTGCAGAAGGAGGTCATTCAGCCCATCGGGTCTGCACCGGCCCTCTGAAAGAGCCCGCTACCTGGGCCCACTCCCCACCCTAATCCTGTAACCCCACCTACCCTTTGAACACAAAGCGACAATTTATCATGCCAATCCACCTAACCTGCACATCTTTGGACTATGGTAGGAAAGTGGAGCATCTAGAGGAAACCCACACGGGGAGAATGTGCAAACTCCACACATACAGTAACCCAGGCTGGAATTGAACCTGGGTCCCTGACACTGAGAGGCAGCAGTGCTAATCACTCTCGTTCGTGGATTTTCACCCATCACGGCAGACTCAATAAGGTTCCCACCCATCCTTAAATTGCATTTAATAAATTTAAGTGTATTTAAAGGGCTTCCTCGCCACATATTTCCTCCAGTTAGGGAATTCCCCCCATAATGGTGTTTGAATCTAATTGGGTAAGATTTGACTGGCAATCGGAGTACCTTAACTTTCAGTCAACATTGAAGATGAAATCCATATCATTGTGCCTTATTAACTTATCTTTCTTTTGAAAAGAGAAGGACCCAATAAAGTTTTATTTGAACTATTTAATTTGTTTCACTGCTTTCCTGCCTGCACTTACCATAGAGCCAGCTTAGACCAATGATTTCCACGACAGCAGCGATAAGAATTCCCCATCCAGCGGTGAAATGATCAATTAAATTGATCCAGTAAATCCCAGACTGAAAAGAAGTGAAAGATTAGAGAATAGCCTGTAAGAGAAGTCATTCTAATAAGACTTTTCGGGACAAGAAAAAGCTACACTTTTCTCAACCCGTAAACATGCCAGCCCTATAGTGGAATCTGACCATATTATTTCAAAGTGCCAGGCTCAGACTGAAAACTGGTGTGTAGCTCCCCAGCTGCACAGTCCAGTTTTCTCTCCAGATCTTGACCCTCCCTGAATGAAATAATTAGTGGGCAGGGTTTACGCCATCACTCTGGCAGGGGCGTAGCCTGATAGAACCAGCAAGGCCTGCACCACACACTCGGTTCACTCACTTCAACATACTCCACAGAGATGGGGGCACTATATCTAAAAGGTGGCTTGATCAGCAATAAAGTTCAACTCCGCCCATCGCAGAAGAATCGGGGTCTCCCGCTCACTCCGCGCGCCCCCCTCAATCCCGGACAATCATCGGGGGAAACCCACTTCCTCCCTACCACCAGACAATAATCTCCCCCACCCCGGATAATCATCGGGGGTTCTGTCCCCACCCCTGTGGAATTATCGCCAGGATTTCCCCCGTCCCCATCACTGCCAGCTGCCCCCCTGAACCGCAAGTTCTCCCTTCATTATTCTTTTATTTTATTTTTAAAAAAATTTATAATACCCACTTGATTTTTTTTTACAATTAAGGAGCAATTTAGCGTGGCCAATTCACCTAGCCTGCACATCTTTGGGTTGTGGGGGCGAAACCCACGCAAACACGGGAAGTATGTGAAAACGCTACACGGACAGTGACCCAGAGCCGGGATCGAACCTGGAACCTCGGTGTGATGAGGTAGCAGGGCTAACCCACTGCACCACCGTGCTGCCCCCTTCATTATTCCTTTTGTCTACTGTGGATTTACTGTTTTTCACTGTACTTCGATACATGTGACAATAAATCAATCAATTAAAAAAACTCTAATTGATTCAAAAATCAGTAGATTGAAATTCCTTTAACTAATCTCTGATGAAAACAAACTATTCTTTCAGCACTCAGCTGCCAATCACACTGCACACTTTAACTGGGACCCCATGATAATATTAGGTAGTAAAATACGTCATGTAACGAATCCTAATATGATAACCAGTGTTGACTTGTTGACCTATGTCAACAAACAGACTGAAATGTCAAAAACTGATTATGTTTTAAAGTATGACATCCTGAGGCAGTGCACAGTCAATTCCAGCCCCATTTTATCTGGAGTTGTAACACAGGTGAAATTAACTCTTATTTTGAAATACCCAAGGTCTTCGGCTGCCCAATAATTACAGTCACCAGGTTTGTAAATTTAAACACAATTAACTTTTTCTTATTAACAATAACTACAATTAAATAGGCAACAAATACAATGGATTAACTACCATCTAATCTTTAACTCCTCTCTTTAATTCATCCCAGCCTCTATACACGCATACACAGACACACAAATACAGAGGGGAAAGCGGGGTGTAAAATAATGATAAAAGTAAAAGAATAAGAGTCTTTGTTTCAGACGAACGTCTTCCAATTAGCTTCTTCTTCAGTTTAGACTTTCAGGTGGATGTCTTTCAGCTTGTAATGGCTTTCACTGTAGACTCACAGAACCAATAGTCAACTAGCATTGGAGAAAGAGAGAAACAGCTTCTTCTCTCGGGATCTAGAATTTTCTGTCTTCAGACAGCAGGCAGCAGAGCAGAGAAACAGAGCTGGGTATCTTCTGCCTTCCGACAGTAGACAGCAGAACAGAGCTTCCATCTTGAGTGTCCAGTGGCTTCTCCTGGGTTCTACCTGAAAAAGGCCACCTGACAGGAACCAATCGCTGCCGGTTGCTAGGCAGAATACTGTCCCTGGCCAAACCATTGGCCACCAGCCAAATCATTGGCCACCAGCCAATCAATTCAAACAAACCTCTACAATCACTTGGGTGCTATGAAGTCTGGGTTCTTCTGCCCAAAATTCAAAACTTTGTACTAACTACTGGTTTTGACCATTTGAATTTTTACTTCCTCTGCTTGACTTAAAGGTATGTCTCCATTAATTATCCATGGACCAAAAACGATAAAGACAAAATAAAAGAAATAGAAATGAAGGAAATCAACATGAAGAGCCCTTACAAAGACAACCTTTGTTTTCATTCAATTTAAAATCCAGCAGTTAAATCCATTGACAGATTTGACAGTTGTAATGAATTTCGACAGTTCTTTGATAGCTTTGATGATTCTTTAAAGCTTGACAGTTCTTTGACAGCTCCAATAGGTTTATGCACTTTTTAAGCACAATTGTATTTGCATTTGACAATCCAAAAGCGCACATTACCTTACCCAAAGGGCCTCAGGATCATATCCAAAGGACTATCCTGGCTATCCAAATGAATCCATCAAGATCAGATGAGCACTTAGCTAGTTTAATCTGCATTCGTTGGGTTTCTTACTCCTCACTTACCAAAATCCCACTTACATGGAGGCAGCTGTTGGTTTATGCAGCCAGCTGTGTCCCTGAGCTGAACTTATACGAACCCCAGCCTAACTCCAGTCCTAGCTGTGCAAAGATAGGAGGTGCCATGAACTGGGACAAGATTTCCGGGCTCGTCTGTTATTTTTGCCAGGTTAAGGAGGCTCTCCGTCATGATGAAAACCTGGGCCTATGTAAGTTTGATTCACCAGGTTCTATCGAAGGCAAGTTTCCGGGCTTTGGATTGAGTAACAGCAGAGAGGAAGGGACAGTCAGCCCCACACCATCCCTGCACAAACCTAAATAGCTGGAAAAAACAGGACCAATACACAAGATCCTTCCTCATCACAGAATCCTGTTAAAAGCAGCACTATATGTGGAAAGGCGACATACCTGTGTTACACAAACGAGGCCGAATAAAAAAAACACCAAGCAAGCACCAGATGTCACAATAATGCGCTTTGATCGTAGCGAATTAGGAAACTGGTCCAGCAACGTTGTTACGATTGTTTCTGATGAAAAAAAAAGTAAAATGAGTTCAGTGATCAAATAATAATTCCTACAGCCCAGTAAAACCCACCAATAATAGAACAGGCGTTGATGAGGAAATTGTCCCCGACTGTAAGTCCACTTTCTGAAGAATTGAAGAGATTGAATGAGGTTGCCAGCCCGAAGAGGCAGAATATCGGCACAAGACATGTGTGGGCTTAAGTTGTCTTTGCATCAAGAGCCCAGGAATAATTCTCTGTCCCTGGAGGAGATTGAGAACTCTGTTGCTTCCATTTCCATATCCATGCCTTGAGACCATTTACAGCGAACTCCTCTGAGAGGTTCATGCAGCTGTATCTTAGCCAAATGTTCAAGAATGTCTTCAGTGTATGGCATTGGAGCCTTCCATCCTGGTCACCAATGTCAATGGGGCTAGCTTTCCGTCCACAGATAGAATCATAGAATCATAGAATTTACAGTGGAGAAGGAGGCCATTCGGTCCATCGAGTCTGCACTAGCCCTTGGAAAGATCACCCTACCTAAGACAAACACCTTCACCCTATCCCCATAACCCAGTAATCCCATCTATCCTTTTTGGACACTAAGGGCAATCCAGCGATCCGAACGCGGCAACACAGTGGTTAGCACTGTTGCTTCACAGCACCAGGGACCAGGGTTCGATTCCGACCTCGGGTGGCTGTCCGTTTGCACTTTCTCCCCATGTCTGCATGAGTTTTCTCTGGGTGCTCCGGTTTCCTCCCACAGTCCAAAGATGTGCCGGTTAGGTGTATTGGCCATGGTAAATTGCTCCTTGGTGTTCAAAGGTTGGGTGGGGCTACAGGGCTAGAGCATGGATTGAGCCTAGGTAGGGTGTTCTTTCAAAGGTTCAGCACAAACTCGATGGGCCGAATGCCCTCCTTCTACACTGCAGGGATTCTATGAAAATACAAATCATGAAGAAACTAATGGCACTGAAGAGTAATACATCCCCAGCACAAGATGATTTCTACCTCAGGATATTAAAGGAACATTGTAGACATTTGAACTTTAATCTTTCAAAGTTTTCTCATTTCAGAAACCTCTCCTTTCAATTGGAAGACTGGGCAGAATTCCCCCATCTGGCGAATTCCGTGGAGGGATGGGAACCTGGAGCGAAGGCTGGTGGGAAAACACGCCTTATCTTTGGCCCTGACCACATCAATTATGCACTGTGCTGTTGCACTATATTCCTTGGTGTGGCTGGGCTGATGATGTGTCACTGTATCTGGTCGGTATGTTGGAAAAGCGCCAAAAATCACTGACCCACTATTGAAGAAAGCAGATGGGCTTCCTGAATTGAAGATGGATCTCTGGAAGAGCTCTGAATCTAGAAGATGGACCTCTTGAGAAAGTGATGAATCACCAGGGACATTGAGGCTCAAAGATGGACCTCCTCCAGCTCACCGAATGTGGAAGATCCACCCACTGCTATGCTATTCCACAATCCAGGGCTGTTGGTGGCCTCCAACCTGGACTCTGGAGACAACCCCAGGCATTGATCGGGTGTTCCGACATCTGCATGCCATATTGTTCCAGACCTGGTTTTCACAGGCATGTTGTCCAGCTGGCATCGCGGAGAGTTGGGCATGGGTGTTTGGGCATTCATCTGTATCTTACGAGCTGGCAACTGCAAGGAGATGGGTGAAGAAGACGAACAATGGATGGCAGAGTGAAGACTGAGGGGAGGGAATCTTGACCCTGATAGGCTGCACGAAAAGTTCACAAAGAAGGACGCCAAAGGGATACCTCATCGTTTAGTGGAAGGTGATGCACAGTGACTCCAGATGCAATGGATGTGGATCCAAGTGGAGCACGGATGCCTCTTGGGTGATGGGCTCAGGGGGAGGGTGCTTAAATTGAGGAACAGATTTTCCTCTGGGTTGCTGATATCCCGCATGGTCCAGTGAACACAGCTGGAGAGAGTGGTATGAGTGTGCTGGATTGGCATTTAGAATGGCGCCGGGAACTTTGAACCCTACCAGCACGTGGTAGGCAGACAGATCAGTAGGCAGCCCGCCAGGAGATTTTGAGGGGAACCCACCTGTGCATAATTAATGAAGTTCCAAGTGCAGAATCTGGCATGGGATCCTGCCATTCTGGCCAGCAGGAAATGCACGGCTGGAATCCCCCACCACCACAAAAGGACAGAGAATTTGCTCATGTTAGTTAGAAGTAATGTTATTTTCATTCTTACCGATACTTGCAAACTGACTGTCGAGTCCCAGAGTGACCAGCATGAAGAAAAATAAAATGGACCATAAAGGTGCCACTGGCAACTGTGCAAGGGCCTCTGGGTAAGCGATGAAAGCCAAACCGAAACCTACATTGGATTGAAATGGTGCAATTGAAGATGCTTAATAGAAAGATAGTGTAAACTGATGTCATTTATTTATAACTTATTAATTACTTTAGAATCCAGACTGTCAGAAAAGTATCTCATTTGTGTGTTCATCCTGAGACCTTGTGGTTTCTTTCCATCAAAATCAAGAGTCATAGAATTTACAGTGCAGAAGAAGGACATTCGGCCCATTGAGTCTGCACCGGCTCCTTGAAAGAGCACCCTACCCAAGCCAACACCCCCACCCTATCCCCACAACCCATTAACCCCACCCAACACTAAGGGCAATTTAGCATGGCCAATCTACCTAACGTGCACATCATTGGTCTGTGGGAGGAAAGCGGAGCACCCGGAGGAAATCCACGCACACATGGGGAGAACGTGCAGACTCCACACAGACAGTGACCCAAGCCGGGAATCGAACCTGGGATCCTGGAGCTGTGAAGCAATTGTGCTAACCACCATGCTACTGTGCTGCCCCAAAGGTTGAGTGATGTCAGTGATGGTTGGAGAAAACTCCAGTATTTATCACAGTTATCTGCAGAGTTATCACTCTATTCTATCCCAACAATGTGCCTGTCCGCACCCTCAGAAGAGCTTGCAGTAGTGGGATATTTTCTCATTGCTCAGCTATCCTGGAGTCCCTCCAATTAATGCGACTAATTCAATACTGGTCTTTATGACCTTTGTCCACAAGGACTAGGACGGAGAATAGCTAAACTTTTTCCAAGTAGGACTGTGACAGTCAGCAGTCAGGGAATGTCTGTCCCATCAATGTGAGCCTAATTTGTGCCAGTTCTGAGAACCAAGAATAGTATCTAACCCACTGAACCACCCAAGATCCAAAAAGAAACTGATATTAGAGCGGATGGTTAACACTCTGTGATGTGGTTGATAGTTTTCCCAGTTCTGGTTATTCCTGTTGGTCAATTACAAACAGCTTGAAAATGCTGTGTTTAAACTATAATATATTTATGTTAAAATTATTCAGTTCAAAACCACTGGAATTAGATTGTGGATTTGTTTATTGTCACGTGTACCGAGGTACAGTGAAAAGTATTTTTCTGTGAGCAGCTCAACAGATCATTAAGTACATGAAAAGAAAAGAAAAGAAAATGCATAATAGGGCAACACAAGGTATGCAACGTAACTGGCATCGGGTGAAGCCCATAGGGATGTAGTGTTAATGAGATCAATCCATAAAAGGGTCGTTTAGGAGTCTGGTAACAGCGGGGAAGAAGCTGTTTTTGAGTCTGTTCATGCAGTCAGACTTTTGTACCTCCTGCCTGATGGAAGAAGTTGGAAGAGTGAATAAACAGAGTGGAATGACTGAGTTGTTGAGCAAGGATAATTTTATTTTATACTTTTGGAATCATACTGACAGACAATAGAATAGAATAGAATAGAACAGTACAGCACAGAACAGGCCCTTCGGCCCTCGATGTTGTGCCGAGCAATGATCACCCTACTTAAACCCACGTAACCCGTATCCCAACAATCCCCCCCATTAACCTTACACTACGGGCAATTTAGAATGGCCAATCCACCTAACCCGCACATCTTTGGACTGTGGGAGGAAACCGGAGCACCCGGAGGAAACCCACGCAGACACGGGGAGGACGTGCAGACTCCACACAGACAGTGACCCAGCCGGGAATCGAACCTGGGACCCTGGAGCTGTGAAGCATTGATGCTAACCACCATGCTACCGTGAGGCCCCTTTTTTTTTTTTTAAATACAGCAATAGTTGGCACAATTCACCCGAAACATTTCTATGTCCAGATTTGGGACCGTTTAATAGGGTGTTTCTCTGTGGCTGCATCACAAAGAAACATCTTGCTATTCAACAGCACTTTGACATTTGTTTTGACCTTGGGGAGTTTCTCTCGGCCAAGGCCGCACTTTTAAGTCCTCCCAGATCAGAGTGCCATTTTGTCTGGCCATCCACCCTTTCAGGCTCCCTTCCCCCAGTTTTCGATCCCTCCCTCCCCCCCCCCCCCGTCAACCTTGGGGAGGCCTCTAGGAACCCACTACCCAGTATGGCAACCCCAAGGCCTGATCCCTGGCATTGCCAAAATGACACCCAGGCACCGTGGTACTGCCAGCTTTACACCATGGCAGTGCCCCTGCCAGCCTGGCAGTGCCACCCAGCGCCTTGACAGTGCCAGAGTGGTGCAGCCAGGTTGCCCAGGTGGCACTACCAGGGTGCCAGGCTGGCATTGACAAGGTGCCCGGGTGCCAATGTGAGTGCCAGCGTGCCACTCTGCCCTGTCCCCGACTGCCTGGCGGTCTCTAATCGCCTGCAAGACCTCGCTCGGGCACCGTTGAGTACTCGTCTACACAAACGTTTTGAACGTCTCAAATCTGCCGAGAGGCCTCTCGCGTGATTCAACGGTCTCAAGCCAACAACAAGTAGCTCGATGAGGCCGCTGAATCGCACCCAGTAAGTTTGACTTTGCCGTTACCTGACTTCGCAACCTCTGAAACAAGCTTGTCTTGTATATGAGCCATGTGTCCAAGGATGGAGAAGATGGCAAATCCAGCAAACACACTTGTACCGCAATTAATAACACAGACAATGATGGCATCTGTATAACAGTTATTGTGGAACTTGTTGTAGGATGACAGGGCTGTTAAACCTCCCCAAGCGACTGACAGTGAATAGAAAATCTGTGTTGCAGCATCTTTCCAGACCTGGGAAATAGAAGGTAAAATATTCCACTGTAAGAACTTTAATATGAGTTTGCTGAATTACGACAGTTAAAACTGCAATAAGCATGGGAAACAAAAGGAAAAATGCTGGAAAATCTCAGCAAGTCTGGCAGCATCTGTAGGGAGAGAAAAAGCTGACGTTTCGAGTCCGATGACTCGTTGTCAAAGTTAACAGACAAAGAAAGTGGGAAATATTCATACTGTGGGGTGAGAATGAAAGATGAGTCATAGCCACAAAACCCAGGGAAACTGGGTCCTAATGGCCACAGATACCAAGATGAAAGAGTATTAATGGCAGTCCCCAGAGAGGACAAAAGATCAAACAGCAGGGAAATTTACATCAGAGAATGAACTGTAGGTGTGGGGGGAGGGAAAGGGGGAAGCAAAGAGAAAGGTGCAGGAAAGGTGGGAAAGATTGAGGCGGGGGGCGGGAATTAAATGTGTATTAAGAAATAAAGAAATGGTAAAAGACAGTTAAAATGAAATGAAAACAATGGGTCGAGGTGGGGCTGATCATCTGAAGTTGTTGAATTCGATGTTCAGGCCGGAAGGCTGTGCATGCCTAACCAGAAGATGAAATGTTGTTCCTCCAGTTTGCGTTGAGCTTCACTGGAACATTGCAGCAGGCCAAGAACAGACACGTGGGCATGGGAGCAGGGTCTTTTGTTAAAATGGCAAGCAACAGGAAGGTCAGGATCCTGAATGCGCACAGACAGAAGGTGCTCAACAAAGCGATCACCCAGTCTGCGTTTGGTCTCTCCGATATAGAGGAGACCACATTGGGAGCAGCGAATGCAGTAGACCAGATTGAAAGAGGTGCAAGTGAATCGCTGCTTAACCTGGAATGAGTGTTTTGGGCCTGGAATGTTAAGCATGGAAGAGGTAAAGGGGCAGGTGTTACACCTTCTGCGATTGCATGGGAAGGTGCCATGGGTGATGGGAGAGGTACTGGGTATGGTGGAGGAGTGGACTAGATTGTCTTGGCGGGAACGGTCTCTGCGGAATGCTGACAGAGGGAGTGAAGGGAAGATGTGTTTGGTGATGGCATCACTCTGGAGTTGGCGAAAATGGGGGAGGATTATGCATTGCATACGGAGGCTGGTGGGATGAAATGTGAGAACGAGGGGGACTCTATCCTTGTTCTGGGAGGGAGTGGAGGGGGTGAGGGTAGTGGCGCGGGAGATGGACCGCACACTGTTAAGGGCCCTGAACACAACTGTAGGTGGGAAATCACGGTCGAGGAAGAAGGAACACATTTTCGAAGCACCATTTTAGAAAGTGGCATCATCGGAACAATTGCGATGGAGGTGAAGGAGTTGAAAGGGATGGAGTCCTTACAGGGTGTAGGGTGTGACAAGCTGTAGTCCAGAGAGCTGTGGGAGTCAGTGGGCTTGTAGTGGATATTAGTGGATAATCTGTTGCCGGAAATGGAGACAGAAAGATCAAGGAAAGGAAGGGAAGTGTCTGAGATTGACCAGGTGAAAGTGGTGGAGGGGTGGAAACTGGAAGCGAAGTTGATGAATTTTTCCAGGTCCGGGCGAGAGCATGACACCAAAATAGTCATCAATGTATCGGTAAAGGAGTTGTGGCAGGGGGCTCAGTTAGGCCTGGAACAAGGAATGTTCTACATACCCCATAAAAAGGCAAGCGTAGCTAGGACCCATGCGTGTACCCATTGCTGCACTTTGATTTGGAGAAAGTGAGATGAGTTCCCCCCCCAATCTTATCCACCTTTCCTGCATCTTTCTCCTCTTTTCTTCCCCCTTCCCCTCCCCCTCCACACCTACAGCTCATCCTCTGATGTTAGTTTCCCTGCTGTTTGACCTTTCACATCTTTTGTCCTCTCTGGCGACTGCCATTCACACTCTTTCTCCTTGGTATCTGTGGCCATTAGCACCCGGTTTCCCTGGGTTTCTGTGGCTATGACTCATCTTTCATTCTCACTCCACAGTATAAATATTTTCCACTTTCTCTGTCTTTTAGCTTTGACAAAGAGTCATCGGACTTGAAACGTTAGCTCTTTTCTCTCCCTACAGATGCTGCCCGACTTGCTGAGATTTTCCAGCATTTTCCCTTTTGTTTCAGATTCCAGCATCCGCAGTAATTTGCTTTTAAGCATGGGAAACACATGGGAATCAGCACAAGAGCCCAATGGTGATCTTTCTGAATGAAAATCCCTTCAGCCAATGGAGTCTCCCTTAAGTAGTCAGACATTCATTCTGTTTCCCTGTCTAATTCCTTTCAGGAGTTCAAATGTTTTGTCCAGCTGGGTGGATTATCTTCACCCCCCTCTCTCACCCCCCCCCCCCCCCCCCCCCCCCCCCCCCACAATGCCCCCCCCACACTCCACGGTTTGCTTTGCAGCGGTGGAGCCAGCCCACCATCGGCTGGTGGCAGGATCTTCTGCTCCCGCCTTTGTCAATGGGGTTTCCGTTGTACGCAACTCTCACCACCGTGAAACCGGCGCTGCGGGCTCGCCATTAGTGGGACCATAAGATTCCGGCTGAGGTATTTTCAAGCAATTTATGGTTTAATTTTCTTTATTTTGCCTTAGCTGAAAGCAGTACAAAGCAAAGGCGCGAGAGAAATCCATCAGAGTTTTGTTAAAATTAACAACTGAATTTCAATGTCAGCAAACTATAAACATGGAGACACAGAAAATAGGTGCAGGAGTAGGCCATTCGGCCCTTTGAGCCTGCTGATGAGCCATGGCTGATCCTGTAGCTCAAAATCATAGTCCCACAGTCTCCCCATACCCCTTGACAACCTATTTGGCCGAGAAATCTATTTCCTTCTGAAATATATTCAGTGACAGTCTCCACAACCTTCTTTGGTACAGTATTCCGCAGGTTCACCACCCACTGAGTGAAATAATTTCTCCTCATCTCAATCCTAAATGGTCTACCGTGTATCCTGAGCATGTGACCTCTGGTTCTAGCCCCCCCCCCCCCCCCCAGCCAGAGCAAGCAACATCCTTGCATTCAGTCGGTCCAGTCCTATTAGAATTTTAAACTGTTCAATTATATCCCCTCTCTAATTTTGTTAATTTTATTCGTTCATGGGATGTGGGCATGGCTGGCTAAGCCAGCAATTATTGTCCATCCAAGAACATTTAAGAGTCAGCTGCACTGCTCTGGATCTGGAGTCACATGTAGGACAGACAAGGTAAGGATGACAGTTTTCTCTCCCTAAAGGACATTAGTGAACCTGCTGGGCCTTTACGGCAATGGACAATGGTTTGATGGTCATCTTTAGACTGCTAATTCCAGATTTTGTTGACTTCAAATTTCACCACCTGCCATGGCGGGATTTGAACCCCAGTCTCCAGAGCATGACTCTGGCTCTCTGGATTAGTGGTTCAGTAATCTACCCAGTACTGCACCCCCAGGGCCATTCTAGTGAATACAAGCCCAGTCGATCCAATCTCTGCTCATATGACAATCCTGCCATCCTAGGAATCAGTTGAGTGAACCTTTGCTGTACTCCCTCCTGGACAAGAATATTCTTTCTTAGATAAGGAGAAGGTCCTGTACAGCTGCAATAAGACATCCTAACTCCTGTACTCTAGTCTTCTTAAAATGTTGACCAACGTACCATTTGCCTTCCAAACTGCTTGCTTTACCTACAAGATACTTTCAGTTGATGTACACCCAGGTCCCTTTGTGGGTCAACATTTTCTAATTACTACTCTGCTATTCTGTTTCTCCATCAGAAGTGGATAACTTCAGATTGATCTACGTGAAACTGCATCTGCCATGAATTGGCCCACTCACAACTTGCCCAAATCACCTCGAAACTTTTCAATATCCTCCTCACCACTCATATTCCCACCAAATTTTGTGTCGTCAGCAAACTTGGATATATTATATTGTTTCCTCATCCAAATCATTGATGCATATTGTGACTATTGGGACCCAAGCACAACTGCGTGACCCTACTGGTCACTTTGAAAAAGACCGACAAAAGATCCTACTCTGTTTCCTGTCTGCTAACCAACTCTCAATCCATACCAATCTATTATCCCTAATTCCACGTGATTTAATTTTGCACACCAATGTCTTACGCGGGTCTTTATCAAAAGTATTCTGAAAATTCAAATACACTACATCCACTGATTCACCCTTATCTAGCCTACCTGTTATGACCTCAAAGAGCGTCAGTAGCATTGTCAAACTTTACTTCCCTTTTGTAAATCCATGGTGATTTTGTCTAATCCTGCTGATATTTTCTAAGTGCCCTGTAACCACATCTTTTCTAATCATATGTCAAAATATTTATTGCGGACCTAATTGTTACTTTGTGATCTCTCACATAGATTGATAAAATACTTACATATTTACCCAACAATTTTATTAGTGGATTGTTTACAAGCCGCTCAAAAGAAATGGGAGGCATTGTATGGTGTTATAGTCTGCCCTGTCCCTTCCAATTCTATTATCTCCCATTTGATCCCATCATTATTTCATTCAGTTTTAGTCCATTTCGGCTTTCTTATTCCATTCCATCTACAAACATCTAAATGTTAAGTAGCATAAATTAAAATAATTAACTTTTGTTGCTAGGTTTCAGTTGTAACTTCCTTCTCACTCCATCTACTAATATGCAATGACTGAAATTAGTTTCCCCTTAGGTTAATAATACAAAACACAGCTTTTACCTTGAACTTGTTATAAATGAGGAAGATAAATAAAAGCAAAATATGAAGCAATTTGACTGAAGAGTACATTTGGAGTTCTATAGATTAGCCTGGTGTGTTTACCTCAGAATCTCTCAACTTTGTGATGTTAGACTGGCTTCCAATGTAATATTCAATTCCTTTATAAGCTCCCTCCAGGGTAGCACCTCGGACTAGGAGTATGATAAGAACCAAATAAGGGAATGTCGCAGTGAAATAAACCACCTGAAATGGAGAGTAAATTGTTAGATTTTCCTGCATTGCTGACACAACATTAACTGTATTGAATCCAACTGAGTGACAAACTAATAAAGCAGAGAATCAACCATAAATAATTGGAGGTCTAATGACTGACTGTTCTACAGACATATTTAACATTGAAATGAAATGAAAAATGAAATGAAATGAAAATGGCTTATTGTAACTCAATGAAGTTACTGTAAAAAGCCCCTGGTCGCCACATTCTGGTGCCTGGTACGGGAATTGAACCGTGCTGCTGGCCTGCCTTAAAAGCCAGCGATTTAGCCCAGTGTTCTAAACCAGCCCCGGTTGAATTATTGAATTAGATACTTAAATTGAACTTAAATTGAAACACGATATTTGGCTGGGCCTTGCTGTAAAAATTATATCTTAGTGACAGATATTAGGCTGGACTCACCATCAGCCGGATCCTCTGCTTCGCTGGCAGCACACTCACACCTGCAGATTTTCTGACGGTGCAGGGGTGCCCACAATGGGAAACCCCATTGGCGGGCCGGCGGGCCAAAGGATCCCGCTGCCGGCGGGGGCATGCCGCACCAGAAAACAGATGTGGCGGAATGGAGACTCCCGACCACCTATTTTAAAAAATGTTACCAATTAAGGGGCAACTTAGCGTGGCCAATCCACCTACCCTGCACATCTTTGGGTTGTGGAGGTGAGATCCACGCTGACACAGGGAAAATTTGCAAACTCCACACAGACAGTGACCCGGGGCCGGGATTGAACCCGGGTCCTTGGCTCCATGAAGCAGCACTGCCATCCACTGCGCCGCAGGGCCAGACGCTGACATTTGTGTGCAAATCAACCAGCAAATTCCAGGATAAAGAGCTGTTCGAAATCTCCCAAGCTAAGATCAATTTACCCGATTCTACTATTTGTCTTCCGAAATGCCTTCTTGCCTGTCGCCTCCTGCCTTATTGGATTTGCACATTTATTGCACATTAGAAATAGGACAAATTTTTATCTTATAATTAAGCACCTCTAGAACAATGTGACAATTTGTTAATCCAGTGCCAATGAATCTTCCTGACCCTGAAATAGAATAATTTGAACTGCGGAGTCTCTCCCTAGTTGATAAATTGTTCTCAGAAATGTAAAAACAATATTGGTGGGATTCTCCGTAACGCCAGCCATGTTTCTCGGTGTGGTGCCCTCCGCCGACAACGGGATCCTCCGTTCTGGCAGCCGGCCAATGGGGTTTCCTATTGTAGCCATCCCACGCCATCAGGAAACCCGCTGGCGCGGGTGCAGTGTTGCCGAAGTGGAGGATCTAGCCAACCGAGAATCCTGCAGATACATTTTTAAACTTTTTTGTTTTCTTAGTTCTCTGTCTTTCTCTTTCTTCTTTTTCCTTTAATACTATCTTTCAATGGGTGGTTAGCGCTGCTGCCTCACAACACCAGGGTTCGATTCCGGCCTTGAGTGTGACTGTTAGTGTGGTGTTTGCACTTTGTCCCCGTGTCTGCATAGGTTTCCTCCGGGTGCTCCAATTTTCTCCCACAGTCCAAAGATTTGCAGGTTACGTGGTTTGGCCATGCTAGATTGTTCTTTTGTGTCCAAAGGTGTGCAGGTTAGGTTGTGGGGAGTGGCCTCATGAGGATGCTGTATCAGAGGGTTGATGCAGATTCGATGGGTCGAATGGCCTCCTTCTCTACTGTAAGGATTCTATGCTTCTCTCACTTCCTTTATTTCTCATTTAATTCTGATTCAACACTCTGAATCATTCTCCGCCTTAGTTGACCCCGGAGATGTTTTCTCAATCTTAAATCGTACTGTTTGAGAGACGCATTTTTTTCTCCAAAATTCACAAAGGTGTCCTATTGCCTTTGGGATGCTGTCATCAGCTCACAATTCTCACAAGTTACAGCACAAAATTACTTTTGAGGCTTAGGGTGCAGAAATATATCTAATCAGTTCCTTCCCGCAGGAGAAAAATCTTCACATTCAATTCAGGCTTCCAAGGTTCATGAATTATGGATCTCCCCACTCCCAAACAGTCACTGTTAACATCGCCTATGAGATAAACCAGGCCACTTCACAAACGGTCTCTCAATTTGGGTTTTACAGAAATTATTACTTTGCCACTAAGTTTGACTCCAATCATCGCCAATCATGTTACCTTTCCTGAAGATTTGATTCCTTTAGATAAAGCAAACCCAACTATTATCCAGGCCAGAAGCAGACAGAGAGCCAAATACCAGACAACGTCCCCAGTCTCATCGATTGAGCTTGAACGCCGCAAAGCCACTTTACTAAATAAAATTAAAAAAAGAAAACATTTCATGTCAGGATACTGCTCATGACACAAAGTTTGGGTTTTAGACAATTATACATGATCTGAAAGATGAAGAATATCAGCACTCTTGTTAGAAGTGAAATGCAAGAAAATTAGGTTGAATTTGGTACTTTGTTCCTTCGTGTTTATGGCACGCAGGATCGAGAAGGAACCCAATGAATATAAGAATTGCGAGACAAGGAAAGGGCAATATCAAAGCAAAATACTGTGAATGCTGGAAATAAAAAGAGAAAACACTTGAAATACTCAGCAGGTCAGACAGCATCAGTGGAGAGAGAGACAGAGTTAATGGGATGAATTATTTGTCCACCAATTGATCCTTAAGTGGACAGTTAATGGAAACATAAAGGCCTTGTCCTGCCACCCCTCGCATCAACCCAGCTACTGTTGCCACATACAGAGCTTGGTCGCTCTGCAAGCATGAACCTCTCCTGGTGGCACTGCTACGCAAAAGAGACAGACCATCAGGTACAGGAGCAGAATTGGGCCATTCGACCATTCGAGTCTGCTCCGCCATTCAATCATGATTGATATGTTTCTCATCCCCATTCTCCTGCCTTCTCTCCATAACCCCTGATCCCCTTATTAATGAAGAACCAAGGGCAGCACGCTGACGCAATGGGTTAGCCCTGCTGCCTTACGGCGCCGAGGTCCCAGGTTCGATCCCAGCTGTGGGTCACTGTCCGTGTGGAGGTTGCACATTCTCCCCGTGTTTGGGTGGGTTTTACCCCCAGAACCCAAAGATGTGCAGGCTCGGTGGATTGGCCATGCTAAATTGCCCCTTAATTGGAAAAATGAATTGGGTACTCTAAATTTATAAAATGAAAATCAAGAACCTATCTATCTCTGTCTTAAAGACTCTCAGTGACTTGGCCTCCACAGCCTTCTGCGGCAGAGTTCCACAGATTCACCACCCTCTGGCTGAAGAAATTCCCCCTCATCTCGGTTTGAAAGGATTGTCCCTTCAGTCTGAGGCTGTGCCCTCGGATTCTAGACTCCCCTACCAGTAGAAATATTTTCTTCACATCCTTTGATCCCTGGTTGGCCAGAAGCACTCAGTTGGTGGGACCTCTGCCCCTGGGGTTCTGACCTGAGGGTAAGCCCTGCCGGAGGCCTCTCAACTGCCTAATTTGCTTTTGGTTCAATGGGCCTTTACCAAAGGTGACAACCCTCCTGCTGGCAGGTGAGACCCCTTCTTACATCACTGAAATTGGCTCTTCTACAATTGAATGTTAAACCAGAATGTGCTCTACTCACTGTTTGTTAGATGATCACACCAGTTTGCCCTGCTTCATTTTCTTTTTTTTTTCTTTTTTAATAAATTTAGAGTACCCAATTCATTTTTTCCAATTAAGGGGCAATTTAGCGTGGCCAATCCACCTATCCCGCACATAAGAACATAAGGACCAGGAGCAGGAGTAGGCCATCTGGCCCCTCGAGCCTGCTCCGCCATTCAATGAGATCATGGCTGATCTTTTGTGGACTCAGCTCCACTTTCCGGCCCGAACACCATAACCCTTAATCCCTTTATTCTTCAAAAAACTATCTATCTTTATCTTAAAAGCATTTAAAGAAGGAGCCTCAACTGCTTCACTGGGCAAGGAATTCCATAGATTCACAACCCTTTGGGTGAAGACGTTCCTCCTAAACTCAGTCATAAATCTACTTTCCCTTATTTTGAGTCTATGCCCCCTAGTTCTGCTGTCACCCGCCAGTAGAAACAACATGCCCGCATCTATCCTATCTATTCCCTTCATAATTTTATATGTTTCTATAAGATCCCACCGCATCCTTCTAAGTTCCAATTCTAATATACAGTTGCAGCATAACCACCCTAGTCTTAAACTCCATTCCTCGAGTAATGAAAGTCAAAACTCCATTTGCCTTCTTTATCACCTGTTGCACCTGTAAACCAACTTTTTAGGTTGTGGGGGTGAAACCCATGCAAACATGGGGAGAATGTGCAAATTCCACATGGACAGTCACCCAGAGCCGGGATCGAACCTGGGACTGCAGCGCCGTGAGGCAGCAGTGCTAACCACTGGCCCTGCTTCATTTTCTAGAATGAAATCCAAAACTGCGTCCTTCCTTGTTGGACTGATTCAGAAAGTTCTCCTGTGCACATGCAATAAATTCTTCTCCTTTCTTACCATTAATTCATATGATCTCAAAGAAATTTAGACGAGGAGATTTAGCGCGGAAACTTTGCAGACTTTGGCAGTGCCAGACTCAGACAGAAAACTGGTGTGTACCTCTCCAGTTGCACAGAGTATTCTTTAAAATATGGAGCCTCTTTGGGAAAAATAATGAGTGGGCGTGGTTTATGCCATTTCTCTGGTGAGCGGGGCCTGATAGAGCCAGCAACCAACGTCACAGAAATCAGGAAGGGTACCCCAATCAGCCCTGCAGCCTAATGGGCCTGAGCCCCCATCACGGTGGGCCCAAGGGCTCTTCCCCCACCCCGACAATCCTTTCCGGCATTCCCCTGTAGAAGCCAGGTATTTCTAATACACCTAATATAGGTAAAAGATGTTTAAGCGTAAATATTAAGCCCCAGTTTTAAATTAAGGATTAAAAAACACATATTCTGCAAATTCATTGACATAGTTTTAAAGTTACACCGAAGTCTGATAAAACAACACACTTTTCATTACATTTCTCCAAGGGCAAGGGCTGAATCCATGACAACAAGGTGGCAGGAGTAAAGGCTCTATTGTTCTCATTTCACGCCACGCGTGATAACAGCCTGAACCACATTCCATAACTTATACAGGCTGAAACATTTTAGACTATTGATGGATTTTTAAAATGGACAGTTTATAAAACATCGAATCAAATATATTTGATACCAACATTCTCAAAACATAACAATTTCATAGAAGCAGCATAATTCACTTTACTAGACGTCTTTGGTTCTAATATGGACTATGACCTCTGGTTATTTCCTTTCTACTCACAGAATATCCTGCATCCGGTCAGTGATCTGCTTTCTCCTGTCACGCTGGAGGCAATATGCCATTTGGGAATCACAGTCGGTGAAATGCCTGTCTCTGCCCCAAACTATCAAATTCCCTGTGACTACTGCATTTTAAATGGGACATTCATCCCATTAACATTCCCAAAAGGAAGCTGCGAGTAAAGCTCTGCATATTAAAAGTGTAGCTATCTGTAGCAATTTACTTACTCCCAGTATTGCTCACTTGGGCCCAGGTGAGGAAAAGTGATTTCTGATCCATTTGGACAAGTTTCATTGTTTACATACAGCCATGTTTTATTCACGATTTCAAAATATCCATTATCCAGAGTGAGATTGCAGAGTGGATCTAGAAAATGGGGAATTTGAAACACAGAAAGATTTGAATTTATATAATCGCTGGTATCCCAGAGTGCTCTCCAATTCAGTACCTTTGGAGAACAAAACATAGAGAACGTAGAACATACAGTGCAGAAGGAGGCCATTTGGCCTATCGAGTGTGCACCGACCCATTTAAGCCCCACTTCCACCCTATCCCTGTAACCCAATAACCCCTCTTAACCTTTTTGGGCACTAAGGGCAATTTATCATGGCCAATCCACCTAACCTGGACTGTGGGAGGAAACTGAAGCACCCGGAGGAAACCCACGCACACGGGGAGGATGTGCAGACTCTGCACAGACAGTGACCCAGCAGGGAATTGAACCTGAGACCCTACCGCTGTAAGCCACAGTGCTATCCACTGTGCTAACCTGCCTCGTCACTTCTCTAATGTGTTTATTCACCTCCCCTCTGAGCCTTCTGTATTCCACTTTGTTCTGAACTGTATTTTCTACTGACGACTGCCATGAGCACACCTTTTCTTCCTTATCTTCATTTCTATCTGCTTTTGCAACCAGGGAACTCTGGATTTGTTTGCCCTACCTTTCCCTTTTAAGGGAATATACCTTGAAAGTATTGAGATCATTTCTGTTTTGAAGGTAGCCCATTGTTCAGCGACAGGTTTTCCTGCCAACCTTTTGTTCCAGTCTATCCAGCTGAGCTCTGTTCTTGCTCTGTTGAAGTCAGCTCTCTTGCAGTTAACTATTTTTACTCTGGATTGTCTATTTTATTTTTCTCTCATCATGTTAAACCTTACCATACAACGATTGCTGTCGCCAAAAGGTTCCCCCGAATGTTCTCGGTTCCATTTATTAAACACAGGTCAGGTTGGAGTGGGTGTGAGGAGTGTGTATTTTAATGAAGAGTACAGAAGGAAATAAAATAGGTTGCTCTGCAGTCAATAGGTTAACTAATGAGTTTCTTAAAAGTATAAGTGGCTGTTCTGTCCAGGCATTGTAATTCTGTACACCAGAGTCAATTGAGCATACCTGGTGCACCAGTGTTAATGACAGAGAATATGACTGATGATGTACTTTCTTTTTTTTTAAATTTTAGTGTACCCAATTAATTTTTTCCAATTAAGGGGCAATTTAGTGTGGCCAATCCACCTAGCCTGCACATCTTTGGGTTGTGGGGGCAAAACCTTTGCAAACACAGGGAGAATGTGCAAACTCCACACGGGCAGTGACCCAGAGCCGGGATTGAACCTGGGACCTTGGCGCCGTGAGGCTGCAGGGCTAACCCACTGCGCCACCGTGCTGCCCTGATGATGCACTTTCAACATTAACAAACCATTTCAACATGGCAGCACTTGTTTGCATGGTCTTCAAAAGCAGACAACAGCCAACCTGCTAATTTTGCAGAACTGGGGTCACCCACATCCCTATTCAATATATTAAAAGTCAGATATCACCCCTAATCTATCTGTTCAATATTACTGTATTGGAATCGGGCAATCCGCAATTCCAAAATTGCACAATAATTTTCAGATGGTAATTAAAGAAGATTATCTACATGGTGTGCATGATAGAGAGTGCTAAGGAGAATATAAACACAATACTATTCATATAGGTATCATGTTGAATGAATTTCTATTTATTTCAACTTTTGTGGGGCAGGAAAGAAGGAGGAAATATAATGATTGGAGAGGGGATTGAGAGGGAGATGCCTTGGCTGATATAGATGTTGAAGATGATAGTCTAGGTGAAACTGAGAGATATTGAAACCCGATTGCTGAGTTTTTAAAAATTAATTTATGGGATGTGGGCATCGCTGACTAGGCCAACATTTATTGCCCATCCCTCGTTTCTCTTCAGAAGGTGGTGGTGAGCTGCCTTCTTGAACCGCTGCAGTCCCTGAGGTGTAGGTACACCCACTGTGCTGTCAGGGTGGTGAAGAGAGAATCTGATGTGAAAGAAAACCTTGTTGAAGAGTTTCCTTCTGGGTTCTGAGGTAATTTTGAAAAATGAAATAGTTCATTGACTTGGTATTTTGCCAACCCTCTTTTGTGACAAAGTGGAAAAACCTCAATCGGGAAGGCACCAAACACATGGAGCGAAATTGTTGGGGACGTGCATAGGTGAAGTTGGGCTGTTGGAGGGAACACTCCAAACAATCCACCTACCCAACCCTTCAGGCACCACCTGTCTTGCAGGTGGCAGAGGATACAGATTGTGCATTGGACTTAGCAACCATCTCAAAACCCAATTGAACTATAGTGGAGCCAATCATCCTCGATCGTGAGGGACTGCAAAGAAGACTATGAAAAGCTTCTCTCTCAATTGTCCACTGTGACCCACAGATCTGATCAGTCTGTGCCAACCACATGATTTTTAAGATATTGTCGAGCACACAGTAAGCAGGAACAAGTCACTGAGTTTCCTAACACTTGAAGTGGAAATCCCTGTCTCCCTGCTCGTAAGCCCATCCCCCTAAATCAGCACAAGGAGAATGCAACTTACTCGAACCATCTTGGGTCTGCTCTCACCTTCTGAGTGTAAATGATATTGTCTTTCATATAGACACAGCAACTCCTCATAATTTTGCAAGTGTCTATCCTTAAGTTGAGATTTAGATAAATGTTCTGTAATACATGCGTAAAATTAGTAGAAAACTCTATCTGGCAGTAGTTCGAGCTACTGCACAAATACGAAGCTTCCGGAAGATCTTATTCAGTCTCTGAAAGTGATGAATAGTCGGTCTCCATACTCTACCCAATAGACATTCAGACAGTACCTTTGGGAGTCTTGCTACACGTTTCATCTGCACCCCACCAGCTGAAGCAGTCTGTCCACGGCAGAGGGAATTGGAAGGAGGCGAACAAGTAGTACAGGCTGTAGGCGATGATGCAGTTGTAGTAAATGGTCACAAGTGTTGACACAAGGACCATGGTAATGCCCACACCTTTCAATGGATTGAGAAAGCAATGTAAATTAGAAGGTATTCTCTTGAATTAATTGTATGTATTCAGCTGGTCAGACAAACATATTTTGTTTCTTTACAATTATTCTACTTGTCTAGAACTCAGCGAGAAGGAAAAGAGTGACAAATTGAATTGAGGATGAGGGCGGGGAGCCAGTGTGAACTGAGAGAGCAGGAGGAGAGCATCTCAGTGAAGGAGTGGGAAGCTGGATGGTGTATGGAGTCTTTGTGATTTGTGGGGAGGGAGTTGGATGGTGTACAGAGCTCACGCTATTTTCTACATTTAAATAATACACCAGATTATCTCACAGCTTTACGAAATTGCAAAGCAACATAGTTAACTGAGTCTCAGTTCACAGCACTCCTGTCTCGGAATCAGCGAGTTGTGGTTGAGCATAAAAATATAGACAGACTTTCCGATGCAGTAGCATGAGATTGCTGCAATATTGGAGGTCTTTTTTTTGGGTAAGACATTAAACTGAGGCCTATATTCACTCAGTTGGATGCAACAGATCTCAGGGCACTACTTCAGATATCAGGAGAGTTATCCCGGACATCCTCGCCAATATTTATCCCAAAGTAAACGTCACGTAAAAAGATTATCCAATTATTACCACATTACTGTTTGTGGGAGCTGGTTGTATGCAAGCTGACTGCTCTGTTTCCAACATTACACTTCACAAGTGCTTCAATAGCTGAAATCAAAAGTTTTGAATTCAGCATAATTTAGATGTTGCAGTGTCACAAATGCAAAGCGATCCAAACAAATATTATTTGTAAAAATGAGAGTCAAGAGAAATACCCTGCAGTTTTTCTGAACTTGGAGAGGAAAGCAGCTTCCAATATCAATGGAAATAATGATCATAGAATTGATCTCAGGATGTTATTCAGAGGAATCAGCCACCATTCAGTCACAGCATCTGTCTAATCTGCTGAGCCTATTTTGCCAGATCTGCTGTTTACGCAGCATTTTCTGTTTTCATTTCAGATTTCCAGCATCTGCAGTGTTGTACATTTGTCTGCCTATTGATTGCACTCAGACATTTTGACATTAGCACAGAATGATGCTCCAGGGTCTCCAGTCTTATAAGTCAAAACCTTGAATTTATATAGTGTGGTATTTTTAATAGGATAGGCTTGCAGACTTCCAAGGTACAAACAAACAAGAACTTTATTCGAAAGGTGTTTTCTCACAGGCCGCTAGAATAGGCCAATTGTTAGCCTGCCCAAATTGACGATGGCATCATCAGTATGTCACTTGATTTAACTCTTAGCGTGACCTTGTTCCAAGTAGGGACAAACATGAATACACAACCTTTAACTTCATAAAGGAGAAGAATGGGGGGGGGGGGGGGGGGGGGGGGGGGGGGGGATCTCATAGAAACGTCTGTGCTGCTCTAATCATGATCTATTAACTGGGAGTGACTAACCTGTTCTGAGTTATCCTAAAAGTCCGTAAAACCATAAGAAGTAGCAGCAGAAGTAGGCCATCCGGCCCTTCGAGTACGTTCTGCTATTCAATGAGACCATGACGGATCCGCAGTCATAATCCTCAACTCCTTATCACCATAACCCTTGATTCTCTTACTGATTAAAAACCTGCCAACCTCAGTCTTGAATAGACCTCATGACTCAGCCTCTACAGCCCTCTGTAGTAAAGAATTTCACAGATGCACTACCTTCAGACAAAATTTCTCCTCATCTCTGTATTAAATCGTGACCCCTTACTCTGAGATCAGGCCCTCTGGTCCTAGACTCTCAGCATGTACCCTGTCAAGCCCCCTGAGAATCCTAGATGTCGCAGCAAGGTCTCCTCTCTTTCTTCTAAACCCCAATGATTAAAGCCCAATCTACGCAACCTCCCCTCGTAAGAAAATCCCTCCATATCCAGGAGTAACCTCGTGAACCTAGAATTTGGCTCCAACTCCACCTACAAGTCTGCTGATGACACAACCGTAGTGGGTCGGATCTCGAACAATGATGAGTCAGAATACAGGAGGGAAAGAGAGAATTAAGCGGAGTCGTGGAACAACAACAATCTCTCCCTCAATGTCAGCAAGACTAAAGAGCCTGTCATTGACTTCAGGAAACAAAGCACTGTATTCACCCGTGGCTGCACCAGCAACGCTGAGGTGGAGATAGTTAACAGCTTCAAATTCCTGAGTGTGCACATCACCAACAATCTGTCCTGGTCCACCCACATTGACGCTACAACAAAGAAAGCACAACAGTGCCTATACTTTCTCAGGAAACTAAGGAAATTCAGCATGTCCACATTGACTCTTACCAACTTTTACAGATAAACCATAGAAAGCATCCTTACTGGCTATATCGCAGCCTGGCATGGCAACAGCTCGGCCCAAGACCGTAAGAAACTACATAGAGTTGTGAACACAGCCCAGTCCATCACATGAACCTGCCTACCATCCATTGACTCTACACCTCCCGCTGCCTTGGAAAAGAGGGCAGCATAATCAAAGACCCCTCCCACCAGGCTTATTCACTTTTCCAACTTCTTCCATTGGGCAGGAGATACAAAGGTCTGAGAACACGCAGTCACAGCCTTTTCCCCGCTGTTACCAGACTCCTAAATGACTCCCTTATGGACTGAACTGATCTCTTCACACATCTTCTCTACTACACTCCTTTACTTCACCTGATACCTGTGCCTATGTATTTACATTCTGTATTTAATGTTTGCCCTGTGTATTTTCTTTTAATGTATGGAATGAACTGTCTGAACTGTACGCAGAACAATACGTTTCACTGTACCTCGGAACACGTGAAAATAAACAAATCCAATCCAATGTTAAACTAACTGGCAGAGAGTTACCCATTTGTTGTCTCCCTTTCTTTTTGAATAAGGATGTCCTCTTGGCAATTTTTCAATCCTCTGGGACTTTTTCAGAATTTAAGGATTCTTGGAAGATTATTACCAGTGCATCCATTATCTCTGTAGTCACTTCCTTTAATATCCTGGAATGCAACCCATCAGGTCCAGGGGCCGATCGTCCTTCAGCTCCATTAGTTCCCGAATATTTCTTCTCCAGTGATAGTTATTGGGCACGATATAAACAAATTGCAACAAAGTGCATGATGCGTGCGTTTAGCCGGGTGTTTCCTGGCGCTCACAGCACCAAGAAAGGGGATTTTGTTGCAATCCGGAGCCTCGGTGGGGAAAGCCCTGCCAAAGTCGCGCTTATTCCCGTTTCCTGCACTGAGGAGCTCGCCAGAACACCTCAGTGCTGGAAGAGATCAGGCCGTACTTTTAAATGGCATCCCGATCTCTCGACCCACTCCCCCCCTCAATAATATCAGACTATTTGGAAGCACAGACAGGAAGGTAAGGGAGGTGGTGTAGCCCTGATATTTAAGTATGACATCAGGGCAGGGCAATGGGATGGAGAGGAATACCTTAGAGGAGGGGGGACCTCTGATGGATACAGGTGAACAAGCAGGAGGAACCCCACCCACCTGGTCAGGATGTCACTTAGGTTTCACCTCACTGACAATTTGGCACATGGCACTGCCCACCCTTGCTATGGGAAAAATCCCAATGGACAGCGGGGGGAGTCCCTTAAGTTCCCATTAATTGGAACGAGCAGGCCACTGGGTACCCCGCCCCCACTGCCGGTTTAATGCCCGTGCGAGTGGGTAGGCGATCGGCACACTGCACTGCCACGGTGCCAAATATTACATTCCCCATATCTCCCAAATCACTCTTGGCCGAGATTAAAATCCTGGCCTAAACTTCAGACAGAGTTTTACAGGTGTAGAGCGTAAAATCGGACTACATTTGAAATATGGAAAACAAATGTTTTACTTTGTGTACATCACTTCACTGCCTTCGCAAAAGTGGACAAAGAAAAGCGGTGAAACAGCACTTCAGTAAGGCTCACTTAAATCTCCAAAATATAAATCAAAATATATCCAAAGTATAAATGTGAATTAAATCTGTATTAATTCAACTTGTGTTGCTAAAAAAACATTAACCTTGGAGAATTGGCACGGCTTTCCACACTGCAACAGGTCCCAGGCTGGCAAACTGCCCGAAAGAACATTCCAGGAAAAACAGGGGCATCCCAGCAAGTGCCAACATGATTACGTAGGGAATAAGAAATGCACCTGGAAAATATAGTAACGTTTAGAAAGATTGTATGGATGATCAGGCTCATTGATACAGATTGAGACTGAACATCAAACAATTAAATGGACTTTTTCATTTTAACACAGGAACTAATTATTGACATTAACAGAAAACATTTATTGCAGACTGTATTCAGCATCTAAATATAAAACAACTACAATGAACATTCAGGCTCTTATCCTATTGCTTCACTCCCAACACTCCAGAGATGGATTCTCCGTTTCTGACACTAAGTGTTGACGCCGGCACAGTATACGTGAACTTCCACAACAGCAAAACTAATGCCGCACCTGAACTGATTCTACTACTGTTGAGTGGCTAGCACCAGCGCCATGTGGAACACAATCGATTCCAATGAGAAACGGTGCCGGTTTCACGATTCACACTCAGGAGGCTGACAAGCTGCAGCCGCATATAGACACTGTACTCCCTACACACACCAACCCAGCCAACAAGATGGCAGCAAAATGTGCAGGCCAATGCTTCCCGTATGCCGAGCTGGAGACCCTCCTGGACGCGGTGGAGGACAGGCGCATGGCCCTGTACCCCGGCCTGGGAAGGACACCATTCACCGTGCCTGTGCACAAGTAACAGAGGCGGTGGGCGCTATGGGCAACTCCATCTGGACTCGCCAGCAGTCCTGGAAAAATCTGCATGACCTCCTCAGGGTGGCCAGGGTGAGTAGGCAGCACTCTGCCCTGGCAGTATTCCCCTTCCCACACACCTGTAATCTTACCCCTCCACGCCGGAGGATGGCAGGACCCTCACCACATGCCGGCACCCATACTGGCTGCCATGGCCGGATGTCCTGGCCACTGAGGCAACCAGCACCCCTCCTCCCGCCTGCCAGGAGAAGGGCGGCCACAACCCCCGGGAACGGGGGAACAGCCAGACTTGCAGCACCTCATCATGATGTAGCAGAGGGGACTGGATGTGGTTGGGGGCCCAAAGGAAAGGGGGGTCGCCGGGGTGGTGTTCGGCCGCGGGCGAGGAAGTGAGAGCCCACTGAGTTGCGATTCCCCATGACACATGTATCAATCCTACCAATACCACCCGCACACCATGATAACCCCCACGACACCCTCACCCCCACACCATCCTCACCCCCACCGTCACCCTCACCTCCACACCACCCGCACTCCCTCGCACCATCCTCACCCCCACCTTCACCCTCACCTCCACACCACCCGCACTCCCTCGACCCCCGGCCCGCGGTCTAATCATACATCTTGATTTGTCTCTTGCAGGACCTGCTGTGACGGGGCGTGTCCATCTGGTGCCCCCCCCCCCCCCCCCCCCTCCCGCCCCACGCCAGTGCCACAACCGGAGCCCCCAGTGAGCCGGGCACTGACGCGGAGAGCAGCTCAGTCACCAGACCTCCACCCGAGACGCAGGATACCCCGGAGCTCGAGTCTGAGGATGACATTGACTTCCCTTCTCAGCTGCCTCCACCATCACCTCGGTTGGGCACTTTAGTGACAAGGTTCCTGGGACACTATTTGGTGCGCACCACACAGCTGAACTGGTTCATCAGGTGGAGGTTGGAACACCCGAAGGGGCGGAGGGTCTGAGGGCGAGTCGATACCAGATACGAGGTGCCGTCCAGATGGGTTTTGGACTTCTAGAACGGACAGTCTCATCTACAGTGGAGACAGTAAGAGGTCTCACAACACCAGGGTAAAGTCCAACAGGTTTGTTTCAAACACTAGCTTTCGGAGCACTGCTCCTTCCTCAGGTGAATGAAGAGGTATGTTCCAGAAACATTTATAGAGACAAAGTCAGAGATGCCAGACAATGCTTGGAATGCGAGCATTTGTGGGTAATCAAATCATTACAGATCCAGAGATAGGGGGTTCATGTCGCATTACATTCACCCCCCAACATCTGGCCTGGGCTTGCAAAATCCTACCAACTGTCCTGGCTTGAGACAATTCACACCTCTTTAACCTGGGATTACCCCTATCTCTGGATCTGTAAGGATTTGATTACCTGCAAATGCTCGCATTCCAAGCATTGTCTGGCATCTCTGACTTTGTCTATATCTATGTTTCTGGAACATACCTCGCCATTCACCTCGGGAAGGAGCAGTGCTCCAAAAGCTCGTGTTTGAAACAAACCTGTTGGACTTTAACCTGGTGTTGTAAGACTTCTTACTGTGCTCACCCCAGTCCAACGCCGGCATCTCCACATCATGGCTACAGTAGAGATGCAGTCGTAGAGCCAGGGACTACATGAGGGGTTGTCGGCAAGAATCCAGTGTCTGCAGATGCAGTTGGAGGAGTCCAATCGTGTGCAGGAGCAGGAAGTGGTACCGACCATGCATACCCACCGAGGCCAACACCGCACTGGTGGCATCCACGGTGGAGGCATTGGGGGGGGGGGGGGGGAGGGCGACGATGTTGGGTGTGGATCAGCATGTCCAAGGTCTGGGGCATTCTGTGCAGGCGCTGGCTGAGACCCAGCACAGTGTTGCCGCTTCACCAGCAACCTTGTGCCAGTGCCACCTGGAAATTGCAGTGGCGCTCCTGAGCGTGGCCCAGTCACAGCAGGCCATGGCTGGGAACGTTGGCAGCATTGCCCAGGGCCCTGTTTCATCTTGTGGGCAGTGGGCGTAACAGGATGGTACCACGCCACCTGGTACACCCAAGCAGCAGCCAGGCCCATCCAGGCCCAAGTGCCCCAGAAGATGCCTGTCAACAGGGACCCAGGTCACAGGATGGAAATCACAGCAGGCTGCCCACACTCCTGCTGTACCACCTGAGGATCCACCAAGATGTAGCGTTAAGGTCCGTAAGGCCAGAAAGTTAGACAGTAGTTAAGTTTGCACTAGTGCAGGGCTCAGTTTAGTTATAGGGGCTAAGGCACAAATCTGTATATACATTGTCACACTGTTTACACTGTTTCAATGTGTCTTGGTGCTCTGTCAGATTGGTGTGAGGGGTGGGCTTGTCTGGGCTGGCCAGAGAGGGGTGGGAACATGGGCGGCTGTTGTGGATGGCCTGGGCTCCCTACCCTTACCTTCTCCCCTCCTTCCCACCCCCCAACTGTCCCCATCACCCCAGGGATTTGTTGGGTCCATGTGATGGAATAGCCAGCTCACATACAGGGATCACCTATGTGGTCGGTGGAAAATGCTGGGTATCTCGAACATGTCAGGAATCGCCAAGTGGGTCTGGATGAAGGCATCGTGCACACTGCCCAGGTATTGGGTGCAGGCGTGTATGACGCACAGCTAATGGTCACACATCAGCTGCACGTTCATCGAGTGGAAACCCTTTCAGTTTGTGCAGAGCACCTGTCATCTGCAGGTGGTCATACGGGGACATGCACCCCGCCGATCACCCCGTGGGCCTGGGGCATCCCGTCGATGGTGGCGAACCCCTCTGTTTGGGCATCCTGGTGGACTTGCTCCATGTCGCCATATTGAAATGGATGTATTGAGTCACCTTGGCAGATAGGCACCTGTGCACCAAAGTCTGTGAGATCCCGGAAAGGTCCCCCCTCAGTGCCTGGAAGGACCCGGACACGGGCAGCGGGTGTCTTCCCCAATAACCCCGCGGGGCCAGCTGCGTCATGATCTGGCAGATATGTCGCACTGTCTCCCTGCTCAGCCAGAGTCTTCAGCGGCATGCCCGGTCCGGCAGATCCTCAAATGGCAGTCCCTGCTGGTACACATGAGACCACATGTGGCGTCTCCTCGGCACCTCCTCGGTTTGTTGGGTGGCCAGCTCTACATCCTGGCCAGCTGCCTCCTGTCCCTCTGCGGCACGCGCTGCTGTTGCCTGCTCCGCTGCTGCAGCGTCCTCCTCCTCGAGCAGCGCCAGCTCTTGCAGCCGCAGTGCATCCCCAGGGCTGCCACAACCAGCAGAAAGGCCACCATTGCTGGTTGAATTCCAATATCTATTGTCTGCAGGGGGCGAATGTCCGACATGTTATCATGGTACATATCCTGGTGCCCAAACAGGTCTAATGGGCTATATGGTGGCCCCAGCTGGCGCTTCAGGCTCTGCCCCACATTCCCCCCCCCAATCCCTGCACCCCAAGGCCCCATCATTGCCCGGCACCATGAGGGCCTCTGGCCCTGCAGCCTTTTCCCTGAAGCAGGGTTACTGTCGGTTGGCTCTGCCCTTGCCAGCGGTATGCTCCATGGCCCTGGGTGGGACGGCCTCAGCACATCTCCTGAAGGCCCTCCCCGATGGCCCGCCCCTGATGGGCCGAGTTCTCGACCGCGCGGTTAACTTGTGGTCTCAGCTGTTGGGAATCCGGCGTGGCGGCTGTGGACTGTGTCCAGCACTGCCATTGTCAAGCGGAAGCCTTACTGGCGACCGGTTGGGCTGCTGCGAGGGCTTTGGGGCCTGGTGAGGGTGGGGACAGGGGGTGGCCAGGGGGACACTATCTGGAAAGTCAGATCCATGCAGTGCCGGCACCATGTTGTATGGCGCGACGGCTGCAGGTTGTCGCCAAGCGCATACGCGGCCATGGACCCGGACATTCTCTGGCCGTTTATTTCATGGAGGCCGGGAGGTTTACGTAGTGTGGCTGCTCGCCCGCCACCGATTGCAGGTTCGGTAAGGGTGGGGGGGGGGGGCACCGATTTTTTTCCCACATATTTTTGCCACTGATCCTGCGCACTTAGCCTCAGAATCGGAAAATCTGGCCCCTCAAGCCTTAATGTTTTGCCAGGAAATTAAGGTTTGAAAGCATTTAAGAGATTATTACAATAACAAAATTAACCTTTACTTCAGGTAAACAGCCAAGTAAGTTCAAATCTCCAGGCAGTGTAATTAACAACTTAGTGAAAAGAAAAAGTATTTCCATTATTTGGCAATGGAAAACTTGAATCTTTAATACATGAGATGTTTTTTTTCCCCTTTGGATGTGATTAAGAAAGACTAAAATGCTACAGACACTAACCTGCCTGGATTTGTAAATGTCCTTTAAGTCACGTTTACCTTGACAGGGTTATCATTATATTCTTATGAGATACATTTCAGTTCGTAAGTGTGTCACGGACCACAGGAAATTAATTTCACATTCTTTCCAAGTGAGGTAACGAGACAGGTAGTCAAACTTCACGTAGCACAATCCAATCAGAAATTGAATATTAGTCAGCACTACATGCAGTGATCTATATTGCGGGCAGGTATCTGTGACCTGAAGTATCGTGTGGGAAGGACAATTGATGGGAAAGGTTTTCATGACAATTTCTAGGAACCTTCCCATCGTTTGCACATCCTCAGCGAAATCAAGGACGCGGAAGCCTGATCTGGAGGAATGTAGGCAACACAGCTCGTTTTCTTTCGGTAATTATACAGTTACAAACATCCTGTAACCCGATTCCAAAGGGCGGGTCTTGGTTCTAATGTTGGAGGAGTTTCTCAGCAACTATTTCTTGTTGCACAAGAAACGCGCGAATTAAAAACCGATTAAAGATCCTGATGAATAAAATAAATGGTGGAAAGGTCTGTGCACCATCCCATTAGTTGTCCCTGAGACAGTGCATGGACCAAGCCGGCAGAAATTGATACTTCCCCCTAATTGCCAAGAAAATTGAGTAAACGATTGAAATTAATCAGGGTAATTGTCCACCTTGTAAATTTCGGCCTCTGCAACATCGAACGTGACCAGTAACACCCTTCATATTTTTGTCGGTATAACTCAGGAAGGGATTGGTGGATTAATTTCTTTATTGATTTTCTCTTTACCTCATGCGGATGGTTCATAAACCCTCACTAGAATGTCAAGGCCGTGCACAGTCTAAAGCTGCACTTCCTTAGATCAACATGGTTCAAACGTACATTATTTATCTCGTACAATAAAGGGTTCCCTGGTTCATTGAATTTAATGTTCTTTCATAATTCAATAAATAGTTCCCTTTAATTTCTGTCTTTTTCTCCCCTGCACTTTGAATTTACTAAGTACCTCCTCCATTTTTGTAAGCCAGGTAAGGGAATCTCCAGACGTTGCCCAGACCTACAGCATAACCGATCATTGACAGCAAGTAGTCAGTCTTCGAGGACCAGTTGCCCCGCTCCACATTCTCGTCACTTTCATCCACCTGTTCATCGGTGACAGCCTGGGGGGGGGGGGGGGGGGGGGGGAGAGAGAGAGAGAGAGAGAGAGAGGGAATGACTGACTCAGAAATGAGACTCAGAAATGAGACTTTCTCAGACAATAACTCAAACATAAACGTGTTTACCCACTACAGAAACATTCTCCATTCAGCAGTAATTGGTTTGCAGTTTGAACCACCCTGAACAGCACAGAGAGACTCTGTGATTCACAACAACCAAAATCTGCAATCGTCAAAACGTCTCAGGATTTGATGTAAGTTTACTATTTACTCACTGTGTCCTCTGGAAGATGATTATTCTTTGAGAGTCCAGGTAAAGCTATCCCACTCTTTTCCATTTTTGGACAATGATGAATGATTCTTCTGTATATGGGGGGTGAGATGGAAAACCCGGGAGTTTTATTGTCCAAAGATCTTGCTTTGTATTGCTCAGGGACTCTTGTTAATGTTTCAGTCAACTCCACAACAGGTAATGACTCTTGCAGTCAAATCCTAGTTCCTTATATGTAATTTAATAGGGGAGTATCTCTATTTACTCAGCTCATGATGACATCCAAGTTCCAAGTATATTTTTACTATTAAGATTGATTTGCCTGCTGTAAATGATCAATTGTCGGGTATTTGTTTGAGTTCCAGAACAGTCAGGACCAAGTGTAGTTATGCTGTTTTACAAGTTTTGCAAAGTTAACTTTTTAAAGGGAAAGCATCAAGTGTACCTGCTGCAATCACAGTGCAGCCAAAGCAAAACTATTTGCTTTAAAAAAAAAGGCAATAGAAACTGAAAGGAAATCCATTGCTGCCTGAGT
Organism: Scyliorhinus canicula; assembly: GCF_902713615.1. Classification (NCBI taxonomy): domain Eukaryota; kingdom Metazoa; phylum Chordata; class Chondrichthyes; order Carcharhiniformes; family Scyliorhinidae; genus Scyliorhinus; species Scyliorhinus canicula. The sequence goes on from NC_052162.1 coordinate 90,652,138, forward strand.
TCTTTGTAAACTTCAATTTTTTTTCATAATCTTTATTGTCACAAGTAGGCTTACATTAACACTGCAATGAAGTTGTCAAAAGCCCCTAGTCACTACATTCCGGCGCCTGTTCGGGTACACGGAGGGAGAATTCAGAATGTACGAATTACCTAATTGCACGTCTTTCGTGACTTGTGGGAGGAAACTCACGAAGACACAGGAAGAACGTGCGGACTCCCCACAGACAGTGACCCAAGCCGGGAATCGAACCTGGGACATTGTCACTGTGAAGCAACAGTGCTAACCACTGTGCTACCATGCCGCCCATTAAACTCCTGTTGTGTTCCAGGTACTTTGAATCTCCTGGCTTCACCTTCAAGCAATCTCACATCTACCACAGGGTGTACATTTGGAATTTATGGTGTGTCACAGGATGAACAGTATAGTTGCATTGTTAACTCAAGGAGTTTGGAGCCAATTATCCTTAGAATTATGTCAGTCATATTAGTTGACAGAAGATTTTGCAATTAATTTGAGGTACCTCAAGTTAACTCATTTATGGTAAGATAAAATAGAGACCAGTTCACCAAATGATTCAGATGTTTCATCACAAATATCATCAACCGTAATTGTTAATGGATTGTGTAAAGTACTTGGTGTTTAATGGAAAGATTTCATTGGGTTTAACAGATGTCCAACAAAACTGGCCTTTGTGTAGTTGGCTTTTAGCTCCTCCAATTATATTTTGAAATTGAATCCCATCTCCAAAATATTTCAGGGAAATGATTGAAGAAACAATCATTAATAAATAAGGTCAATAGTTAATTCTGTGTTTTTATAATTTTCTAATGTACCATTCAGACATTAGTGTCTGAGCTGAAAACCTCCACAAAGGTTTCTCTGTCCAGCAATGCGGGAATCGGGAAATGCGATCGGGTGGAGAATGGCACATCAGCTGAAAATCAAGACCGGTGCCAGTCGCCTGATGGAATGCCATGCTCCGGTGCCTCAACAGCGGCGTGAATGCGTTCCAGCATGGGTATGCAAATTGTACAGTAAATGCCGTTGGCATATCGTTAACAGGCTCAACCTGGCAATTTCTGTGCACCCCACGATGTTCTGCCTCCGCCAGGAGGCATTACTGATGGCGAGGTTTACTTGTGATCTTTAAAATAGAGAAACAGATGCCGTGGCTGCTTAGGGAGAGTGATGTGGGTACGAAAAGTGTCCAACATTGCTACAGTGTGCTGACAGTTGTGCTGCTGGCAGGGGCCTTCTGCCAGGGCCGGGAGGAGTAGTGGGGGCAGCCAGGCGGTGGGCCGCGCGGCCGGGGTGAATGGGCACGGAACACTATTACCGCAGTCTGCAAGACTGCCATGCAGTTGTGTGACTGCTGGCTGCCCACTGTGAACTTAGTGCCACGGGTCATCTGGGTGCCTCCCCAGGCAGCACGGTAGCACAATTGCTTCACAGCTCCAGGGTGCTAGGTTCAATTCCCGGCTTGGGTCACTGTCACTGTCTGCAAGTTCTCCTCGTGCCTGTATGGGTTTCCTTCGGGTGCTCCAGTTTCCTCCCACAGTCCAAAGATATGCAAGTTAGGTGGATTGGCCATGCTAAATTGCCCTTAGTGTCCAAAAACGTTAGCTGGGGTTACTGGGTTACAGGGATAAAGTGGAGGTGTAGGCTTCGGTCGGGTGATGACTCGTTGGGCCGAATGGCCTCCTTCTGCATTGTAAATTCTATGATCTATCCCCCTAGATACCCCCTGGCCCCAGCTGACCCATCAATGGGATGGGCATGCTCCAGTGCAACGAGTGCCATCTTCTTGGCATTTATCTCAAGAGGGTTGGAATATAAAAGCAGCGATGTGCTACTGAGCCTTTATAAGGCTCTGGTTAGGCCCCATTTGGAGTACTGTGTCCAGTTTTGGGCCCCACATCTCAGGAAGGACATACTGGCACTGGAGCGTGTCCAGCGGAGATTCACACGGATGATCCCTGGAATGGCGGGTCTAACATATGATGAACGGCTGAGGATCCTGGGATTGTATCCATTGGAGTTTAGAAGGTTAAGGGGAGATCTAATAGAAACTTACAAGATAATACATGGCTTAGAAAGGGTGGACGCAAAGAAACTGTTTCCGTTAGGCGAGGAGACGAGGACCCGTGGGCACAGCCTTAGAATTAGAGGGGGTAAATTCAGAACAGAAATGCGGAGACATTTCTTCAGCCAGAGAGTGGTGGGCCTGTGGAATTCATTGCCGCGGAGTGCAGTGGAGGCCGGGATGCTAAATGGCTTCAAGGCAGAGATAGATAAGTTCTTGATGTCGCGAGGAATTAAGGGCTACGGGGAGAATGCTGGTAGGTGGAGTTGAAATGCCCATCAGCCATGATTGAATGGCGGAGTGGACTTGATGGCCGAATGGCCTTACTTCCACTCCTATGTCTTATGGTCTTATGGTCTTATGAGGATGTGTGGGGAGTGGAGTGCCTGTATGCAGCTCCTGTTTGTCAGGTTCTCCAGTGCCAATCCCAACCCTGGCGAATCACACACAGCTTTTGTTGGAATTGCACTAGTTCCACATGGTTCTGGTGCGAGCACATTAGGACATCCTAAATCGCTCCAGGACCAGTGCCGCTTCCAGGGCTGTAGAACTCACACGATTCAGTCCCCCCGTCAGCACTTAGTCTCTGAAACAGAGAATCTGGCCCATTTCCAGTGAAGTAGGAATTCCCCTGAACCTTTTCCAGAATAGATTTTCTCACGTGCCAGCTTTTTATGGGTGATAAAGATGGGATCCGGCTTCTCTCTTCAGTAAGGCCGCAGACATTGTTATGTATGAGTGTGACGTGTTCAGTAAAAGAAGATGGGCGGGATCTTCCGTCCCGCTGCACCCGTTTTCTGGTGCGCCCGTCCCCCACCAGCAGCGGGATTCTCAGTCCCGGCAGCCGACCAATGGGGTTTTCCCATTGAGGGCACCCCCACGTTGTCGGGAATGGGAGGATCCTGTCGACGAAGAATCCAGCCCGATGATTGTGACCTTGAGTAGCATGAAAGCACAGCACAAATTCCATGCATTATGGCTTAATAAAATGCTAACTTACTAATAAAAACGGGCACAATAAACAGAACTTCAAGGGTAAGAAATTGAGCATTCACAGTTGGCTTGAACTGTCACGGGAGAACAACAGCTACAATTTAGAAAGCACCTTTAGTGTAATAAAACATCCCATGGTGCTCCATATGAGCAATGTATAAGGGTCTTTCCTGTTTGTTCCCTGTTTATTCCCGCTTCTTTTATTTTTACTGTTACATTTTTTGATCCATGGATGTTTAATCGACCTGTGACTTTAATCCAAACAGGAAGATCCAGAGGCTGTGCTGTTTTAGACTGGCATCAGTGATGACCCGGATTGATTGATTGATGTGGCTGGTGGCCAATGAATGGGTCGGGGTGATGATCTGCCCAGAAACATGTGTATTGAACCTAATCCCACTGAGATGTTTGTCAGAGTCACATGGCTGGTTTTGCTTTGCTTTCAGCGTGGAGTCTGGAAGAGCAGGCACGAATCTGATATAACCCACTCCAGAAAGCTGCTAAAAGTGGTGAATACTGCATTCTTGAAACCACAGAAAATATGACCGAATTGATCAACAGGAAAGTCATCACAGGTTGTAGACAAAGACAAGGGGCGGATTCCCCATCAGTGGGATCCTCCGCTTCACTGGAAGTGCACCTATGCTTGCAGGTTTCCAAATGGCGTGGGGGTGGCAAGAATTGGGAAACCCCATTGGCCAGCTGTGGGAAATAAGAATCCTGCTCCCGGCGGGGGCTCGCCGCGCTGGAAAACGGGGATGGTGGGATGGAGAATCCCACCCAAGGTTTTACTTTTTCTCCAAAGAGACTGAGAGTGTTTATCTATGTAACCACAGGTACCTGAATGAATATACAGGAAAAACCTTGAACTGAAGGCCGGGATTGAAGCAAAGATACTAAAGAACTTGCAATCTGAAGCAAAGAATCTTCTCCGACCACCCCACCGGATCGGAGAATCGGCGGCTTGAATCCTGCCCCCGCCGGCTGTCGTATTCTCTGGCGCCGAGGTTTTGGCGGGGGCGGGAATCGCGCCGTACCGGTCGGCGGCCACTGGCAGTGCCCCCCCCCCCCCCGGTGATTCTCCGGGCCACGAGAGGCCGATTGCACGCCCGTTTCTGGTGGGTCCCCCCTGCGTAAATCACAACAGGTCCTTACCGGCGGGACCTGGCTCCACGGGCGGCCTGCAGAATCCTCGTGGTGGGGGTGGGGGCGGGGGGGCTGGCGTGGAGGGATCTGGCTCCGGGGGTTGCCCCGACCGTGGCCTGGCCCGCGATCGGGGCCCACCGATCCGAGGGCAGTCCTGTGCCGTGAGGGCACTCTTTCCCTCCACACCCCTGCTGTCAACCTCCGCCAAGGCCGGTGCGGAGAAGAACCCCCCTGCACATGCACTGGGATGCCGCCAGCACACGCTGACGCTCCCGCGCATGCGCCAATTTGCGCCGGCTGGCAGAGGCCCTTCAGCGCTGGTTGGCATGGCGCCAAGCCCTTCCGCGCTGGTTGGCATGGCGCCAAGCACTCCGGCACCGGCCTAGCCTCTGAAGCTGTGGAGGATCCCGCACCTTTGGGCGGCCCGACGCTGGAGTGGTTCACGCCACTCCTCAGCGCCGGAGTGGCCCGCTCCGCTGGTTTGTGGAGAATCCCGCCCCTTAGCGTTTCAATTTTATCTTTTTATTTTTCGCCCTTTCCTTCCCCTCTGTCTGTCTTGTGTGTGGGTAGAGGGTGGTATAACAATAATTGTGTTCAAACTTATAACCCTGGTGACTAATTATTGGGCAACCAAGGGACAAAGAGTTGGGGGTTTTAAATCAGAATTATTGGTTAATTCAATTAAATGTGACTCCGGCCCACAACAGCGCCACTCCCGACGGCCCCGGGTAGATACTCAGGGAGTCCGTCAATAATAGCTAGAGAATTTAGAGGCAGTTTCGCCAGCACTTCAGGTTGGGGGCAGGGTCAAGGGAAATGCCGATTCGGGGGAACCATAGATTTGAGCCAGGGAAGTGGGATGGAAATTTTCAGAGATGGGAGGAGAAAGGAATGAGGACACTTAAAGATTTGTTCCTTGGGGGTCGGTTTGCAGGATTGAAGGAGCTAGGAGCAAAGTATGGGCTGGAGCAGGGGGAAATGTTTAGATACATGCAGGTTCGAGACTTTGCCAGGAAGGAGATACAAAGCTTCCCAGTAGAGCCGGCTTCCACATTGCTGGAGGAGGTGCTGACGCCAGGGGAACTGGAGAAGGGGGTAGTATCGGCAGTTTCGGGGCTATTTTGGAGGAGAAGGCACTGGTAGAAGGGATCAAGGCAAAGTGGGAGGAAGAATTGGGAGAGAGTATGGAGGAGGGGTTCTGGTTTGAGGTGCTCCAGAGGGTGAACACCTCCACCTCGTGTTCGAGGTTGGGACTGGTACAGCAGAAGGTAGTTTATAGAGCACACCTTACAAGGGTGAAGATGAGCCGGCTCTTTGAGGGGGTACAAGATGTGTATGAATGTTGTGGGGGGAGGGGGGAGAGGGTGGGGGAGGGTGGGGGGGGCGGGGAACACATTCATATGTTTCGGTCATGTCGAAAGCCGAAGGATTACTGGAAGGAGGTTTTTAGGTTAATCTCTAAAGTGGTGCACATGAAACTGAACCCGATCCCTCAGGAGGCCATATTCGGGGTGTCGAACCAGCCAGAGTTTGAAATGGGTGCGGAGGCAGATATTGTAGCCTTCGCCTCGTTGAACGCCCGAAGGCGGATCCTGTTAGGGCAGAGATCAACCTCTCCACCCTGGCGTGGCAGGAGGACCTGCTGGAATTCTTGACGCTTGAGAAAGTCAAATTTGAACTCAGGGGAAGGATGGAGTGGTTCTTCAATGCATGGGCGTTATTCATTATGCACTTTCGAGAATTGGATTACATCGAACATTGGAGGGGGCGGGGGGGGGGGAGTGCTGGTCAGGTTGGAGGAGAGGGACTGCATGTGTTAATGGTGATTATGGGTGATTCCTGATTCTCTTTGTCATTTGTTTATGTTAACATGCGGGCTAATGTTTGGGGTTTGGTGGGAGGATGGGATGGTTGATATTGATATGGGGATTGACATTGCATTTGTTACTGACTATTATTTATTGTTGGGTGTAAATTTGGGAGAAAATGTGAAAAAGGAGGAGAATAAAAATATATTTTTTTAAAATGTGACTCCGCTGCACGAGGGGGAAGAATTGACTGTGCACGTGCCCAGGGTAGCGTTAAAACTTTAATACAAAACTAGCCACACAACGAGATATTAGATGTTGACCAAAAATGTAGGCTTTAGGGAGCGTCTTTAAAGGATAAAAATGATGTAGATATAGAATGGGCATTGCCAAGCTTAGGGTCGAGGCAACTGAATGCACAGTCACCATTGGAGCAATAAATAAAATAAGTATTGCTCAAGGGATCAGAATTAGAGGAGTGCAGATATCTCAGTGGGCTGGAGGAGATTACATAGGGTGGGGGGAAGGGGGTGAAGGTGGGGACATGAGGGAAAATGTCCCAGTGAGCCAGTGAGCACAGGGATGAATGAATCTTTAACCATGGGCAGCAGAATGACCTCAAAGTAGAAGCAACAGATGAACTGAGACAGGAGCAAAGTTGGGTGATGTTACGGAGGTGGAAATAGGTGGTCTTATTGTTGGCATGATTGAGGTTAGATTTTCATATTGGGGTAAATTTGACACCAAGGTTGTGAACAGACTGGTTTCATTTCAGTCTGTTGCCAGAGAATTTCTGTATAATGATCCTGGAGTTGTCAGGATTACTCAGTTCTAATTACTTGCCACAGATTATTTCGAGTCTGGTTTCACCCCCTGGTTTCACCCACTGGCTAAGTTGTCTGTCTCAGAAATTCCAGGGCAGAACTTTATGAGACTCTAATACATTCAGATACAGACATTAGCACCCAAATCAGCTTCCATTCATTAAAATTATTGGATGGAAGATCATGCAAATCGCAGATCAGAGACAACAACCTTCATATTCAAATTTCTACACCTACTCCAGTTGTAAGGCTAGAAGCACTAAATTACAATGCAATGCCTGTGATCATCAAAAACAGAGTCGATGATGCATTTTCAGGTGGGCTTGTCAATGATGCATTTTCATTCTACATTTAAACAACTCATTTGATATGAATAACATGTACAGCCCAATGTATGTATGCAGAGTTGAACATACTTTGAACCTCTGGAAATGCTCTGAAAACAGTAGGTTGATCTAGTGGACAAGGTGAACGAGACAAAAGCATAATGAGTTGAAGTAGAGAAACCACAGGAGAAGAACCACAGTGCTCTACACAGTAGAGTAGAAGAAACGGCACCAGGTCTAAGGCTCTGGGTAGACTAGGGAAAGCTTAAGCTTGAACAACTTCGCCATTGATGTGGTAGTATGACTAGAGGAACTACGGTACCTGGGAGTGTGAGCTACCATTGGTGGAGAAGGCTCGCTACTCATTGGCCCAAGTGTTGCTTTCTCATTGGTCAAGATGTAAGGTAGCTCTGCCCAATGAGGCGGGGTATAAGAACCCGTGTTTCCCAGCAGCCATCATTCTTTCTGTACTCAAGCTGACTTCACCTTCCTTTGAAGGGATGAACACAAGATTTCCGGCTGATAGAAGACAATGCCCCAACACAGAGTTTACTGATGGAGAATTAGCGGCCTGGATGTCACTGAGCAACAGCGCCTCAGGTCTTTTTGGAAGGTCATTGTTGACATCTACTGCCTCCTGGTGCAAGATGCCCTTCAAATTGATCAGTTGGGCAGGCATTGTTAGTGGTTGCCAAGATCAATACAACTCTGGATTTGTTCACCATCAACATCTTCCAAGGATTCATTGGTGACATCTGCCAGATTTCATTATCAACTGCCCACAAGTGCATACCCCAGGTAGCTAACCACACTTTTGCCAGATCAAAACTTTCATCCACTTTGCTGATGATGAGGCCAGTCAGAATGAGGGTCTTCAGATTGGTGCAGTAGCTGGATTCCAAAGGAACTACAGGTCATAAATTGTGGCAATCAAGACCCTCTCAGACTAATCAGCAATAGAAGTCAAATAGTCAGCTGGTGTATAACCCCATGAATGTTCTCATGTATGTTGTGTAAAATATCCTGGAAACTGCCATGATGTCTTCATTTTTCACCAGTCACATCTCCCACAGATCTTTGGGCATTCAAACGGAGTTAGTATTGGAGACCAAATTGACCATCTTAAGGACATTTTGATGACATCTGTGAGAAACCCGACCAGTGATGAACAGGAAAGGTACAACAAGATCCATATGAGCACGTGAACAGTCATTAAGCAAGTCATTGGGTTACTGGAGATGTGACTTGTATGCCTAAACAGATCAGCGGATGCTCTTCAGCGCCAGGGTCCCAGGTCTGATTCTCGGCTGGGTCACTGTCTGTGCAGAGTCTGCACGTTCGCCCTGTGTCTGCGTGGGTTTCCTCCGGGTGCTCCGGTTTTCTCCCACAAGCCCCAAAAGACCTGCTTGTTCGATGATTTTGGCATTCTGAATTCTCCCTCTGTGTACCCGAACAGGCGCCGGAATCTCGTGAAGAGGGGTTTTTACAGTAACTTCACTGCAGTGTTAATGTAAGCTGACCTGTGACAACAATAAAGATTATTATTATTATGCACCAGCAAAAGAGTCCACATTAGTAGCGGTTTGAGGAAACAAAATTGCACAGCAGCAAGGATGGAAGCTGCAAAGGGAAGAAGCTAATAACCCATCGACGTCCTGGGAGGAAGAGAAGAAGGAAAAACCTCATGTGGTCAAGTTTCCTTCAGACTTTCAGTTAGCTGTCAGAGATGCTCATGCCAAAATCACTTAAGCATGATTTAGCTCGGCTAAGGCTGTGAAGTCATATGTCACAATGCTGAACCCACTGGGTATCACCCTCTGAGAAGGAATTCCTACTATCAGTAATCCTGCCATCTCATTGACACTTGTTTTGCAATTTTTACTCTATTCAAACCAATTTTATGAACACCGATGGTCACTTGGAGCATGAGAGTCAACAATGGAGATGCATGATAAGCTCTGATGGTAACTCAATAAAAAGCTCTAGAAAGCAGGTCTTGATTTATTTGACTCCAAGTTTATTGTGTTCAGCAATAACTTGAAATGAATGAAATGAAAATCACTTATTGTCACGAGTAGGCTTCAATGAAGTTACTGTGAACAGCCCCTAGTCGCCACATTCCGGTGCCTGTTCGGGGAGGCTGGTACGGGAATTGAACCCACGCTGCTGGCCTTGTTCTGCATTGCAAGCCAGCTGCGCTCAACCATCCCTAACTTCTTCAATAACATTACAATACTACCTGTATCCCCTTTTTATTTGGTGCAGTCTATTAAACAATTTAAACGCCAATTCCATCTTAAGTAGTAGGGAGCAATAACTCTTTCTGAATGGCCTGGCTAGCAGGGCCGCGGAGTGCTTCTTGCAGCTCTGGCTGCGGATACGGGGCCCTGCACTTCCGTTCGGGAGTCCGTCCATATGGGACATGGTGAACTCGGACCTAAAATTCAAGCTCCCACCCGAGCTCCCGTGCACCCACGGATCGGTGCTGCCCGATCGCCCCCCTGACCATCCATGAGGCCCCCCCCCCCCCGGTGAAATATCCCCCCGGTGAAGGATCCCTCCCGGTGAAGGATCCTCCCGCCTCCCTCCACCAGGGCGGCCACAGACTGAGTCCGCAGCCGCCACCGGCTGTTCCCGACAGGCAGAATGTGGTTAGAACAATGACGTCGGGAATACGGATTCACAAACCCTCGGTGAATCACGGGGGGGGTGGGGGGGGGGACCTCTGTCAATGGCCTCCTACCTGCGTCGCGAAGACGGCACACGCGGGATTCGCTGCGATTTTTCGGGGACCAGAGAATCGCAGGAGCGGCATCGGACCGGATTTCGTCGTTGACGTCCATTCTCCGCCCCCGCGCCAATTGCGATTTTCCCGCGGAGGTTCGGCAATCCCGCCCATGATTCTGTTTGACCTTTGTTTTTATTTCTTACCTGGGGCTGGATTCTCCATCGTCGGGATGCTCCATTTTACCGGCAGCCCGACGGCGTGGGGCTGCCCCACAATGGGAAACCCCATTGACCAGCCGGTGAAATGGAGCATTCCTACGGCGTGTGCACCAGAAATCTGGCCGGGCGAGACGGAGAATCCCACCCCTGGTCTTTTGGTTCTCGTGTCGTCAGTTCATTGCTTCAATCTCCACCATTGAAAATACATCCGTAGGGTGAAAGATCTGTCTTCTTTCTCAACTCGACACAATATGCTGGTGTCTGCTTTGCCTTTGCCAAGAATTTACAACCTCAATGATTGAACTTCACCCATTTCCTTTCACCTTTACCAGTATGCCTGTCATTCTACAAGGGCAATGCCACCTAGTGGGCAAAGTTAGAAACCAGCCCGAAAACCTGCACAGCAGACTTCAGATGAGGGGCGGGATTCTCCAACCCCCCGCCAGGTCGGAGAATCGGCAGGGGGCGGCGTAAATCTCGCCCCCGTCGGCTGCCGAGTTCTCCGGCGCCGGAGATTCGGCGGGTGCGGGAATCGTGCCGTGCCAGTCGGCGGCCGCTCGCAGCTGCCCCCCCCGGCGATTCTCCAACCCTCGATGGGCTGAAGTCCCGCTCGTTCTATGCAGGTCCAGCCAGCATAAATTGGACTAGGTCTCTTACCGGCGGGACCTGGCAGCGTGGGTGGGCTCCAGGATCCTGGGGGAGGGGCGCGGGGCGCGGGCCGATCTGGCCCCGGGGGTGCCCCCACGGTGGCATGGCCGGCGATCGGGGCCCACCGATCCGCGGGCGGGTCTGTGCCGTGGGGGCACTCTTTCCCTCCGTGCCGGCTGTGTAAGCCTCCGTGATGGCTGGCGCGAAGGTGAACCCCCCACCCCGCGCATGCGCGGACCCATGTCGGCTGGCATAGTCCCTTCGGCCACGGCTGGCGCAGCACCAAAGGCCTTCCAGGCCGGCCGGCGGGGCGCAAACCACTCCAGCGCCGGTCTAGCCCCTGAAGGTGTGGAGGATTCCGCACCTTTGGGGCGGCTCGACGCCGGAGCGGTTCACGCCACTCCGTCCCGCCGGGATCCCCCGCCCCACCGGGTAAGGGAGAATCCCGCCCGAGGTGTAATTGATGGTCATCAACAATAGTGTAACTTTGATAGCATGACACACATTGAGGAGTACAATCTTAATATATTACTGATTGTGCTCCTCTGCCAGTGCATATGAAAATCGCTAATTGTCCCAAGTAGGCTTTAAATGAAGTTACGGTGAAAAGCCCCGAGTCGCCACATTCCGGCACCTTTTCGGGGAGGCTGGTACGGGAATATGGCAAATTGGAAATACGATCCAACAGAGGCCGTGCGTGTGCATGAGAGAGAGCAGCACCTGATAAATTGCACCGATTACATTTGTTTTTGTAACTTTCTATTTTGTATTCCATGAGCTTCTGAAAACTCTGGGGCGATGGTGGTGTTGTGGTAATTCACTGAACTAGTCATCCTCAGGCTCTGGGGACAAGGGTTCAAATCACACCATGGCAGCAACTGGAATTTAACTTCAATTAATAAATGATGTAAAACCCATCTGGTTCACTAATGTCTGTCAGGAAATCTGCTATCTTTACCTGGCCTGGCCTGCATGAGATTCCAAGCCCTTAGGCTGACTCTTAAATAGAACCGTGCAGCACAGTACAGGCCCTTCGGCCCACGATGTTGTGCCGAACTAGTCTGAAACTAAGATCAAATCAACCTACTCCCAATCATTCTAATGCACTCCAGATGCCTATCCAATAACCGCTTGAAAGCTCCTAAAGTGTCCGAATCCAGTATCATAGCTGGGAGTGTGTTCCACGCCCCAACCACTCTCTGAGTAAAGAACCTACCTCTGACATCCCTCCTATATCTTCCACCATGAACCCTATAGTTATGCCCCCTTGTAACAGCTGCATCCACCCGAGGATAAAGTCGCTGAACGTCCACTCTATCTATCCCTCTCATCATCTTATCCACCTCAATTAAGTCACCTCTCATCCTCCTTCGCTCCAATGAGAAAAGCCCCAGCTCCCTGAAATGGCCAAGAAAGCCACTCCCGTGAGGTGGCACAGTGGTTAGCACTGCTGCCTCACGTCACCAGGGACCCTGGTTCAATTCTGGCCTTGAGTGACTATATGGAGTTTGCACATTCTCCCCGTGTCTGCGTAGGTTTTTTTTTTACAGGTGCCAGTCTTCCTCCCACAGTGCACATACAGGTTGGTTGGATTGGCCATGTTAAATTTCCCCTTAGTGTCCAAAGATGTGCAGGTTAGGTGGGGAAGTGGGCCTTGATGGGGCGCTCCTTCAGAGCGTCGGTGCAGACTCAATAGGCTGAACTGCTTCCTTCTGCACTGTAGAGAGGCAATTAGGGGTGGGCAACAAACACTGGCCTTGCTGGCGACACACATCCTGTGAGAGAAAGGAATTCAGCAGACTTTGTGATATGTTCATTACAAGTTTTATAAGAACATGGAAGGTTACATCAACTAAATTACACGGGTCAGTGACCCTTGGCTCAGGGACCTAACTACACTGGAGAGTGATCTGAGGTCTGGCAGCAGAGGGATTTGTCTCGGTTCCAGCAGCACATTAGTTGGTTCTAAGACATTATGAACTCTGGGATCTGGTTATTTCAAGGACAAAGGCGGCAGGTCTTGGAATTTACAACACCGGAATAAGAATTTTATAATAATCTTTATTGTCACAAGTAGGCTTACATTGACACTGTAAATAAGTTACTGTGGAAAGCCCTCAGTTGCCACTCTCCGGCTCCTGTCCGGGTACACACAGGGGGAATTCAGAATGTCCAATTCACCTTACAGCACTTCTTTTCGGAGCACCCGGAGGAAACCCACGCAGACACGGGGAGAATGTGCAGACTCCGCACAGACAGTGACCCAAGCCGAGAATCGAACCTCGTTGACCCTGGAGCTGTGAAGCAACAGTGCTAACCACTGTGCTACTGTGTTATTCTATATGTGGTGAAAATGTGAAGTGATGCATCACACCTAGGATAATAATTCTGGGTTAAGGAAACCTGCTTATGGGATAATGAAGGAGAGGAGTCCTCAGAACAGAAGTGTGAACATCTGGAGAGGGGAGCCTTGAGGAAATGAGACTGGTGGGGGTGGGGGGGGGGAGGCGCGTTTTGGCGCATTAGAACATAGAACATAGAACAGTACAGCACAGAACAGGCCCTTCGGCCCTCAATGTTGTGCCGAGCCATGATCACCCCACTCAAACCCACGTATCCACCCTATACCCGTAACCCAACAACCCCCGCCTTAACCTTACTTTTATTAGGACACTACGGGAAATTTTGCATGGCCAATCCACCTAACCCGCACATCTTTGGACTGTGGGAGGAAACCGGAGCACCCGGAGGAAACCCACGCACACAGGGGGAGGACGTGCAGACTCCACACAGACAGTGACCCAGCCGGGAATCGAACCTGGGACCCTGGAGCTGTGACGCATTTATGCTAACCACCATGCTACCGTGCTGCCCCTATTGATGGATGAGGAGTGGATGAGGTGTGGGATCCAACAGTATAGAGGTTGCTGGGACCCTGAAGTATTGGAAGTTGCTGGGACTTGTCAGTGTTTGGAACTGCAAGGATGCCATTGTATCGAGTTTGACTGTTGCTGGGATCCTGCCGAATTCGGTGAGTCGGGTCTTAGTCTGTGGGAGAGAGTGGCCCAGGAGAATGGGATTCAACGTGTCAAACACTCCTCTTGAACTATTAATTCCCAGCATTCCATCATGTTCCCAAAAGCCAGCTTTCACCTCTGATCCATGTGAAGCTTGGACTGTGGTCTGTGCTCCCTCAAGACTTACCCATAAGTTCCTGCCGTTATGTTTCTACTTTTGGAAGCAGCCTGGCCTTTGAACAAAAAGATGTGGGTTCAAGTCCCTCTCAGAGACTTGGATACATGAACAGGGCAGACAACTCAATACTGAGGGTTACAGTTGCCATCTTTACGTGAGACATTACAATAAACCTCCGTCTGTCTCTGAGGTAGATATTTAAAAATACAATTGCAAAAATATTATTTGAAAGGACAGTGGAGTTCATCCTGATGTGCTCTGGCCTCAGGTGGCAGTTAGTCACTTGGTTCATCATTCAATGGTGGAGGCAGGTTCGATCCAGGCGTCCAAGAGGGCATTCGATAATTATTTGAATCAAAGCAAAGATTCAGAGGTATGGGGAAAAGACAGGGGAATGGCACTCAATTATGATGGGTGTTTGATGGGCCAGTGCAGGCAGGATGGGCCAAATGGCCTCCTTCTGGGCTGCAACAACTCTGTGAATCAATCTCTAGGTCCAGATTCCCCACAGCCAACACCATTATACTCTTGCCTCCCCCGCGGCCATGATACCGAGGAAGTGCAGCTGATGTATGAAGGTCTACCACTCGAACAAAGAGTTGGCAATGAAGAAATAAGAAATAAAATTGAAAGAAGGTAAAACAGTTGGATGCTTTTTGGATCGGCAGGTGGTATGCAATTATGATGTTCCCAACCTTTCGTACTAGGACCCCTGGTACTTTTGATGTACATTAATAACTGAACTTGGGGATACAGGGTATATTTTGAAATCTGGAAATGACATGGAACTTGAGGGTGTGATTTACCAACCACCCCGCCGCGTGTTTTTCGGTGTTGGAGGAAGCCCATCAATGGGATATACCGACCCCGCCATTGTCATTGGGATTTCCCGGTGACCACACCCCTCATTGCCAGAAAACCCGTGCGCCTGCGTGGGACCGGAATACCACGCTGGCCTCAACAGCTGGTAGATCGTGCCCTGAATGTGTAATAAACACTGAGGAAGATAGTAATAGACTTCATTCATTACTTAAAGGGGACAGAGGCAGACAGGTGGAGTGGGTAACACATGGCAAATGAGGTGATACATTTTGGGAGCGGAAATGTGGAGAGACATTAAAGTTGAACCATTTAATATGTAAAGCGATTGTAATAAGAGCGAAATATTGGAGTGTTTGTGTACAAACCTTTGAAGTTGGTGGACACAGGAACAAAGCAGTTAGTGAAAGAATTAGGATCCTTGATTTTATAAATAGTGGCAGAGTTCAAAAGCCACAAAGCTATGCTGAACCTGTAGAGGTAATATTAGCTTTGCCCGAGTTAGAACATTGTGGCCAAATCTGGGCACCGATTTTCAGAAGGATGGGAAGGCTTTGTACAGAGTTCAGGAGAGATGTAGGGTGTGATTCAAACACCGCGTTACGCCCGCCGTGGATCTGGGTAAATAGCAGAAAAGACCAAAATTGGGATTGACACCCTTTGTAATTCACCTGGCCCACTCCTGATGCCGAGTTTTGGATCTCGCCCAAAAATGGCGAGAATATCATTAACCCACATTTGCATTAACTTCAATCCCCATAGCGAGATTGAAGTTGAATGCAGCGGCCTCCCGGGAATTACCCGACTCCCCAGTGGGAAGTCACGCGGGCTCCGTTTAATACTCAGTTTTAGCATTGGGTTGAGTTGGGTTGGGGAGTTAACAAACAACATGAAGGATTCTTTGCCGAGGTTGCTGAGTTTTTCCAGCACTTTCTATTGTGATCGCTGATATCCCATAGCTGGACGGAGCATTGTACACCATTCTGGTCACCACATTACAGGAAGGATGTGATTGCACTCGAGAGAGAGTGCAGAGGAGATTCACCAGGATGTTGTCTGGGCTGGATCATTTCAGCTAGGAAGACAGGCTGGATAGGCTTGGGGTCGTTTTCCTTAGAGCAGAGAAGGCTGACGGCGGGGTGGGGGGTGGGGGGGGGGGGGGGCACCTGACTGAGGTGTATAAAATTATGAAGGACATAGATTGGGCGGATAGGAAGTGACGTTTCCACTTTGTAGAGGGCTCACTAACCAGGGGGCCCAGTAAGAAGTCTTACAACACCAGGTTAAAGTCCAAGTCTAACCTTGACTAACCTAACCTCACTAACCAGGGGGCATAGATTTAAGATCATGGGCAGGAGATTTTAGAGGGATTTCAGAGGAAACGTTCACCTGGAGGGAGGCAGAAAGCTGGAACTCACTGCTTGAAAGGATGGTAGCGATGGGAACCCTCACAACATTGAAATAAATATTACGATGAGCACTTGAAACGCCTTAGCATACAAGGCTACGGACGGGGCGGCATGTGGCGCAGTGGTTAGCACTAAGACTGCGGGGCTGAGGACCCGGGTTCGGATCCCGGCCCCTGGTCACTGTCCGTGTGGAGTTTGCACATTCTCCCCATGTCTGCGTGGGTTTCACCCCCACAACCCAGGTCAGGTGGATTGGCCATGTTAAATTGCCCCTTAATTGGAAAAAAAATTATTGGGTACTCTAAATTCATTAAAAAAAATAAATCAATGTTACGAACCAAGTGCTGGAACACTGGAACATGGGATTAGAATAGATAGGTGCTTGCTGGGTGGCACAAACACGATGGGCTGAAAGGCCTCTTTCTGTGCTGTAAAATGCTATGACTCTAAAAGCGTGAAGCTGGCTCAATGGCTGCTGAGGGAAAGTGAGGAGGTGAGTAGCCATTTCCATTTTCCAGCATGCAGCTCAAGGGCACCGGAGTTGCTGGCCCAGACTTGTTAGTTGTGAGGGAACTTCACACTCAATTCTCAAGTGTCTACTCCAGGGCACACATGCCATGCCTCTGAGGATGACTACAGCATCTCAAGGAAAGTTGGAAGCTTGAACAGTAGGCCTGAACTCAGTGTCAGCACCATAGAGGCAGCTGCCAACAAACAAACACTTAAGAGCAAGGCTTCATCACTGGGAATCTTCTTGTGGCCAAAGGGTAAGTGTGTGGCTCAGGGAGATGCACCTAAGCATCCTAAGCATGGTCTCCCCAATGTTCCGGGCAGAGGTCTTGGTCTAGGGCTCCTGATGTGACCGGGGAAGAATGCGCAGAGCAAGGTTTGCCAGCACAACTGGCTTGCTGGATGGCACTGTGAGAGACGGCAGAATGGCCACGTTTAGGGTTGGGGGTTTGTGGTGGAGTTGGAAGGTGGAGCTTGTGGGATTTGAGATGGAAGCCCAAACTGATTTTCGGTCTCTCAAATTCTTTACAGATATCAAAATGGATGTGTTGTCGGGACCGCAGAGGATGCCCTCGTGTTGCTGGTGGTTGGAAGACACAGGTTGGAGTCAACACCCCATGTCCAGGAGGCTGCTGTACACCCTGAAGGCCCGGAAGCCTATCAGGTAGAGCAAGAACCCAGAAGATGGCCCAAGGTGCATAGGCATCATTGTTCTTTCGATGAGATTATGGACAGCTTGTGCCGCAGGAAACTCCATCTCAACAAAAAGAGAATATGACACCTGTTCCACTGGCTCGCAGACATGTCAGCCGGTGAAGAAGGAGGAGGACACCCAGTCCCAGTGGCTGTGAATGTCACGGCAGCCCTGGACTTTGATGCAACCAGCTCGGATTTGTGTGTGCATTTCTTAAGCTACAGCCCATAGGTGCATCCTGGAGGTCACAAATACCCAGGCAACAGATTTTACCACCTTCAACCTGGGCGAGGCCCACCAAGCTGCACGGGCTGCAGGATTGATGCCCTTGGTGGACGTTCTTTGGAGGGACAGGAGTCGCAGGGCCCACGGCGTATTACTGTGCAGCATGTGTTGCCATGCCTCACAATTGTTCCCTTGAGATAAGCCGGTGTCAGAAGGGGTGGATGGGAGGGGGAAGGGAATTCAGAAGAGACCGATGTTGTCACCTAAGTGGCAGGCTCCAGGATGGCCTCCAGTGCATCCACTTCCCTGACAATGCCTGGAGGACCCTGTGGGGGTAGCTTGAGTAAGCACCAGAGACCTCTACGTCATTTGGCTCTGCCAGACCTGGCAGTTCTCTGTTGTCTGCACCGTGGTGTCAACGCCAGTGACTGGGCCATGCTCTGGAGTGACTCGGCAATGTCCATTTCCATCTGGGTCATGTCTCTCACCAACTGCGACATGCTCTGGAGTGCCTCGGAACTGTCCACTTGCACCTGGGACAAATCCCTCAGTGACTGGGATAAGATGCTGCGGCCCTCAGCCACCGTCGTCACAGACCAAGCCATGACTTGAGCCCGGCCTCATCAAATGGAGATCCTGTGACACAATGGATATATGGTCAGTGAGAGGGAAGGATCATGTTGTCTGACATGAACAATTCACTTGAGGCAGATCATCTGTGTGAAGGGCAGTGGATCCTAACCTCTGTTACCTCTGCAGACCAGCCTCGATGTCATAGAATCAATGGGCGGGATTCTCCGACCCCCTGCCGGGTCAGGAGAATCGGCGGGGGGCTTTGGGGCGGCCCGACGCCGGAGTGGATCACGCCACTCCTTCCTGCCGGAGTTGCCCGCCCTACCGATTCCCGCAGAATCCTGCCCATAGAATCTACAGCGCAGAAGGAGGCCATTCAGCCCATCGAGTCTGGACTGGCCATTGGAACGAGCACCCCATTTAAGCCCACACATCCAACCTATCCCGTAACCCAATAACCCCACCCACCCTTTTTGAACACGAAGCGCAATTTAGTATGGCCAATCCACCTAACCTTCACGTCTTTGGATTCGGGGAGGAAACTGGAGCACCCGGAGGAAATCCAGGCAGCCATGGGGAGAACGTGCAGATTACCCAACAGGAAATGGAATCTGGGATCCTGGAGCTGTAAAGCAATTGTGCTAACCACTGTGCTACTGTGCTGTCCACTCTCCTACTGTGCTGCCCACTCTCCTCAGTCAACCCCGCAGGCTCCAGGGCCCGTTCCTCAGAGGGTGTGAGGACTCAGATATCTGGGGCTCTGACCCCACCTTGGCTCTTTTCTTCTTATTATGGGCTATCTTCTTTCGGGACAAAGGGTGGACATAATGAGCCGGATGCTTGATGGGTCAGGGGGGTCTACAGCAGGTGGCATGTGTGGGCACCGCACCTAGACATGAAGGGGTTGTGCTGGCGAGTGCCAGAGAATTCAAACGAACAGGAACGAAGATCGGATTTGAGGAGGGTGTGAGGTATCAGCCACTGATCTGTACGGGGTGGGGTTTTGGGAATTTGCGGGGTGGCAGATGGAAATGATGTCAGGCGAGAGGTGGAAATTTACCCTTGCATCTTGGTTTGGGTCGTTGGTCTTCTTCCAACTTCACACTGACAGCCGCTGCCAACAGGATGTCCCGCCTCGCATCCACAGCGCCGCGAAACCTGGCCAGGTTGGCATCTCCAAAGGGAGCAGCCAGTCTGCGCACTGCCGTGTGTTGATCGGAAGTGAGTCGTGAGGGAGCTGCGGCGAGCTGCTTTTCGGATGCTGCTCGGCCAATGGATCGTACCCTTAAAATGTTCTGTTTGAATTCCTCCACTGTTTATATAAATTAGTTATGTGGCAGAATGTGTGACTCCACGGCACCACCTACAGGCTTGTCAGGTATTAGGACAATTGCTGAGCTCGGATAGCTCAACCTCTCCTTGCAGTTCCAGGTGGTGCTGGTCTGCAAAAGATGACTTGAGGAGGATGATGTTGAAGTTTTCTTGAGAATACTTGAGCAGAGAGCGAACTGGAGTTCCTAGTCACGGGAACAGTGGGCTGGAATTATTGCCCCGCAAGTCCCAGAAGGCTTATTATGACCAAGAGGAGAAAATGGCTGAGGATTGTGAGGTGCTGAAGAAAGACCCTAGCACGCCTAGGAGGAATGACTCAGCACTTCCATGCCTGACTATACTAAGAAGATAAAGAACCCCAGATGTTTGATCTCATACACGTGGCCCCAGAAGTAGTTGGAACTAGAGGAACTCCACCCTGGACATGTGGTGGAAAGAGTCGGAGCTTTCCCAGAATCTTTGGACATAAGGAGAGTGGTTAGCCAAGAGAAGCCCCAGCCAGTGGATCAAGAAGTGGAACTCATCGAGCAACAGCAGGCAACAGAGTTACCAATGAAGGCAGGACAAATGGAGAAATCAAATGTGATGAAGTCTGTGACACACTTGTTTAGGTTGGCCGCTGAGTTCTTGAATATGGACCAGTCCACTGACTCCAAGCAGTCACGTAGGAACTCTTCTGCTGCTTTGGGCCAGCACTATATGAACTTCTTAACCGGATTCTCCCACTTAAATTTCTGCCTGTGTGCGGGAGAAGGAACATCGTCTTATGCACCAATTTACCGAAGGGCGGTTGGGGGATGGGTCAGTAGGCGCCCTTCATGTTTGTATAGCCATAGGCAAGGATGTTGCCGCCCCTGGTGGGACAGGAGATGTATTGGCTGTACATTCTTTAGGTTGGCTTGGTTGAAGTCCCGGGCCATGATGAACAAAGCCTCTGGGTATTCTGCAATTCATAGCGGTGTACAATTCATCAAGCGCCCTCCTCACGGGAACAGATTCGGTGGATTTCTATGACAGCAAAATTGGCACTGCTCCCGGAGCAATTCAGGAACCGTTAATGGGCTCGCACTGGCGCCACTGTAGAACACAAGGAATTCCACTGAAAAATAGTGTGGATTTGCTGGGGTCGGGATTGGCACTCGAGAGGTTGACAAGCTGCAGCCGCACATTAGCACTCCACTCCTCATAGCCACTCATCCCAGCTAACCAGATGGCACTGCTTACGGTGGAGCACGTCCTTTCCGTCGATGAGTTGGCTGGGGCCAGAGGGTACGTCGGAGGGTGACCAGGGGGGACACCCATATAGCCCATGACACTAAGTTCACAGTGGGTGGTCAGCGGCAATGGTGTTCCATGGCGGCCCCCGGCTACTCCCCCAGCCGTGGCAGAATCTCCCCGCCAGCGGCACAGCAGTCAGCACAATATGATGATGATGTGGGATACTTTCCATACCCCCTCTCTCGCTCATCAGCCAGATGTGAAATTTGCCTTCGGTAATTTCTTCTGGCGGAGGCAGAGCATCACAGAGGTCACGGAGAATACCAGGTCAGACCCGCGAGTGATATGCGAAAGGAGTTCACTGTCAGTGCAGAGGAGAATGCATTGACGCCGCTGTTGAGGCCCCAAGCATGGCATTCTGTCGGGTGCCCAGCGTCGGCCATGATCTTGGCCTCACTGTCGATTCTCCGCCCAGTCACCTTTCCCAATTCCGGCAACGGCCAACGGAGAACCCCGCCCAAATGACGAATGCTGGCCCCTGTCTCTACTCATCTTCTCCCCAGGGCATCCCAAGAAATCTTAACAAAATCCCATCAGACCACTCCTTGCAAACATAAAGATGGCTTGAAAGAATGACAATATCGCTTTTACGGCATCTTAATTGCACCTTTTGCAGTCACAAAGTCCGTCTGTCTTTTAAACCAGGATGTAAGAAAGAATACTCCAGCAGCAAATCCATGCACACCCTAACCCAGGCTTTTAAAGTATTTATGCACCAGATGTGTGTAATACAATATATATACCAGTTTCGTACATTCATTACAAAGGCTCCTTGCCAAAGAGGATAACACATCATGAGATGGGATTTCATGGAGGGTG
This sequence comes from Scyliorhinus canicula, assembly GCF_902713615.1. NCBI lineage: Eukaryota > Metazoa > Chordata > Chondrichthyes > Carcharhiniformes > Scyliorhinidae > Scyliorhinus > Scyliorhinus canicula. The sequence continues at coordinate 90,673,766 of NC_052162.1, forward strand.
GGCTGTCAGGAAAATGCAGGCAGACGGGGTTTTGGTTGGCCTGTCGGAGAGTGGGGGATGATATGAGAAGTATGGGGCAGTAGTGATGCCAGGGGCACAGAGCAGGCCACTCACCAAGCTGCTCTGAGAAGGTTGATCATCTTCTTTCAGCATTGGATGCTGGTCCTCCTGGTGAGGCACTGACAGCCTCTGCCACCTCATCCCAGACGCTGTTGAGAATGGCGGGCTTGAGTCTTCACCCAGCCGTGAGGATGAGAGTGTCCCTCCTCTCCTCAATGGCATCCAGCATTCTGTTGATTCCGACTTCTGGTACCTTGGAGCAGGTCTACGTGCTGCCATCTTCTTGGCTGGAATGGCAGTCTGTGGTGAGTGGAGCACTTAAAAGCTGCTCCAGCTTGTCAGGATTTTAACTAGACTCCCGACCCCAGCGAATCAGCTGTCTGCGGGGCCAGGAATTACTTGGGCTGCATGTGAGCAGTGTGCTGGCCCATTTGCATGGCCTGAATTTCTCCTGGCCGGTGGCCGGTGCTCCTAGCAGAGTGTGAAGTTCCTGGAGACGGCACTTAGTTTCTGAAACGGAGAATCCAGCCTCCTTTCTGTCTCTTTTCTCAGCAATACCCAAATTCCCCTTTCTCTTTTAGCACAACCAAAACAGACTTCACAGATGGACTATACATGGTTCTTTAAGTAGATGTTCATTTCTGCAGCTCTGAAGCTAGGCACTGTATTGTTGGCCACATTAAAACCTTATGTTGAAGACAAGGTGGAAAAACACAACAATTTCATAAACCTCATAATTGCAATACCTTTCTGTTTTGTCTCTTGTTTTTCGCTCTCTCTTAATTCAATCCTTCGCTACTTTTCTCGGTTTCTTCTCCTGTACCTGGTTTGACATTAACTTCAACAAAGACTTTCTTCTCAGTCTTTCCACTGTTTATTTTACAGTCCTTCACTTTGATGGCTAAGGTGAAACCCCATTATTTCCCCTGTTCTCGCAGGTGCTTGGTTCCCCCCCGCCTCCTTTGTACCAAAAGCAACTCACACCTTCAGCAGGTTAGTGGACAGAGCATTTTGAACTGAAGAACATGTTAACCTATGGTAGACACTACTACATGGCCTCCTGCTGAAAACTCTGGCCCAATTATTCATCTAAAGTTTCTGTAGAATGGAGGAATTACCTGGTGCTGAATGCGTAGTAACCAAAGAAAGATGCGTGATCAAACATCATTGGAGGGATTGTCCTTCCCCTCTGTGGTGTGTTCTGCAGCAACAGACAGCAGCTCGCCAGCGGCCGGCGGCAAGATCATCTGGATCCTCGCCACCGCAAAACCCGCGGCGGGGTGCGCCGTCGGCGGTCAGTAAGATTCCACCAGCGTGAATGGTCAGAACATAGTGCCCCATGCTTCTTAGAAAAGAACCGAACTCTGGAGGCAAGGTTCGAGTAAGAAATATTTGCCAGGATGGTCCGTGTAATAGCCCATTTATTCATTTACTGTTATCTATTTACTGTTATCCATTTGTCAGTCCTGGCCGCCTCTCAGACTGACAGAAAGGATTCCCTGACATTATTCTGAGGAAGGGCAAGGAAGATCTTGAGAGTGTCCTGGCCAATATTTATTCCTTTGGTTCCCTGCCCTGAATTTCCTCTTCCATTTCTGTAAGCCAGGTAAAGGAATCTCCAAACGTTGCCCAGACCCTTCGAAGAGCCGAACAACAGAACTTCTTACACCGAGAGCAATTAGTCAGTGTTCAAGGACCAGTTGCCTCGCTCCACATTCTTGTGCTTTTCTCCCTCATGTTCATTGGGGCCGACTCAGGGGTTAGGCTTTATCAGACCAGAACTTGTGTTCTCTGTTCGTATCTCTGCAATAAACCTACAGAGCTGCTGGTGACTTCACTAGAATGATGATTTATTGATGTACATGTGGTTAAGTAACAATCAGAATTTCCAAAAAGACCAAGTTATCATAGAGTTACATTAGACTCTCCTGGAACTACCCTTATGTGCGACTGTCCTTGTGTACACCTTGCAGCCTTCTGCTGGTAGCCAGATACCTGACTGATCTCTGACGCCACCTGCTGGTGGGAGGTCACACTGCTGAGCACATGTAATATTATCTACAGGCATATCACCACAGAACTAAAAGTACAGCTTTTACCCACAGAAACCTTATCCACTCTTCAAGATCATTTATGTTGACTGTAAAGATGCATTCCTCACACAGAGCAGGACAAGACCCTTGCTCCAATGAAAAAGGAGTCTGTGTGGTTCAAAAGGTCTAGCTGTTCCACGGCGGCACAGTGGCACAGTGGTTATCACAGTGCCAGGGACCCGTGTTGAATTCCGGCCTTGGATGACTGCCTGTGTGGAGTTTGCACTTTCTCCCCCATGTCCATGTGGGTTTCCTCCGGGTGCTCCGGTCTCCTCCCATAGTCCAAAGATGTGCAGGTGAGGTGATTGGCCATGATAAAATTGCCCCTAATTGTCCAGAGATGTGTAGGTTAGGTGAGATTACGGGGATAGGATGGGGGAGTGGCTCCAGGTAGGGTGCTCTTTCAGTGGGTCTGTGCAGACTCGATGAGCTGAATGGCCTTCTGCACTGTGAGAATTCTAATTAAATCACTGATCAATGAGGTTACCCCAATATCAAAGTCGCTCCCTTCACCACCGCAGGAAAATAGGATCTGACAGAAATGGGGGCACAACGACTGGATCAAAGTCCTGTCACATTTTTTAAAGGTCCCTAAAATCTTCTTGATTCTGCAGATATCCAGCACTCTGTTCCAGTGACACTGAGACTCTCTGTTCCAGTGACACTGAGACTCTCTGTTCCAGTTACAGTGAGACTCTCTGTTCCAGTGACACTGAGACTCTCTGTTCCAGTGACACTGAGCCTCTCTGTTCCAGTGACACTGGGACTCTCTGTTCCAGTTACACTGAGACTCTCTGTTCCACTTACACTGAGACTCTCTGTTCCAGTGACACTGAGACTCTGTTCCAGTGACACTGAGACTCTCTGTTCCACTTACACTGAGACTCTCTGTTCCAGTGACACTGAGACTCTCTGTTCCACTTACACTGAGACTCTCTGTTCCAGTGACACTGAGACTCTCTGTTCCAGTGACACTGAGACACTCTGTTCAGTGACATTGAGACTCTCTGTTCCAGTGACACTGAGACACTGTGTTCCAGTGACACTGAGACTCTCTGTTCCAGTGACACTGAGACACTGTGTTCCAGTGACACTGAGACTCTCTGTTCCAGTGACACTGAGACTCTCTGTTCCAGTGACACTGAGATTCTCTGTTCCAGTGACACTGAGACTCACTGTTCCTGTGACACTGAGACTCTCTGTTCCAGTGACACTGAGACTCTCTGTTCCAGTGACACTGAGACTCTCTGTTCCAGTGACACTGAGACTCTCTGATCCAGTGACACTGAGACTCTCTGTTCCAGTGACACTGAGACACTCTGTTCAGTGACATTGAGACTCTCTGTTCCAGTGACACTGAGACCCTCTGTTCCAGTGACACTGAGATTCTCTGTTCCAGTGACACTGAGATTCTCTGTTCCAGTGACACTGAGACTCTCTGTTCCAGTGACACTGAGATTCTCTGTTCCAGTGACATTGAGACTCTCTGTTCCAGTGACACTGAGACACTGTGTTCCAGTGACACTGAGACTCTCTGTTCCAGTGACACTGAGACTCTCTGTTCCAGTGACACTGAGATTCTCTGTTCCAGTGACACTGAGACTCTCTGTTCCAGTGACACTGAGATTCTCTGTTCCAGTGACACTGAGACTCTCTGTTCCAGTGACACTGAGACTCTCTGTTCCAGTGACACTGAGACTCTCTGTTCCAGTGGCACTGAGACTCTCTGTTCCAGTTACACTGAGAGTATGTGTTCCAGTGACACTGGGCATGATTTACTGGCCGCTTTGAGCTTAAGCATGAGATCACAAGGCCAGAAAATTGCGGCGGAGGCGAAAATCGAGAACCGCGATGATCGGCGATCTGTTTGCGATTTAACCAACCCGATCCCATTGGTGAAATCACGGATCCCACCGTACTGGAGTAACAAACCAATAATCACCACTTTAGCCCAATCTCCCTACAATTAATGGGAGCGACCCCCTCACCCATCTAATCCCCCCCCCCCCTCCCGTGGTATAACGGCCTCCCCAACATGTGGTGCCAATTAGAACTCGTTTTTGAAAAATGTGCAACTGGTGAAAGGGCTGCTGTGGGGTCCCAAGGAGGAGGTAGCCATCTTCACTTCCAGGCAATGAAACTGGGAGCACTGGGGTTTCTGCCCGGCTCGGAGGGGTGTGGCTAGCCCCCGGGGGAGAAAGTGAAAACTCCACACAATCGGGATCGGGGAGGGGAAGGGGGAGGGTGGGCAGTAAAGATGCGGGGAATACTGGGGAGACGTGGGGGTGGAGAGACATCCGGGACCTACATGTCCGGAGAGATGGAGCATGGGATTGGTGCTCGGCCGGCATTGTGGAAGAAATTTCCAGAGACGTCATATTGGTCAAGGTCAACGATTTTTAATAATTTTTTTTTTGCACTGGAGTGCTGAGCTTGTGGCATTTGAGTGCTACAGTGAGAGTTTGGTGACTGAGGGAGTGCTGAGCATGTGGCATTTGAGTGCTACAGTGAGAGTTTGGTGACTGAGGGAGTTAGGTGAGGAGGGAGTAAGGTGCTCCTTACATTTCATTTCCTATATTTATCAAAGAGCGTGAAGGGAGCCAGGAGTTTAGAGTACAGCTGACTGGGAGCAGAGTCGGAGGGCGGAGGTCCAGTTGGTCCAAGGGACAGCTAATTCTGTAAAGTAAGAGGGGATGGAGGCTAGGGCAGTTGCATGCTCCTCCTGTAGGATGTGGGTGGTGAGGGATACCACTGGTGTCCTCGCTGACTATACCTGCGGGAAGTGCACCCAACTCCAGTTCCTCAGAGACCGTGTTAAGGAACTGGAGCTGGAGCTGGATGAACTTCGGATCATCCGGGAGGCAGAGGGGGTCATAGAGAAGAGTTACAGGGAGGTAGCCACACCAAAGGTACTGGACAAGAGTAGCTGGGTTACAGTCAGGGGAAAGAAAACTAACAGGCAGACAGTGCAGGGATCCCTCGTGGCCGTTCCCCTTCAAAACAAGTATACCGTTTTGGATGCTGTTGGGGGGGATGACCTACCGGGGGAATGCCCCAGCGGCCAGGTATCTGGCACTGAGTCTGGCTCTGGGGATCAGAAGGGAAGGGGGGAGCATAGAAAAGCAATAGTAATAAGAGATTCAATGGTTAGGGGAATAGATAGGAGATTCTGTGGTCGCGAGCGAGACTCCCGAAAGGTATGTTGCCTCCCGGGTGCCAGGGCCAGGGATGTCTCTGATCGTGTCTTCAGGATCCTGAAGGGGGAGGGTGAGCAGCCAGAAGTCGTGGTGCACATTGGTACCAACGATGTAGGTAGGAAAAAGGGTGTGGAGGTAATAAACAAGTTTAGGGAGTTTAGGCTGGAAGTTAAAGGCCAGGACAGACAGAGTTGTCATCTCTGTTTTGTTGCCGGTGCCACGTGATAGCAAGGCTAGGAATAGGGAGAGAGTGCAGTTGAACACGTGGCTGCAGGAATGGTGCAGGAGGGAGGGCTTCAGGTATTTGGATAATTGGAGCGCATTCTGGGGAAGGTGGGACCTGTACAAGCAGGACGGGTTGCATCTGAACCAGAGGGGCACCAATATCCTGGGGGGGAGGTTTTCTAGTACTCTTCGGGAGGGTTTAAACTAATTTGGCAGGGGAATGGGAACCGGATCTGTAGTCCAGCAACTAAGGTAGACGATAGTCAGGACGCCAAAGCACGTAGTGATGCAGTGGGGAAGGTAACAATGACAAAGGAGAGTACTTGCAGGCAAGGAGATGGGTTGAAGTGTGTATACTTTAATGCAAGAAGCATCAGGAATAAGGTGGGTGAACTTAAGGCATGGATCTGTACTTGGGACTACGATGTGGTGGCCATCACGGAAACTTGGATAGAAGAGGGGCAGAAATGGTTGTTGGAGGTCCCTGGTTATAGATGTTTCAACAAGATTAGGGAGGATGGTAAAAGAGGTGGGGGGGGGGGGGGGTGGCATTGTTAATTAGAGATAGTATAACAGCTGCAGAAAGGCAGTTCGAGGGGGATCTGCCTACTGAGGTAATATGGGTTGAAGTTAGAAATAGGAAAGCAGTCACCTTGTTGGGAGTTTTCTATAGGCCCCCCAATAGCAGCAGAGATGTGGAGGAACAGATTGGGAAACAGATTTTGGAAAGGTGCAGAAGTCACAGGGTAGTAGTCATGGGCGACTTCAACTTCCCAAACATTGAGTGGAAACTCTTTAGATCAAATAGTTTGGATGGGGTAGTGTTTGTGCAGTGTGTCCAGGAAGCTTTTCTAACACAGTATGTAGATTGTCCGACCAGAGGGGAGGCCATATTGGATTTAGTACTTGGTAATGAACCAGGGCAGGTGATAGATTTGTTAGTGGGGGAGCATTTTGGAGGTAGTGACCACAATTCTGTGACTTTCACTTTAGTAATGGAGAGGGATAGGTGCGAGCAACAGGGCAAGGTTTATAATTGGGGGAAGGGTAAATACAATGCTGTCAGACAAGAATTGAAGTGCAGAAGTTGGGAACATAGGCTGTCAGGGAAGGACACAAGTGAAATGTGGAACTTGTTCAAGGAACAGGTACTGCGTGTCTTTGATATGTATGTCCCTGTCAGGCAGGGAAGAGATGGTCGAGTGAGGGAACCATGGTTGACAAGAGAGGTTGAATGTCTTGTTAAGAGGAAGAAGGAGACTTATGTAAGGCTGAAGAAACAAGGTTCAGACAGGGCGCTGGAGGGATACAAGATAGCCAGGAGGGAACTGAAGAAAGGGATTAGGAGAGCTAAGAGAGGGCATGAAAAATCTTTGGCGGGTAGGATCAAGGAAAACCCCAAGGCCTTTTACACATATGTGAGAAATATGAGAATGACTAGAGCGAGGGTAGGTCCGATTAAGGACAGTAGCGGGAGATTGTGTATTGAGTCTGAAGAGACAGGAGAGGTCTTGAACAAGTATTTTTCTTCAGTATTTACAAACGAGAGGGGCCATATTGTTGGAGAGGACAGCGTGAAGCAGACTGATAAGCTTGAGGAGATACTTGTCAGGAAGGAAGATGTGTTGCGCGTTTTGAAAAACTTGAGGATAGACAAGTCCCCCGGGCCTGACGGGATATATCCAAGGATTCTATGGGAAGCAAGAAATGAAATTGCAGAGCCGTTGGCAATGATCTTTTCGTCCTCGCTGTCAACAGGGGTGGTACCAGAGGATTGGAGAGTGGCGAATGTCGTGCCCCTGTTCAAAAAAGGGAATAGGGATAACCCTGGGAATTACAGGCCAGTTAGTCTTACTTCGGTGGTAGGTAAAGTAATGGAAAGGGTACTGAGGGATAGGATTTCTGAGCATCTGGAAAGGCATTGCTTGATTAGGGATAGTCAGCATGAATTTGTGAGGGGTAGGTCTTGCCTTACAAGTCTTATTGAATTCTTTGAGGAGGTGACCAAGCATGTGGATGAAGGTAAAGCAGTGGATGTAGTGTACATGGATTTTAGTAAGGCATTTGATAAGGTTCCCCATGGTAGGCTTATGCAGAAAGTAAGGAGGCATGGGATAGTGGGAAATTTGGCCAGTTGGATAACAAACTGGGTAACCGATAGAAGACAGAGAGTGGTGGTGGATGGCAAATATTCAGCCTGGAGCCCAGTTATCAGTGGCGTACCGCACTGCTGTTTGTGATTTTCATTAACGACTTGGATGAGGGAGTTGAAGGGTGGGTCAGTAAATTTGCAGATGATACGAAGATTGGTGGAGTTGTGGATAATGAGGAGGGCTGTTGTCGGCTTCAAAGAGACATAGATAGAATGCAGAGCTGGGCTGAGAAGTGGCAGATGGAGTTTAACCCTGACAAGTGTGAGGTTGTCCATTTTGGAAGGACAAATCTGAATGCGGAATACAGGGTAAATGGTAGGTTTCTTGGCAATGTGGAGGAGCAGAGAGATCTTGGGGTGTATGTTCATAGTTCTTTGAAAGTTGCCACTCAAGTGGATAGAGCTGTGAAGAAGGCCTATGGTGTGCTAGCGTTCATTAGCAGAGGGATTGAATTTAAGAGCCGTGAGGTGATGATGCAGCTGTACAAAACCTTGGTCAGGCCACATTTGGAGTACTGTGTGCAGTTCTGGTCACCTCATTTTAGGAAGGATGTGGAAGCTTTGGAAAAGGTGCAAAGGAGATTTACCAGGATGTTGCCTGGAATGGAGAGTAGGTCATACGAGGAAAGGTTGAGGGTGCTAGGCCTTTTCTCATTAGAACGGAGAAGGATGAGGGGCGACTTGATAGAGGTTTATAAGATGATCAGGGGAATAGATAGAGTAGACAGTCAGAGACTTTTTCCCCGCGTGGAACACACCATTACAAGGGGACATAAATTTAAGATAAATGGTGGAAGATATAGAGGGGATGTCAGAGGTAGGTTCTTTACCCAGAGTGTAGTGGGGGCATGGAATGCACTGCCTGTGGTAGTAGTTGAGTCGGAAAAGTTAGGGACCTTCAAGCGGCTATTGGATAGGTACTTGGATTAGGGTAGAATAATGGAGTGTAGGTTAACTTCTTAAGGGCAGCACGGTAGCATTGTGGATAGCACAATTGCTTCACAGCTCCAGGGTCCCAAGTTCGATTTTGACTTGGGTCACTGTCTGTGTGGAGTCTGCACATCCTCCCCGTGACTGCGTGGGTTTCCTCCGGGTACTCCGGTTTCCTCCCACAGTCCAAAGATGTGCAGGTTGGGTGGATTGGCCATGAAAAATTGTCCAAAATTCTGTGATTAACCTAGGACAAAAGTTCGGCGCAACATCGTGGGCCGAAGGGCCTGTTCTGTGCTGTATTTCTCTATCTATCTCTATCTATTTACACCTGTGTCCCCAACTGCCCCAATCCCCTGATGGTTCTGTGCCCCTCTCCCCACCCCTCCTATATCCTCACCCATCCCTTCTGTGCCCCCCACAATGCACCCTCCCCCCCAGTGCCCTCTCAGGTGATCCTCCACTTTCATGTTCTCCCACTGCATCTAGTGTGTCCCCAGGATGCACATCAGAGGTGGAGGCAGCCTGCTGCTTACCGCATCCTGTGGCCTTTGATGCCCCTGGTGGCTGTCCTCCGGAAATCCGAGATTGGAGGGCCCCGGCACACTTGCCGGCAGCATATGACATCCTGTTCCGGAAGATGCCATTGTCAGTGGGGCAGTTTTCGGAGAAGCGGTGGTCATTGTTGCCACTCCGTAAGGTGGCTCTGGTTTGGCATCCTGCACCCTTCCTCCCAGTTGGTGACCCTAGGGCCCTGTGGTTCACCTCAGGACAGAGCGGCAGATGGATTACCTCGGCAATAGCGGAACCACCTTAGACTGGGTACTGTGTAATGAGAGGGAATTATTGCCAATCTGGCTGTACGCAATCCCTTGGGGATGAGCGACCATAACATGATAGAATTTTTTATCAAGATGGAGAGTGAAGTAGTTGATTCGGACACTAGGGTGCTGAATCTTAATAAAGGGAACTTTGAGGATATGAGGCGTGAGCTGGCCTTGATAGATTGGGGAGAGTTACTTAAAGGGATGACAGTGGATAGACAATGGCAAACATTCAAGGAACGCATGGAGGAACTACAGAAACTGTTCATTCCTGTCTGGCACAAAAGCAAAGAGGGTAAGAGGGCCAATCCATGGTTTATAAAGGAAATTAGAAATAGTATACGATACATGGAAGTAGCAGATGGATTGGCCAAGAAAAGTAGTAGGTCTGAGGATTGGGAGCAGTTTAGAATTCAGCAATGAAGGACAAAGGAATGGGTTAAGAAGAAAGTACAGAACGAAAGGAAGCTTGCAGGGAACATAAAGACTGACACTAAGAGTTTCTACAGATATGTGAAGAGAAAGAGAAGTAAAGAGAAATGTAGGCCCCCTACAGACAGAAACAGGGAAATGCATAATAAGGGCTGAGAAATGGCTGAGCAATTAAATACATACTTTGGTTCTGTCTTCACAAATGAGGACACAAATCAGATCTCAGAAATGTTGGAGAATGAAAGGTTTAGTGAGAGGGAAATACTGAGGGTGATCAACATTGGTAGAGAAATGGCGCTGGGAAAACTGATGGGATTGAAGGCGGATAAATCCCTAGATCCTGAGAATCTGCTAAGAGTGCTAAGGAGGTGGCTCTGGAAATAGAGGATACATTGGTGGTCACCTTTCAGGATTCTATAGACTCTGAAACTATCCCTGCAGCTTGGAGGGTAGCTCACATCACTCCGATATTCAAAAAGGGAGGTAGAGAGAAAGCCGGGAATTATAGACCAGTAAGCCTAACATCGGTAGTGGGGAAAATGTTTGAATCCATTATCAAGGATTTTATAGTGGAACATTTAGAAAGCAGTGGCAGGATCAGTCAGAGTCAGAATGGATTTATGAAGGGAAAATCATGCTTGACAAATCCGTTGGAATTCTTTGAATAGCACAGTCGACAAGGGGGAGCCAGTCGATGTGGTATATTTGGACTTTCAGAAGGCGTTTGACAAAGTGCCGCATGAGATTATTGTACAAAATTAAAGCGTATGGGATTGGTGGAAATGTATTGAGGTGGATAGAAAACTGGTTGGCAGAGAGGAAACAAAGAGTCGGGATTAATGGGTCCTTTTCAAATTGGCAGGCAGTAACCAGTGGGGTACCACAGGGATCGGTGCTGGGACCCCAGCTATTCACAATATATATCAGTGATTTGGATGAGGGAACCTCAAAGTTTGCAGATTATACCAAATTAGGTGGGAGGGTGAATTGTGACCAGAATGCAGGTATTCTACAGCAAGATCTCGACAGGTTGGGCGAGTGGGCAAACCAATGGCAGATGCAGTGTAATTTGGACAAGTGTGAGGTTATTCATTTTGGAAGCAAAAACAGGAAGGCAGATGGTTGTAAATTGGGAGAGTGGAGTGTGCAGCGGGACCTGGGTGTCCTTGTGCACCATTCGCTGAAGGTAAGTATGCAGGTGCAGCAGGCGGCAAAGAAGGCTCATGGTTTGGTGGCCTTCATTGCGAGAGGTTTTGAGTATAGAAGCAGGGATGTGTTGCTGCAATTATACAGGGCCTTGGTGAGGCCACACTTGGAGTATTGTGTGCAGTTTTGATCTCCTTCTCTGAGGAAGGATGTTCTTGCTCTTGAGGGAGTGCAGTGAAGGTTTACTAGACTGATTCCAGGGATGGTGGGGCTGTCATAGGAGGAGAGATTGACTAGGTTGGGATTATTCTCGCTACAGTTCAGAAGAATGAGAGGGGATGTCATAGAGACTTATAAAATTCTGACAGGACTAGACAGCGTAGATGCAGGGAAGATGTTATCAATGCTGGTGTGTCCAGAACCTGGGGCGGCATTCTCCCCTACCCGGCGGGGGGTCCCGGAATAGGGGAGTGGCGCCAACCACTCCGGTGTCGGGCCTCCCCAAAGGTGGGGAATTCTCTGCAACTTTGGGGGCTAGGCCCGCGCCGGAGCGGTTGGCACCACGCTGACTGGCGCGAAAACAGGCACCAGCGGCCTTTCAGGCCCGCCGCCCGGCACCGGGGCTGGATGAAAGGCCTTCGCCGGTTCGCACATGCGCCGGTGATGCGTGCTGGGGGATTCTCTTCCGCCTCTGCCATGGCGGAGGCTCTGGTGGCGGCAGAAGAGAAAGAGTGCCCCCACGGCACTGGCCCGCCCACCGATCGGTGGGCCCTGATCGCGGGCCTGGCCACCGTGGGCGCACCCCCCGGGGTCCGATCGGCCGGGGGGCCCGCTCACGCCGCCGATCCCGCCGCCACCAGAGGTGGTTCCTCGGCAGCGGGAGAGGCCTCCCAGCGGCGGGACTTCGGCCCATCGCGGGCCAGAGAATCGCCGCAGGGGGCTCGCCGCTCGACGTGGCGCGATTCCTGCCCCCGCCAAATCCCAGGTGGCGGAGAATTTCTGCCACGGTGGGGCGGCATTTTCGGTGGCCCCCGGCGATTCTCCGACCCTGCGTGGGGTCGTACAATTTCGCCCCAGTGGTCACAGCCTGAGGATTCAGGGTAAACCATTTTGGATAGAGATAAGGAGACACTTCTTCACACAGAGAGTGGTGAGCCTGTGGAATTCATTACCACAGGAAGTAGTTGATGCTAAAACATTGAATATAGTCAAGAAGCGGCTGGACATAGCACTTGGGGAGAATGGGATCAAAGGCTATGGGGAGAAAGCAGGGTAAGGCTATTGAGTTGGATGATTAGCCATGATCGTGATGAATGGCGGAGCAGGCTTGAAGGGTCAAAAGGCCTCCTCCTGCTCCTATCTTCTATGTACCTATGCACGTTCTCCCCATGTCTGCGTGGGTTTACGTGGGTGCTCCGGTTTCCTTCCACAGTCCAAAGATGTGGATGGCATGATAAATTGCCCGTAGTGTCCAAAAAGGTTGAGTGGGGTCACTAGGTTGTGGGGTTACTGGGATAAGGTGGAGGCGTGGGCTTAAATGGGGTGCTCTTTCCAAGGGCCGGTGCTGACTCGATGGGACAAATGGCCTCCTTCTGCACTGTAAATTCTATAATTCCTCAACATTAACTCTGGACCCCATGAAGTCTCATGTCTTCAAGTTAAACATGGGCAAGGAAACCTTCTGATGATTCCCATGTACGGCAACCATCAGCTGATGAATAAGTACTTCTCCATGTTGGAGAAAGCACTGAAGGTGGCAAATGTGCAAAATATGCTCTGGATGGGGGACTTCAATGTCCATCACCATGAGTGGCTCAGTAGTATCACCGAGACTGAGCTGGCTGAGTCCTAAAGGACATAGCTGCTAGACTGGGGCTGCAGCAGGTGGTGAGGGAACCAACAGAGGGAAAAACATACTTGACCTCATGCTCACCAACCTGCCTGCTGCAGATGCATCTGTCCATGAAGTGACCACCGCACAGTCCTTGTGGAGACAAAGCCCCATCTTCACTTCGTGGATACCCTCCATTGTGTTGTGTGGCATTACCGCTATGCTAACTGGGATAGACTTCGAACAGATTTAGCAACTGAAGACTGGGCATCCATGAGGTGCTGTGGGCCATCAGCAGCAGCAGCAGAATTGTATTCAACCACAATCTGCAACCTCATGGCCCGGCATGTCCCCCACTCTATCATTACCACCCAGCCAGAGGATCAACCCTGGTTCAATGAAGATTGCAGGAGAGAATGCCAATGGCAACACCAGGCATACCGAAAAATGAGGTGTTACCCTGGTGAAGCTACATTGCAGGACTACTTATGTTCCAAACAGCAGAAGCAGCAAGTAATAGATGGAGCTAAGCGATTCCACAGTGAGCGCATCAGATCTAAGCTCTGCAGTCCTGCCACATCCAGCCATGAATAGTGGTGGACAATTAAACAACTCAGTGGAGTAGGAGGCCCCATCCTCAATGATGGGGTCATATGAGCCCAGCTCATATGTGCAAAAGACAAGGCTGAGACATTTGCAACAATCTTCAGCCAGAAGTGCTGAGTGGATGATCCATCTCAGTCTCCTCTGGAGGTCCCCAGCATCACAGATGTCAGTCTTCAGCCAATACATTTCACTCCACGTGATATCAAAACGGCTGAAGGCACTGGATACTGCAAAGGCTATTTGCCCCTTACAATATCCCGGCAATGGTATTGAAGATTTGTGCTCCAGAACTTGCTGCACCCTTAGACAAGCTGTTCCAGTACAGCAACAAAACTGGCATCTACCCGGCAATGTGGTAAATTGTCCAGGATGTGTCCTGTACACAAGAAACTGGACAAATCCAACCCAGCCAATTACCGCCCCATCAATCTACTCTGCATCAACAACAAAGTGATGGAAGAAGCCATCAACAGTGCTGTCAAGCAGCACTTATTCAGCAATAACCTGCTCGCGGACGCTCATTTTTGCATTCCGCCAGGGTCACTCAACTCCTGTCCTCATTACAGTCTTGGTTCAAACATGGACAAAACAGCTGAATGCCAGAGGTGAGGTGAGAGTGATTGCCCTTGACATCAAGACAGCATTTGACCGAATATGGCATCAAGTAGCCCAAGCTAAACTGGAGTCAATGGGAATTAGGGGGAAAACTCTCCACTGGTTGGAGTCATACCTGGCACAAAGGAAGGTGTGGCCATCACTGCAGGAGTTCCTCATGATGGTGTCCTCGGCCTAACCATCTTCAGTTGCTTCATCAATAACCTCCCTTTCATCAGAAGTGGGGACGTACGCAGATGAGTGCACAATGTTCAGCACCATTTGCGACTCCTCAGATAAAGGAGCAGTCCATGTCCAAATGCAGCAAGACCCGGATGAACAATATCCAGGCTTGAGCTGAGAAGTGGAAAGTTACATTTGCGCCACACAAGTGCCAGGCAGCAACCATCTCCTACAAGAGAGGATCTATCTGTTGCCCCTTGACATTCAATGGCATTACCATCGCTGAATCCCCACAATCAACATCCTGTGGGGTTACTATTCATCTGAACTGGACTAGCCATATTAATACTGTGGCTACCAGGGCAGGTCAAAGGCTAGGAATCGTACAGCGAGTATCTGACCTCCTGATCCCGCATCTACAAGTCACAAGTCAGGTGTGTAATGGAATACTCTGCATTTGCCTGGATGAGTGCGGCTCCAACAACACTCAAGAAGCTCTACACCATCCATAACAAAGCAACCAGCTTGATTGCTACCCTTCCTGCAAACATTCAATCCCTCCACCACTGACGAACAGTGGAAGCCGTGTGTACCATTTAAAAATTGCACTGCAGTAACTTGCCAAGGCTCCTAGGACCTCACCTTCCAAACCCATGACCACCACCATGAAAAAGGACCAGAGCAGCAGATCCCTGGGAACCCCACCAAGTCACTCACCGAGTTGGATATATATCGCCATTCCTTCACTGACACTGGATCAAAATCCTGGAACTTTCTCCCTAACAGCACTGTGGATATACCTACACATCATGAACTGCAGCATTTCAAGAAGGCAGCTGACCATCACCTTCTGAAGGACAACTAGGGATGGGCAATAAATGCTGACCTAACCAGCGATGCCCACATCACAGAAATGAATAAAAAACAAATGTTTGGGGCAGCAGGGTAGCATGGTGGTTAGCATAAATGCTTCACAGCTCCAGGGTCCCAGGTTCGATTCCCGGCTGGGTCACTGTCTGTGTGGAGTCTGCACGTCCTCCCCCTGTGTGCGTGGGTTTCCTCCGGGTGCTCCGGTTTCCTCCCACAGTCCAAAGATGTGCGGGTTAGGTGGATTGGCCATGCTAAATTGCCCGTAGTGTCCTAATAAAAGTAGGGTTAAGGGGGAGGTTGTTGGGTTACGGGTATAGGGTGGATACGTGGGTTTGAGTAGGGTGATCATGGCTCGGCACAACATTGAGGGCCGAAGGGCCTGTTCTGTGCTGTACTGTTCTATGTTCTATGTTCTATGTTCGAACAGTCGTAAGGAATTCAAACAGTTCAGCGGACTGTTTTTAAGCTTCAGACACAGAGAACAATTCCCATTATTTCAGCAAACACACCGAGGGATCGGTGTCACCCAATCTCCTGATTGGTGCCAACCGTAGGGTGCCTCCTCCTTTAAAAATTCAACTGTAGACAAAACTGTCAATGCACTTTGATACGGACTGTCCTGAAATTAATGCACGTAATAGCCAGTAAGAGCATGTTATTTGGCAGATTCACCTACCAGTGAAATATTCACGGACCCTGGATGCACCCATGACCTGTGTAACCAGAGACAAACTTATTTAAAGCGAATGTGAAAGAGTTCTTGTACTTTGCACTGCTCTTGGGCTCTGTTTCCAAACTCACACTTTTCACCAGGGCATTACAGCTGTGTAACTTCTTCAAATTGGAGTTCCAAACCCTCAGTCAACAGAAAATCTTCTACCATTTGCAATGGAGAAGGGAGAATTGACTATATATGAATTCTCCCAGAATGACCGTCAAATGCACCCTCCAGAGGATACGGTGAGTTATTTTATCAAAACGCGACAGTAAACACAAGTAAAACTCAGAAAGGTGCTGAGAGTTGGGGATTTTAGTGGCTGGGAATTGCAGAGTGTCTCTGTGCGGATCAGGGTGTTACCAAACTACCAACTGATTGCTGCCAAATGGACAACACAGTGGGGGTGATTCTCCAGCCGTGTTACGCCCCGGTGCACATCCTGCTACGCCAGGAGAATAGTGAGAGAGCCCTCAAATGGGCTTTGTGTGAGGGGTCAAACTGAGCACGATGCTTCTGGCCCGCTGCAGGTGACAAAATCTGGTTCACAACCTCACTGAGCATTTAAATATGTTGAATCCGTTTAGGGTCTGATTCACTCAGTTCCCGGTACCAGGTGTCGCTCACCTTGTGTGGGGAGGAGGGGGCGCTAATAACGGTAAGTGGGAGGGGGATATAGGGTGGGAGGGATGGGGGGGGGCCTGATGCCAGCGAGAAGGGGTAATCTGAAGGGAGACCCAGTGGGGAGAGGGGGTGGTACTGATGCCCCAATTCCAGCGATCGTTGAGGGAGGGCAGTCGAGGTAGAGGGGGTTGAATTGGACATTCTGAATTCTCCCTCAGTGTACCTGAACAGGCGCCGGAGTGTGGCGGCTAGGGGTTTTTCACAGTAACTTCATTACAGTGTTAATGTAAGCCACCTTGTGACAATAGTAAATATTATTATGATTATTATTGATGCCATTGAGGATGGTGGGGTGGGGCACAAGCCTTGTTGGCGAGGGGTCCTTTACCGTCACTTTAAGATCCCCCAGGAAAATAATTTCTAAGTGAGTATGGATTGCGATCCCAGTTTGCGGAAGCCTAATTTCTAAGTCGGCCATTTCTTCCATTTCCCGCAGGTTGTCACCAATGAAGATGTGGGTGAAAGTGACGAGAAAGTAAAGCGATGGAACTGGTCCTCAAAGGCTGAATACTTGCTCTCAGTGATCGGATCTGCTGTGGGTCTGGGCAACGCCTGGAGATTCCCTTACCTGGCTGACTGAAATGGAGGGGGTACTGTCGTTAAATCGAAAATAGAGTGCAAATAATGTTCGCAATGAAGGGAACAATGCATTGATTTCTAAAGAATATTACATTCAATGAACGAGGGAACACTTTAATCTCTGTAGCCTAGAACTAAACCTTTTGCCTTCTCTTGAAATAAGTATGGAGATCAGGTGCCAATTGCCATGGTTTAACCCATGTTACTGAAATTCAACCAAAACATGCAATCACAAGAAGAGACCATAAATCAACTTTTTCAGCCATAGGGAAGCTGAGGCTTGCTTCCAGGCATGCAATCAGTTGATTACGTGTTTCACGCGTTGTTGCTTGTTCCTTGTTTTGGAGGCTGTGAGCAGTTCAGAGAGCTGAGGACAGCATTTCAGAAAAGGCCTGAATCTCAGGAGTTCTGCTCAGAGGACATAAATCAGCATCAGCTGCTGGTCAGTCCTGTAATATGCGACTAAGGTCCAGGAACCACTGGATTTATGATTGTGCCAGCATTCCACTCTGCCAGCATCTGCCCGCCAATTGAGCACTGCATTCATTGGATGGATTGCTTGAATTGATTTAATAATCGCTTATTGTCACAAGTAGGCTTCAATTAAGTTACTGTAAGAAGCCTATTCAGGGAGGCTGGTATGGGAATTGAACCTGCGCTTCTGGCCTGGTTCTGCAGTGGGCTAAATAGCCAGCTATTTATCCCACTGTGCTGAACCAGCCCCTAATTTAGTGTTCCTGTTGTACAATATTGCTTCATGCTGGCACGCACAACGTGGCTTCTTCAGTCCCATGTGGTGCTGTAAAAGTGCACCTTCTATTGGCAGTAGAGTTTTGCATCTCATGCAATTAGTGCAGTTTCACAACTTTATTTAGTGTGTTACACCAATCGAATAGAACCAGACTCTCTGATTGACTGGACTCCTTGTACATGAGATAGTAGGGACAGCTGAGGAGTTGGACAGAGAGTCAGAGCGTAGCGATACAGGGTGGTATTTCCCGCTCCCTGCTGCAGTGTGTTTTCAGAGGTGGAGGCAGCTCACCTTTGGCTGTTGTGGGATTCTCCGATCCCGCCCATGTCCATGGCGGTTTTGCGAGCCTCGCCCATACCGCTGACGGGACCCGTCACACAATATCAGGCAAAGGTCAGCTGTTGAATATTACTGGATTGGATGGATTGGATTGGATTTGTTTATTGTCACATGTACCGAGATACAGTGAAAAGTAATTTTCTCCGAGCAGCTCAAACAGATCATTTAGTACATGAAAAGAAAATAAATAAAAAGAAAATACATAATAGGGCAACACAAGGTACACAATGTAACTTCATAGACACCAGCCAGCATTGGGTGACGCATACAGGAGTGTAGTATTGATCATATCAGTCCATAAGAGGGTCGTTTAGGAGTCTGGGAACAGCGGGGAAGAAGCTGTTTTTGAATCTGTTTGTGCATGTTCTCAGACTTTTGTATCTCCTGCCCGATGGAAGAAGTTGGAAGAGTAAGTAAGCCGGGTGGGAAGGGTATTTGATTATGCTGCCCACTTTCCGAAGGCAGAGGGAGGTGAAGATGGAGTCAATGGATGGGAGGCAGGTTCGTGTGATGGACTGGGCTGTGTTTACGACTCTCTGAAGCTACTTGCGGTATTGGGCCGAGCAGTTGCCATACCAGGCTGTGATGCAGCGAGATAGGATGCTTTCTACAGTGCATCTGTAAAAGTTGGTAAGAGTCAGTGTGGATATGCTGAATTTCCTTTGTTTCCTGAGGAAGTATAGGGACTGTTGTGCTTTCTTGGTGATAGCGTCAACGTGAGTGGACCAGGACAGATTTTTGCCTCAGAATTTAAAGCTGTCAATTATCTCCACCTCGACCCCGTTGATGCTGACAGGGGTGTGAACAGTACGTTGCTTCCTAAAGTCAATGACCAGCTTTTAGTTTTGCTGGCATTGAGGGATAGACTGTTGTCACTGCACCACTCCACTAGGTTCTCAATCTCCCTCCTGTGTTCTGACTTGTCGTTATTTGAGATCCGGCCCACTATGGTCGTATCGTCAGCAAACCTGTAGATTATATTTTGCCACGCAGTCATGTGTGTTCAGAGAGTATAGTAGTGGGCTAAGTTTGATGCCTTGCGGGGCCCCGATATTGAGGACTATCGTGGAGGAGGCGCTGCTGTTTATTCTTACTGATTGTGGCCTGAGGATCAGAAAGTCGAGGAACCATTTGTAGAGTGAGGAGCCATGTCCTAGGTTTTGGAGCTTTGATATGAGCTTGGCTGGGATTATGGTGTTGAAGGCGGAGCTGTAGTCAATAAATAATGTCTGATGTAGGAGACTGTTTCACAAAGTTTCTGTTTTGAAACCAGGAAATTGTAACTTAAGTAACTTAAACTAGATGAACCAATTAATTGTGAAATTAAAATCATTGATGCTAATAATAAGTATTAATCACAAAGAAAATTAATGAATGGATGAACAAGGTTAGTGTCGTACTCCCCGCAAGGACCACGGGGAAGCCTTCCTTGATCCCGCCCATGGGCTTGTGGAGTACGAGGAGGCAGAGGCCTACCACCTGAGGCTCATTATGAGCAAAGGTTAAAAGCAGGCCCAGATCAGGGCCTGGTGAGATAAGTCCTCCCAGCGAGGATTGCACAGGGACTGAGATGCTGCGTTATCAAGATCATTGTAAATACTTGTAAATAAATCTATATTACGTTTACCGTCAACCTCCTCTGCGTCAATATAGTTACAGTAAGAAGTCTTACAACATCAAGCTAAAGTCCAACAGGTTTGTTTCGAATCACTACCTTCCGGAGCACTGCTCCTTCATCAGGTGAATGAGGAGCTGTGCTCCGAAAGTTAATGATTTGAAACAAACCTGTTGGACTTTAACCTGGTGTTGTAAGACTTCTTACTGTGCTCATCCCAGTCCAACGCCGGGATCTCCACATGATTTTGATTAGATAGACATTGTGGGGTACGTGGTGTGCTGTAACTGCAGAATGTGGGGGTTTGAGAGCATTGCGATCTCTGACAGCCATATCTACATGAATGTCTCAAGCTCAAGGAACATCGGCTCTGATCGGGTGAGCTAGAGTTAGAGCTGTAAACATTGTAGGGCATCAGAAAGGGAGAGAGTTATCTGGACACTTTGGGCGTGATTCAACAAAAACATCTCGAAGTGTCATTATGGCAGTGTTTGGCGGGGTGTTCCTCGACCTCCGCGTTGGCGGGATCACGGCCTGGATTCAATGGCACTTAGTGCCAAACATGAGCCTCCACGAGACTCTTGCCATTACTGACTCCGTCGCCATCTGATTTGCTATTCGCGCCTCTCAGCTTCTCGCCGCTAACATGAGGGAGCTGCTTTCAATCGCTCCCTCGCCACTCACTCCTAGTCAACACACATCCAGGGCAATGCGCAGACCTGCTCCTCGCTTTTAGGATGCCGACCTGGCCAGGTTTCTTGGCGCTGTGGATGTGAGACGGGACATCCTTATCCCCGGAGGAGGATCAGCAGCAGGGTCAACAATCATACCTGGGAGGCAGTGGCAGCGGCTGTCAGTGCAGGCAGCATGACAAGGAGGACCACCGTCTGATGTTGGAATAGTGGAAAGAGATCAACAACCAGCGAGCTGCAAGGCTAAGTTACCACCTCTCTCCTGGCATCAATTCCGCCTGCCACCCCTCAAATTCCGAAACTGCAGCCCCCTCCCTACAAATCACTGGCTGACACCTCGCATCCTCCCCACATCCAAACTTTGTGCTTGTTGCTCAGAATCTCCTGGCACCCAGCAGAAGTCTGCAAAGGCACAGCACAGCTGCGTACTGTCTCACCCCTGAGACGGAATCTTCTGCGGCACATGATGTTAGCACCTCATTGAAAGACAAACGATGCCTGTGCACCCTGGGCCGTTGCTGGTCTCTCGCTTGGGGCTTCCTCTTCAGCTTGATGGGCGGCTGGAACTTCAGGGTGTGAGGAGACCCCCTGGAAATAGGGTGCCACCTCCAGCCTGTGTCTTCGCTGCTGCCTTCCTCGGCGTCTGGCCGCCTGGGCTGTCATCGGTAACACAAATGCAGCTGGTACGGGACAGACACCACCAACCATTTTGGTATCTGTATGGAATTGGAGTAGGAATTAGACTGACTGTCAGTGAGGGCTTCCAGGACCCTAAAATCCCACAAGCCTCCCCCGCCCTTACGTGTACTGTCTTCTCTCAGAGTGTCATTCAGCTAGCCAGTTGTGCTGGCATACTTTGCTGCGGCCATTCACCCCCCCCCGGCCACACCAGAGCCCCTGGACCCCAGCCCCAGATCTCTGTTGGGAACATTAGGGAGATTGTGCTCAGGTGCCCTCCCACATTCACACAGTTACCCTTTGATCACGAGAAGATCCCCAGTGCTGAAGCACTGCACTTTATTGTTTGATTGTTGGCAGCTGCCTTAATGGTGCTGAAACTGCGAGAGTTCAGGCACACAGTTCAGGCTTGACATGCAATCCACTAATCATCCACTGATACATGACATGTGTGCCCTCGAGAAGCCACTTGAGCGTTGAGAATATTTAGTTTTTTAAACGGCAACAGTAACAAAATTTTGAAAATCAACTACATAACATTCCACACAGCACACTAACTGTTAAACAGCAAGGAAACATCACCATTCCATATTGGTACCAATACACAGCTATATCAGCTCATTTTCACAAAACAATCCCGACACCCCACACAGGTTCCTCAACAGAAACGGAGGATAAGCATGAGAATGTGTTATCATGTCCAGAACTTTGTCATAGAAATGATCTGTCCCTAAATGTGTGACTTATTCCATGTATCAGTGCCATTCTCCATCCAGGAGCCGCAGCTATGCAGTCCCTCCCACACAGCCCAATCTCATCACAACCAAATCCTGGCATCCACATTTTCCTCTGGCGCTTAAGGTGCCGTTGGCCATCCGTGACTCTCAGTGTGTTTAATCCCCAGTGACGTGCCTGTTACATGCAGCACTCACCACACCAGCAACAAAAAGGGCAGCACGGTAGCATTGTGGATAGCATAATTGCTTCACAGCTCCAGGGTCCCAGGTTCGATTCCGCCTTGGGTCACTGTCTGTGTGGAGTCTGCACATCCTCCTTGTGTGTGCATGGGTTTCCTCCGGGTGCTCCGGTTTCCTCCCACAGTCCAAAGATGTGCAGGTTAGGTGGATTGGCCATGATAAATTGCCCTTAGAGCCCAAAACGGTTAGGAGGGGTTATTGGGTTACGGGGATAGGGTGGAAGTGAGGGCTAAGTGGGTTGGTGCAGACTCGATGGGCCGAATGGCCTCCTTCTGCACTGTATGTTCTATGTTCTGTGAGGCTGCATGGATACCCACATCGGTCCCAGTTTTGGTTGCCTCTTTATGGGTAATGTGGAACATTCCTTGTTTCAGTCCTACTCTGGCCCCATCCCACAACTCTTTTATCGTTACATTGATGACTGTTTTGGTGCCGCTTCATGTTCCCGACTGGACCTGGAAAATGTATTAATTTTGCTTCCAATTTCCACCTCTCTATCACCTTCACATTGTCCATCTCTGACACTTTCCTTCCCTTCCTTTACCTTTCTATTTCAATTCATGAGGATAGACTGTCGACTAGCATCTATTACAAACCCCCTGACTCCCACAGCTACTGCGACTGCAGCTCTCCATACCCCACTTCCTGTAAGGATTCCATCCAATTCTCCCAGTTTGTTCACCTCCGTCGAATCTGTTCTGATAATACCACTTTCCAAAACGGTGCTGCTAACATGTTTTCATTCTTTCTTAATTGTGATTTGGCAGTCACTGTGATCGGGAGGGCTCTCCCGCAGCTCTGCTCTCCCCCCTTCCCCTCCCTACCAGAACCAGGATAGGGTCCCCTTGTCCTCGCTTTTCACCCCGCAAGCCTAGGCATTCAAAGAATCATCCTCCGCCAGTCCTGCCAACTCCAGCATGATGTGACCACCAAATGCATCTTCCCTTCTCTCCCCCTGTCAGCATTTCACAGGGACCGTTCCTCCGGGATACCCTGGCCCACTTCTCCATCAACCCCAGCACCTCACCCTCTTCCCGATACCTTCCCATGAAATCACAGAAGGTGAAACATCTGCCTCTTTACCTCCTGCCTGCTCACCATCCCAAAGCCTGAATACTCTTTTCAAGGAAGGCAACTCTTCACGTACACCTCCTTCAATCTGGTCCATTGCATTTGCTGCTTCCAGTGCGGCCTACTCTACATTTCAGAGACTAAACACAGACTGGGTGACCGTTTTTCAGAACACCTCTGTTCCACCCACAAGCAGGACCGAGACCTTTCTGCCCCTTTCCATTTCAACTCACCGTCCTGCTCTTACATCCATATTGGCCTGTTGCAATATTCCGGTGAAGCCCAGTGCAAACTGGAGGAGCTGCACCTCATCTTCTGATGAGGCACGTTGCAGCCTTCCAGACTTAACATTGAGTTCATTGGTGGCACGGTAGGACAGTGGTTAACATTGTTACTTCACAGCGCCAGGGTCCCAGGTTCAATTCCCTCTTGGGTCACTGTGCAGAGTCTGCATGTTCTCCTCATGTCTGCGTGGGTTCCCTCTGGGTGCTCCGGTTTCCTCCCACAAGTCCCAAAAGAATTGCTTGTTAGGCAATTTGGACATCCTGAATTCTCCCTCCGTGTACCGGAATGTGGCGCCTAGGAATTTTCACAGTAACTTCATTTCAGTGTTAATGTAAGCCTACTTGTGACAATAATAAAGGTTATTTGATTATTATTGTTAGAGTATAATTATTATCAGATTATAATTATCAGATTATTAGAGACCCCCACAAGTGTTGTTTCATCTGGTGCAGGACTGTACAGCACTCACCAGAGGATTCCAAGGCAAAGCGGGGGGGAGGGGGGGGGGGGAGGGGGGGGGCGGAGGGGGGGAGGGGGGGGCGGAGGGGGGGGCGGAGGGGGGGGAGGGGGGGGCGGAGGGGGGGAGGGGGGGGGCGGAGGGGGCGGAGGGGGGGGGGAGGGGGGGGGAGGGGGGGGGGGGAGGGGGGGGGAGGGGGGGGGGGGCGGGGGGGGAGGGGGGGGGGGCGGGGGGGGGGGGTAGGTCCCATGCCTTGGTTACATCTCAGGAATGCACATTAGAGTGAGACTAACTGTCTCACTCTAATATGCAGATTTTTGAGAATTCGCGACACTTTGCGAGATTGCATAACATCTCATGTGGTGTCGCGAACCAGGTAGATCCCAGAAGAGAGAGCTCCTGGCATCTACCGAGCTGCTTTTCAAGCGCACCGTCGCTGGTAGATCTCACCAACGAGTTTCAATTGTAGTTTGCAGTCCAAATGTTTCATGTTTCCTATTTTCTTATGTTAAGGTATTTATTTTAAGAGCTGTGTGTTTGCTTTTGGAGTCTTGTTCAAATGTGGAAAATTGCATTTTGCTTGTTTCAGTAACCAGACAATGTTTTTTCTGAGACACTGTGATCAATTTAAATTTGTTCAGTTAATATCTTTTGAGATCTGGATGTAGGTAATTTGGAAGTGATATAATTGGATAGAATATATCATTTAAATAATAATCCCTTTTGCTGTTATTCCTACCAAAATAGATAACCTCACATCTGTCAACATTGTATTCCATCTGCCAGACCCTAGCCCATTCACTTAACCTATCCAAATCCCTCTGCAAACTTGCGGTATCCTCTGCACTTTTTGCTTTACCACTCATCTTCGTGTCGTCTGCAAACTTGGACACATTATGGATTTGGATGAGATGAGATAGGATAGAATGGGAGAAGTGGAGGTAAGAGGGAGGGGAGACAATGGCAGAGTGGCATTGTCGCTGGACTAGTAATTGCTGCACTAGCAATCCAGAGACCCAGGATAGTGATCTGGGGACCCGGGTTTGTAACCCACCATGTCGGGTGGTCGAATTTAAACTGAATAAAATATCTGCAATTAAAAGTCTAATGATGATAATTAAACCATTGTCGATTGTCGTCAGAACCCATCTTCAAGGAAGGAAATCAGCTATTCTTACCTGGTTGGGTCTACATCTGACGCCAGACCCACAACAATGTGGTTGGCTCTTAATGCCCTCTGAAATGGCCTAGCAAGCCGCTCAGTTGTATTCAACTGCTACGAAAACACCAAAGAGGAATAAAACCGGACGGACCACCCGGCATCAAACCAGGCACCAAAACGACAATGGAAACCCAGTCCTGCCGACCCTGCGAGGCCCTCCTGACTAACATCTGGGGGTTTGTTCCAAAGTTGGAAGAGCTGTCTCGCAGACTAGTCAAGCAACAGCCTGACATACTCATACTCACAGAATCGTACCTTACAGACAAGGTCCCGGATGCCACTACCACCATTTCTGGGTAGATCCTGTCTCACCGGCAGGACAGACCCAGCAGAGGTGGCGGCGGCACAGTGGTATACAATCAGGAGGGAGCTGTCCTGGGAGTCCTGAGCATCGATTCTGGACCTCATGAAGTCTCCACATTAGTGTGGTGCCAGCATTAGGTTTCTGTGATGGATCCAGATACCATGGGCCGCTAAAGCCATTGGCCTGACTCTGCAGGGGAATGATGATAACCTGCATTGAGGACAGTGCAATGCTCCTCTCTTCCTCAGCGGTAGTCCCGTCTGACAAAGAGCTGAATGCGTCCTGCCAAAGAAAGGGCTTATCATGGGGTTTAAAGATGTGAGATGAACTCGAATCAGCTCCAGCCCCCTTCAAGGTCAGGGGTTCTGGTGTACTCCTCCAATTCACCTCTGGGGTGAGTCAGCCTCTCTACCGTTTGTCAGCCCATGGCATCCTTAACACTGGAGCAGACTGCTGCAATGAGACCTCCCGGATTGAGGGTACAGGACTTCCTGCCTCTGCCGCACACCATCCAGGAGTCTGGCTCCCTCTGTGAAATCCGGTGCTGGCTCTGGTGCTGCCATCCAATCTTATGGAACTGGAACAAATGCTGGGCAGTGAATGAGTGGTGGAGTTGGTAAGATAAGTGGGTATAGTGGGTGAGGCAAGTGGGTAAGGAGGCAGGTCGGCAGATGGGTGAGGGATTGGTGAATGATGTGGTAGGTGTGCAAGGTGTTAGGTGGACAGCATGGTCGGTGACTGGGGTAGCTGGATGGGAGTGAGGGGGGGGGGGGCGGAGCCAGCATGGGGAGATTGAAGATTAGTCAATAAAGCACGATGGAACTGTCAGGAAACACACCAACCGTCAGCAATACACATGGACAGCCAGCGATTTGAGTCAGTGGGACATTTGGTGTTAAAACTCAGTGTGGATCAGGTCCCTCTATGCCAATCTTACCTACATCCTGCGACTAATGGGAGCGGAATTCACCAACTGCGTACAATAGATGGGAATTGTTGTGAGAACAGGAGCTCTTGTCCACAATGTTCAGTGACTGGAATCCTCTGTATGAACACCAGGACTGAGATGGGAGACGACTGAAGGTTCACGATGCAGGAACTCTGATACTCAGTAATTCTACCCTGCACCACCCTGCCCCAAATTTATGCCCATGTTTTCGGTGGGTAGAGGAAACTTCAGACAAATTTCCATCTGGGTCCTGGCCGAGTTACTGACTGCTCCAGAGAATTCACACTGCAGTTGGTGTGGCGTAACAGAACGGTGATGGATTTTCAGGGAAATTGTTTACAAACGAACAGGTCATATTGGTGAATGGCTCAGATGTTCACCTCTCAGGAGTGGCCAGAAGCTGCACATGGCTAGGAGCTTCTGTAGAATCGGGCCTGTTTCTGTATCTTCCCCGTCTGTGTTGGTCCAAGTACAGTCCCCAATCCAGAGCTGATGTACAGGCGGCAGTAAGTTTCTATGAAAGGAAAAGTGAAAGGTTTAATCATTGCTTCCTGGTTTTTACCCACCGCTAATTTCTAACTAGAAAAACAAAACCCTGATCCTATTGTCCTGCAGTTCGATCCAAAACAAGTTCATTTGTATTTTACCAAAAAATATTTAAACATCGTGTTTATCAGAAATTGTACTCCCAAGTTAAAACTCCGGGGGGGAATCCTCTGGTTCCCCAGATGCATGTTCCTCAGCTGCGCGCCATTCGCTGGTGGTGGGATTCTATCTCCTTGCTGTTGTCAACAGGATTTTCTATTCTTATCATTCCACACAGTCGGGAAACCCACAGGCGAGGATGCACTGTCGACGGGAAAAGTGAATCCCGACGATGGAGAATTCAAGCCTCTAATTTCTCAGGCAGTGTACTGGCAATGAGGTGCTTTGAAGGAACATGGAACCTGTCCAATTTCTCACTATTGGAAATAGTGAGAGACAGGGAGAGAGAGAGACAAAGAACTGAAGGAGAGAATACCAGTGCTCAAGTTCAAGGCAACCGAAACTGTAGCCACTATAATATTTATTGTCACAAGTAGACTTACATTAACACTGCTATGGAGTTACTGTGAAAAGCCCCTTGTCGCCACACTGTAGCACCTGTTCGGGTACACAGGAGAGAATTCAGAATATCCAATTCACCTGATAGCACATCGTCCTGGACATACGGGAGGAAACCGGAGCACCTGGAGGAAACCCACGCGGATACGGGGAGAAGGTGCAGACTCCGCACAGACTGTGACCCAAGCCGAGAATCAAACCTGGGACCCTGGAGCTGTGAAGAAAGAGTGCTAACCACTGTGCTACCACGTTCCCACTAATAGTGGGGCAATTCAAATTCAGGAAGCAGAAACAAAACAGAAGGAGTCCAGATACCTTGATGGGCATTAATATGGTGAACAGCAATTAGAGTGGGGATTAGAGCGGTGATGAGAGCGGTGATTAGAGCGGTGATTAGAGTGATGATTAGAGCGGTGATTAGAGCGGTGATTAGAGCGGTGATTAGAGTGGTGATTAGAGTGGGGATCAGAGCGGTGATTAGAGCGGTGATTAGAGTGGTGATTAGAGTGGGGATTAGAGCGGTGATTAGAGTGGGGATTAGAGTGGTGATTAGAGTGGGGATTAGAGCGGTGACTAGAGTGGGGATTAGAGCGGTGATTAGAGCGGTGATTAGAGCGGTGATTAGAGCGGTGATTAGAGCGGTGATTAGAGCGGTGATTAGAGTGGTGATTAGAGCGGTGATGAGAGTGGTGATTAGAGCGGTGATTAGAGTGGTGATTAGAGTGGTGATTAGAGCGGTGATTAGAGCGGGTGATTAGAGCGGTGATTAGAGCGGGTGATTAGAGCGGGGATTAGAGAGGTGATTAGAGCGGTGATTAGAGTGGTGATTAGAGCAGTGATTAGAGTGGTGATTAGAGAGGTGATTAGAGCGGTGATTAGGGTGGGGATTAGAGCGGTGATTAGGGTGGGGATTAGAGCGGTGATTAGAGAGGTGATTAGAGTGGTGATTAGAGCGGTGATTAGAGTGGGGATTAGAGTGGTGATTAGAGCGGTGATTAGAGCGGTGATTAGAGCGGTGATTAGAGTGGGGATTAGAGTGGGGATTAGAGTGGGGATCAGAGCGGTGATGAGAGTGGTGATTAGGGCAGTGATTAGAGCGGTGATTAGAGTGGGGATTAGAGCGGTGATTAGAGCGGTGATTAGAGCGGTGATTAGAGTGGGGATTAGAGTGGTGATTAGAGTGGGGATTAGAGCGGTGACTAGAGTGGTGATTAAAGTGGTGATTAGAGCGGTGATTAGAGTGGTGATTAGAGTGGTGATTAGAGTGGTGATTAGTGGTGATTAGAGTGGCGATTAGACCGGGGATTAGAGCGGTGATTAGAGCGGTGATTAAAGCAGTGATTAGGGCGGTGATTAGAGCGGTAATTAGAGTGGTGATTAGAGTGGTGATTAGAGCGGTGATTAGAACGGTGATTAGAGTGGTGATTAGAGTGGGGATCAGAGCGGTGATTAGAGCGGTGATTAGAGTGGTGATTAGAGTGGGGATTAGAGCGGTGATTAGAGTGGGGATTAGAGTGGTGATTAGAGTGGGGATTAGAGCGGTGACTAGAGTGGCGATTAGAGCGGTGATTAGAGCGGTGATTAGAGCGGTGATTAGAGCGGTGATTAGAGCGGTGATTAGAGCGGTGATTAGAGTGGTGATTAGAGCGGTGATTAGAGCGGTGATTAGAGTGGTGATTAGAGTGGTGATTAGAGCGGTGATTAGAGCGGTGATTAGAGCGGTGATTAGAGCGGTGATTAGAGCGGGGATTAGAGAGGTGATTAGAGCGGTGATTAGAGTGGTGATTAGAGCAGTGATTAGAGTGGTGATTAGAGAGGTGATTAGAGCGGTGATTAGGGTGGGGATTAGAGCGGTGATTAGGGTGGGGATTAGAGCGGTGATTAGAGAGGTGATTAGAGTGGTGATTAGAGCGGTGATTAGAGTGGGGATTAGAGTGGTGATTAGAGCGGTGATTAGAGCGGTGATTAGAGCGGGTGATTAGAGTGGGGATTAGAGTGGGGATTAGAGTGGGGATCAGAGCGGTGATGAGAGTGGTGATTAGGGCAGTGATTAGAGCGGTGATTAGAGTGGGGATTAGAGCGGTGATTAGAGCGGTGATTAGAGCGGTGATTAGAGTGGGGATTAGAGTGGTGATTAGTGGTGATTAGAGTGGGGATTAGAGCGGGTGATTAGAGTGGGTGATTAGAGTGGTGATTAGAGCGGTGATTAGAGTGGGATTAGAGTGGTGATTAGAGTGGTGATTAGTGGGATTAGAGTGGCGATTAGAGCGGGGATTAGAGCGGTGTTAGAGCGGTGATTAAAGCAGTGATTAGGCGGTGATTAGAGCGGTAATTAGAGTGGTGATTAGAGTGGTGATTAGAGCGGTGATTAGAACGGTGATTAGAGTGGTGATTAGAGCGGTGATTAGAGCGGTGATTAGAACGGTGATTAGAGTGGTGATTAGAACGGTGATTAGAGTGGTGATTAGAGCGGTGATTAGAACGGTGATTAGAGTAGTGATTAGAGTGGTGATTAGAGTGGGGATTAGAGTGGGGATTAGAGCGGTGATTAGAGCGGTGATTAGAGCGGTGATTAAAGCAGTGATTAGGGCGGTGATTAGAGCGGTAATTAGAGTGGTGATTAGAGTGGTGATTAGAGCGGTGATTAGAACAGTGATTAGAGTGGTGATTATAGCGGTGATTAGAACGGTGATTAGAGTGGTGATTAGAGCGGTGATTAGAGTGGTGATTAGAGCGGTGATTAGAGTGGTGATTAGAGTGGGGATTAGAGTGGTGATTAGAGCGGTGATTAGAGCGGTGATTAGAGCGGTGATTAAAGCAGTGATTAGGGCGGTGATTAGGGCGGTGATTAGGGTGGATATTAGAGCGGTGATTAGAGCGGTGATTAGAGCGGTGATTAGAGTGGTGATTAGGGTGGTGATTAGAGCGGTGATTAGAGTGGTGATTAGAGCGGTGATTAGAGTGGTGATTAGAGCGGGGATTAGAGTGGTGATTAGAGTGGTGATTAGAGCGGG
Organism: Scyliorhinus canicula; assembly: GCF_902713615.1. Classification (NCBI taxonomy): domain Eukaryota; kingdom Metazoa; phylum Chordata; class Chondrichthyes; order Carcharhiniformes; family Scyliorhinidae; genus Scyliorhinus; species Scyliorhinus canicula. The sequence continues at coordinate 90,704,345 of NC_052162.1, forward strand.
GATTAGAGTGGTGATTAGAGCGGTGATTAGAGTGGTGATTAGACTGGTGATTAGAGCGGTGATTAGGGTGGGGATTAGAGCGGTGATTAGAGAGGTGATTAGAGCGGTGATTAGAGTGGTGATTAGAGCGGTGATTAGAGTGGGGATTAGAGCGGTGATTAGAGAGGTGATTAGGGCGGTGATTAGGGTGGTGATTAGAGCGGTGATTAGAGCGGTGATTAGAGCGGTGATTAGGGTGGTGATTAGAGCGGTGATTAGAGTGGTGATTAGAGCGGTGATTAGAGTGGTGATTAGAGCGGGGATTAGAGTGGTGATTAGAGTGGTGATTAGAGCGGGGATTAGAGTGGTGATTAGAGAGGTGATTAGAGCGGTGATTAGAGTGGGATGAGAGTGGTGATGAGAGCGGTGATTAGAGAGGTGATTAGAGCGGTGATTAGAGCGGTGATTAGAGCGATGATTAGAGTGGTGATTAGAGTGGTGATTTGAGCGGTTATTAGAGTGATGATTAGAGCGGTGATTAGCGTGGGGATTGGAGTGGGGATTCGAGCGGTGATTAGAGTGGTGATTAGAGTGGTGATTAGAGCGGTGATTAGAGCGGTGATTAGAGAGGTGATTAGAGAGGTGATTAGAGCGGTGATTAGAGCGGTGATTTGAGCGGTGATTAGAGTGATGATTAGAGCGGTGATTAGCGTGGGGATTGGAGTGGGGATTCGAGCGGTGATTAGAGTGGTGATTAGAGTGGTGATTAGAGCGGTGATTAGAGTGGTGATTAGAGCGGTGATTAGAGTGGTGATTAGAGCGGTGATTAGAGCGGTGATTAGAGTGGTGATTAGAGCGGTGATTAGAGTGGTGATTAGAGCGGTGATTAGAGTGGGGATTAGAGCGGTGTTTAGAGCGTTGATTAGGCTGGTGATTAGAGCGGGGATTAGAGCGGTGAATAGAGCGGTGATTAGAGCGGTGATTAGAGAGGTGATTAGAGTGATGATTAGAGTGGTGATTAGAGTGGTGATTAGAGCGGTGATTAGAGTGGTGATTAGAGCAGTGATTAGGGAGGTGATTAGAGCGGTGATTAGCGGTGAGCAACAGGGACAGACTCCGTGCTAGAGTCCCGTACCCCATGGCTTACCCCTGGTAAGTCGCCCCCCCCCCACAAGTATCCAAAACGGTATACTTGTTACTCAGGGGAACGGCCGCAGGGGGTCCCTGCACTGACTGCTTCTTCCCAGTCCCTCTTACAGTTACCCATCTATCTCCAGTCTTTGGTGTAACTACTTCCCTGAAGCTCCTATCTATGACCACCTCTGCCTCCCGAATGATCCGAAGTTCATCCAACTCCAGCTCCAGTACCATAACTCGGTCTTGTAGGAGCTGGAGCTGGCTGCACTTCCTGCAGGTAAAATCAGCAGGGACACTAACGGCATCCCACACCTCAAACATCCTGCAGGAGGAACATTGCCCTACCTTCCCTGCCATCCGACTTAATTTCAACCAAGTTCTGGTAAACAAATATAAAACAAATAAAAAATAATAATATAATATAGCACTTACCTGCTCACACCAATGGGTCTTATTATTAGGTTAGAGGATAGGGTGGGTGGGAGACACTATACGTGTAGTGTCTCGGGTATCCTCTCCACCAGAATTTATTGGCTAGGAGAAAATCCTTCCCAGAAATCCGCGGGTCGTACTTCCGGTTCCCGCCTTATATTATCTTTGCTCCCACTGGCACCCCGCCGCTCTCAATGTGTCCCCTCGCGCTCTTTCACTGACTCACTGCCGCTCTCCTCACGTTCTTTTATCCTGTGTCCCTCTGAACTCCCGCTGCTTTATGGGCTCTCTCTGTCTCTGAACTCCCGCCGCTTTCTGGGCTCTCTGTCTCTGAACTCCCGCTGCTTTATGGGCTCTCTCTGTCTCTGAACTCCCGCCGCTTTCTGGGCTCTCTCTCTCTCTGAACTCCCGCTGCTTTTGGCTCTCTGTCTCTGAACTCCCGCTGCTTTATGGGCTCTCTGTCTCTGAACTCCCGCTGCTTTATGGGCTCTCCCTCTGTCTCTGAACTCCCGCTGCTTTATGGTATACCAACAAAAAGGAAGGACGGAAGAAAGAGGGAAAATCGGCTGTGGATATCTGAGGAAATAAGGGAGAGTATCAAATTGAAGGAAAAAACATACAAAGTTGCAAAAATTAGTGGGAGACGAGAGGACTTGGAAATCTTTAGGGGGCAACAGAAAGCTACTAAAAAAGCTATAAAGAGTAAGATAGATTATGAGAGTAAACTTGCTCAGAGTATAAAAACAGATAGTAAAAGTTTATACAAATATATAAAACAAAAAGAGTGGCTAAGGTAAATATTGGTTCTTCAGAGGATGAGAAGGGAGACTTAATAATGGGAGATGAGGAAATGGCTGAGGAACTGAACAGGTTTTTTGGGTCGGTCTTCACAGTGGAAGACACAAATAACATGCCAGTGACTGATAGAAATGAGGCTATGACAGGTGAGGACCTTGAGATGATTCTTATCACTAAGGAGGTAGTGATGCTCAAGCTAATGGGGCTAAAGGTAAACAAGTCTCCTGGCCCTGATGGAATGCATCCCAGAGTGCTAAAAGAGATGGCTAGGGAAATTGCAAATGCACGAGTGATAATTTTCCAAAATTCACTAGACTCTGGGGTGGTCCCGGCGGATTGGAAATGAGCAAACGTGACACCACTGTTTTAAAAAAGAGGTAGGCAGAAAGCAGGTAATTATAGGCCAGTGAGCTTAACTTCGGTAGTAAGGAAGATGCTGGAATCTATCATCAAGGAAGAAATAGCGAGGCATCTCAATGGAAGTTGTCCCATTGGGCAGACGCAGCATGGGTTCATAAAGGGCAGGTCGTCCCTAACTAATTTCATGGAATTTTTTGAGGACATTACCAGTGCGGTAGATAATGGGGAGCCAATGGATGTGGTATATCTGGATTTCCAGAAAGCCTTTGACAAGGTGCCACACAAAAGGTTGCTGCATAAGATAAAGATGCATGGCATTAAGGGTAAAGTAGTAGCATGGATAGAGGATTGGTTAATTAATAGAAAGCAAAGAGTGGGGATTAATGGGTGTTTCTCTGGTTGGCAGTCAGTAGCTAGTGGTGTCCCTCACGGATCAGTGTTGGGCCCACAATTGTTCACAATTTACATAGATGATTTGGAGTTGGGGACCAAGGGCAATGTGTCCAAATTTGCAGATGACACTAAGATGAGTGGTAAACAAAAAATGCAGAGGATACTGGAAGTCTGCAGAGGGATTTGGATAGGTTAAGTGAATGGGCTAGGGTCTGGAAGATGGAATACAATGTTGACAAATGTGAGGTTCTACATTTTGGTAGGAATAACAGCAAACAGGATTATTATTTAAATAATAAAATATTAAAACATGCTGCTGTGCAGAGAGACCTGGGTGTGCCAGTGCATGAGTCGCAAAAAGTTGGTTTACAGGTGCAACAGGTGATTAAGAAGCCAAATGGAATTTTGTCCTTCATTGCTAGAGAGATGGAGTTTAAGGCTAGGGAGGTTATGCTTCAATTGTATAAGGTGTTAGTGAGGCCACACCTTGAGTATTGTGTTCAGTTTTGGTCGCCTTACCTGAGAAAGGACATACTGGCACTGGAGGGTGTGCAGAGGAGATTCACTAGGTTAATCCCAGAGCTAAAGGGGTTGGATTACGAGGCGAGGTTGAGTAGACTGGGACTGTACTCGTTGGAATTTAGAAGGATGAGGGGGGATCTTATAGAAACATATAAAATTATGAAGGGAATAGATAGATAGGTGCGGGCAGGTTGTTTCCACTGGTGGGTGAAAGCAGAACTAGGGGGCATAGCCTCAAAATAAGGGGAAGTAGATTTAGGACTGAGTTTAGAAGGAACTTCTTCACCCAAAGGGTTGTGAATCTATGGAATTCCTTGCCCAGTGAAGCAGTTGAGGCTCCTTCATTAAATGTTTTTAAGATAAAGATAGATCGTTTTTTGAATAATAAAGGGATTAAGGGTTATGGTGTCCGGGCCGGAAAGTGGAACTGAGTCCACAAAAGATCAGCCATGATCTCATTGAATGGGGGAGCAGTCTTGAGCTGCCAGATGGCCTACTCCTGCTCCTAGTTCTTATGTTCTTATGTTCTTATAACAAGTCTCTGTCCTGTCAGCCTCAACTACGCTGGCTGCAGTGGTCACGCATTCATGTGTGTTCTGTCCAGTGTGTCACCAGTTGACGTGAATAAACTTCAGTGAGCTTCCCCAAGAGGAAACAAAGTCCCCCCCCCTCGAACCCCCTGGAATTGAAATTAAACTGCAATAAAACAAAGTGTTAACCCATTCATACACTTGGAGTATTGTGTGCAGTTTTGGTCTCCTTCTCTGAGGAAGGATGTTCTTGCTCTTGAGGGAGTGCAGTGAAGGTTTACAAGACTGATTCCAGGGATGGCGGGACTGTCATAGGAGGAGAGATTGACTAGGTTGGGATTGTTCCCGCTGGTGTTCAGAAAAATGAGGGGGGATCTCATAGTGATTTATAAAATTCTAACAGGACGAGACAGGGTAGATGCAGGAGAGATGTTATCAATGCTGGTGTGTCCAGAACCAGGGGTCACAGCCTGAGGATTCAGGGTAAACCATTTCGGACAGAGATAAGGAGCCATTTCTTCACACAAACAGTGGTGAGCCTGTGGAATTTATTACCACAGGAAGTAGTTGATGCTAAAACTTTGCATATATTCAAGAAGCGGCTGGATATAGCACTTGGGGAGAATGGGATCAAAGGCTATGGGGAGAAAGCAGGATTAGACTATTGAGTTGGATGATCAGCCATGATCGTGATGAATGGCAGAACAGGTGTGAAGGGCCAAAAGGCCTCCTCCTGCTCCGATCTTCTATGTATGTCTCTATGTATGTATTATAAATGAACCTTGGACCAATCTGTCAGTCACAAAATGCTGTTGCACCATTTTACAATGATTATGATGTATTCATGGTGGGAGAATTCAATTCCAGCTCCCAACAATTGTCAGTCATGTCTACCAACATATTGTGTATTCTCAGCATTGGAGATGGTTGGGGTAGCAGTTAAATCGTGAAGGAAGGGAATATTTTATTCAATCTTATATACAAACGATGACAGGTAGGGAAAAGCCCCCACCTCATCAAGCCGCTCCCACACCATTTAGATATTGAGCAGTGAGCACCACAGACTCTCCACTCATCATCATGTGATCTCCTGCAATGGATGAAAAACTAGCTAAACACCGAGATCAATTTGGAGGGAAATCTGGGAAATTAATCTCCAATCATTTTTGAGAATTGAAATTAGTCCAGGAGTTCTCTTTGACTCAGATAATTTGCTGCTGGTCTGACCTTTTCCATGAAGCAAGTCTCTGCCCCAGTTAGAAACACATTGGGCTTACACTTGAAGGAATTCAGGAAACTGGTGCTCACTGCATGAGCTGGCAGTCTGTTTCCAAGTTCATTATTCGCCAGGAAAAGAACCACCTCCTGACATTTAACCCAGATCTGCTCTTATTCAAATTAAAATTGTGATCCTCGTCCTCCCTGAACTATTAACTGAAAACAAATTGTCCAGCAAATCACCATCTCTTCCCTTCAGCGTCTTTTCAACCTCAATCAGATCACCCCAAGTCTGTATGTCTTTATAGCAATCAGCCTCCCCCAGCTCTCTTATCTCTCGTAGATCAGCTGCTGCCGTAACCTCAGTTTTGTTAACCAACCTTTTTTATGGTATTAAAGCAGAAAATGCTGGATAAACTCAGCAGGTCTGGCAGCATCTGTGGGGAGTTAACGTTTCGAGTCCATATGAACCTTCTGCATAACTGAAGAGAGGTCGAACTGTGATGAATTCTCTATTTCAAGGGAGGTTGGGGCAGAATAAAAGGTCAGGGTTAGGTCGGAGTTAAGGAGAGATTCATAGAATTTACAGTGCAGAAGGAGGCCATTCGGTCCATCGAGTCTGCACCGACCCTTACATAGAGCACCCTGCTGAAGCCCACATATCTACCCTATCGCCGTAACCCAGTACCCCCCCACTTAACATTTTTTGGACACTAAGAGCATCTTTGGACTGTGTGAGAGGAAACCGGAGCACCCGGAGGAAACTCATGCAGAGACGGGGAGAACGTGCAGACTCCGCACAGACAGTGACCCAGCCGGGAATCAAGCCTGGGACCCTGGAGCGGTGAAGCAACTGTGCTAACCACTTAGCTATCGTGCTGCCCACGATTGACAAAGATTGACAAAGTGTCATGGACATAAGACAAAGGGGGAGTTAATGGTGGCATTAGGAAATGAAGATGTGCAAACTGTGGCAGAAAGGTCAGATAGCAAAATGTGTTAATAAAAGAACAATGGTCAATGCGCAGTGGAAGAAAATCTGAACAATAAGGGAAATATCTGCATCCGTTCGACACTCACTCTGTGGTACCTGTTATATTATTTGGTTTAAATAATATATGTCGTTACCAACTGTTGATAATGTTGAATAACACTCGAGTCTTTAAAGTAAACTGAAAGAATTTATTAAGTAACGATAAAACTAATAAATGAGTTTGACACTCCACTGAACTCACTCTAGCAATATAGTAAGGATAAATAACCGTGCAAACTGTATTAAGCTGCACATGGTGTCTAGGCTGTGACTTACTCTACTGCACTGCTGCTATCTGATTACTCCTGCGTGGAAAAGCGAGCTAGAGCTTCTGGGAGCTCAGTTATATTGTGGGTCTTGTAATGCCCTACAATGGTAGTGCCACAGCTAGGTATTGCGATTAACCCTTTAGTTACATGTGTGTCCACACATCATTACAGTACCATGTCATGTTCTCTGCATGCACAGATGGCTATGTCTTTGCAGTTGAAGTGATCAGAGAACATACGGCTTTGAAAATGAATAAAACTGTTTATTAGCTAACTAAAACACTAGAGGGTTTCTATGATGTCTACTGTGATTACAGTTGGATACTATGGCTAAATACAAATAACTATGATTAACTAGTATTAATTACCATTGACTAAGGAGCTACTCGATTTGCGACTGGACTCTACAGTTCTGCCTGACATGTGTCTGTGGTCGAGTAATGTTCTCCTGTCGCCACACCACCTGTGGTCGGATGCTGGAATTGTAACTCTTAACATGCTAAATTTACCATCTCCTGAACTCTGCGCTACTACATGCAGCACCCACTCATCACTCCTGTACTAATATGGCATTTGCCACGATTCACACCATACGCGGATGGAAACAGAACTGATAGCATTTTTATTCTAAAGTGGTCCAGTGGTGCTGAAACTGCACACATTACAGAAGATACATTTGAGATCCCTGTTTCTTCCTCCTCAAAAGATACCAAGCTGCTTCCTTACCTGATACAAGGTGGAGCCCTCAGCTTGGACAACTCTCACAATGGCAACAATGGGGATCCACATAATGCAGAAGATGATCATGCACCAGCCAAGTGCTATTGCCCAGGCAGGGTACTCAACAGATCCATATGTTGGTGGGGTGAACGTTGCTAAAGACCAGATTAAGATTACCTGAATGAAGTGAATGCATAAAAAAGATAAAAAAATGAAAAATCTGCAGCTTGAGTATCGTCAGTATTAATCATAAAAAGATGTAATATCTCCTTACTGCCAGCAAACACAGAGAGATAAAAATCCAACGCTCTCCACCACAGCCAGAAGAACCAAGTCCTTTCCCCAATCATCATTTCAATGTCTTTGATGAATCTGTTTATCCCTGTGAACAACAAATAGGCAGAGACACAATCACTTGGATTGTTCAGTCTTCAGGGTAGCTTGTTTGCAGTTGAAGTTCAACTTGTGCTGAGTGTCACTCATGAACAGATTAAATCAGAGAAAGAATCACTCAGGATTTCAAACAGGTTGAGCAAATTGGTTCCGGTCACCAAGTGATTATCAGTGAAAGGATAACCCAGTGTGGAGCAGTGCGGGAGGAGAGCGGCCAACCCAATGTGGAGCAGTGTGGGAGGGGAGCGGACAACCCAGTGTGGAGCAGTGTGGGAGGAGAGCGGCCAACCCAGTGTGGAGCAGTGTGGGAGGAGAGCGGCCAACCCAATGTGGAGCAGTGTGGGAGGGGAGCGGACAACCCAGTGTGGAGCAGTGTGGGAGGAGAGCGGAAAACCCAGTGTGGAGCAGTGCGGGAGGAGAGCAGTGAACCCAGTGTGGAGCAGTGTGGGAGGAGAGCGGTGACCCCAGTGTGGAGCAGTGTGGGAGGGGAGCGATGAACCCAGTGTGGAGCAGTGTGGGAGGGGAGCGGACAACCCAGTGTGGAGCAGTGTGGGAGGAGAGCGGTGAACCCAGTGTGGAGCAGTGTGGGAGGGGAGCGATGAACCCAGTGTGGAGCAGTGTGGGAGGGGAGCGATGAACCCAGTGTGGAGCAGTGTGGGAGGAGAGCGATGAAGCCAGTGTGGAGCAGTGTGGGAGGGGAGCGGTGAACCCAGTGTGGAGCAGTGCGGGAGGAGAGCGGCCAACACAATGTGGAGCAGTGTGGGAGGGGAGCGGCCAACCCAATGTGGAGCAGTGTGGGAGGGGAGCGGTGAACCCAGTGTGGAGCAGTGCGGGAGGAGAGCGGCCAACCCAGTGTGGAGCAGTGTGGGAGGAGAGCGATGACCACAGTGTGGAGCAGTGTGGGAGGAGAGCGGACAACTCAGTGTGTAGCAGTGTGGGAGGGGAGCGGTGAACCCAGTGTGGAGCAGTGTGGGAGGGGAGCGGTGAACCCAGTGTGGAGCAGTGCGGGAGGAGAGCGGGCAACCCAGTGTGGAGCAGTGTGGGAGGAGAGCGATGACCCCAGCGTGGAGCAGTGTGGGAGGAGAGCAATGACCCCAGTGTGGAGCAGTGCGGGTGGAGAGCGGTGAATCCAGTGTGGAGCAGTGTGGGAGGAGAGCGATGAATCCAGTGTGGAGCAGTGTGGGAGGGGAGCGGTGAACCCAGTGTGGAGCAATGTGGGAGGGGAGCGGACAACCCAGTGTGGAGCAGTGTGGAAGAGAGCGATGAAGCCAGTGTGGAGCAGTGCGGGAGGAGAGCGGACAACCCAGTGTGTAGCAGTGTGGGAGGAGAGTGATGACCCCAGTGTGGAGCAGTGTGGGCGGGGAGCGGACAACCCAGTGTGGAGCAGTGTGGGAGGAGAGTGGTGAACCCAGTGTGGACCAGTGCAGGAGGAGGATGGTGAACCCAGTGTGCAGCAGTGCGGGAGGAGAGCGGTGAACCCAGTGTGGAGCAGTGTGGGAGGGGAGCGGTGAACCCAGTGTGGAGCAGTGTGGGAGGAGAGCGGTGAACCCAGTGTGGAGCAGTGTGGGAGGGGAGCGGTGAACCCAGTGTGGAGCAGTGTGGGAGGAGAGCGATGAATCCAGTGTGGAGCAGTGTGGGAGGGGAGCGGTGAACCCAGTGTGGAGCAGTGTGGGAGGAGAGCGATGAAGCCAGTGTGGAGCAGAGTGGGAGGAGAGCGGTGAACCCAGTGTGGAGCAGAGTGGGAGGAGAGCGGACAACCCTGTATGGAGCATTGTGGGAGGGGAGCGATGAACCCAGTGTGGAACAGTGTGGGAGGAGAGCGATGAACCCAGTGTGGAGCAGTGCGGGAGGAGAGCGATGAAGCCAGTGTGTAGCAGTGTGGGAGGAGAGCGATGAAGCCAGTGTGGAGCAGTGTGGGAGGAGAGTGATGACCCCAGTGTGGAGCAGTGTGGAAGAGAGCGATGAAGCCAGTGTTGAGCACGTGGGAGGAGAGCGGACAACCCAGTGTGGAGCAGTGCGGGAGGAGAGCGGTGAATCCAGTGTGGAGCAGTGTGGGAGGAGAGCGGTGAACCCAGTGTGGAGCAGTGTGGGAGGGGAGGGGTGAACCCAGTGTGGAGCAGTGTGGGAGGAGAGCGGTGAACCCAGTGTGTAGCAGTGTGGGAGGGGAGCGGTGAACCCAGTGTGGAGCAGTGAGGGAGGGGAGCGGTGAACCCAGTGTGGAGCAGTGTGGGAGGGGAGCGGTGAACCCAGTGTGGAGCTGTGCGGGAGGACAGCGGTGAACCCAGTGTGGAGCAGTGCGGGAGGGGAGCGGTGACCCCAGTGTGGAGCAGTGTGGAAGAGAGCGATGAAGCCACTGTGGAGCAGTGCGGGAGGAGAGCATTCAACCCAGTGTGGAGCAGTGTGGGAGGGGAGCGATGAAGCCAGTGTGGAGCAGTGCGGGAGGAGAGCGGTGAACCCAGTGTGGAGCAGTGTGGGAGGGGAGCGGTGAACCCAGTGTGGAGCAGTGTGGGAGGGGAGCGGTGAACCCAGTGTGGAGCACTGTGGGAGGGGAGCGGTGAACCCAGTGTGGAGCAGTGTGGGAGGGGAGCGATGAACCCAGTGTGGAGCAGAGTGGGAGGAGAGCGGACAACCCAGTGTGGAGCAGTGTGGGAGGGGAGCGATGAACCCAGTGTAGAGCAGTGCGGGAGAGAGTGATGAACCCAGTATGGAGCAGTGTGGGAGGGGAGCGATGAACCCAGTGTGGAGCAGTGTGGGAGGGGAGCGATGAACCCAGTGTGGAGCAGAGTGGGAGGGGAGCGGTGAACCCAGTGTGGAGCAGTGTGGGAGGAGAGCGATGAACCCAGTGTGGAGCAGTGTGGGAGGAGGGCGGTGAACCCAGTGTGGAGCAGTGTGGGAGGGGAGCGGTGAACCCAGTGTGGAGCAGTGTGGGAGGATGGGCGGTGAACCCAGTGTGGAGCAGTGTGGGAGGGGAGCGATGAACCCAGTGTGGAGCAGTGCGGGGGGAGCGATGAACCCAGTGCGGAGCAGTGCGGGAGGAGGGCGGTGAACCCAGTGTGGAGCAGTGTGGGAGGGGAGGCATGAACCCAGTGTGGAGCAGTGTGGGAGGGGAGCGATGAACCCAGTGTGGAGCAGTGTGGGAGGGGAGCGGTGAACCCAGTGTGGAGCAGTGTGGGAGGGGAGCGGTGAACCCAGTGTGGAGCAGTGTGGGAGGGGAGCGGTGAACCCAGTGTGGAGCAGTGTGGGAGGGGAGCGGTGAACCCAGTGTGGAGCAGTGTGGGAGGAGAGCGGTGAACCCAGTGTGGAGCAGTGTGGGAGGGGAGCGGTGAACCCAGTGTGGACCAGTGCAGGAGGAGGATGGTGAACCCAGTGTGGAGCAGTGCGGGAGGAGAGCGGTGAACCCAGTGTGGAGCAGTGTGGGAGGGGAGCGGTGAACCCAGTGTGGAGCAGTGTGGGAGGAGAGCGGTGAACCCAGTGTGGAGCAGTGCGGGAGGAGAGGGGGGAACCCAGTGTGGAGCAGTGTGGGAGGAGAGCGATGACCCCAGTGTGGAGCAGTGTGGGAGGGGAGCGGTGAACCCAGTGTGGAGCAGTGCGGGAGGAGAGCGATGACCCCAGTGTGGAGCAGTGCGGGAGGAGAGGGGGGAACCCAGTGTGGAGCAGTGTGGGAGGAGAGCGATGACCCCAGTGTGGAGCAGTGCGGGTGGAGAGCGGTGAACCCAGTGTGGAGCAGTGTGGGAGGAGAGCGATGAATCCAGTGTGGAGCAGTGTGGGAGGGGAGCGGTGAACCCAGTGTGGAGCAATGTGGGAGGGGAGCGGACAACCCAGTGTGGAGCAGTGTGGAAGAGCGCGATGAAGCCAGTGTGGAGCAGTGCGGGAGGAGAGCGGACAACCCAGTGTGTAGCAGTGTGGGAGGAGAGTGATGACCCCAGTGTGGAGCAGTGTGGGCGGGGAGCGGACAACCCAGTGTGGAGCAGTGTGGGAGGAGAGTGGTGAACCCAGTGTGGACCAGTGCAGGAGGAGGATGGTGAACCCAGTGTGCAGCAGTGCGGGAGGAGAGCGGTGAACCCAGTGTGGAGCAGTGTGGGAGGGGAGCGGTGAACCCAGTGTGGAGCAGTGTGGGAGGAGAGCGGTGAACCCAGTGTGGAGCAGTGTGGGAGGGGAGCGGTGAACCCAGTGTGGAGCAGTGTGGGAGGAGAGCGATGAATCCAGTGTGGAGCAGTGTGGGAGGGGAGCGGTGAACCCAGTGTGGAGCAATGTGGGAGGGGAGCGGTGAACCCAGTGTGGAGCAGTGTGGGAGGAGAGCGGTGAACCCAGTGTGGAGCAGAGTGGGAGGAGAGCGGACAACCCTGTATGGAGCATTGTGGGAGGGGAGCGATGAACCCAGTGTGGAACAGTGTGGGAGGAGAGCGATGAACCCAGTGTGTAGCAGTGTGGGAGGAGAGCGATGAAGCCAGTGTAGAGCAGTGTGGGAGGGGAGCGATGACCCCAGTGTGGAGCAGTGTGGAAGAGAGCGATGAAGCCAGTGTTGAGCACGTGGGAGGAGAGCGGACAACCCAGTGTGGAGCAGTGCGGGAGGAGAGCGGTGAATCCAGTGTGGAGCAGTGTGGGAGGGGAGCGGTGAACCCAGTGTGGAGCAGTGTGGGAGGGGAGCGGTGAACCCAATGTGGAGCAGTGTGGGAGGAGAGCGGTGAACCCAGTGTGGAGCAGTGAGGGAGGGGAGCGGTGAACCCAGTGTGGAGCAGTGTGGGAGGAGAGCGGTGAACCCAGTGTGGAGCAGTGAGGGAGGGGAGCGGTGAACCCAGTGTGGAGCTGTGCGGGAGGACAGCGGTGAACCCAGTGTGGAGCAGTGCGGGAGGGGAGCGGTGACCCCAGTGTGGAGCAGTGTGGAAGAGAGCGATGAAGCCACTGTGGAGCAGTGCGGGAGGAGAGCATTCAACCCAGTGTGGAGCAGTGTGGGAGGGGAGCGATGAAGCCAGTGTGGAGCAGTGCGGGAGGAGAGCGGTGAACCCAGTGTGGAGCAGTGTGGGAGGGGAGCGGTGAACCCAGTGTGGAGCAGTGTGGGAGGGGAGCGGTGAACCCAGTGTGGAGCAGTGAGGGAGGAGAGCGGTGAACCCAGTGTGGAGCAGTGCGGGAGGGGAGCGATGAACCCAGTGTGGAGCAGTGTGGGAGGGGGGCGATGAACCCAGTGTAGAGCAGTGTGGGAGGGGAGGCGTGAACCCAGTGTGGAGCAGTGTGGGAGGAGGGCGATGACCCCAGTGTGGAGCAGTGTGGGCGGGGAGGCGTGAACCCAGTGTGGAGCAGTGTGGGAGGGGAGCGGTGAACCCAGCGTGGAGCAGTGTGGGAGGGGAGCGATGAACCCAGTGTGGAGCAGTGCGGGGGGAGCGATGAACCCAGTGCGGAGCAGTGTGGGAGGGGAGGCATGAACCCAGTGTGGAGCAGTGTGGGAGGGGAGCGATGAACCCAGTGTGGAGCAGTGTGGGAGGAGAGCGATGAACCCAGTGTGGAGCAGTGCGGGAGGGGAGCGGTGAACCCAGTGTGGAGCAGTGCGGGAGGAGGGCGGTGAACCCAGTGTGGAGCAGTGTGGGAGGGGAGCGATGAACCCAGTGTGGAGCAGTGTGGGAGGGGAGCGATGAACCCAGTGTGGAGCAGTGTGGGAGGGGAGCGGTGAACCCAGTGTGGAGCAGTGTGGGAGGAGAGCGGTGAACCCAGTGTGGAGCAGTGCGGGAGGGGAGGGGTGAACCCAGTGTGGAGCAGTGCGGGGGTAGAGCGATGAACCCAGTGTGGAGCAGTGTGGGAGGAGAGCGGTGAACCCAGTGTGGAGCAGTGTGGGAGGGGAGCGGTGAACCCAGTGTGGAGCAGTGTGGGAGGGGAGCGGTGAACCCAGTGTGGGAGGAGAGCGGTGAACCCAGTGTGGAGCAGTGTGGGAGGAGAGCGGTGAACCCAGTGTGGAGCAGTGCGGGAGGAGAGCGATGAATCCAGTGTGGAGCAGTGTGGGAGGGGAGCAGTGAACCCAGTGTGGAGCAATGTGGGAGGGGAGCGGTGAACCCAGTGTGGAGCAGTGTGGGAGGAGAGCGATGAAGCCAGTGTGGAGCAGAGTGGGAGGAGAGCGGTGAACCCAGTGTGGAGCAGTGTGGGAGGAGAGCGGACAACCCTGTGTGGAGCATTGTGGGAGGGGAGCGATGAACCCAGTGTGGAACAGTGTGGGAGGAGAGCGATGAACCCAGTGTGGAACAGTGTGGGAGGAGAGCGATGAACCCAGTGTGGAGCAGTGCGGGAGGAGAGCGATGAAGCCAGTGTGTAGCAGTGTGGGAGGAGAGCGATGAAGCCAGTGTGGAGCAGTGTGGGAGGGGAGCGATGACCCCAGTGTGGAGCAGTGTGGAAGAGAGCGATGAAGCCAGTGTTGAGCACGTGGGAGGAGAGCGGACAACCCAGTGTGGAGCAGTGCGGGAGGAGAGCGGTGAATCCAGTGTGGAGCAGTGTGGGAGGAGAGCGGTGAACCCAGTGTGGAGCAATGTGGGAGGGGAGCGGTGAACCCAGTGTGGAGCAGTGTGGGAGGAGAGCGATGAAGCCAGTGTGGAGCAGAGTGGGAGGAGAGCGGTGAACCCAGTGTGGAGCAGACTGGGAGGAGAGCGGACAACCCTGTGTGGAGCATTGTGTGAGGGGAGCGATGAACCCAGTGTGGAACAGTGTGGGAGGAGAGCGATGAACCCAGTGTGGAGCAGTGCGGGAGGAGAGCGATGAAGCCAGTGTGTAGCAGTGTGGGAGGAGAGCGATGAAGCCAGTGTGGAGCAGTGTGGGAGGGGAGCGATGACCCCAGTGTGGAGCAGTGTGGAAGAGAGCGATGAAGCCAGTGTTGAGCACGTGGGAGGAGAGCGGACAACCCAGTGTGGAGCAGTGCGGGAGGAGAGCGGTGAATCCAGTGTGGAGCAGTGTGGGAGGAGAGCGGTGAACCCAGTGTGGAGCAGTGTGGGAGGGGAGCGGTGAACCCAGTGTGGAGCAGTGTGGGAGGGGAGGGGTGAACCCAGTGTGGAGCAGTGTGGGAGGAGAGCGATGAACCCAGTGTGGAGCAGTGCGGGAGGAGAGCAGTGAACCCAGTGTGGAGCAATGTGGGAGGGGAGCGGTGAACCCAGTGTGGAGCAGTGTGGGAGGAGAGCGATGAAGCCAGTGTGGAGCAGAGTGGGAGGAGAGCGGTGAACCCAGTGTGGAGCAGAGTGGGAGGAGAGCGGACAACCCTGTGTGGAGCATTGTGGGAGGGGAGCGATGAACCCAGTGTGGAACAGTGTGGGAGGAGAGCGATGAACCCAGTGTGGAGCAGTGCGGGAGGAGAGCGATGAAGCCAGTGTGTAGCAGTGTGGGAGGAGAGCGATGAAGCCAGTGTGGAGCAGTGTGGGAGGGGAGCGATGACCCCAGTGTGGAGCAGTGTGGAAGAGAGCGATGAAGCCAGTGTTGAGCACGTGGGAGGAGAGCGGACAACCCAGTGTGGAGCAGTGCGGGAGGAGAGCGGTGAATCCAGTGTGGAGCAGTGTGGGAGGAGAGCGGTGAACCCAGTGTGGAGCAGTGTGGGAGGGGAGCGGTGAACCCAGTGTGGAGCAGTGTGGGAGGGGAGGGGTGAACCCAGTGTGGAGCAGTGTGGGAGGAGAGCGGTGAACCCAGTGTGGAGCAGTGAGGGAGGGGAGCGGTGAACCCAGTGTGGAGCTGTGCGGGAGGACAGCGGTGAACCCAGTGTGGAGCAGTGCGGGAGGGGAGCGGTGACCCCAGTGTGGAGCAGTGTGGAAGAGAGCGATGAAGCCACTGTGGAGCAGTGCGGGAGGAGAGCATTCAACCCAGTGTGGAGCAGTGTGGGAGGAGAGCGGTGAACCCAGTGTGGAGCAGTGTGGGAGGGGAGCGGTGAACCCAGCGTGGAGCAGTGTGGGAGGGGAGCGATGAACCCAGTGTGGAGCACTGTGGGAGGGGAGCGGTGAACCCAGTGTGGAGCAGTGTGGGAGGGGAGGCGTGAACCCAGTGTGGAGCAGTGTGGGAGGAGGGCGATGACCCCAGTGTGGAGCACTGTGGGAGGGGAGCGATGAACCCAGTGTGGAGCAGTGCGGGGGGAGCGATGAACCCAGTGCGGAGCAGTGTGGGAGGGGAGGCATGAACCCAGTGTGGAGCAGTGTGGGAGGGGAGCGATGAACCCAGTGTGGAGCAGTGTGGGAGGGGAGCGATGAACCCAGTGTGGAGCAGAGTGGGAGGGGAGCGGTGAACCCAGTGTGGAGCAGTGTGGGAGGGGAGCGGTGAACCCAGTGTGGAGCAGTGTGGGAGGAGAGCGGTGAACCCAGTGTGGAGCAGTGCGGGAGGAGAGCGGTGAACCCAGTGTGGAGCAGTGTGGGAGGAGAGCGGTGAACCCAGTGTGGAGCAGTGTGGGAGGAGAGCATGCAAGCCGCAAAACGCAAATCTTTTCCAAATCTGAAACGGAAACCCAGCTTGAGAACAAGATAGCAGCTCTGCAGAAGTCCAGCAAAACGAACACTATCTAAAGAACAGATGGTGGGTCAAGAAAGCGCAGGTTGTCCAACAGTTAGCC
Source organism: Scyliorhinus canicula (assembly GCF_902713615.1). Lineage (NCBI taxonomy): Eukaryota > Metazoa > Chordata > Chondrichthyes > Carcharhiniformes > Scyliorhinidae > Scyliorhinus > Scyliorhinus canicula. Next base: position 90,720,686 of record NC_052162.1, read on the forward strand.
TACAAACATGACGCACAAGGTTTCTGTAGCACAGCCAAGACTACCTGTGGCCCGAGCATCCAAGGCCAGACCCCACTGTTTGACAAGAACGGAGAGATGCTCATTAAGAACAGCGGCTGATGGAAGGAGCACTTCAAAGGTCACCTTATCAAAGACTCTGTCTTCAACGTGAGTATCCTCTACTCGATCCCACAGCAGTCTGCCCACCTCCATCTCAGCAAATCCCTAACATAGCACAAGGCAGAAAAGGCCACCCAAAAACTAATGAACAACATGTCATCTGGAGTAGATAGAATCCCCGCCGAAGCACTAAACATTAGTGGAGAAGCACCAATAGCGCAAATACGTTACCTCGGTTCCCTTATCTGGAAGAAAAACATGTCAGGAGATGTCAGACACCGTAATTGTAACCATCTTCAAGAAAGTCCACTTGCAGTCACCAAAGAGGAATTTCCTGTTGTCAGCCACAGGGAAGGTCATCGCAAGCCTTCCCCGGTGGTTGAAGAGCTCCTTCACAATGCAGATTCGGCCCACGAACAGGCACAATGAATATCATCTTCTCCACGTGGAAACTACATGAGAAATGTAGGATTCAGCACCATCCCATGGCCTTTTTTGACCTCACGTTTGCCATTGTGGTATTATGGAGCATCCTCCTCTATTTCGCCTGCACCCAAAATGTTTGTCCCCATCCTCCACCTGAGCGGTAATACTGACCAACACATCCACCACAGAACCAATTCACATTTAGATTGGAGTTGAGCAAAGCTGTAGCTTTGCACCAATGCTCTTCTCAATCTTCCTTGCTGCAATTCTCCATGCTTCCCTCAGCAAACTCCCCGCTGGAGTGGAGAGGAACAAACGGGAATGTGTTCAATCTCGCCGCCTGCGGACCAGATCCAAGGTAGTCCCATCCTCTGTCATTGAACTATGGAATGCAGACATTGTTGGCATCTGCACACGCTCAGGTGCCGAGACCCAAGCCATTGTTGACAACTTCACAATGCATCTGAGAGCATGGGGCTTACACTTAACATCCGTAACACAAAGGTCCACTACCAACCAACCCCAACCACAAAGAACTGTCTCCCACAGTTATCAAAATTCATGGCAAGGCATTGGATTCCCATACCTTGGAGGCCGACTGTCAACAAGGGCAGACATTGACAATGAGGTTCAACATCGTCATTGATGTGTCATTGCAGCCTTTGGTAACCTGAGGAAGGGAGTGTTTGAAGACCAGGATGTCAGACCCGGCACCACGATCATGTAGAGATCACTTCTCACCGACATGGCTCAGAGGCCTGAACTATGTTCAGCTGGCATCTCAAAACCCTTGAGTAATGCTACCAGCGCTGACTCTGCATGATCCTGCAAAGCAGGATAGGCGCACCAACATCAGTGTTGTAGCTCAGGCCAACAGTCCCACCATCGACGCATTGACCATATTTGATTTTGGCTGGGCCACATCATCTGTATGCCTTACCCAGGACTCCCGAAACAAGCTCTCTACTTGGAGCTTCAACACAACAAGTGAGCCCCAGGAGGTCAGTGGAAACACTTCAAATAAACCCTCAAAGGCTTCTTGAGAAAGTGCAACATCCTCACCAACACCTGGGAATCTCCGGACCAAGACCACCCGAAGTCGAGGAAAAGCATAAGGCAAGGAGCCAAACACCTCAGGTTTCATCGCTGAGAGCAAGCTAAAGCCATGCAGATAGCGAAAGGAGCGCATCCAACCTGCGAACCCACCCGCCCGCTCCTCTCCTCCAACCACTGCCTGCCCCATCTGTGACAGAGACAGTGGGTCGTCTATTGGGCTCCTCAGTCACCTGAGAACTCGTTTTTTTGTGTTGAAGCAAGGCTTCCTCAACTTTGAGGGAGTGCCTAAGAAGACGGACAAATGGATCCCCATCAGCAATGAACAGGAACATGCTGGAGAAAACCCTCCAGCAATAACCAATGGGGTCAGCCCGAACCCCAGACATCCTGACTGAAAGCCACAGAAAGAACTGTCTGTCTCATATTCACCTTGGGTACTAAATGGAGCAATATGAAGAACTATGTACACCAAGCCACCAAATCCAGTGCCTTGCTTTTTCTAAAGAGCCGTGAAGATGCACATAAGTACTTTTTTATTTAATTACTTCATTTTCTTCATGTTTGTCCTATTTTACCTACCATAAATCCAGCTTAGACCAATGAGTTCCAGCAGAGCGGTTTTAATGACAATCCACCCAGCACAGAAATAATCCACCAAATCTATCCAGTAAATCCCAGCCTAATATTAAACAGAAAATTAGAAAATGTTACACAGAAAAGCTGCAACATTCTAACATTCAAAATACGACATTAAAAAGGATATTATCATATATATCATGTAATGTACAGTGCAGAAGAAGGCCATTCGGCCCATCGAGTCTGCACCGGCCCTTGGAAAGAGCACCCTACCCAAGCCCACACCTCTACCCTATCCCCAGAACCCAGAAACCCCATCTAACCTCTTTTGGACACGAAGGGCATTTTAGCTTAGTCAATCCACCTAACCTGCAAGTCTTTGGATTGTGGGAGGAAACCGGAGCACCCGGAGGAAACGCACGCAGACACGGGGATAACACGGGCAGACTCCACACAGACAGTGACCCAAGCCGAGAATCGGACCTGAGACCCTGGAGCTGTGAAGCAACTGTGCTAACTACTGTGCTACCGTGTCACCCAATAAATAAATGAATAATTTTTCTCAACCATAACTATGCCAGGAGCCAAACCAAACACAGGAGAAATCAAATCAAAAAGTGATACCAGAGTGACATGCAGAAAACATGGAGAAACAGAAAGGAGTTTGAAAATTCGTATTTAAACCTTTTGATAAGAATTAAGTAAAAACATTTCAGTTAACCGACCTATATAATAGAATACTGAATTTAAACTGGTGAGTCTTTTTTATTTAGCAGGCAATTCAGTATTCTCATAAATGGTGACATGCCAGGGCAGTTCAAATCTATGGTGTGTGCATCCTGTTCCATGTGGGAACACTAGAATCTTTCTTATTGCTTGAAAACCATATGTGCAGGAAGTTCTGTCTCTCGCAGCAGCTCAAACTCCACATTCTGTGCTTCATCTACAGCACATCCGTAATGTTGAAATCCTCATCGATAGCTTATCTGTTCACACTGTACTTTTAGGTTAATCAGGCTGAGATGGAATGAGCACACATCAGGCATTGAAGAATGACCAGACAGAGAGTGCAGGAATCTCTTGAGTGCATTTCACTTTTGTCAATCAGTATAGTGTCGACACGCAGCTGAATATGTATAGCAGTTCGATAGTTGAATAAAACAGTGTTGGATCTTCTCCAGTGTTAGACATCTGTTTCTACCTTCCCTGCATCGAGTGCAGTCCACATCGAACCAACCTGCCTAACACATCAACTTTCAAGCCAGTGGTCATTTCTGAATTCTAGTTAGGTTGATGATTCAACTCAGCTTGACAGGGGCCATGGAAATATTGGAAAAGCAATAGTGATAGGGATGTAAATAATTCATGGGAACAGACAGGCATTCTCCTGCCATAGACGTAAATCCAAGGATGGTGTATTACCTCCCGATTGTATAGGTCATGGATGTCATTGAGCAGCTGCAGCGGAACCCTAACGGGTGATTGGCAGGGGATGCGGGTGAGATGCGGGTGGCAAACAGCCAGTGGTCATGGCCCATATTGGTACCAAAGACATTATAAAATGGGATGTGGTCCTGCAGTCAGTGTTTAGTGATCCAGGAGGGAAATTAGCAAGCAGTACATCTACCGAAACGCTTTCAAGATTATTCCCAGTACACATGCAATTAAGAAATAAGAAGCAGAAGTAAATATGTGGTTGGAGAGATGGTGCAGGAGGGGAACTTTAGATTTCAGGCCATTGGAACACATCCTGATGAAGCTGGTACCCGTCCAGGTCAGACGGGTAGCACGGTAGCACAAGTGGTTAGCACAGTTGCTTCACAGCTCCAGGGTCCCAGGTTTGATTCCCAGTGGCTTGAGTCACTGTCTGTGCAGAGTCTGCACGTTCTCCCTGTGTGTGCGTGGGTTTCCTCCGGCTGCTCCGGTTTCCTCCCACAGTCCAAAGATGTGCAGATTAGGTGGATTGGCCATGATAAATTGGGTTACGGGGATAGGGTGGAGGCGTGGACGTAAGTAGGGTGCTCTTTCCACGAGCCAGTGCAGACTCGATGGGCCGAATGGCCTCCTTCTGTACTTTCTATTATCTATGATCCCAGCAGCACAGGAACGGCTTTAGAACATAGAACATAGAACAGTACAGCACAGAACAGGCCCTTCAGCCCTCGATGTTGTGCCGAGCAATGATCACCCTACTCAAACCCACGTATCCACCCTATACCCGTAACCCAACAACCCCCCCCCCCCCCCCTAACCTTACTTTTTAAGACACTACGGGCAATTTAGCATGGCCAATCCACCTAACCTGCACATCTTTGGACTGTGGGAGGAAACCGGAGCACCCGGAGGAAACCCACGCACACACGGGGAGGACGTGCAGACGCCACACAGACAGTGACCCAGCCGGGAATTGAACCTGGGACCCTGGAGCTGTGAAGCATTTATGCTAACCACCATGCTACCGTGCTGCCCCTTTCTTGCAGGACAATTTTTTGATGCGATTCGGAGTAATTTAAACTGCTTGAAAAAAGCAACTTGGGAATGAAGAGATAATGTCAGAGAGGAAAACCAAGGTGCACAAAGATTTAGTAGAGACAGATAGCATTATATTAGGAAATAGTAAAGTATTAAGTTAGAATATAATATAGTTGAAATTAGTGTTACTGTGCATGTATGTGAATGTGCAGAATTTGGTAAATAAAGTTGCTGAGCTTTGGGCACAGATACGAAGTGAAAATATGACAGTGTTGCAATAATTGAGAGGTGTTTAAAGAAGGGCAGGACTGGGTACTAAATATTTCTGGATACAGGAAAGATAGTGAAGGAAAGAAAAGAGGAGGGATGGCAGTATATTCTTCTGCACTTGCACAGGAAGTGGGCATCTCTGGCTCGCCGAGCATTGATTGTCCATCCCTAATTGCCCTGAGAAGGTGGTGGTGAGCAACCTTCTGGAACTGCAGTAGTCCATGTGGTGTATGTACATCCATTGTGCTGTTAGGAAGCAATTCCAGGACTTGGAACCAGAGACAGTGAAGGAACAGCGATATAGTTCCATGTCAGGATGGTGTATGACTTGGAGAGAAAATTGCAGGTGGCGGTGTTCCCATGTTCCCATCTTTCTGCTGTAAATGTCCACTGAGGAAGTAGACGTAGCAGGTTTGGAAGGTGTTGTCAAAGGAGCGTCGATGAGTTGCTGCAGTGCATCCTGTACATAGTAAACATTGCTGTCATTGTGCGTCAGGGGTGGAGGGAGTGAATTTTGAAGGTGGGGCATGTGATGCTAATCAACCAGTCTGCTTTTACCTGGATAGTGTCAATCTTCTTGAGTGTTGGAGTTGCACTCAACAAGGTTGGAGAATACCGTGGGGGGCAGGGAAGAGGGTTGGGTGACTATTGGTGTAAACCTGACAGAATCACCTGTAGTTTATGCTTTATGTGGCATTTTCAGTTGGTACTCAGAGCAGGACAATTGTCCAGAGGGAGTTTGAACTTCCTGGGAATTTCCATGAAAATGCTCAGCTGTGAAGTGCTGAGAGGGATTCCCCAGTGTATATTTGGAGTCCGTCCTCCCCCAACAACAATCCATTGTTTGGGAACTTGGAAGTTAGGGCAAGGCAACCACTGATTGGCAATGTATTAATAAAAGATAGTTTCATCCCTTTAACCAGCCCTTGTATTTCGGATAAGGGGAAGGGCCAGTCAGTCACACCCCATCAGTGGACAATATTCAACAAATGGACAAAGAGCAGGACCAACACACACGGTTCTCCTTTATTACTTCACCGTTAAGATGATCAACTTTTCGGGTTTACCCAGAGCTACATATGGAAACAATTCAAACTACTTAAAAACACAACTTACCTGCGTTACATAGACAAGACCAAGGAAGTAAAATAACAAGCAGACCCCAGCTGTCAGATAAAGGTGTTTTGATTGTCGCAACTTAGGGAACTGGTCCATCAGGATTGTGAATATTGTTTCTGATGAAAGAGAGTATGAAATGAGATTAGTCATTAATTCATACTTAATACCCTCCCAGAGAAGCCCGCCATTGGACGGACTAACGCCCTGCATACTAGCGAAGTAGATGAGGACAGATTCTTCATCCAGAAGCCATTCTCTGAGACACGCATTTTACCCAGTTCCTTTCCTGTTACTCTTGTTTTTGGTAAGCCTTTAGGGAAAACTATCTGATAGTTAGCTCCTGACACCTAGGGAAGGATTCTAACGTTCAAAAGGTGGTTGAGGTGGATCAGGTGGGGTGGGAGATGGGGGCAAAGCCCCTGATATCTGTTTCCTGATCGAAACACATTCCAACCCAACAATCTTGGAATTGTTGGGGGCCAACCAACCACTCCAAGCAGGTAGGTTGGTAGAGTAAATATGATAACTAGGCCGTGAGATTCAATGTTATAATTTTGGAATCTTACTGCCGTTGATCAGGTTTCTCGAGTCTTGAAAATTCAACAGTTAAACCCCAGTGAGGATTTGGTAGATGCAGGAGCTTTCGTGGTCAGGATCCTGCCCAATAATGGAAGGTAAATGAAAATTCCCTCCATTATGCGGCAACACCTGTGCAGGAGCAAACGTGAGGGAAAAAGAACAGGGAAAGGAAATTTAACCCGAACAGTGAAATTAAAAAGAGAAGCAAAGAAACCCACCCCCCTCACCAACCTCCTAAACACACCCCCTGCCCCGCCATCTCTGGGCAACTGACAGTGACTAAGACTAATTCCTCAAAGTCGGCAATGAATGGCTGCCACCTCCGGTAGAATCCCTGAACCAACCACCTAACGGTGTACTTGACTATCTCCAGGTACTATCTCCAAGACTTTAGGTCACCAAACCATACTGAGGCACTGGGCAGAGTAGGAGACCACCATCCCAGCAGAACTCGCCTTCAGACAACCAATGAGGTGAAGGCAAGGACATCTGCCTTTACTCACTTCTGCAGACCCGGCGAGTCCGATGCCCTAAAAATGGCCACCAGGGGACAACGCTCCACATCTACATTCGGAATCGTTGACACAAAGAAGGAGATCCAAAAGCTTGCCGGTTTGGGACAAGACCAGAACATGTGTGTGCAGTTGCCCCCCTCCCCCAAAAGCACTGCCTGACCTCGAGCAGGACGTGGTGTCAACTATGTGTGCCACCGAGGCCAACACCGCACAGGTGGCATCCTGGGTGGAGGTCTTGGGGGCGAAGGCATCGGCCATGGGTCAGGATGTCCAAGTTCTGGGGTACTCGGTGGTGCTGAGGCCCAGGTCAGGCAGCCCTGTACCAGGGCTATCTGGACATTGCAGAGGCACTCCAGAATGTGGCCCAGTCACAGAGGATCATAGCTATGGGTATCAGTGACATTGCCCAGGCGCTGGCCAATGTGGCACTGACTCATAGAGAGGTGGTGCAGTCGCTGGCTGATGTGGCACAGACCCAGAAGGTGGTGGTACAGTCGTAGCATGATATGGTGCAGTCCCAGAGGGAGGCAGTCCACTCCCTGTGCTCCATGGCAGCGAGCATCGAGATCCCTGTTCGGGCCAGGCATTGGACTCCAGGACTGGCCAGTTGATGGGAGACCCTCAGGGGTAGCTCTGCTAACACCCTCATCCAAAGGAGTAGCACAGGGTTCATCAGGCACCCCAAGGGAGGAGAAAGTGATGGGAACTGTGCCTGTGCCTTCTGCAGGAGAGTTGCTGGAACAGCACAGCACCTCTGATGACCACCCCCTCCCACCCCCTGCCTGCTCCTGATGCATCTGGTGGGCAGTGGGCAGAACAGGGCAGCACCAAGCCACCTGGGATACCCAAGCAGCAGCCAGGCCCATTCAGGCCCGGCCGAACAAGAAGATGGCTGCCAAAGGGGGCCCAGGTCACAGGCCGGGAATTGCAGAAGGCCGCCTCCACTCCTCATGCACTGCCTTGGGATCCACCTAGGCATAGCATTAGTGCCCGTAAGGACAGAAATATAGACACCAGTTAAGTTGGCATTGCAACAGGGCACAGTATAGTGATAGGGACGAGGGTTCAAAAGCTGTACATATATGTTCACTTGTTCACATTAAATATTTGTTCACAGCGTTACAACCCTGCTCTGTCAGAAGAGTGTGAGGGATGGGATGGGCTTGTCTGGGATCGCCGCAGAGGGCTGGAGAAGGAGGATGCGCGGACATTGGGGTGGGCTTGGCCAAGGGACCACTGTTCAGTCAGCATTAACAACTCCAGTGTCCTACCCTCATCCTTCCACCCACCCACCACCCCCACCCAGTCTCCACCTCTGCCACCCCCAAGGGTTCAATGAGACCGCGTGATGGAATTCCGAGCACGCATGCAGGGATCACCCAGGCAAGATGGTGGAAAGTGCAACTGTGGGCAAGTGTTGGACACTGTCAAATGAAGCAGAGCACCAGACCTCATCCCAGAACAGGTTGTCATTATCCCCCATCCCATTGGCTAGACCCGCTGTAACGTCAACCGAGGGCCTGCATCCCGCAGTGAGGCAGGTAGTAATCATGTAGAAGGTTGCAAGGGAATGGGGGGGTGGGGGGGGGGGAGCGGTTTGTGTAGGGAGGATGTTCATGTGAGGGATATCTGGCCTCGGATGTGTGTGGGGTAGGATGGGATGTCCATGCCACTGGCCAGGCCTCCTAGTCGCCGAACTTGGAGTCGATTAGAGGATCCCGTGTGCAGACGTTGCCTGGCCTCACGAGCCTGCCTGGGCCCCATGCCCCACTCTTCCTAGCCCTCCCCCATGTCCTCTTTGTCAGACAAGGACTGGCATCATCCCCCTCCTCCAGCACGTCGCCCCTCTGCAGCACCGTGTTGTGGAGGACGCAGCTGACCACCACAATGTGAGAGAGCCTCCTAGCGCTGTACTGGAGGGCCCCTCCAGAGTGGTGCAGGCACCTGAACCGCATCTTCAGGATGCCGAAGCACAGCTCAATCATGCCCCTGGTCGATGCCTGTGCGTCTCCACTTCGGTCTGTGACCGCCAGCTGGACGCCATCAGACAAGACTGCAGTGGATAGCCCCTGTCGCCCAGGAGCCAACCCCTCAGCCTTGGGGGCACCTCAAAGAGGTCAGGAACCATTGAGTGTGCCAGGATGAAGGCATCATGTACACTGCCTGGGTATCGGGCACCGATGTATGATACGCAGCTCATGGTCGCACACGTTCATCGAGTGGAACCCCTTTTGGTTGGTGAAGACTGGCCTGTCATCTGCAGGTGCTCCGAGGGCGACATGCATCCCATTGATCACTCCCTGGACCTGGGGCATCTCGGCGATGATGGCGGAGAACCCCGCTGCTTGGGCACCCTGGTGAGATTGGTCCACATTGAATTTGATGTATAGAGACAACCAGGCCTCAGTGATGGAGCAGATGCACATTTACACCAAGGACTGTGAGACTCGGGGCAGGCCCTGTTCGGTGCCTGGAAGGACCCCATTGTGTAAACATTCACCGGCCCCGGGTGTCCTCCCCCATAACCCCGCCTGTCAGGTGCGCCATGATCTGGCAAATATGTTGCACTGTTCCCTGCTCAGCTGGAACCTTTGAGCATGTCGGTCTGGCAGGTCCTCGAATGACAGGCGGCAACGGTAGACAGGGCACCTCATGTGGCGCCTCCCTTGCCTGCTGGATGGCCTGCCTCATTGGCTGCCTCCTGTTCCTCTGGGGTAGGCTCTGCTGTTGCAGGGTCCCCCTCCAGTTTGTACAGCTTCAGTGAATCCCACATTGCTGTGGTGACTAGGATGAAGGCCACAATTCCTGGTTGAATTCCAAAGTCCATTGTCTGCAGGGGGTGAATGTCAGACACGTTAGCATGGTGCGTAACCCTGTGCCCAACCAGGTCCGTCAGAGTTGAGGAATCGCAAAGGTAAAAAGACCCTGATGGGAGTTACATACAGGTCCCTGAGCAGTAGTCAGGATGTGGGGCAGAAAATAAATTAGGAGATAGAAAAGGCATGTAAAAAAGGCAATATTATAATAATCATGGGGGGCTTCAATCTGCAGGCGGACTGGGAAAATCAGGTTGGTACCGTATCCCAAGAATTGGAATTTGTGGAATGTCTAAGAGATGGTTTTTTGGAGCAGCTTGTGACCGAGCCTACTAGGGAATAGGCAATTCTGGATTTGGTGATATGTAATGAGGCAGACTTGATTAGGGAACTTAAGGTGAAGGAACCCTTAGGGAGCAGTGACCACAATATGATAGAATTTACCCTGCAGTTTGAGAGGGAGAAGCTGCAATCAGATGTAACGGTATTACAATTAAATAAGGGTAACTACAAAGACATGAGGGAGGAGCTGGCCAGAGTTGATTGGAAAATGAGCCCAGCAGGGAATAGAGTTTAACAGCAATGGTAGGAGTTTTTGAGAGTGATGAGGGAGGCACAACAGAAATTCATCCCAAGGAGGATGAAACACGCGAAAGGGAGGACAAGGCATCCATGACTGACGAGGGGTGTCAAGGTCAGCATAAAGGCTAAAGAAAAACCATCCAAAGTGGCGAGGATTAGTGGAAAACCAGAGGATTGGGAAGCCTTTAAAAGCGAGCAGAGGACAGCTAAAAAAGCAATAAGAGGGGAGAAGATGAAGTATGAGTGCAAGCTAGCTAGTAATATATAAAGGAAGATGGGAAGAGATTTTTTCAATGTATAAAAGGTAAGAGAGAGGCAAAAATAGACATTTGACCACTAGAAAATGTGGCTGGAGAAGTAATAATAGTAAAAAAAATAGCAGACGAACTAATAATTACTTTGCATCGGCCTTCACAGTGGAAGACACCAGTCGGATGCCAGAGCTCCAGGAGAACCAGGGGACAGAGGTGAGTGCAGTGACCATTATTAAGGAGGAGGTTCTGGGGAAACTGAAAGGTCTGAAGCTGGATAAGTCACCTGGACCGGATGGACTACATCCCAGGGTCGTAAAAGAGATAGCTGAGGAAATTGTGGAGGCATTAGTGATGATCTTTCAGGAATCACTAGAGGCAGGAAGGGTCCCAGAGGACTGGAAGGTGGCTAATGTAACACCACTGTTTAAGAAGGGAGGGAGGCAGATGACGGGAAATTATAGGCCAGTTAGCCTGACTTCGGTCATTGGTAAGATTTTAGAGTCTGTTATTAAAGACGAGATCGCGAAGCACTTGGAAGTGCATGGTAAAATAGGATTGAGTCAGCACGGCTTTGTCAAAGGGAGGTCGTGTCTGACAAATCTGTTAGAGATCTTTGAGGAGGTAACAAGCAAGTTAGACAAAGGAGAACCAGTGGACGTGATTTATTTTGATTTCCAGAAGGCCTTTGACAAGGTGCCGCACAGGAGACTATTAAATAAGTTAAAAGTCCACGGTGTTAAGGGTAAGATCCGGGCATGGATAGAGGATTGACTGACTGGCATTAGACAGAGAGTGGGGATAAAGGGTTCTTTTTCAGGAAGGCAGCCGGTGACTAGTGGTGTGCCTCAGGGGTCTGTGCTGGGACCACAACTTTTCACAATATACATTAATGATCTGGAAGAAGGAACTGAAGGCACTGTTGCTAAGTTTGCAGATGATGCTGTGGAAAGACTTGGACAAGCTAGGAGAGTGGGCAATGAAGTGGCAAATGAAATATAATGTGGAAAAGTGTGAGGTTATGCACTTTGGAAGGAGGAATTTAGACATAGACTATTTTCTAAATGGGGAAATGCTTCAGAAAGCAGACTTGGGAGTCCTTGTTCACAATTATCTTAAGGTTAATGTGCAGGTTCAGTCGGCAGTTGAGAAGGCAAATGCAATGTTAGCATTCATGTCAAGAGGGCGAGAATACAAGACCAGGGATGTACTTCTGAGGCCGTATAAGGCTCTGGTCAAACCCCATTTGGAGTATCGTGAGCAGTTTTGCGCTCCATATCTAAGGAAGGATGTGCTGGCCTTGGAAAGGGTCCAGAGGAGGTTCATAAGAATGATCCCTGGAATGAAGAACTTGTCGTATGAGGTACGTTTGAGGACTCTGGGTCTGTATTCGTTGGAATTCAGAAGGATGAGAGGGAATCTTATTGAAACGTACAAGATACTGCGCGGCCTGGATAGAGTGGATGTGGAGAGGGTGTTTCCACCTGGAGGAAAAACTAGAACCGGAGGACACCATCTCAGGATAAAGGGACGATCCTTTAAAACGGAGACGAGGAGGAATTATTTCAGCCGAACCCTTTGCCGCAGAAGGCTATGGAAGCCAATTCACTGACTGTCTTTAAGACAGAGATAGATACGTTCTTGATTAATAAGGGGATCAGGGGTTATGGGGGGAAGGCAGGAGGATTGGGATGAGAAAATATCAGCCACAATTGAATGGCGGAGCAGACTTGATAGTCCAAGTAGCCTAATTCTGCTCCTATGTCTTATGGTCTTATGGATACTTGGTGGCCCCGGTCTGCACTGCAGCCCTGCCCACCGCACCCCTGGCACGTGGGGCCTCTGTCCCTGGCACCTTCGCTGCTGCCAGGTACCATGGCTTCGATTATCTATGCTCAGCATCTCCCATCCGGCACCCTCCTGCAGGGGCTACTGTGACTGCTGCCGTGGGTGGGCCGCATTCTGCCCTGCCGGCAGGTGGCCACCGGTTTGGGGGGGGGGGGGGGGTGGGGGCGGGGAGGGCAGGAATGTTGGTGGGAGGGGGTGGCTGGGTTTCAGCGAGTGGTGGGTTGGGGGTACCCACACGGCCAGTGGAATTCAGCGCGACCAGGGGACACAATGGGCGGTCTGTGGGGTGCACAGCAAGATGGCTGCCTTGCAGGCCGTGACCTAGGCTGCCCATGCCTGAATGCCTCGGTCCCATCGGGGGTCACCCCGACCCCAAGGCCCATCCCCTGGTCACCCCTCCCCCCCATCCCCCGGCCTGGTGGAGGGCCCCCCCAGCCAGCCCTTCCAGCGCAGGACTGGCAACCCAAAGTTGTGCCTCTGCTTATCCTAGTGTGCCTCTCCCTCATCAGCCATGGCTCCTATTTCCCGGTTTTTATAACTACAAGTGAACCAAGCCGTCGGGAATTCCACAACGCCAATCTGACATGACTATTTGAAAACCAGTTATGGAGGTGGTGCATCGTGGAGGTTCCGGGGAGTATCGGGTTGGGCCTGCCAACGACATGCACCCGGCAGTTACTCAACATGCGGAGTAGAACGCATTGGCGCCGTTGTCGAACCACCGGAGCATGGCAGTCTGGCATGTGCCCGGCTTCACGACCTGATTCTCCGCCCAAACGCCTTTCCTGATTTTTCCGGCGGCCGATGGAGAATCCATCCCCTATATTCTGAAATCTTCCAGATGTTAGGGAGACATTTCACTGAAAGTTGTTGAAATACAGCCATGAACCCATTTAAATCAGATTGATACTTCATTGAAACAGTGAGCAGAGAATGTTGTACATTCATCCTCCCACATCGCCAACTGTAATTCCTAATCATCGTAATTTAGTATAACTTCCTTTTATATCAGCAGAAATGTGAGAATGAAGGGGTATCAATCTTACCAACATCTGCAATTAGAGTATCAATATCCAGAGTGACCAACATGAAGAAAAATAAAATGGACCAGAAAGGTGCCCACGGCAACTGTGTAAGAGCTTCTGGGTAGCTGATGAAAGTCAAACCGAAACCTAAACAGTGAATAGAATTGAAACTATACAATTAATGGCGCTCAGAACACAGGAAAAAATAATTAGGAGGGGGAGTAGGCCATTCGGCCCTTCGATCCGCTTCGCTATTCAATAAGATCATGGCTGCTCTGCTGGTGGTCTTATCTCCATTTTCCTTCCTCCGCCCTTTAACCTTTGACTCCCTTGACAATCAAAAATCAGCCTTGAATATATTCAATGACCCAGCCTCATCTGCTGTCTGAGAAGAGAATTCCACTGACTATAAAATGTTCTCCGGGAAAAAAGTACCCTCATCTCAGTCTTAAATGGGAGACCCCCTAACATTAAAATGGTGTCCCAGTTCTAAACTTCCCCACAAAGGGAACGATCCTCTCAGCATCCACCCTGTCGAGGCTCTACAGTGTTTCAAAAAGATGTGTTTCAAAAAGATCAGCTCTCACTTCTCTAAATCACGATGGGCATAGGCCCAACCTTTCTTCACAAGATGACACCTTCCTCCAAGGAATCATCAAGGGCACCTTCCCTGAACTTGCTTTTCTTATTTCGTCATTGGACTGTCGGCGTCGCTGGCGGGGCCAGCATTTATTGCCCATCCCTGAGGGCATTTCAGAGTCAGCCGCATTGCTGTGAATCTGGAGTCACATGTAGGCCAGACCAGGTAAGGATGACAGATTTCCTTCCCTCAACGATATCAGTGAACCAGATGGGTTTATTTTACGACAATCGACAATGGTTTCATGGCCACCTTTAATTCCAGACTTCTTTTTTATTGAATTCAAATTTGACCATCTGCCATGGCGGGATTTGAACCCAGGTCCCCGGAGCATTAAACTGAGTCTCTGGATTACTAGTCCAGCAATAATACCACTATGCCACTGCCTCTCAAGGGGGGAGGGGGGAGGGAGGGGGGAGGGGGGGGGGAGGAATAGAAATGGGAATTAGTGGCGGGATGTAAACATAAACGTGTTCAACAGATAAAATGACATTAACCATGAGAACCATCAGGGTGGTGTGACTGGCGAACTGATTGGGAACAGTGCCTACGGTCAATAGTATCTCCCTTAAACAGTAGGGTCAATCCCTATTTATTTCTTGCAACCAACTGCTTTGAATACAGTTTTATCGATGGGCAGTAACTTCTGTGGCGTGTTAGTGACAATGAGATTACCATTCTCTCATGGCTACTGAACTGGAAATGAAGCTATTAGAGGGTGTAGTTGGGGGGTGCAGTCAGGGCGTGGGCAGGGCAGTCGGGGAGGGAGCTGCAACTGAGGGGGTAAAGTTGTGGGGTGAGGTGGGTAGTTGGGGGGGGTTGTAGTTGAATGGTAAGAGGGTGTTCAGAGGTGTGGATCAGGGATGTGGAGTCCAGGGATGTGGAGGGTATTTGAGGGTGGTGTTGCTGTGGGTGGTGTATTTGACGAGTGGTAATAGGTGTGGGGAGGGTGGATGGATGATGTATGGGTTTAGTCTGGCGATGGGGTGGGTAGATTGGGGGAAGTTCGGTGGGGAATAGATTAATTCCGGAAAGATGGTTAAAGCTTTGTGACCCTGGTTAATAGTTTTTCCAGTACTGGTTACCTGACTGTACAACCTCTGGAACGGGCTTGTCTTGTACATGAGCCATGTGTCCAAGGATGGAGAAGATGGCAAATCCAGCAAACACGCTTGTGGCACAACTAATAACACAGACAATGATGGTGTCAGTGAAGCAGTTGTTGTGGAATTTGTTGTAGGATGACAGTGTGATTAAACTGCCCCAACCCACGGAGATAGAAAATAAAATTTGCGTTGCAGCATCTTTCCAGACCTGGGGAATAGAAAGTAGAATTAGTTAGTGGTGGAAAATAAACATAAAGTTGTTCAACAATATCATGGGAGTGTCCCTTGAAGAAAAGTTTTTGTCTTATCACATGTCTTCAGTGATGTCATTGTGTGGGTGGGGCTGGGCTGTGGCTCGATGAGGTTTTACTTTCGCTTTGAGTTTGGACTGGTTTGAACTGAACAGGTTAAAAGAAGTGTCTCGGTAGCTTTATTTTAAAAGCTGTTTCCGGACTGCTTGGTAAATTAAAGACTGCTTGGTAAATTAAAGACTGCTTGGTAACTTAAAAGGAATTCACACTTGCTGTTTGAAAAGGGGAACAAAGTATCAATAACAAGTCTTCTAACAGTGAGAGTGCCGTGTGCTGGGCCTCGCCTTTGAAAAGGGATTTCTAGTTTTACTTGGATTTTGTTATTGAATTGGAACAGTTAAGTGGGAATTCATTAAGGGTTATACATAAATCCTTTACTGTAACTGGGATCTTTATGGTTGTAGTTGATTAAAATTGTTCCTGTGTGTGTATACAAATGTTATCTAAATTCATGGGATAAAGCTTTTTTTTAAATTAAAAGTGCCGAAGAACTCTTGAATAACACCTGAAAGGCAGGCTGTTGTGCTCATCGTAGCCAAAATCAATAAACAATTGTAGGTCAGGTGAACTCCATAATATACTTTGGAGTTTTCTAAACCCTGGCTCATAACAACAGATAAAATAATATTAACCATGAGCACCATAAGGGTGGTGTGATTGGCAGACAGACTTGAAAAGCTCCTCTGGTCAATAGTATCTCCTCTTAAAAAGTAGGGGCCTCATTTTCCTTCTCTGTCTATTTCTTGAGACCAAATTATCTCCGAGGGTCTGATGTGTCCTCCCACTATCTATGCCTGCTAGTCAGTGGCTTAATTCCTTACTTGCCGTGAGTACACTGTAACCCAGTCGTCATTCTTTTATTTTATTTGAATTGTAACATAAATAGTCCCAAATTAATGGTCCCAATCTCAATAAATACCCTGGCATAACTTTCAGTGTCAACTGCAGAGCCGCACTGAGCGACGTTAGTTTGGTACCGATAAAAAGAGGTTAAATTATTAAAATTGAAATCAAAATCCGAATTCTGCCAGAATAATGGTGACGCAAGTATTGTTCGGCAATTATTTATGTGCAAATGCCACAACAATTTTGGATTAAACTCAAAAGTCCAAAAGTTGCTCTCTGGTTGCAAAGCCCCACCATCAGCTTCATGAAAATGGTGGACGGAATTCTACGAACCCTGCGTGGGCCGAAGAATCGCCACAACCGTGCCACGCCGCTGGCATGCGATTCTCCGAGGTGCGGAGAATCGGCGCCATTTGCGCTGGCGCTTTTGGCGCGGCGCCGGTCGCAGGCCGCTGTCTGCAGCCGGGCCGCCGGTTCTCCAGCCCTGATGGTAGAGCAGCCGCATGGAAAAGTCAGAGTCTCGCCGGCGCCGTCCAAACCTGCTCGCAGCCGGCAGGAACTCTGCACGCAGGGTCGGGGGGTGGCCTGTGGGGGAGAGAGGGGGGCCCCTTCACCGGGGGGGGGGGTGGGGCCTCCGATGGGGTCTGGCCTGCGATCGGGGCCCACCAATAGGTGGGCCGGCCTCTCCAGCCCCGGCCCTAGTTTGTTACACGGTCGGCCCCTGAACCCCCGTGCCATGTTGCGTCGGGGCCGGCACGTTGAGGAAGTCCCCCGCGCATGCCTGGGTTGGCACCGGGAAGGGAGGCTGGAGCTGTGTGAACTGCTCCAGCACCATGCTGGCCCTCTGTGGGGGCCAGAATCTGTCGTGCCCACGCCCATTTTGTGCCGTCGTGAAACGCGATGGCGTTCACGACAGCATGGGCTCTCTGCCTCCATTTCGGAGAATCCCGCCTGGTATCTCTCAGTTTGCCTCACCGTCAACAGACATTCAGTCGAGTGACATTCCTGGGCCTACAGTGTAGATGCAAACTAAACTTGCCACAGAAATTCCCTTCAAGTCTTTTCAAATGGTGGTAAGGTGGCACAGTGGCTAGCACTGCTGTCTCACAGCCAGGGGCGCGGGTTCACTTCCGGCTTTGGGTGACCGTCTGCTTGGAATCTGCATGCTTTCTCCGTGTCTGCGTGGACTTATTCCGGGTGCAAAGATGCGCGGGTTAGGTGGATTGGCCATGCTAAACTTCCCCTTAGTGTTACAGGGATACGGCAGGGTGGACAGAGAATTAGAGATGGGTACGGTGCTCTTTCGGAGACTGGGTGTAGGCTCGCTGGGCC
The DNA here is from genome assembly GCF_902713615.1 of Scyliorhinus canicula. Taxonomy (NCBI): domain Eukaryota; kingdom Metazoa; phylum Chordata; class Chondrichthyes; order Carcharhiniformes; family Scyliorhinidae; genus Scyliorhinus; species Scyliorhinus canicula. The sequence continues at coordinate 90,738,576 of NC_052162.1, forward strand.
GAATGAACTCCTTCTGCACTGCAGGAATTCTATGAAATTTAGGCAACTTTTTGACGACGTGCTAGGTGTTAATTACTGTCAGTATCAACTTCTCTGGCACTGAAAATTAACTTTTTTCAGTGTGGCGTCCGGTTATAATTGTGCTGGTGATTTAGATAAAAATTAAAGTTGATAACTTCTAACTTTTTCTTTCTGTCACTTTTCACTCTCTCACAACCCATTCTTTCTCTTCCCCACTTCATTTCTCCTTCCTGATTTGACATTGAATTCACCCACTCTAACTTCCTCTCATTGTTCTGTTAATTTCACAATGCTACAATCTGATTGGTGAATGAGATATTTAGTTGCTTTTTATGTTCAATCAGATCGCAGATGTTGACGATGCTGTGTCTTTTCCATCTCCCACTTCCAGCTACGTACCGCACCATTAGACAGATAAATGCAGCCTAATCCAGAAAAGGCAACTCTCTTTCCTCTGCTACAGACAATTTTGGGTCAATATTCATCCCATAGATTAATACGAAATTTCAACTGAAAACCTACTGAATGTGCTCCAAGGTTTCAGTAAGGTGGAAGCATCAAGAAGTTCCATTGCACCACATTCCCTGTCACTCTGTCTCATTCAGTTCCAACCCACCCAGAGCAGCATGGTGGCACAGTGGTTATAATATAACAATAATAATCTTTGTTGTCACAAGTAGGCTTACATTAACACTGCAATGAAGTTCCTGTGAAAAGCCCCGAGTCGCCATATTCAGACGCCTGTTTGGGTACACAGAGGGAGAATTCAGAATGCCCAAATTACCGAACAGCACGTATTTCAGGACTTGTGGGAGGAAATCGGAGCACCCGGAAGAAACCCACGCAGACACAGGGAGAACGTGCAGACTCTGCATAGTCAGGGACCCAAGTCGGGAATCGAACATGGGTCCCTGGCGCTGTGAAGCAACAGTGCTAACCACTTTGCTACAGAGTCGCCCGATCACTGCTGCCTCACAGTGCCAGGGACCTGGGTTCAATTGCAGCCTTGAGTGACTCTCTGTGTGGTGTTTGCACATTCTCCCTATGTTTGTGTGGGTTTCCTCCGGCAGCTCCGGTTTCCTCCCACAGTCCAGAGGTGTGGAGGTTAGGTGGATTATCCATGGGTGTGGGCTTGGGTAGAGTGCTCTTTCGGAGCATTGGTGCAGACTCAATGGGCTCACTGGTCTCCTTCTGCAATGCAGGGAATCTATAATTCTGTAACTCTCCTCTCAATAGACCCCACCATCACTTTCCTCCTGTTAACATCAAGATGGTAAAAGCCATAAATTAACAAATTCAAAGTCATCACAATTGAAACTTGAGGCAAAATCTTAAGTTTGTTTTCCTACATTTGAACAAGACCCCAAAAGCAACCCTCAGATTGGAAACTGACTATCTCGAACAGACTAAAAAAGGGGAGCATTAAACAATTCAACAGAACAATTACAATTTGACACTTAATCAATTATGTTGTTATATTTACCTCGGCATCAGCCAGTTTGTAGAAGTCCGACTGGCTTCCAATGTAGAATTCAATTCCTTTATAGGCTCCCTCCACGGTAAGACCTCGGATCAGGAGTATGGTCAGGACCACATAAGGGAACGTCGCAGTGAAATAAACCACCTGACCAGGGAGAGGAGCTTGTTAGAGTTTCCTGTATTACTGGTACAACATTTACAGCATTGAATCCAACTGAATGATCGGCTTGTCATTAAATTAGAGAATGAAGCAGAAACAAGTGGAGGAATAATAACAACATGGGGATGTTGTGGTGTAGTTGGAATGTTCTGAAGTTGTGTCTCACGTGCAACAGTTAGGTTTTCACTTATTTCTGTAATTACCCTCACGAGACCCTTGGGCGTGACCCAATTGATCTCTCCATGAGGTGCTCCCCCACTGCTAGGTGGAGGCCCATCAGCTGGATTTCATAGAATCAACACTGAAAAACTGGTCCGAATTGGGACAGGCGTTACATTCCAAGTTTCAAAAATTAGTTTAACATCAATTCGATATCCTGACGGCAGGTAGATGAGCTGCTGGATGTGGGCTTCCAGCCAGGTTGGGGACGGAATAGACTATTTTTATGGCACTTTATTTCGCCCCTTTCCCATGTGGGGTGAGGAGAGTGGATCCTGAAGAGGGCTGCCCAGTGCTGAAGAGGACTGTCAAAACGCTCTACTGTTCCTATTCCAAGGGCAAGACAACTGAATCAAACCCCACCGCCTACATGCTAGTCCAAAGCTAGGGACTTCCAGATCTCACGGTCCTGACCCTTTCACCTCTCGCCGATCACCGCAGGGCTTGACTGTGTGGGAATGTGCTGGTTTCCTCTCGGTAGACGCCTGGAGCGGGACGTATTTTACCATGGGTACGCCATTGTACATCAGCAAACAAATGGTCCTTGACAGAGGCTAGGCCCAATTCCAGAGGCGATGACTGAGTATCTCCCAACTGCTGCAGCCTTCACCCGGCATTACCGCCATTGATACCATATGAAGATCTTCCATCTGATCCGCCATTGAGGACTTGTCTTGGATTGCACTTTGTCTGGTTCCTCTCCTCTGACCTTACCGTCATGGGTGACCCTGTGAGGAGCTCAACACTCCTGATGGCATTGTTCTTGGAATCAATGAAAAGTTCAAGCCTCTCCATCATGGCAAGGTGGCAAGCCAAGGAAAGTTTTGGCCTCCTTACTTATAATCAATAACAATGACTTGGATGAAGGGACCCGATGGATAGGATAAGTGAATGAGCAGAAATTTGGCAATTGGAGTGCAATGTGGAACAATGTGAACAAGACCAACTGCAAAATTGTACGATACAGAAAGACCAAAGTTAATCTGTAGGTCGTGTTGGTATACAGCAAATGATTATGATGGCAAATGGAACGTTGGTGTTTATTATAAGGGGAATTGAGTATAAGAATCGTGAAATGTTGCTGGAGTTGTACAGGCTTTTGTCAGACTACATCGGGGGTACTGTGCACAGTTTTGGCCCCCTTATTTGTGTGTGTGTGTGGTGTGTGTGTGGTGGATGTGGTGCAGGGTGCGGTGTATCTGTGCGTGTCTGTGTATTTGTATGTGTGTGTGTGTGGTGGGTGCGGTGTTTCTGTGAGTATCTGCATTCGTGTCTGTGTATTTGTGTGTGTGTGGTGGGTGCGGTGTGTCTGTGAGTGTCTATGCATTTATGTGTTTGTGTACATGTGTCGTTGGTGTGGTGCAGGGTGCGGTGTGTCTGTGAGTGTCTGTGTATTTGCGTGTGTGTGTGTCTGTGTGTGTGATGGGTTTGGTGCAGGGTGCAGTGTGTCTGTGAGTGTCTATGTATTTATGAGTGTGTGTGGTTGGTGTGGTGCAGGGTGCGGTGTGTCTGTGAGTGCCTGTGTATTTGTGTGTGTGTGTGTGTGGGGGGGGTGTCTGTATTTGTGTGTGTGTGGTGCATGTGGTGCAGGGTGCGGTGTGTCTGTGAGTGTCTGTGTATTTGTGTGTGTGTGTGATGGGTGTGGTGCAGGGTGCGGTGTGTCTGTGAGTGTCTGTGTATTTGTGTGTGTGTGTGATGGGTGTGGTGCAGGGTGCGGTGTGTCTGTGAGTGTCTGTGTATTTGTGTGTGTGGGGTGGGTGTGGTGTGTCTGTGTATTTGTGTGTGTGTGTGGTGTATGTGGTGCAGGGTGCGGTGTGTCTGTGAGTGTCTGTGTATTTGTTTGTGTGATGAGTGTGGTGCAGGGTGCGGTGTGTCTGTGAGTGTCTGTGTATTTGTGTGTGTGTGGAGGTGTGTCCTTTGTGTCCGTGATGGAATCGCATTGTACAAAGTTCTGTGCTTTTGTGGACAACATTTGAACTCTGAGCTGCATATCGTAACTGAATTTGGCAATATTATGCCAAGTTATTCACATCGATATTCATGAAAGTAATGCACTTACAGGAAATCATAAAACATGGAATATGATAAGAATATTTAATTCCTCACAATTACTCTTCAGTGTTCTTTGTCGTTCTCATTGTCCAGAGAAATCTCATTTCACTCAAATAAACCCATGACCCTCATCTGCTTAATCACTGAGTAATCAATTGGGAACCCTGAATCAGTGAGTGAAATCCTTGGAATGAGGAGCGCATTTCAGGGGTTTGATGGAATTGGTGCTGTTCTTTCCCACAGGAGAAAGATTTTCAGATCTCACTCAGGCCTGAAGTGTTGATGAATTATGGATCTCCCATTCCCTAAAGAGTCACTGTTAACATCATCTGTGAGATAAAGCAGCCCCCTTCACAAATTATTCAGAAATTCTCATTTTATTGTTGCTGAAATCTGTACTTTGTCACTAGTTTTAACTCTATCCATCACCAATTATTTTACCTTTCCTGAAGATTTGATTCCTTTCGATAACACTGCCCCAACAATCAGCCAGGCCAGAAGCAGACAGAGGGCTAAATACCAGACTATCTCCCCAGTCTCATCCACTGAACTGGTACGGCGTAAAACCACTTTACTAAGTAAAACAACAACAGTAAATGTAAGGACATTGTTCATTACACAGAGATCTGTCATGTTCTGTAGATACAGCTGATATGAATGATGAACTACAGAACAGCTAGTTTAAATAATTTATTATGAAACAACTGTGTGATAAAGATAACTAGAATAAATAAAATAGCAAACTACTAACACTAACTAAGTATTATAGAGCTACTGCAAAATACATCTATCCTCCAACATGACTTACTCCCAACGCCCCAGTCACGTGGTGGATTTACACTCTCACCTGGTGGTCAGAGGTCATATATAATATGATGTACAGAATTGCTTTATGCATGTCATCACAAGACATAGAAATGGTGATCGTGGAGAGGATGTTTCCACTTGGAGGAGAAACGATCGCAAGGAAGGATACACCACAGACTGAAGGGATGGTCCTTTAAGGGAGGAATTTCTTCAGCCAGAGGGTGGTGTCACATAAGGTTGTGGAGGCCAAGTCACTGAGTGTCTTTGAGACAGAGACATATAGGTTCTTGATTAATAAGGGGATCAGGGGTTATGGGAGAAGGCAGGAGAATGGGGATGCAAAATATATTAGCCATAAGTGAATGGTGGAGGAGACTCGATGGGCCAAATGGCCTAATACTGCTCCTGTTGCTAATGGTCTTGTGGTCTTTTCAGTAGGTACAATACTTAAAATAATTTAATCAAATGGATTTGGACAATATCCAATTAAAATTTTGGTTTTCTGAAAGTGAATTAATAATGAATATTTAAATGAAATTTGATGTCCTTTCTGATTTCGCGCACTCTATTTTGACTGATATTTTTAATTTGCAAGCTTTGTTTAAGCAGTGAGTGCCAATGAGATTCCCTGGAGAGCTGATTGAATTTGAAGGAGTTTCTGGCAGTGCTTCACTGACTGTCTTACATTGCACTGTTAAAGCTACCTGTGCTAGTCTGTGTCTCCCAATGAATTCAGCTCCCTCATATTGTTAAGCATGGTCCCTGCTTCCAGACAGTTTCCCCCAATTCAGTTCCCAGGTTTATGGGTTAAACACAACACTGGATTCAATGAAACACACAGAGAAAGGGGACCTCAGTCACTGATAATCGGAACCATTCAATGTTTAGAATTCTTATGGTGAATACCTCTTTTGATGAACAAAATAAAACAAGGTTGCTTTCATAGAATCATAGAAGTAACAGTGCAGAAGGAGGCCATTCGGCCCATCGTGTTTGCACCGGCCCTTGGAAAGAGCACCCCACTTAAGCCCACACCTCCACCCTATCCCCGTAACCCAGTAACACCACCTAACATTTTTTGGACACTAAAGGACAATTTAGCATGGCCAATCCACCTAACCTGCACATCTTTGGACTGTGGGAGGAAACCGGAGCACCCGGAGGAAACCCACGCAGACACGGGGAAAACGTGCAAACTCCACACAGACAGTGACCCAGCGGGGAATCGAACCTGGGACCATGGCACTGTGAAGCAACTGTGCTAACCACTGTGCTATCGTGCTCCTGCACGGAAGTATAGAACATAGAAAATACATAGAACATACAGTGCAGAAGGAAGCCATTCGGCCCATCGAGTCTGCACCGACCCACTTAAGCCCTCACTTCCACGCTATCCCCGTAACCCAATAACCCCTCCTAACGTTTTTGGTCACTAAGGGCAATTTATCACGGCCAATCCGCCTAACCTGCACGTTTTTGGACTGCGGGACGAAACCGGAGCACCACGAGGAAACCCAGGCAGACACGGGGGGAACGTGCAGACTCCGCACAGACAGTGACCCAGCGGGGAATCGAACCTGGGACCCTGGCGCTGTGAAGACACAGTGCTATCCACTTTTGCTACTGCGCTGCCCATAGATTTCATTGTGTAAATACAGTTAAACCTGCAGTGTGAGAAACCAGGGAGATGTTAACTAATGACAGGTCATGTGGCATGGTAGCGCAGTGGTTAACGCTTCTCTGGACCCGGGTTCGATCCCAGCCCCGGGTCACTGTCTGTGTGGAGTTTGCTCATTCTCCCCGTGTCTGCATGGGTCTCACCCCCACAACACAAAGATGTGCAGGTCAGGTGAATTGGCCACGCTAATTTGCCACTTAATTGGAAAAATAAAAAAACCTAATGAAAGAGTCCCTGTTGCGATGTTATTTTGTGACAAGTGTTTGATGTTAAAAGCACCTCTATCTAAATCAAACAGCTTTTTATTCATTAAACAGGACATTCACCCAATGAACTGTCCCAAGAGGAAGCTACTGGTACAGCTGTGCAGGTTCTAGGTGCAGCTTTCTGTAGTCATTTACTTACTCCCAGTATTGCTCACTTGGACCCTGGTGAGGAACGTAGATTTCTGATCCATTTGGACAAGTTTCATTGTTTACACGCAGCCATGTTGTATTCACAATTTCAGAATATCCGTGATCCAGAGTGAGATTGCAGAGTGGATCTGGAAAATGGGGAATGTGTTTTAGAATTCCATTTCACTGGGAATGAAGCTGCCATTTCTTGTGATATAATCAGGATCACTGGTACACTTTGACTGAATCAGTCCAATCCTGTTTATTACATAAGGTAGGTTACAGCTGGGTCAGGCCACATCATTGCAGTATGTACACATCACTCATGGTCTGATCTGAGCAACTGAGTGGGAGTGAACAGGCCATTTTAAAAATAATTGGCGGGATTGTCAGGTTCAGAGACTAAGGCCGCGATTCTCCCAAAGGGAAACAAACAGCCGACGCCGGAGTGAAACCCGGAGTGTTTCACTCCGGCGTCGGAGGCCGCTCCTCGCCCCCTATTCTCCCCCCTGGGGGGGCTAGGACGGGCGGGGCGTGAATTTCGAGCGCCGGGCCTTGACCCTTGCGTCAAAGCGGCGCACCGAGAATGACGCGGCCGGCAGCGCCTAAGTGACGTCAGCTGCGCATGTGCGGTTGCCGTCTTACCCTCTGCTGCCCCGCAAGACATGGCGGCTTGATCTTGCAGGGCGGCGGAGGGAAAAGAGTGCGTCTTTTAGAGACGCCGGCCCGACGATCGGTGGGCACCGATCGCGGGCCAGACATCTCATGAGCACGCCCGTGGTGCTCGATCCTCCCTCCACCCCCCACAGGCCCCACACGCACCGGTCGTGCGTTGTTCACGCCGGCAGCGACCAGGTGTGGTTGGCGCCGGCGTGAACCGGTCGGGTTCGGCAGGCCGCTCGGCCCACCCGGGCCGGAGAATCGGCGCTCGCCATGAGAAACGGCGAGCGGCGATTCTTCGAGCGGCCTGTCGCAAAACGCGACACGCCATTTTGGGGGGTGTGGGAGAATCACGGGGGGTGCCAGGGCGGCGTGTCGTGATTTGCCCAGCCCTCCCACGATTCTCCCCCCCCCCCGGCATGGGGTGCGGAGAATCACGCCCTAAGTGTTGATGCTGGGACAGTATCGGTGGATTTCTACAATAACAAAATTGGTGCCGGTCAAGGAGCAAGTCATGAACCGTTAATAGGCTTTCACCAATGCCACGTGGAACTTGACTGATTTCAATGAAGACCGGTGCTCGATTCACCGGGATCGGGATTACCATTGAATAGGCTGACAAATGCAGCCGTATATTTAGCACTTCACTCCCCACAGGCACTCATTCCAGCTGACAAGATGGCAGTATGAAGAGTGGCACCCGGGTTGGAGGATACAGAGCTGGAGATCCTGCTGGACGTCATGGAGAAGAGGCGGGCCACCCTGTTCCCCGGGGTCGGAAGGAGGCTGCCACCCACTGTCATGAACAGGGCCTGGGCGCATGTGGCAGTGATCGTGAGTGCCATGGGCCCCATTGCCAGTACCGGACAGCAGTGCTGGAAGAAGTTGCACAACCTCATCAGGGCAGCCAGGGTGAGCAGGCAACACAGTGCGCCTGGCACCAACTCCCCCCATCGTACACACCCCTAACACCAGTCCTCCCGCCCAACCCTTACACAGGGAGGGTAACTGAACTCCACCCGCCGGCAGTGCGCGCGCACCACATGCCAGTACCCATACCGCCCACCAGCTGTCCACCCTGTCTGCTGCACACATCCGACTGCCTAACACTGCATGCTTTCTGTCTCCCTCCCCCATCCCCCAAGAGAAGGCGACGCGCAACCAGAGAGAGAGGGAGAAGACCGGAGGGGGAGCGGCGGACATGTGGCCCCAGATCGTAGGGGAACGGCGGGCACTGGACCTGGTATGTTGGCCTGGAGAGAGGGCAGTCACCAAGGCATCAGGCAACCAAGTGATCCCCACTGTGTTGGGGCTTCCCTGTGTGTGGCACATGTGGTGCGACACCCACACACCCCCATACCTCCCTCATAGCACCCCCACAACCCGAAACTTCCCCCAGACCACCACCCCACAGCCTGCAGCACTCTCACACCACCTCACCTGCCCCAAACTCCCACCCTTACATCCCGCAGCACCCACACACCATCCCATCTCCCCCACGACACTACCCCACCCCACACCACCCACCACCATTCATCTTCTGTATTGCAGGATCTCCTGACGATCAGGAAAGCCTTTCTGGTGTCTCCTGCCCCCAGCCCCAACCCCAAGCAGATTCCAGCGATGGGGTGGCCATGGTAACTGAATAGAGCCCCCAAACACCAGCCTGAAGAACCCCGGAGCACCAGCTTGGGAATGACACCGACTTTCTGTCACTGCTGTTTCCAACACCCTCCACCATCCCAGAGATACTCACCTCAGTTGGGTACTTTAGTGAAGAGGCTTCTGGGGCACTATCTGGTGTGAACCACACACGTGCAGTGGTACATCAGGTGGAGGTAGGAACCCCGATGGTCAGAGGCCGGCCCAGCCCGGGGTCTAGCTGCCGGGTATCAGGCTTCTGGAAATGAGTCCCATCCATAATGGAGATGCAGTCACAGAGCGAGGGACCATATGAGGGGCTTTCAGCATCCATCCAGCACCTGCAAGTGCAGTTGGAGGAGTCCAATTGCCCATCGGGGCAGGAGGCAGTTCCGACCATGCCTGCCACCCAGCCAACACCGCACAGGTGGTGTCCTTGAGGGCAAAGGTATCGGCCATGGGTCAGGATGTCCAAGGCCTGGGAAAATATGTCCAGATAGCGGCCGAGGCACATGACCGGGCAGCCCTTTCGCAGGCAGCCATGCACCAGGGCCACTTAGACAGTAGAGCGGTGCTCCAGAGCGTGGTCCAGTCACAATGGGTCATTGCTGAGGGACTCGATAGCATTGCTCGGGCGCTAACTGACCTGAGCCAGTCCCTGAGGGAGGTGGCACAGTCATTGTGCTCCATGCCGAGAGCATGGGGACCCTAGTGAGCCGAGAGCAGGCCTCCTGGACTGGAACCTGTTGGCATGGGAGCCCCTGGAGATCCTCCATCTCAAGGAGTAGACCGGGGACTATCGGGCACCCAGAGTAAGAGGAGGTGATGGGGTCGGTGCCGGTGACTCCCACAGGGGAGGTACTGGAAGACTACAGCGTCTCAGGCTCCTCTTCTTGTGCAGTTGATAATTGTACCCACCGGGCAAATAGGGTCTCCGTGATGATTTGGATGCATCTGTGAGATCCTGCACAAGTCCCAACTTGGCGCTTGGAAGGATCCCATGGAGTAAATGTTCAGGGCGACCATCACCGAGACAGCCACCGCGGCGGCGGGTGTCCTTCCCCCATACCCCTGCGGTTACACGTGTGCCATAATCAAGCCGATAATGCCATCCTGTCCCCCGGCTCAGCCAGAACCTTCGATGGCATGCCTGGTCCGGCAGGCCCTCGAATGACAGGCACTTTCGGTACACACAAGGCCTGGTGCGGCGCCTCCTTCCCACCTCCTCTTCGGCCTGTTGGGCGGCCAGCTCTCCATCCTCAGTGACTGGCTCCTGTTTCTCTGGGGCAAGGTGCTATTCTGCAGGGTCCTTGCCAAGCAGCTCCTGCTCTTACAGCCTCAATGCGTCCCTCAGAACTGTGGCGGCCAGGCAGAATGAAAACATTCCTGGTTGGATTCCGATATCCACTGTGTGCAGAGGGAGGAAGCCAGGCTTCATAGAATCCCGACAGTGCAGAAGGCAGCCATGCAGTCTGCACCGGCCCTTGGAAAGAGCACCCTACTTAAGGCAATGGCTCCACCCCATCCCCGTAACCGAGTAACCCCACCTAACCTTTTGGACACTAAGGGCCAATTTATCATGGCCAATCCACCTAACCTGCACATCTTTGGACTGTGGGAGGAAACCGGAGCACCCGGAGGAAACCCACGCACACACGGGGAGGACGTGCAGACTCCGCACATTCCTTCCCGAGGCCGGAATTGAACCCGGGTCCTGGAACTGTGAGGCAGCAGTGCAAACCACTGTGCCACCGTGCCGCCTGAATATTAAACTTTTAATATAAATTTAAAGTTCCCAATTCTTTTTTTCCAATTAAGGGGAAATTTGTGTGGCCAATCTACCTACCCTGCACATCTTTAGGTTATGGGGGGGTGGGGAGAGACCCATGCAGACACAGGGAGAATGTGAAACTCCACACGGACAGTGACCCAAGCGGGGAATCGAACCCGGGTCCTCAGCATCATGAGGCAGCAGTCCTGCCCGAATCCATAGAATGTCTGCAGTGCAGAAAGAGGCATTTTGGTGTTTTATTTAAATGTTTTTAATTAAGGATTTTTTATGTTATACCAAACAAAGGTAATTGTGAACATACATCGAAAACAACAGAAAAGAAAAAAAATAGAAAATATAGATATACATCGGTTGTCTTTTGTTATTTGCATCGGATGTGGGTTCTTGTTTTGCGTTCTCCACCAGGTGCTTGCTTCCATCCGGGTCCCCAACCTTCCTCTCCCCCTTGGGCTGGATTCTCCCAAAATGGGACTATGTCCCCACGCCGGCTCTGGAGCTTCCTATAAAAAAGATCAGCCAATTCACTCACCTGCAGGGGGCTAGCAGGGTCCCAGAGTGATTCACGCAGCTTTAGCTGCGGATACGGGCCTCCGCATTTCTGGTTTTGAGTCCGTGCATGTGCAAGGCGGCAGCCTCCAGCGGATTCGGACCGCGGAGGCAGATAGGAAATGTGGGCTCCTCCCGATCGCGCACCCGAAGATCCTATCGGCCCAATATATCCCCCGGCCCGCCCATAAGCTCCCCCCCCCCCCCCCCCCCCCCCGGTGCCCAATCTCCCTGCCCCCCCACCACTGAGTCCGCAGCCGCCAAGCGAGCTTCATGATCGGCGATAGGTAGTGACAGCCACGCCATTGGGAACTCGGCCGGCCGGAAGCGGAGGATCGCTGGGCCGGCGTCTATCAATGGGCCCCCAGCCGAGCAGAGTACTTCGTGAACCCGCCGATTTTCGGGTCCCGGAGAATCGCCGGACTGGCGCTGGGCCCGATTTCCGCGTGAAATTGGATTCTCCGCTCCCGCGCCCAAACCCAATTTCGGCGCGGGGCTGCGGGGAATCCAGCCCTTTTCTTTTTGACCCCCCCTCTAATCGTTTGGCATGCCCTCTTTCCTCTTCAGCTCCTATATCTTGTCCTGTTTGGTTGGCGTGATGCCGTGTATTTTGTTGTTTGCTGAGTCTCGTTGGGGTCCCTGCTTCTTTGTTGCCTTTCCCCCCTTTCATTTGCATTCGTTGTCATGTCATAGCTTTCAGCTACTTGTGGTTCACTGGCTGTTGGCTGCAAGCAGGTCTTTGAATGTTTTGTGGAAGCCTTTTTCTGACAACCAGATGGCGAATTTGATTTTCTCCATCTGGAGAATAGGTTGATCAGCCAATCTGCAGCTTTCGGTGATGCTGCTGACCACCAGCCGAGCAGGATTCTCCGGTGGGCGATTAGGGAGACAAAAGCAAGGGCATCGGCCCTCCTCCCCATTAAGAGGTCTGGTTGTTCTGTGACCCGAAGACTGCAACTCTCGGGCATTGCCTCATCCTTGAACATTGCCTCAATGAAGGCTCTCCAGAACCTGACAAGACTGGGACTAGACCAGAACATGTGGGCGTGGTTGGCTGGGCCTCCTTGACACCGTTCGTATTCATCTCCGCCTCCGGGAAGAACCTGCTCATTGTGGTTCTCGTTAAGTGATCTCTCTGTGCCACTTTCAGCTGCATCAGGCTGAGCCTTGCGCACGTGGAGGTAGAGTTGACCCTGTGCAGTGCTTCGCTCCAGAGTCCCCACCCTATTTCGCCCTCCTCCTATTTTCCTCTTGTCTCGTTCAATGGTGTGTTTGCCCTTCCCAGCAGTCGCCCATACAGGTTGCCGCAGTTTCCATTCCCTAAGATGTCCATGTCTAAAGAACAAAGAACAAAGAAAAGTACAGCACAGGAACAGGCCCTTCGGCCCTCCAAGCCTGTGCCGACCATGCTGCCCATCTAAACTAAAATCTTTTACACTTCCTGGGTCCGTATCCCTCTATTCCTATCCTATTTAAGTATTTGTCAAGATGCCCCTTAAATGTCACTATCGTCCCTGTTTCCACCACCTCCTCCGGCAGCGAGTTCCAGGCACCCAACACCCACTATCCAGTAGGTCTTCTAGCAACGCCTATTGCAGTGGTCATGGATATTGTTTTCCTACATAAGAGGTTTTTGACTTGCATATATCTTCCCTCCTGTCAGCTGGAAAGTGTTTGTTAGTTCCTCATGTTGTCAGTCTGTTGTCAGTATAGAAGTCCCTAACAATCAGCCTCCCTCCGTCCTATCACCACCTTTTGAACGTTAATGCAGAGGAAGCCTTTACAGACATTTTGGTTAGTTGGTTCCATGACCAGAATGTTGCTATCACCACTTGGCTTGTTCGGTGGGGATGGGAGCTCTGCCGTGGCCAGGGCCTGGAGGGAGGTCCCTCTGCAGGAGTCCTCTCCATCCATTCAGGAAGACGATTAGCTCAGGTGTTCTCTCCGGATGGGGTCATTATCATTTTCAGCAGGTGCCTGATGTTCACTGTTAGCTGCCTATCCATGACAAAACCCATTTGGTCTCCTGCTACCACCTCTGGTATGCAGTCCTCCAATCTCCTGGCTAGGATTTTGGCCAGTGTTTTCACGTTCACATTTTGCAGCGAGATGAGTCTGTAGGACTCACATTCTTTGGGTTCTTTGTCTTTCTTCGGTATCAGCAAGATTGAGGCTTGTGCTAACATAGATGGCAGTGTGCCCCTCGCCAGTGAGTCTGTGAGCATCTCCTGCAGATGTGGGAACAGTGGTCATGAATTGTTTGTAGTCTGCCGGGAATCCATCAGGTCCCTGCGCCTTCCCTGCCTGCATGGAATTAATGCTCTCCATGACTTCTCCCAGTTCCATTGGGGCATCCAGGCCTCATTTCCTACCCTCCCCCACAATTGGTATGTCCAGTCCATCAAGGAACTGTTTCATCCCCAAGCTGGAGGCTCAGAGGTGTACAGCCCCAGGTAGAAGTCCTTGACTGCCTTGTTGACCTTTTCTGGCTTCGCTACTAATTTGCCTTTGTTATCCCTAATCTAAGCAATTTCCCTCATGGCTGCCTGCTTTCTCAGCGAGTGAGCTCCAGCAGGTGGCTGGCCTTGTCTCCGTGTTCGTCCAGGGTCCCCCGTGTCTGGCGGACTTGGTGCACTGCTTTCCTCGTGGAGGGCAGGTCACAGTCTATTTGTAGCTTTTTCTTCTCTGCCAAGTACTCTATGGTCGGGGGCCACGGAGTATCGCTGGTCAACCTCCAGTATGGAGTTGACTAGCTGTTACCTAACCACCTTCTCTTCCCTATCTCTCCATACTTTGTAAGCAATAACTTCAGCCCTGAGCATTAAAGCAGACCAAGTAGGCCAGCAGCACGGTTCAATTCCCGTACCAGCCTCCCCGGACAGGCGCCGGAATGTGGCGACTAGGGGCTTTTCACAGTAACTTAATTGAAGCCTACTCGTGACAATAAGCGATTCTCATTTCATTTTTCATTTATCATTTCATTTCATTTCATTTTCATTTCATTTTCAAAATCTCATCACAAAATTAATCACATTTTCATTAAAACTCAAGAATATTGACCAGACCAGCTTCCTTAGAACCAGCAGAGAAATAGGTGAGCACAGACATTGAGTAATTACCGCTATCCTTCTAAATCCTTCAAAAGGCCTATTACGGAAGATGTGGGAGGGTTCAATGCGGAGTCACAATTTTACCCCGCCTCACCGAGCCATAACAATATGGTGACTGTTTCAGAATTGCACACAGTTGCCCAATGATCTCTGATCTTATTATACAGACTGAAATAATGGGTGATGTCTGATATTACTGGATCCTATATGGTGGTGGGGGTGGAATATGTCTGATCCTGTTATCCAGAACAGGACATACTGTTTGAACATTATGCACACCATGAGAACATCTGAAATAGAACCCAGAAAGGCCATGCTGCCCTTAGAGATCCTATTGAAAACCATTAGGACTGTGTTGATGCTCAACTTTGCATTCCTGTATGATCTCCATGTATCCTGATTACCTTCCTGTCCAATAACATGTTGATCTTCTGTTTAAGGGTACATAATAACTAAACATCGATGGCCCATTCAGGTAGACAAGTCCAGAGATTCGCAACCCTCTGAGTGAAATATTGGGTCTCGCCATCCGAACTGCCTTCTGTCAGATTTTAGGGGGTATAACGATGGGTTGAGGAATCTCTCTTACACTTCACAGTTAAGAATTTGCATGGCAATTGCCAGAAGTGTTTACTTCCCCAATTGCATTGCAGTGGGAACCATCCGAAGATGCGATTTAAATCGTTAAGGATCCTGGATGGGTTGTGCTAATAGTTAATCAGAATATATTTGAAGAATTAGACCCCTTCGAACTTTTGCTTAACGATTGCAAGGACACAGACCCATTACGCCATTGGTCTATGGCATACACCCCCGACCCACGCCCCACAGATTCCTCTCTACCATGATATGGCAAGGATACACACCCCCCTTCAGATTTCATGGGCACGCACCCATGACCCAAATGCAACCAGACCCACCTTCGCCCCCGATCCACGACCATAACCCAACTCCCCACGTGCTGACTCGTGGTCCCAACTCAACCTCTCTTCCCGAACTGCAAAGCTGACATGACCCCCTACCCTCTCCCATTTCCCACTAACCTATGGACATGTCGGGAAGACTCCAACCTCCAACCGCTCCACACCACCTCGTGTGCCTGACCTCTGCACCCCCATTTCCTACATCTGCCCTGACCTCGGACGACCCCTTCGTTGACCTCTGAACCCTGTACCGCTGACCCCCCCGCCCACCTTTCATCTCCTCAACTTCCCCACTCCCTTCCTCAACATTCTCCACCACCTTCTCCCCACCCTATATAGCACGATGTACCTCTTCCCACCCACTTCCAAAACTCGGACCCCTCCCCACCCACAGTTCCAGTCTATATAATAAGGACAGATTGTGTGAGGGTTTAGAAGGGCAATTTTTTCACACAAACGATGGTGAGTATCTGGAACGAGCTGCCAAAGGCAGTAGTCGAGGCGGGTCCAATTTTGTTTTTTAAAAAGCGTTCAGACAGTTATATAGGTAAGATGGGTATAGAGGGATTATGGACCAAATGCGGGCAATTGCGACTAGTTTAGTGGCAAAAACTGGCGACATGGACAAGTTTGGCCAAAAGGCCTTTTTCTATGCTGTAAATCTCTATGACTCTTTAGCTCTATGACAATGAAGGTGGTCACTGAAACTATTGTCCAATTTTCTCTCCCATTCAGTCTGACAGAATGAAGAATAAACAGTGGGTCTCTATACTTTACCCAATAGACGTTCAGACAGTACCTTTGGGAGTCCTGCCGCATGTTTCATCTGCGCCCCACCAGCTGAAGCAGTCTGCCCACGGCAGGGGGGATTGGAAGGAGGCAAACAAGTAGAACAGGCTGTAGGCGATGATGCAGGTGTAGCATATGTCGGCAATTGCACTCAGAATGAACATTGTGATCCCCACACCTAAAATAGAACAACAAATAAGAAAATAGATTTGGAAACAGTTGATTTGAAATTGAAATCTTTGACGTTTATTCTGCAGAATTAATTCGCTTGAATCATCCACGCTCGCTATAATCTCAATCGTCTGCTCCTGGCTCTTTTGTCATGCATGCGGGTGTTCATGGTGAGGCAGGTAGGACATCTGGACACCATCGTTAAAAGGTCCCAAGACAAGCCTTCATTAACATTGAGAAGGATGAGCGGTCGGTGCCCAGGCCCTGCAGTGCAAGAAATGGTTTAATGATCTTATCTGTGCTGCGAGGGAAAGTGAACCTTCCACACTCCCAACCCAAACCACCACTCATTTGTGTTCATGAGATGGGACTTGGGGATTACTGGCAAGACCGGCATTTCTGTTTCCCGTTTCTAAATGCCCTTGACAAGTTGGTGGACTGCTGCCGCATAGAAATGCTGAGATCCATGTGCTGGGCTGTTAGTCAGGCAACTGCACGATTTTGACCCAGCAACAGTGAATGTGCAGCCATGGGACAGGTGCCGGCTGCCCTTGTCCTTCTGGTTGATCGAGCTCATGGGGTTGGAGAGTGCTGTTAACTGAGCCTTGGTGAGTTTCTGCAATGCACCTTGGACACGTTAACACTGCTGCCACTGTGCGTCAGTGGTGGAGAGCGCGAATGTTTGTGGATGGGTGCCATTCAAGGCGTTCCTTTGTCCAGGATGATGTTGAGTTCCTTGAGTGTTGTTGGAGCTGCGCTCATCCAGGCACACTCCCCATATGGTGGTCGCATTTTGGGGAGTTACAAAGGTGTTAGAATCAGCAGTGTGTGAGCTGCTCTTTCATCATACGTCCTCAAAATCCATTTATCTGACTTATGCAGCAGATGACACAATAAAAGGGAGAAAGAGAAGGCGAGAGAGAAGGTGTCTGTGCTAAGACCCCCCTCACTTAATTTGAGTAGAAAGCTTCCCAGCTAGCAGGGGAGGACCATGGCCATGCCTGTGCCGAGGGTAAGGTCAGCCTCTGCCGAGCATCTCGTGATTAAGTGGTCAAATTTCGGCAAATTTGGAAAATCAAAGTGATTGATGAGTGCAATGTTAGAACCAGCCGAGCCAGTCACTCATTCTCTCTTCTCTCCATTCCAGCAGGAAGTAACACCAGGAGTAAGTCCCAGTTCTAGGAGAAACATAAGAACTATGTCACATCAGCCCGACTATTACGGTGCTCACCTGCACCCTCCACCAATCCAGAGACAAATACTTTGGTGGATCATGTGCCTTGTTTAACCTCGGCAGGCAGTTTTGTTGTTCACCTCACAGGTACACAACCACAGCAAGTGGAGGCAATGACAGCCAAGACCTCTGGCACTAGCTCACAAGTAGGCTTACATGAACAGTGCAATGAAGTTACTGTGAAAAGCGCCTAGTCGGCACATTTCGGCGTCTGCTCGGGTACACAGATGGGGAATTCAGAATGTCCAATTCATCTAACAAGCACGCCTTTCAGGCAATGTGGGAGGAAAGCGGAGCACCTGGAGGAAACCCACACAGACA
Source organism: Scyliorhinus canicula (assembly GCF_902713615.1). NCBI lineage: Eukaryota > Metazoa > Chordata > Chondrichthyes > Carcharhiniformes > Scyliorhinidae > Scyliorhinus > Scyliorhinus canicula. The sequence continues at coordinate 90,756,574 of NC_052162.1, forward strand.
CGGGGGGGGGGGGGGGGGGGGGGCGGAATGAGCAGACTCCACACAGACAGTGACCTAAGCCGGGAATCGAGCCTGGGACCGTGGCGCTGTGAAGCAACAGTCCTAACCACTGTGCTACCATGCTGATTTGGTAGAACACAAAACTGGAACGTCCCCCAAAGTCAAGAATTCTACTTATGCAGTGAAATAATCGTGGCCAATGAATGAGGGGGTAGGAATCCAGCAGATTTGGAGCGCTTTAATAAATAACAAAGGAAGACAAAGGAAGTACCAAGAGAAGCAAACAAAAAGCATTAAGTACTTACATTTGTGCCACAATTCATTAAGGTTCTTAAAAAAACAAGCTCATGCTTTATATCTAGAGGAATAGAATTGAAAGAAGTCCTGCGAAACCCGTATTCAATCTTGGTTGGACAACATTTGAAAACACAGAGCGGGATTTTACCGACCAACCCGCTGCTGCGTGTTTTTCGGCCCTTTTATTGTGGGCTGTCATCTGCTGCATAAAGTCAGATAAATGGATTTTGAGGACGTATGACAAAAGAGCAGGAGGCGTCCTGCCAACGGGATTTACTGGTCCTGCCGTTGTCAACGGGATTTCCTGCGTTTTTAATGAAATCTCAACCTCTCTGCAAAGAATGAATGTTTTGGTGAATAGTGGCACGGCAAAATCTCCTCCATTTCTTCCCAGGTTTCCGTGCCTGGCTTTCCCAGCTGTACCTCAGAAGATTAAATATCTTCTCCCCCATTATGCTTAGGAAGTTGAAGTTTTTGCATTCGCTGCGATCATGTTGGCTTGAACAAAATGGCAAAATTGCATCTTCATCTGCCTGTCTCTCCCTCTGCCTGTCTCTTCATCTGCCTGTCTCTTCATCCGCCTGTCTCTTCATCTGCCTGTCTCGTCATCTGCCTGTCTCTCCCTCTGCCTGTCTCTTCATCTGCCTGTCTCTTCATCTGCCTGTCTCTCTGTCTGCCTGTCTCTCCCTCTGCCTGTCTCTTCATCTGTCTGTCTCTTCATCTGCCTGTCTCTTCATCTGCCTGTCTCTCCCTCTGCCTGTCTCTTCATCTGCCTGTCTCTTCATCCGCCTGTCTCTTCATCCGCCTGTCTCGTCATCTGCCTGTCTCTCCCTCTGCCTGTCTCTTCATCTGCCTGTCTCTTCATCTGCCTGTTTCTTCATCTGCCTGTCTCTTCATCTGTCTGTCTCTTCATCTGCCTGTCTTGTCATCTGCCTGTCTCTCCCTCTGCCTGTCTCTTCATCTGCCTGTCTCTTCATCTGCCTGTCTCTCCGTCTGCCTGTCCCTTCGTCAGCCTGTCTCTTCGTCAGCCTGTCTCTCCATCTGCCTGTCTCTTTGTCTGCCTGTCTCTCCGTTTGCCTGTCTCTCCGTCTGCCTACCTCTTCATCTGACTGTCTCTCTGTCTGCCTGTCCCTTCGTCAGCCTGTCCCTTCGTCAGCCTGTCCCTTCGCCAGCCTGTCTCTCCATCTGCCTGTCACTTTGTCTGCCTGTCTCTCCGTTTGCCTGTCTCTCCATCTGCCTACCTCTTCATCTGCCTGTCTCTCTGTCTGCCTGTCTCTCCGTCTGCCTGTCCCTTCGTCAGCCTGTCTCTCCGTTTGCCTGTCTCTCCATCTGGCTACCTCTTCATGTGCCTGTCTCTCTGTCTGCCTGTCCCTTCGTCAGCCTGTCTCTCCGTTTGCCTGTCTCTCCATCTGCCTGTCTCTTTGTCTGCCTGTCTCTATCTATCTCTGTTGGTCAGTCCACACTATCAGTCCGTCAATCCGTCTGAACCATCTTTCAGCTATTCAGAAATATTTTTATTTCAATCCTTCCCGACAAAGATAAACAAAATTCTCTTCATTCTCTTCTTTCATTGGCCATGATTATTGTATGATTCGATAATGTGAATATAGAGATCCCAAAGCGGTGGGAAATCCCGCGCCATGCAAAAAAAAACGGTCCCTCGTTCTGATGCTTCAGTCCTCCGCCGGCAGTGAGCTACACACCTCCCACTGGCAGGAGGATGCAAACGGGTCATTTGAAATCATTTGCATCCGATTAACGGGTTGGACACTGGATTCTCCACGTGATGCTCCAGTTTTCTGGCCGGGATTCAAGTGGACCTGGATTGGCACAAGTATTTGCCACAGTGTGGCTCTGACGCGGTGGACCTCGTGATGGGTCAACAGGGCATATGTTTAAGGTAGGTGACCCAAGGTCAAAGAAAGGGTCCTCTTCCCACCCCACAATGCAAATCCTGTCAATGCCACCCCTCCCAGAACTCCCAATCAGACCCCCCCATCAGATGCCCCCATTTCAGAGACCCCCATATCAGAGACCCATCTTATCAGAAACCCACCATATCAGAGACACCCCCCCCCCCCCCCCCCCCCCAGTCAGTCACCCGTGCCTGGAAACTAAAGAGTAATCCAGACAGAAACTAAGAAAATCAATGATTTTTCACTCAGCTGCTGCCTCAGACAGATGTCTAGCAGCAGCAGTTGTTACTTCTTGGAAAGCCAAACTACATCAGCATGCTTTTGACCTCCTTAGATTGTTTGATCTGCGAGGTTTCTATTCACTTTCAAAGACCAACACTGTTCAGTAGGTTGTAATCGACAGGGTAACAGCTTCCAGACGGCCAGTTGTCTGGATTTTTTTTTTTCATTTCCCTTCACTCTTGAATAGATCTCACGTGCCCCGCTGTGAAGCTAACCACAATGTTTATGAACATCTAAGAGATAAGGGGCAGGACTCTCTGTTTCAGAAATTAAGTCAGAGTGACATGGGAGCACAGCGGTTAGCACTGCTGCCTCACAGCTCCAGGGACCTGGGTTCAATTCCGACCTCGGATGACTATCTGTGTGGAGTTTGCACTTTCTCTCTGTATCCTTCCTCCGAGTGCTCCGGTTTCCTCCCACAGTCCAAAGATGTGCAAATTTGGTGGATTGGCCATGCTAAATTGTCCATTGGTTTTCAAAAAGGTTAAGTAGGGGATAGATTGGAGGCATGGGCATAAGTAGGGTGCTCTTTCCAAGGGCCGGTGCAGACTCGATGGGCCGAATGGCATCCTTCCGCACTGTAAACGTTATAATTCCAAGTACTGACGTCGGGACTGAATCGCGAGTGTTCTACGGTCACAGTCGGGGAGGCGTTCCCGTAGCAATGCAGGACATGCCATTAGGCCAGTGACAGCGCCACATGGAACTAGTGCAGTTCCAACACACGCCGGCATGTGATTCACGACGTTCGGGATTGGCACTAAAGAGCCTGACAAACTGCAGCCACATATAAGCCCTCCACTCCCCACACACTCTCACTCCAGTGACAAAGAAGGCCGTCACCGGGGTTTGCTGGTGCAGAGCTGGAGTCATTGCTGGATGCTGAGGAGGAGAGGCGGGACGCCCTGTTCTCCGGGGAGGGTGGAAGGCTGCCAACCACGACGTCAACCGGGCCTGGGCAGGGTCGGCATAAGCTGTGAGCACCATAGGCCCCACGCCAGGACCGAGCAGCAGTGCAGGAAGAAGCTGCGTAAACTCCTCAATGTGGCCAGGGTGACTCACTACCTCCCTGGCACCCACCCCCCCTCGCTCAGTACAATGCACAACCCAGAAACTCCCACCGCCTCTATGTGGGCACCCACCAGGCGGACCGGTAGTCAGTGCTGGATGAGGTTGGGCAACCCCCCCACCCACCCCCTCCAAGGCCAGCCAGGGTGAGTCACCACCACCGTGCACCTAGTGCCAACCCCCATCTCATACACCCTTAGCACCCCTTCTACCCACCCCCCCCCCCCCCCCAGAGGCGATCGAACCTCATCCACCGGCAAGCACCCCATTGCACATGCCAACACCCATACTGCCAACCATGGCCTATGCCCGGCTCACACAGGCCACAAGCTGCGGATTGCTTGTGCGACCTGCATGGGAGTGTCTCACACTCTGCATTCTTGGGCTCCTGAGTCGAAGGTGCCCCACGACTGCAGGGAGCGGGAGAAGACCGGTGGGGAAGGGGGGGGGGGGTTCTTCACCGTGATGGACAAGCAGTGGGGTAGCCGTCGAGGCTTCTATTCAGTTTCAAAGAGAAATAGAGACCTCAATCAGAGACCCCCATTTAACCCCCTATTAGACATCCCCATCATAGATCCCCTATTAGAGCCCCCCATCAGAGACCTTCACCAGAGACCCCCAAAGACATCCTCTTCAGAGCTCGCCATCAGACCCTCACGGTAGAGATACATCAGGGACCCCATCGGGAGGTTCTGCTATATGAGGGGGGTGGGGGTCTCTGATATGGAGGCCGCTTATATGGGGGTCTGATGCGGAGTCCAATGGTGGTCTCTACAATGGGGAAGTCTCAGATATTGGGTCTCTATGGGGGACTGCTTGGAGGTCTCTGTTGTGGGTGCCTGATGGGGGTGCCTGATATGGCAGTCTCTGATATGGGGGTGCCTGCTATGGGGGATGGGGGTCGATGATATGAGGGTTTGATGGGGGCGTTAATTACGGCGGTCTGGTGGGGAGTCATTGGGGGGGGGGGGTCAAGTCACCGTTGTGTGCGTGTGTTGTGTACTGGGAGGGTGGGGGGGGGGTTGGTGAAACAGCAATTCTCGTGGTGATGGTGGAGGGTGAAGATGCCCCTCCTTGTCAGCGGTGGCTGGGGGGTGGTGGGGGGAGCGGCAGGATTTCACGTTGCGGGAGGAGGGTGGGCCAGCTGCCAGATGTTGGTATCGGGTCGCCCGCTCAAAATGGCGGCCAGGCAGCAAGATTTGGAAGGGAATCCCTTTACCTTCCCACCATGAATAGATTTGCATGGCAAGTGAGAGGGAATTGTTCCCGGTCACCATTCCCAGCGCCAGTGCAGACCAGGAGCGATTCTACCGGGGGCGATTCTCTGTCGTCGAACGCTGAAATCAGGAAACATGATTGGGCGGAGAATCGGTTCCGATGCCGAAATTGCGGCAGATATGGATTTCATGCCAAATTACAATTCGCTGTCGCCTCAACAGCGGGTCAATGTGTTCCAGAACGCCCTTGGAATATCAGTGAATAACAGTGAGGTTCGCTTGTGCTTTTAAAAATCATGAAACCGGCGTCGTGGCCGATGAGGGAGAGAGAGGAGGTAGGACATGGAGAGCGCGACTGTGGGTTGCTGGGCCGGACACTGGCTGGGCTGGCTAGGGGTGGGGGTGTGGTGAATGTATTGCTGTAACAATTCACCATATGATTATCTGTATTTCGCTGTTGCCCATTTGGGCTCCACCTATGGTACTGCCTATAAAGTAGCATGCTGGGGCCTGTGTGGGCTCCGCCCCTGACTCCACCCCTTGAGGGGAGGTATAAAGAGCAGTCGCCCTGTAGGCGGCTCCCACTAGCAGACCAGTCGCAGGCAGGCACTGTTCTAGCCGATTAAAGCCACACCTGGTTTCGTGTGAATTGATGGTCGCAACAGGGGGACAGTGACCAGTGACCCCCAAGGTTCAGGTGCCTGGATTGCTCTGGAGGGGCCCTCCAGTATGACGCTGAGAGGGTCGCCCGCATTGTGACGGCCTGCTACATCCTCCACAACATCGCACAGCAGAGGGGCGATGTGTTGGAGGAGGATGAGGAATGCCAGGCCTCGTCCGACGAGATCGATGCGGGGAGAGGGCGAGGATGGATAGGATATGGAGCCAAGGCAGGCACAGGAAGCCTCACGACATGTGTGTCAGGGGCGGCGCGCACGGGTCGTTCTGATTCACCGATTGGGGACGGAACCTGGCCAGGGGCACGGACATTGCATCCCACTTCTACCCCCATCTACCCCCTCCCCCAGGCCACCCTCCGTGATATATACCTACCGCACTGCAGCGTGGGAGCCCTGGGTCCCTGAGCCCTGGGTCGACAGTAACAGAGGATCAGAGGGGCAGCACGGTAGCATTGTGGATAGCACAATTGCTTAACAGCTCCAGGGTCCCAGGTTCGATTCCGGCTTGGGTCACTGTCTGTGCGGAGTCTGCACATCCTCCCCTTGTGTGCGTGGGTTTCCTCCGGGTGCTCCGGTTTCCTCCCACAGTCCAAAGATGTGCAGGTTAGGTGGATTGGCCATGATAAATTGCCCTTGGTGTCCAAAATTGCCCTTAGTGTTGGGTGGGGTTACTGGGTTATGGGGATAGGGTGGAGGTGTTGACATTGGGTAGGGTGCTCTTTCCAAGAGCCGGTGCAGATTCGACGGGCCGAATGGCCTCCTTCTGCACTGTAAATTCTATGGTAATCTATGATAATCTGGCCCATGAGGTGGAGGATGATGACAGCCTGCTCTGTGATGAACTCTGGTGCTCCACATCGTTTGACAATGTCTGACCCCAGCCCAAAGGGGCTGGTTTAGCACACTGGGCTAAATCGCTGGCTTTGAAAGCAGACCAAGGCAGGCCAGCAGCACGGTTCAATTCCCGTACCAGCCTCCCCGAACAGGCGCCGCAATGTGGCGACTAGGGACTTTTCACAATAACTTAATTGAAGCCTACTCGTGACAATAAGCGATTTTCATTTCATTTCAAGTAGCACTTTCCACCGTCCACCTGGGTGATCCCTGCATGCGAGCTAGTCATCACACTGTGCCATTGGATTTCTGGGGTGGCGGTAGTAGGGACGGTGGGGGGGTGGAGGATGGGAAGCCCATCCCACAACTTCCACACCTCTCAACCCCCCCCCCCCTCAACCCCTCTCTGGCCAGCTCAGGCCAACCCACCCCTCACACCCATCTGACAGAGCCACAAGGCAGGTTGTAACAGTGTTAACGGGTATTTAATGTGCACAAGTATTTACAGATCCGTGCCCTAGCCCCAATAACTAAATTGTGCCCTGCACCCATGCTAACTCAACTGGTGAGTATCTCAACTGTCTAGATGGATCCCCAGATGGTACAGCAGGAGTTAGGCGGCCTACTGTGATTCCCGTCCTGTGACAAGGGTTCCTGTTGGTGGGTGTCTTGTGGGGTGTCCGGGCCTGGATGGGCTCGGCTGCTGCCCGGGTGTCCCAGGTGGCTGGTGCTGCCCTGTTCTACCCATTGCCCACCAGATGCGCCAGGAACATGAGGGGGGAGCCCAAGGTGCTCTGGCGATCCGGTACCTCCACGGCGGGAGTCACCGGCACGGGTTCCATCACCTCATCCTCCCTTGGGTTGCCCGATGGCCCCTGGGCTACTGCATGCCCCCAAACCATTGTAAAAACTGTGCCCTTTCACGACAGAAAAACAGTGAAAGGGCCACATATTCAAAGCCCTGCAGGGGGTTAGAAGGGAGCTGACGTGAAACCAGCAGCTTTTGCCCAGCACATCCGGGTCAGAGGCCACGCATGCGCACGGCGGCGGCCTCCAGCAGCTGCTCCGTATTCCATGGCGGACTCGGACCGCGGGGCTGGACCTCCCAAATAGTGCCTCTGACCGGCCCTGACCGCCCATCCAAAAATACCCCGGGCCCTCATGAGGCCCCCCGCCTTCTCTCCGATCGGCTCGCCCCCGACCATGCCGGCCACGGACTGAGTCACGCGAGTATCCCGAACAGCAGGACTATGAGTGGCCCACGTCGTCGGGACTTTGGCTGATGGGTGGCGGAGAATGGCACGGCGGCGGCCTCCAGCCATGGCCGCAGGTAGGTGATACACCGCGAGAGTATGGCGCTTTTCGGGGCCCGGAGAATCGGGGAACCGGCGCCAGTCCCGATTCCGTGCGCGGATGTGGATTCTCCGCCCTGGCTCCGATTTCGGTGTCGGGCTGCGGAGAATCCAGCCCCTATCTTTCTTTCTCCAGTATTTTCGACTCACTACATTACCTCCTCCATTTCTGTAAGCCAGGTAAGGGAATCTCCAGACCGTTCCCAAGGCCCACAGCCAAACCGATCACTGAGAGCAAGTAGTCAGTCTTCGAGGACCAGTTGCCCCGCTCCACATTCTCATCACTTTCAGCAACAAATTCATTGGTGACAGCCTGGGGGAGGGGGTGGGGGTGGGGGGAGAGACAAAATTGACAGCTCAGAAAGTAGCCATTCTCAGACTGGAATTCAAACATAAAGTACAGTTTTGACCTACGACAGAAACACTATGTTATTCTATATTTAACAGCAATCAACTGGCAGTGTGCAAACACTGAGCCCCAAAGATGCATCACAAGGCTTCTGGCAGCTTAAGCTAGATGGAGCGAGCACATGCTTGTGTACGTTCAAAACACCTTTTGGGCTTCCTGCGGAGGCTGTTTGGCATAATTTCGGCATCTGATATTTTTAATCGCAGTATGGAGCACGTAGACACACTGTGACTCTCTGTTCCAGTTACACTGAGACTCTCTGTTCCAGTGACACTGAGACTCTCTGTTCCAGTGTCACTGAGCCTCTCTGTTCCAGTGACACTGAGACTCTCTGTTCCAGTTACACTGAGACTCTCTGTTCCAGTTACACTGAGACTCTCTGTTCCAGTGACACTGAGACTCTCTGTTCCAGTTACACTGAGACTCTCTGTTCCAGTGACACTGAGACTCTCTGTTCCAGTGACACTGAGACTCTCTGTTCCAGTTACACTGAGACTCTCTGTTCCAGTGACACTGAGTGTGGAGCTAACAATTATACTCAAAGCCGAGAGACTAGTACAATAGAGGCTTTATTGCTGTACGATGTTGTCCCTCCATCTGCAACAGTAGACTAAGGGTCTGAGCAGCTCTCATACATTTATACATAAGCTCCCTGTGGGCGGAGATAGCCGGCAGGGGCTGACCGGAGGAACCTGTATTACAGGTACAGGCATACATCCCCCTACTGCAGTACACATAACTACAGTGGTTACAGAATGATCATCAAACGTACCCTCTGGAGGATACAGTGAGTAATTTAATCAATAAGTGACTGTAAACTGATGTAAAACTCTGATAGACTTTTCTTCAACAGCACCTTTGACATTGAATTAGGGAAATGGTTCTCGAGCAGCCTGGAACTTTGGAAACAAAATAACTCAGCTGAAAGGACTCCATGCTCTGAAATTGGGCTTGCAAGTGAGATTCAATGGAGTCTTCTGCTAAAGTCCGAATATCTGCCTTCAGCTTCCAGGCCTTTTCACTTGCATTTTCTCTACATCTTCAACTTCACTTCTCTCAAAGCAAAATTCCATTTAAATATTTTCTTAGTTTTCCATCAGCGAGTTATTTCAGCATTTTAGTGAGGTTGAAAGTTTTTGGATCCTCAGCTGCCACGACTTTGGGAGGGTGCTGGTTGCAGAATGATGTCTCTTAAAGATATGGGGCAGGTTTCTCCGAACCCCCGCCGGGTCGGAGAATCACCAGGGGGCGGTGTGAATCCCGCCCTTGCCGGCTGCCGAATTCTCCGCCGCCAGGGATTTGGAGGAGCGGGAATCGCACCGTGCCAGTTGCCGGCCGCTGGCAGCAGCTCCCCCCCCCCGGCAGTTCTCCGGCTCACGATGGGCCAAGAGCCAGCCCATTTCCGGCCAGTCCCGCTGGCGTAAATTAGAGTAGGTACTTATTGGCGGGTCCTGGCTGCGCGGGCGGCCTCCGGGGTCCTTGGGGGGGGGGGGGTGCGGGGGGAATCTGGCCCTGGGAGGTGCCCCCATGGTGGCCTGGCCCACGATTGGGGCCCACCGATCCGCGGGTGGGCCTGTGCCGTGGGGGCACTGTATTCCTCCGCGTCGGCTGCTGTGGTTCTCCGCGATGGCCGACGCTGAGATTATCCTCCCTTGTGCATGTGCTAGGATGATGCCAGCACACGCTGGCGGTCCCGCGCATGCGCCAACTCGCGCCGGCCGGAGGAGGCCCTTTGGCACCGGTTGGCATGGCACCAAGCGCCTTCCGTGCCGGCCGGTGGGGTGCAAACAACTCCGGCGGCGGACTAGCCCCTGAAGGTGCGTGGCCCGATGCCGGAGTGGTTCACCCCACGCCTCGGCGCCGGAGTTGCCCGCCCCGCCAGTTCATGGAGAATCCTGCCCATGTTTGCAGTCTTCATTCGGTTAACTAAGTCTTTATTAACAAATAGAACTATTTCAACATGTACAGTAAAGGGCATAGGCTTTTTCGATACTTCAGTCTTTCCCATTTGTGCTCAAAACCACATGGACCCCTGGGTCTAGATCATGTACCTTCTTCCATCACTGTGTGAGCGGTATTGCACTTAGACTCGCGTTAACCCCGAATGTGTCAGACACTCATACCACAGTAATCAGAATTATTGAAATAGGTTTTCCTCTGTCTGAACATAGCCCAAAAGACAATGCTGTACTCTTAACGAAGGTACATCAAACATGCAGCAAATTAAACAAATGAAACATCACCAGACACAATGGCTAAATAATAGACTCGAAATTCGACCCATTATATTGTTGTGTTTACCTCAGCATCAGCCAGTTTGGAGAAGTCTGACTGGCTTCCAATGTAGAATTCAATTCCTTTATAGGCTCCCTCCAGGGTAAGGCCTCGGATCAGGAGTATGATCAGAACCACATAAGGGAATGTTGCAGTGAAATAAACCACCTGACCAGGGAGACGAGCTTGTTAGAATTTCCTGCATTACTGGTACAACATTTACAGCATTGAATCCAACTGAATGGTAAACTGATTGGATTGTAATCAAATTAGAGAATGAATCAAAAAACAATTGGAGGAATAATAGCAAGATAGATAGTAAAATGAACACTGAGACACATATTGTAACAGAAGTTAAACCGCATAAATCAAGCTTATTTATGTCTCAGAAAAGTAACTGATTTAAGTACACAGAGAGTGCTGAATATATTTCACTCCTCGAATTTCTGCCATTCTTAATGTCCAGAGGAATCTCAATTCAAGCAAATAAAACCATGAACCTAATCTGCTCAATCACTGAGCCAGTCTTGTCCAGCCTTCCAGATCAATTGGGAACTTACCCAAAATCCCTGAATCAGGGAATGCAGCCCTTAGAATGGCGGGCACATTTCAGAGATTTGGGGCAATTGCTGCTGTTCTTTCACCCCAGGAGAAAGAGCTTCAGATGTCACTCAGGCCTGGGGAGGGATTCTCTGAAAATGGTGCTATGTCTCCACGTCGGCGAGACAATGGGCGCGAATCACTCTGGGCTTCCTTGGAGAAAGTCTGTTGGAAGGGGGCTTGCAAGGCCCCGGAGTAATCCACGCAGCTCCGGGTGGCGATACGGGGCCCTGCACTTCCAGTCCACACAACGGTGGGACGGACCAGACAGCAAGCCGGCCCCCACAATATAGCCCCTCCCCCCCAGATCACGCGCGCCTGCCGATCGATGGCCCCCGATCGGAACTCTGGCTGCCCTGGAGGGCTCCCACCCCCCACCCCGGCAAACGATCCCCCTGACCCCCACCAGGGCGGCCGCGGACTGGGTTTTCAGCCAGCCCTCCGAGCTCCCGCCGGGTGAAACCACGAGGGAACCACGCCGGTGGGAACTCGGCCAATTGCCGCGGGGGCCTCTTTCAATGGCCCCCGACCGGCGCCGCATCGACCGCGTGCGCATGACTGCCTGCAATTCTCCAGTCCGCGGAGAATTGAGGGAAGGCATCGGACCCAATCACAGGTCCGACGCCCTATTCTTCACCCCCCGCGCCGAGCGTGATTTCGGCGCAGGGGCTCGGAGACTCTCGCCCCTGAAGTGCTCATAAATTATGGATCTCCCACTCCTCAAAGAGTCACCGTTGCTATCAGCTGTGAGATAAACCTACCCAATTCACTTATTATTCATGAATTCTCGTTTTATTCTTGGAGAAATTTGTACTTTATCATTAGTTTTAAATCTGTTCATCACCAATAATTTTACCTTTCCTGAAGATTTGATTCCTTTCGATAACACTGCCCCAATTATCAGCCGGGCCAGGAGCAGATACAGGGCTAAATACCAGACGATCTCCCCAGTCTCATCCATTGAACTGGTACGGCGTAAAACCACTTTACTAAATAAAATAACAACATCTTGTATGAGGATAATGTTCATCACATACACCGTCTATTTGAATAAATATTTAAGGGCAGTAGATAAGCAATTCCACAACCAGTGGATCGTATTTAAGCTCCGCAGTCCTGCTACATCCATACCTCAATCATAGAATTTACAGTGCAGAAGGAGGCCATTCAGCCCATCGAGTCTGCATTGGTTTTTGGAAAGAGCACCCTACCCAAGCCCACATCTCCACCCTATCCCCATTACCCAGTTACCCCACCCAACACTAAGGGCAATTTTGGTCACTAAGGACAATTTATCATGGCTAATCCACCTAAGATCCGCACATCTTTGGACTGTGGGAGGAAACCGGAGCACCCGGAGGAAACCCACGTACACACGGGGAGATCGTGCAGACTCTGCACAGACAGTGACCCAAACCGGGAATCAAACCTGGGACCCTGGAGCTGTGAAGCAACAGTGCTAACCACAATGCTACCGAGCTGCCCATAAATGGTGTTGCAAAATTGAACAACTAACTGGAGGAGGCTTCACAAATATTACCATCCTCAATGATGGGGGAGCCTCACACATCAATGCAAAAGATAAATGTAGTAGTGGCACCTTTAAGGAAGTGAGTCTCAGAGGATCATGTGACCCCCAATCACCCAATGGGCCTGGAACATGCGAACCCTTGGGGTGAAGCACAGATTTCCCAATTAGTGAGGAGTTTGGAGTCTTAGAAAATGGTATCTTTTATCTCACTCTCTGTATATCGTTTCTTACTTTAATGAACCATTCATTTGTTAATCTACCTGGCGGTCGCCTGTTTTTCAGGAAATTATATTGGCAAAGAGGATCAATTATTATCAGACCAAGCTAGAGTCACAGGCTAATGTTACAGACACTCGGCGGTTGTGGCAAGGCCGAAACAACATAACGGGCTACAAAACGAAGCCGAGCAGTATCTCCAGCAGCAGCACACCCCTCCCCAATGAACTCAATGCTCAGTTCAAGCAGGAAACCAACGATCTGCTGTCAAGTCCCCCAGCAGCCACTAGCACACCAATACCCACCATCACAGCTTCCAAAGTCAGATCGGCCTTCCTGAAAGTGAACCCTCGGAAGACGATGCATCCGTATGGGATCCCTGGCCGTGCACTCAGAGCCTGCGCGGACCAGCTGGCAGATGTGTTCACAGACATCTTTAACCTGTCTTTACTCCGCTCCAAGGTCCCCACCTGCTTCAAGAAGACCACCATTATACCAGTGACAAAGAAGAACCAGGTGACGTGCCTCAATGACTATCGTCTGACGGCCCTGACTTCAGTCGTAATGAAGTGCTTCGAGAGGTTGGTCTTGAAGCGCATCAACTCCATACTCCCAGAATGCCTTTATCCACTGCAATTTGCATACTGCCACAACCGGTCTATAGCAGACGCCATCTCCCTGGCCATATCCCTAGAGCATCACAACAGCAAGGACTCCTACATTAGACTCCTATTTATTGTCACAAGTGGGCTTCAATGAAGTTACTGTGAAAAGCCCCTAGTCGCCACATTCCGGCGCCTGTCCGGGGAGGCAGGTACGGGAATCAAACCGTGCTGCTGGCCTGCTTGGTCTGCTTTAAAAGCCAGCGATTTAGCCGAGTGAGCTAAACCAGCCCCTATTGGGGGTCAAGGGCCTAGTATCAAGGGCCAGGATTGGCTTCACCAAATTAAATTAAATTAGATAGAAACCTTCCAAATTAGGAGGTATTCATTTTTTTTAAATATAAATTTAGATTACCCAATTATTTTTTCCAATTAAGGGGCAATTTAGCGTGTCCAATCCACCTACTCTGCACATTTTTGGGTTGTGAGGGCGAAACCCACGCAGACACGGGGATAATGTGCAAACTCCACACGGACAGTGACCCAGAGCCGGGATCTAACCTGGGACCTCACGCCGAGAGGCGGTTGTGCTAACCACTAGGCCACCGTGCTGCCCTATTAGGAGGTATTCATGGCGTCTTCAAAAAATATCAGGAGGTTTCCCGAGACAGGTTTGACAAGATACCTTACTTCAAAGATACTTAAATCAAAGGTTTACGTGGATCCAGAGGCCTCACCCAAGTTTTTGAGAGCTCACTAAGTCCTCAATGTCTGAAATGAGAAGGCTGAGCCTGAACCCAAGTGACTAGAAGAATTAGGTATCATCAAACCGGTACAGTTTTTGGAGTGGGCAGCTCCAATCGTGCCAGTGCTGAAGCCAGATAGAACCATCAGGATATCAGGGATGACAAGCTAATCAGCCAGCCAAATTGGACCAATTTGCTAATACCAAGAATTGAAGATTTATACGCTAAATTATAAGGAGGCTTAACTTGTACCAACTTAATATGAGTCATGCGTACCAACAATCAGGGTTAAAATTACTCTTCCAGGGAATTTGTTACCATAAGCACAAACAAAGGCTTACCACTATACATGGTTACCCTTCAGAGTCTGTGCAATATTCTAGCACACGATTGAAAGTTTACTACAGGGTCTACCCAAGGTAATTGAAAGACTGTGAACAGTAAGCAGGCCTGTGAAAGTTTAATCCTCTGTTTGAAAGGCTGGGAAAAGTCCAGTCTGATATCTCTCGTGAGAATCCTAAAAGGTCCTGAAGACCAGGCCCTTCTCCCTCCCTATACCACAGCCAGAAACCCTGCACAAAGACCAGACAAACAGTTGAAAGGCAGCTATAAACTCTCAGGTATGGAATTCTGATACTATCTCAGAGAGACTGAGAGTCAATCTGGTTTCGGCCGGTATAAGTGAAGGGGACTCTCCAAAGGAATTCCTGCAGCTTACGAGGTCAAAATAAAGGCAGATTCTAAAAGATCCAAACCAACCACTGGTTTTCAACACCTCACATTCTGAGAAGGTGACCGCTTACAAAAACCTCACCCTCAGCAACGGAGATTCTCATCTCTCGTCACATTTAACCCCCATTAATTTGATCAAAAAATCTGAGAACATGCACTAACAGATTCAAAAACAGCTTCTTCCTCAGTGTTACCAGGCTCCTGAATGACCCTCTTTTAGACTGACTTGATCTCTTCACACATGTTCTCTACTGAGTAGTACTACACTCTGTATGCTTCACCCGATGCCTGTGTCTATGTATTTACATTGTCTATTTATGTATGTCCTATGTTTTTTTTTCTCATGTACGGTATGATCTGTACACACTGTACCATATGTGATAATAAAACAAATCCAATCCAAATCTATTCTCATAGCAACAATTCTTTATCCCTAGAGTCATTCTTGTGAATCCCCTCTGTACTCTCGCCAATGTCTTCACATCCTTCCTCAAGTATGGCACCCAGGACTGGATGCAGTCTTTAGATGAGGCCGAACTCGTGTCATATACAAGTTCAGCATGACCTCCTTACTCTTATTCAATGTCTCTATTAATAAAATCTAGTATAGCATATGCTTTATTAACTGCTCTCAACATGCCCTACCACCTTCAATGACTTACGTACAAATACACTGAGGTCCTTTTGTTCCGGCACCTTCTTAAGAGTTTTTCCCTTTGTTTTATACTGTCTTTCCACATTTTTCCTGCCAAAATGAATCACCTTTCACTTCTCAGCATTGAACTTCATCCGCTCAATCCACCAACATGTCTATGTCCTTTTGAAGTTCAAGACTATCCTCGTCATAGTTGACAATGTTCCCAATCTTTGTGTCATCCTCATATTTTGAATTAGTGCCCAGCACACCACAGTTTCAGTCTGAGTGACTATTGATTTTGTCCTGAATTGTAGTTTCCAGAAGCTTTCCTCGGGCCTGGCTAGCATCCTTTTCCTTTGTAAAGACAGATGCTACTTATCCTGCCTCAACATTATTCAAGACTACTTTTTTATCCCTAATATGCTCTACTCTTTCTTTTACTACCCTTTGATTATTTACATGCCTGTAGAAAATCTTGGTATTTGCCTTTATGTTAGCTGCCAGTCTCTTTTCATGCTCCTTCCTTTTTGCTCTGATTATTTTTTTCACTTTCCCCCTGGTCTTTCAATATTCAGTCTGATTCGCCATTGTATTTTCCATCTGACATCTGTCATATGAGTACTTCTTTCTTTCCCTCTTCACTTCTATCACTCTCGCCATTCAGTGTGTTGTAGATTCATCTGTCCAACCCTTTCATTTTGACGGAATATACCTTGACATTGCCTGAAATACTATCCCTTTTAATGTATTCCATTGCTCAGCAACTGTCTTCTCCGCCAACATTTGATTCCAACTCATTCGCCTCAGATATATTCTTAACCCATCGAGTTGGCTTTGCCCAATTAACTATCCATGTTCTGGATTGCTCCTTGTCCTTGTCCATCACTACAGGAGGTCCTCAGTGCAGTGCCTGAGACCCAACCACTATCAGCTGCATTCTCAAATGACTTTCTTTCCATCATAACAAAGTGGGGATATTCGCTGATGATTGCACAATGTTCATCACCATTCATGACTCCTCAGACACTGAAGCAGTCCATGCCCAAATGCAGCAAGACCTGGACGATATCTAGGCTTGGGCTAACAAGTGACAAGTAACATTTGTGCCACACAAGTGCCAGGCAATGACGACCTCGAACAAGAGTGAATCTCACCATCGTCCCTTCAATGGCATTACAACCACTTTATCCCCCACTTTCAACATTCTGAAGGTTATCAAAACCTGAATTGGGCTAGCTATATAAATACAGTGGCTACAAGAGTGGGTCAGAAGCTAGGAATCTTGCAGCGAGTGACTCACCACCTGACTCCTAAAATTCTGTCTACGTTCTGGAACACATGTATCAAGATTGTGATAGAATACTCTCCACTTGCCTGGACAACACTCAAGAAGCTTGACATCATCCAGGACAAATCAGCCCATTTGATTGACTCCCCATCCACAAACATTCACCCCCTCCATCATTGACGCACAGTGCTAGAATAGTGTGTAAACTACAAGATTCACTGCAGGAACTGTCCAAGGCTCCTTAGACAGCACCAATGAATCCCACGACCACTACCATCTAGAAGGTCACTGGAGGCAGACACATGGGAATACCACCTGGAAGTTTCCCTCCAAATCATACACCATCCTGACTTGGAAATATATCACTATTCCTTCACTATCCCTGGGTCAAAATCCTGGAACTCCTTCCCTAACACCACAGAGATTGCAGCGGTTCAAGAAGGCAGCTCACCACCACCTTCTCAAGGGCAATTAAGGATGGGCAATAAATGCTGGTCTAGCCAGCGACAGCCACAGTCCATAAATTACTTTTAAAAATGCTCTGCCAATTATAGGCGCAGATATCTGAGTTCATTTACTCACTCCCAGTATTGCTCACTTGGACCCTGGTGAGGAACGTAGATTTCTGATCCATTCGGACAAGTTTCATTGTTTCCATGCAGCCATGTTGTATTCACAATTTCAGAATATCCATTATCCAGAGTGAGATTGCAGAGTGGATCTAGAAAATGGGGAATGTGTTTCAGAGTTACATTTCATTGGGAGTGATGCTGTTACTTCAAGTGATATAAGCAATGTTGCTATTTCACTGACTGAATCAGTCCAATCCATTTTATTTCATGATATTTTACCGGTGTTCTTGGATTCTGAGAGTTTGTCTGTCTGGACTGTGAGCAGTTGGTTTATACCAAGTCAAATTTCATAAATGCTACATGGGATTAAGGGATGTAAATGTCTTCGAAGGGGTTACTTTCCATGAATCATGATCCCCTTTTGACGTGTTTTTCTGGGAAGGAGCCCTAACAATGTCCAATAGACTTAACTCGCTCCGCCAAGGAGTCTCAACTTTTTTTGACACCAGTGCCTGAGTTCGAGAGTTAAGGCACCAGCTCAGGGTGGGTTCGAATTGAGGATCCTATCATCATTGTCCAGGACGGTTTGCAGGTTGATTCGTCCCAAAATGTTCACTCGGACCTGATCGAAGCCTATCTTTGAAACCTTTATGTATTATGATTGCTTTTAGACCAAAGCCAGATACAAGTACTTCACCTTTTCGCACATACGTGTCCAAGTTCCTGCTGATAAAAAGAAACAAGGTGACACCTTTGTAGTGATCTGTACATCTGTACATACATCTGCACATACACCAGGGACTGCAGAGAGATGTAACAGCCACAGCATCACTAGAGGGCAGCATCAGAGACGGGTATAAAGGGTCTAGCCCAAGGGAGGAACCGTCTCTTTCAGAAGCACAGGGCTAGTGAGCAGCAGCACACAGGGACAGCTCAGCATAGGCAGCTTACCTTAGCTTCACTGGCCATACCTCTTGACTGTTTTACATCTAGTTAAGCTCTGGAAACAGAACAAACTCGCTGAATAAAGTATTTGTGTTAACTGGAAGTCTACAATCTTTATTCAGACTTAGAGAATAACATAACCTTCATTTACAAGAGATGTGAGGACTAATATGAGGGAGTTAAAAAACAAAGAATGCAAAACATTAGAAACAGAAAAAAATAGAATTTGTTTCTAAGAGGCTGAAAGAGTGAGGAAGCAAGTATCCAGGGAAATAAACAGGAATAAGCTCATAAAATCGGAGACAGAATGAGAAGAATATTCTGGCCAAGCAGGGATACACAATCAGTAGTATGGAAGGGCATGGTGCAATGAGGACATTGGGATTGTGCAGTAGCATATGGATAGATTGGGTGACTGGGCGCAAACCTGGGTTTAATGTAGCAGGAGGAATCAAAAGGCAGATTATTATCAAAATGGAGAGACTGCAGGTGACTGATGTTCAGGGAGACCTAGGTGTTCCAGTGCTTGAATCACAAAAAGCTAGCAGGCAGGTTCGAGAAGTAGTTAAGAAAATAAACGGCATTTTGACCTATAATGTAAGGGAATTTAAAAATAGGGAGGTTTTGTTATAATTGTCCAAGGTGTTGGTGAGACCTCACCTGGAATACTGCTTACAGTTGTGGCCCCATTACCTAAAAAAGGATAGAGTAAGATTGGAGGTAGTCAGCGTCGGCCCTAGGGTTGCTGGCGCCCCGGGCAAGCTGAACTTCGGCGCCCTTGGGGGGGGGGGGGGGCCCGGGGGGGGGGGAGGGGGGGGCAGAGGGGAGGGGGGGCGGAGGGGAGGAGGGGGGGGCGGAGGGGAGGGGGGGTGGGCGGAGGGGGCCCGAGGGGGGGGGGGGGACCGGAGTGACAACCGGCGAGCCTGGATCCATCCGCCATGTTTGTGCGGGGCGGCCTGAGGGAGGGCGGCCACCGCGCATGCGCTGGTTGGCACCGGCCCAACTGCGCATGCGCGGGACCCGCACTCCTTGATGGCGCCCCCTAGCACATGGCACCCCGGGCGACTGCCCGAGTTGCTGGTACCTTGAGCCGGCCCTGGAGGTAGTTCAAAGGGGATTTGCCAGGCTAATGCCTGAGATGAGAGGATTGTCCTATCAAGGGAGACTAAATAGTCTGCATCTGTATTCCTTGGAGTTTAGAAGAGTGAGGGGTGACCTTATTCAAACATGTAAGACCCTGAGGAGGCTTGACAGGGTAGATGGGAGAGTCTCGAACAATGGACATAACTACAAGATAAAGGGCCGGTCATTTAAAACTGAGGGGCGAAATTCTCCCCCCCCCACGACGGGTGGGAGAATAGCGGGAGGGCCTTCCCGACTTTTTTGACGCCCTCCCGCTATTCTCCACCCCCCCGCCGAAATCCCGACACGAATCACTGCCGCCGTTTTTTTACGGCCGGCAGCGATTCACAGCTGTTAGAAGGGCCGAAGTCCCAGCCCTTTACGACCTTTTTACGAACGGCAAACACACCTGGTCCTGCCGTTCGTAAAAACGTCGTGACCACCTGGAAAAAAATAACCATGGCACCGATTGGCACGGCAGTACCACGGCCGTGCCAAGGGTGCCATGGGCCCGCGATCGGTGCCCACCGATCGCGGGCAGCGGGCCCGATGCCCGCGCACTATTTGTCCTTCCGCCGCCCCGCAGTATCAATACGCGGGGCGGCTGAGGGGCAACCCGGACCGCGCATGCGCGGGTTTCGCGCAAAAACGCGATGACGTCACCCGCGCATGCGCGGGCGGAGTCTTCCCACATGCGCATGCGCGGCTGACGTCATATGACGCGTCAGCCGGCGCTAAGTCCGACAAGCGGGCTTAACGATTTTCGTTAAGCCCGACTTGTCGGAGCCTCCGACGTCGGGCTGCTAGCCCCGACGGGGGACCAGAATCGGTCCCCCGTCGGGAAGGGGCGCGATGCCGTAAAACCCGCCCGGGTTTTACGGCAGTTTGACGATTTCTCCCGTTTTGGGAGAATTTCGCCCATGGTGCTTGGAAATTTCTTTTCTCAAAGGGTAGTGAATCTCTGGAATTCTCTGCCCTAGAGGGTGGAGGAGGCTGTTGTGTTTGGTCCTTTGTACTCTACGAAAGAATCCACCAAACACTGTGACTTTCCAAACCAGAATCTTTTATTTAGTCTCGTGTGGCAAGATAGCAATCTGATACAGAGCACGTTATCGTGGCGTCTACTCCTCTGGAACTTGCACCTAGCACTGACCATTCACATGTATGTTTTATTATCCTCTCAATCTTCTTCTGAAGGTGGTCAGATGTCTCTCCCCTTATATCGGAGTCACCGGTCACATGGCCTTGATCTAGAGAGCAAATGGTGTGTCTGTACCACCACCTGCTGGTTGGAGGTCGCACACCATCCATCTTTGATATCGCCCGTATCACTACAGAAGCTGAATCATTAGAAGTATCTAAACTGGAGGTAGATAAATATTTGATAGATGCAGGAATAGAGAGAGGGCTTTTTTTTAAAATTTAGAGTACCCAATTCTTTTTTTCCCAATGAAGAGGCAATTTAACAAGGCATATCCTTGGAGTGTGGGGGTGAGGCCCACGCAGAGACCAAAAGACCATAAGACCATAAGACACAGGAGCAGAATTAGGCCACTCGGCCCATTGGGCCTGCTCCGCCATTCAATCACAGCTGATATTTTTCTCATCCCCATTCTCCGGCCTCCTCCCATAACCCCTGATCCCCTTTTTAACCAAGAACCTATCTATCTCTGTCTTAAAGACACTCAGTGATTTGGCCTCCACAGCTTTCTGAGGAAAAGACATCCACAGATTCACCAGCCTCTGGCTGAAGAAATTCCTCCTCATCTCTGTTCTAAAAGATCGTCCCTTTAGTCTGAGATCGTGTCCTCTGGTTCTAGTTTTTTCTACAAGTGGAAACATCCTCTCCAAGTCCTCTCTATCCAGGCCTCGCAGTATCCTGTATGTTTCAATAAGATACCCCCCTCATGCTTCTACACTCCAATGAGTATAGACCCAGAGTCTTCAACTCTTCCTCATACGATAAGCTCTTCATTCCAGGCATCATTCTTGTGAACCTCCTCTAGACCCTTTCCAAGGCTAGCACATCCTTCCTTTGATACGGGTCCCAAACATTCTCACAATACTCCCAATGGGGTCTGACCAGAGCTTTTTTACAGCCTCAGAAGTACATCCCTGCTCATATATTCCAGCCCTCTCGACATGAATGCTAACATTACATTTGCCTTCCTAACTGCCGACTGAACCTGCATGTTAACCTGAAGAGAATCTTGAACAAGTACTCCCAAGTTCCTTTCTGCTTCTGATTCCCTAAATATTTCTCCATTTAGAAAATAGTCTATGCCTCCATTCCTTCTTCCAGGATTGCATAACCTCACACTTTTCCACATTGCATTACATCTGCCACTTCTTTGTCCACTCTCCTAGCCTGTCCAAGTCCTTATGCAGCTTCCCTGCTTCCTCAATAGTCTCTGTCCCTCAGAGATGGAGAGGATGTGCAAACTCCACATGGATAATGACCCAGTGCCGGGATCAAACTCGGGTCCTCAGCACTGTGAGGCAGCAGTGCTAACCACTGCACTGTTGTGCCGCCCCTGAATAGAGAGCGAGGGCTATGGGGAAATGGCAGCCAAAAGGAGTTGAGGCTGGCATAGATCAGCCATGGTCGCATTGAATGAGGGGGCAGGTTTGAAGGGCCTGGGAGCCTGCTTCTATTTCTTGTGTTCAAACAAGAGTAATATCCAAGAAGCACAAACACAGATCCTGCAAGCAGGAGATAAAAAGTGAAACATAAACAGAAAGATTGAGAAAGCAAAGCAGAAAGAATCAAAAAACAGGTAAAAAGCAGGGAGATTTTTTGTTTTAGAATTAAAACAGTACAGCAGAGAACAGGCCCTCCGGCCCTCAATGTTGTGCCGAGCAATGATCACCCTACTCTTTGAACTGTGGGAGGAAACCGGAGCACCCGGAGGAAACCCACGCAGAGGACGTGCAGACTCCACACAGACAGTGACCCAAGCCGGAATCGAACCTGGGACCCTGGAGCTGTGAAGCATTGATGCTAACCACCATGCTACCGTGCTCCCCTATTTACAGGGGGAAAAAAAAGACAATAAGCGAATCTCCGCGATGGACCGACATCGGCGTAAAAAGCGGCGCGAACCACTCCGGCGTCAAGCCGACCGCAAGTTGCAGAATCCTCTGCCTTTCCGGGGCTAGGCAGCCGCCAGATGGGTTAGCGCGAGATTGCGCATGCGCAGAACTGCCGGCGTGGTTCCGCGCATGTGCAGACTGGCCGGCGTATTCCAACGCAAGCGCAGGGGGTGTCTTCTTCGCCCCGGCCATGGCGGAACCCTACAGAAGGTAGGAGTGGCCTCACAGCACAGGCCTGCCCACAGATCGGAGGACCCCGATGGCGGGCCAGACCACCGTGGGCCGGATACCCTGCACCCCCCCTGAGGACCGCAGCAGCCGGCCTACCAGCCAGGGCCCGGCATGTGGGACCATGTCCAATTCACGCCGGCGGGACTGGCCAGTAACCGACGGCAGCTCGGCCCATCGGGGCCCAGAGAATTTCCGGGGGGGCGGCTGCCAACGGCCCCCATCCAGCACAGCGTGATCCCTGTCCCTGCCCGAAAACCGGCGCCGGACAATACGGCAGCAGGCGTCGGAGCGGCGGGGCGGGATTTCATGCCGCCCCCCCCCCCCCAGGGATTCTCCGACCAGGCGGAGGGGGGGGGGGGTCGGAGAAATGCGCTGGATTCTCCGCCGCGGGATTCTCTGTTTTGCCGCTGCCCAGAGGTTTCCCGATGACCTGGGGCTGCCCCACAATGGGAAACCCCATTGAATGGCCAGTGTAACGGAGAATCCCGCCGTTGGGTCGAGGCAGAAGTAAGGCGCAGCGGGGCAGAGAATTCAGACCAATGTTTTGATGTCAATCAGCAAGTCCATGGAAAAAACATTAATTTATTTTAAATTAGATAAAAATCGATTTGATGCTGACTTTTGATGATTCTGAAAGCCCACCGCTTTTTTCCTCCAAACTTCCATCTAAACATTTCTACTGTAATATCAAAATGGAGGTGACTGTTGTGTTATGTACTCTGGAATAACACAGGCTGCAACTCGTTGCAGCTTTGACCAAAAGATACTACAGACTTTGAAGTAAGTTCAATGTGATTTATTGAACCATTAGCACAGTTCTCTATGAGTTCGACTCTCCTGCTAATCTTGCTATAGTAACTCAGTCTAACTAACCAGTCTGCTCTATGCCACGTGGTGGGTGTGATGCTTCTGATCTGCCCCTGTCCTACTCTCGTCTGTGGAAAGAGACAGAGCATGTGTGCCCTGTCCTTATATATTGGTTGTGTAATGCCCCCTTGTCGTAGTGTCACCTCTGGGTGTCTTGACTGTCCATTGGTTGTGTCCTATTCTATGTGTTCATTAGCTGTATGTCTGCATGTCATGATGTCTCCCGTGCTCCCTCTAGTGTTTACTTAGTCGTAGTGCATTAACATTAACCCCTTGTGTATTTACAGTGATGCATATCACCACAGTGACCATTGGATCGAATATTAACATTTTCTCCCCTCAGCCTATTACCCAGCATAAAATTGAACAGTCGGTCTCCATACTTTACCCGATAGATATTCAGACAGTACCTTTGGGAGTCCTGCTGCATGTTTCATCTGCGCCCCACCAACTGAAGCAGTCTGTCCATGGCAGGGGGGATTGGAATGAGGCGAACAAGTAGTACAGGCTGTAGGCAGTGATGCATATGTAGGAAATCGTGGCAAATCCTGATGCAAGAGCCATAGTGATTCCAATACCTTAAAATTATTAGATTAGATTTTATTGATGTGAAATAAGTTACTTCACGGAGATGCAGTTGGTAAAACTGATCAATTTTGTTCTGTTGTTATCAGTAGAGCAGTGATGTTAGACTATTCATGTTTAGATAATTTTCTAGAATTAAGGTGCAAACTAGGCCTGAGCTGCATTTTTGTGGTGTATTACAAATAAGATGCCGTAATGTTTAAGTCGTGAAACGGCTTTTCTTAAAAGCACAAGTAGAGCAAAACCATCATAGTTCATGAAAGGTGAACCAGAACAATAATTGAGAGAGGAGAGAAACTTTCCTAATTCATAGAAAACGGGGTCAGCGGTAGTTAAAACTTCAGGAAGATGGAAGAATTTTGCAGAGAGAACCAAGGTTAACAGACATCTTCTCATTAAAGCTGGTCTTCAAAGACTTTGCTCTTGAGCAGCGGATGGCCTGGAGAGTTGCTTCTGATACATTCAGCACAATGTACATCTTAGCCAGGCGGAATAAACGGATGATGGTGAATCTGTCACACAAAATCGATGGATAAGGAATGTTCGGCCCTGGTCCTCGCCCTGATTTCACATCTTTCTCTCGACTATCGCATCTGTTGCCATCCTCTCACTAGACTGATGAAATCCATCTTCTGCTCCCACAATACAGCTCCCAACATCTGTTGACAATCCAAATAGCCTTCCCCTCTATGTATTTTCTGATGTTGTTAATGGTTCCCTGTATTCTGACAGTCCCCCCTTTTCTTCACCACTCTCCTCATAAAACCCTCTCTTTTTTTTCCCAATTAAGGGGCAATTTAGCATGACCAATCCACCTACCCTGCACATCTTTGGCTTGTGGGGGTGAGGCCCAGGCAGACACGGGGAGAAGGTGCAAACTCCACACGGACAGTGACCCGGGGCCGTGAGGCAGCAGTGCTAACCACTGCGCCACCGTGACACCCCATTAAACCCCTCCTGACGACTGTCCTTGAAGCCACTGCTCATCTGTAACCTTCCTTTCCTCTCCAAAGGTCTTTACTGAACCTTTTGTCACCTGACAAATTCGTGCCTATCATGCTCATAATTCCGTATTTAAATCGGAATTATGCCCTACCAACCCTGAAGTGGCCTTTATCGAACTCACAAATAACAATCTATGTTACTGTGATTGAGATAAAATGTACCTGCCCATCCTTCACAGAATGTTTTGTTTTGGTCCAGCCACTATCTACTGCCTCACCACTGCTTCCATCTCTGGCCAATGTCTGAATCTGACCCAGATCAATCACATACTTGGTTTTTTTTTAACCCCGAGATGAACTACCCACTTCATTGCCAAAACTGTTCACTTCCACCAGCTGAACATAATCTGTCTCAATTTATCTGCTACTGAAATCACCATTCATGCCTGTGTTGGCTCCAGGCTTGACTATTCTAATGCTCTCCCAGTTGGCCACCCATCTTGGCTCCTTCATATCTTTGTGCCCATCCAAATGTTTTCTGGCTGGATCTTAATTCGTCAAAAATCTTATTCGCTTATTTCTCCTGTGCTTGCTGATCTAAATTGAACCCAGTCCAACAACTTCTCATCACTCGACAGTTCTTGCACAACTCTGCAATTTACCTGCAGATCTGTCCCTCTATCTCTCTTACTATTTGGAGCCTATAGAATACACTCAGTAGGGTGAGCTTACTCATTTTGCTTCTCAGCTCTAACTAAGTATATTTTGCCCTTGTTCTCTCAAGCATATCCTCTTATTCCAACAGTATGATGTATTCCCTACTCATTAAGGAAGTAAAGTCGCCATAGTCCCAGATGGCAGTGATTTAATCTGAGGATCACCACATCTCAGGCGAGGGTCAAGGTTGAGAAGGTGGGACCCTAATTATTACTGCCACACCATTTCCCTTTATCCCTTCTTTATTTTGATGAACACAGTTAATCTTGAATGTTAAGAACCCACATACATACATTCTAAGCTACCTTTGTATTCTTTATTGTCCTTCCTAGTCTGCTCCTCCCTAATGCGCTATTACTTTCTTCTCCCGTGTGAGTCAACATTCTCACTTTTGACACCTTGGACGGGATTCTCTCAGGCCCGCTGGTTCGGAGAATTGCCGGGCCGGGCACGATTGCTGCCCGACGCCGGTTCGCCGATTCTCTTCCCAAGAACACTGAACCCATCCCGTTGAGGTACAATACTTCTCTTTTGAATAGGTGTCTTCTATAGATCATCAATATGAAGGATGGTAATTGCAGCTTCTGTTGAAAATTTCAGACTTTTTTGAGCAAAATGGGACTATGTCCCCACGCTGGCGTAAAAACGGTGGAGTTTTACTCCAGAGGTTTTTGTAAAACATTTGACCTAATTCAATGCCCTGCTGGGGGCTAACAGTGACCCGGGGTGATTCTCGCATGTTTAGCTGCAGATACGGGCTCCCACACTTCTGTTTTGGAGTCTGAACATGCGCATGGCGCCGGCCTTTGGCGGCCACGCCAAGCACCATGGCGGACTCAGACTGCGGTGGCAGGCAGAAAAATTAGACCCCTCCCCCGGTCAGCTGCGCGCCCAAGCATCTATCCCCGCGGATCTAACCCCCGGCAGCCTATAAGGCAACCCCCCCAGTGTCCAATTTCCCCCCCCCCCACCAGAGCGGCCATGGATTGAGTCCGCAGCCGCCACGCCAGCATCCCGACCGGCAATATCTGGTTAGTTCCACACCATCGGGAACTCGCACCAGGCCCACTTTTGGTGTGAAAGTGGATTATCCACCACCGTGCCAAACGCGATTACGGCGCGGGGCTGCGGAGAATCCAGCTCTTTATTTTGACCATAGTTGGCTCAAATACACCAGCTTGCTTGCTGTCCCTTGGTTTTCCATTTATTAAATCAAGACCAATCCATTTGAGACCAGAGCTGGTCTCAATGCACCAAGAATTTGTAGCCCTCTCACCTGCACCATGATGCAAGCCAAACATTAACCCTCCCCATTTCTATTCTTAACAGTTTATTGTACTGGGTGGAATCCAGAGAGATTCTGGGGTTCTATTTTTTAACATTCTCCCGGGTTCTTCAAAATCGAAACGTTGATTCTCAAAACCTGCCCTCTCTATGTCATTGGGACAGATGTGTACCACAGCTTTTGCCTCATTCCTTTCCCCTGCACCATCTCCGTTATGCTCTTTCCCTTGTGGAGACAGCACATCACGTGGAACTCACAACGATGGTTAAAAAAATGACTGCCCCCCCCCCCCTAACTACAGAAACTCCTGTAGTGATTGTATTTCTACTCTATGCTGTTCTCTCCTATACTTTATCTTGACCATTTGTGCCACAGTTTAACAGCACTGCGTCAGTGCTTTGACACACCCAGCATTGAAGAATGGTGAATATCGGTTTCAGTGGCATAAAAGACTGCATGCCTTATCCAACTCTCTGAATGGCCTGTGGGGCACTGGGGTGACTATCTCCTGGAATTTAAGATTTCAGGAAACTCTTACTCTCCCTGATGCTCCGCAGTAACTCCAGCTGCCCCTCAAGTTTGGAAATCAGCTTGAAGCGTCGTTTCCACATCCTCAATTTTAATTGCCGCACCGTTGGTAGACATGCTTTCACTTGCCTTGGCTCTAAGATCTGAGGTTCCCTCCATGAAAATCTGCTTCTCTTTGTATCTCTTCTGCTTTTGGATTCTCCTTGAAACTGGCCTCTGTGACCAGGTTTTTCGTCAGTTTCCCTGATATTTCCTTTTTTAATCTGCTGTCAAAGATTTGTATTGATAATGCTCTCAGCCAGCACCTTTGTGTGTTTTGCTGTATTAATGGTGCTACACAAATCTAGATGGTTGTTGATCTTGTGACTGTTCCTGTCTGTCTTTCTTCTCAAATTCTCTTTCTCTTTCCTTCACTCAACCTTTTGCGACCCGGTGCCTTCCACCAGGAAGTTGATGGTGGTCTCCAGTTCTTCCGTGTCCCTTCCACTCCTGATACCAGCATGTCCCAAGGCCAGCAAGCAGAACAGGGTGGCACTGCGATGCCAGTGGCACCGTAAGGCGCCGGGGAACTCCGATTCCAGGTCCTCCAGAAGATGCCCACCAAGGGCATCAAAGGCCACAGGGTGTGAAAAGCATCAGGCTGTCTCCACCTCTGACGTGCATCCCGGGAACACACCTAGATGTAGATGCAGAGCACTGAAGCTTAATGAGAATGGGGATCATTGAGTGGCCACTGTGAGTGTCGGGTTGGGGGGAGGGGCACCATCGGTCGCGAGGTACAGTCAGGGTTTTGCCATCTCCAGGGCCCGTTCCTCATAGTGGGTGAGGACTCTGATGTCCGGCACCCCCCCCGGCCGTCTGGTCCCTTTGCCGCCTATTATGTGGTAACTTCTCCTGCGGGTCAAAGAGAGTGCATCATGACCCGCACGCTTGATGCATGGGGGGGTGGTGGGGTCTATAACAGGTGACATGTGTGCGCACCGCTGCTTGCCATGGGTGGGTTGTGCTTGTTGGGTGCCTGGGTGTGCTGGGGCACAGGCTTGGTATTATTCTGGGGAAAAGTGGGAAAGTGGTGGTGTGAGGTGCCAGCTGCTGACCCATTGTGGAGGGGGGGGGCGTGAGGGGAGGTCAGGGATGTGGCAGGCGGGTCCGATGCCAGGGGGCCGGTGTCAACTTACTTGTGCGTAGTCGTGGTGGAGGTCTTTGAGTCTCTAAACTCTAAATAACTCCTCCTCTATGGTGGAGGTCATTGGTCTTCTTCCTGCACTGTACTGAGGTCCTCCTGGTCACACTGCCCGAACAGACGGCTGCTGCCACTGCCTCCTGGGCAGCATTGGCGGCTCTGTAGCTGACCTTCCAATCTCCTCAAGGGAACAGGGTGTCCCATTTCGCCTACAAGCACCAGCAGCCTGGCCAGGTAGGCATCTCTGAGGCCTGGAGCAGGTCTATGTGATGGCTGTGTGCTGACTGGAGTGTGTTCAGAGGGAACAGTTCATGAGCTGCTCCCCCTTGTTAGCGGGGAGCTGCCTGGCGCGGTCCAGGTGAATCAGTTGGCAGGATAGCCATTTCCACCGTGAATCTCGAGGTGGAAAATGTCCGGCACTAATTGCCATTAGATTCCAGTTGCGGTCTCGCTGGGTCGGCCGCTGGCAAGCGCTCGCTACGGCACTTAGGGCTCTCAAGAAAATTCGAAGAATAGCGGGCGGCGTAAAGTTTTACGGACACGCTGTTCCGACGCCCTCCCGCTATTCTCCCCCCCCCCCCCACGCCCGCCTCCCGACACGAATCGCTGCCCGCCGTTTTTTTACGGCGAGCAGCGATTCACTCCTGGCCGATGGGCCGATTTCCAAGGCCTTTACGGCCGTTTTTACAAGCGTAAAACACACCAGGCGCGATTCTCCCGAGTCACGAAGACTTGGGAAGCTGGTGTCAAAAATGGGCGGGTTTGACGCCAGCCTCCACCCCCCCGACCGGGAACTGATTCTGCTCCCCGGTCGGGGCTAGCATCGCGCGGCCGTGACCTCCGGCATAGCGGGTTTAACGAATTTCGTTAAGCCCGCTAGCCAGAGTTAGCGACGGCTGACGCGTCAGATGACGTTAGCCGCGCATGCGCGGATTGGACGTCTCCAACCCGCGTATGCGCGGATGACGTCATCACACATATGCGTGAAACCCGCGCATGCGTGGGCCGGTATGCCCCTCAGCCGCCCCGCGAATGGATACAGCGGGGCGGCGGAAGGAGAAAGAGTGCGCGGGGTAAGTACCCGCTGCCCGCAATCGGTGCCCACCGATCGCGGGCCCATGGCACCCTTGGCACGGCCGTGGTACTGCCGTGCCAATCGGTGCCATGGTTCCCCAGATCGGGACTTTACGGCCGTTTTTACGAACGGTCAGACCAGGTGTGTTTTACGTTCATAAAAACGGTCATAAAGGCCTTGGAAATCGGCCCATCGGCCAGTGGTGAATCGCTGCTCGCCGTAAAAAAACGGCGGGCAGCGATTCGTGTCGGGAGGCGGGCGTGGGGGGGGCAGAATAGCGGGAGGGCGTCGGACCAGAGTGGCCGTAAAAATTTACGCCGCCCGCTATTCTCCGCCCCGTCGTGAGTGCGGAGAATTCCGCCCACCTGCTCTGACCGTTCGTAAAAACGGCCGTAAAGTCCCATTCTCGGGAACCATGGCACCGATTGGCACGGCCGTACCACGGCCGTGCCAAGGGTGCCATGGGCCCGCAATCGGTGGGCACCGATCGCAGGCAGCGGGTACTTACCCCGCACACTCTTTCTCCCTCCGCCGCCCCGATGGATCCATCCGCGGGGCTTCTGCGGGGCATAACGGCCCGCGCATACGTCATCCGCGCATACGCGGGTTGGAGTCGTCCAATCCGCGCATGCGCGGCTGACGTCATCTGACGCGTCAGCCGTCGCTAACTCTGGCTAGCGGGCTTAACGAACGTTAAGCCCGCGATGCCGGAGTTCACGGCCGCGCGATACTAGCCCCGACAGGGGAGATGAATCGGTTCCCGGTCGGAGGGGTGGAGGCTGGCGTCAAACGCGCCCGTTTTTGACGCCAGCTTCCCGAGTTTTTGTAACTCGGGAGAATCGCGCCCTTAGAATTTCAGCCCTTGAATCGAGCCCACTGACTTCACACCTGCTCCCAACTGCATATTACGTTAAGTCGATAAGATATTAGGATGCCCAAACACCCTCAGGCCTATTGAGGCCTTTAAGTGTAAAATTAACTGCTGCTAATAGACCCCATTCTGTCTCTGCAGATTTGTTCACGTGCTGGGGAGTGCAGAATGAAAGTAGCCAGTCCGAAAGCTTTGACAGCACAGGCTGCTTTCATGAAGCAAGGAGAGTTACCTTCTTTGGGGGTTCCCTGTCCCCATTGGAGGCATGTCCCCCACAAATGTGGTATCTCCTCCCCCTCCCCCATCCCTCCTTTGTTCCTGCCCCACTCCTGGTCTTTAAATCCTTCCCCCTCACTATAGTCTCCAGTTCTTGCCTGATCAAAATCCCCAGACTGACATTCAAGTCTGCTATCCATGTTCTCTTCCTGTGGACCTCCTGTAGCCCCAGCATTGGCCAACAGTTGCTTCTGGAACTACAGAGCTGCCGGATAATCTGATTGGCTGACAACTTTCAGGGGGAGGATATCCTCCCTTATGGGGGGGGGGGGGAGCCTGAATTTATATTCCGGTGGTCCACAGTGGATTATCATTGCAGAGCAGCTGGATTTAGTGTTGGCGAGGTCTCACACGACGTTTAGCTCGAGGTGGGAGGATGAATAATCCATCCGCTCTGGTACAATCCACCCCCATGTGTCTCCAGGTCCACACCAGCATGGCTGACTCTTAACTGCCCTCAGTTAAAACAGTTAGAAGAAAGCCAACCACAACCCCAACCCTCAATGGACAGGGAGGGACAATATATAATAGTTTTGCCAGCAAGGCTCGTTTGCCAAGAACGAATAGTTAAAATCAATGGATAATGCTGGTCTACGTCCTTCAATCCTGTTCAATGGCTAATGAGCCCCAAGTAAACTCTAAATCAACTGAAAAAAACTTTTACAACTCAATTATCCTATAACCCATTTCTTGTGAAACCAATATCCATGCCAGGACCTAAATGACAGAGAGTTTCAATGATATTGGATTGAATGTCTGACCAAATTTGTAAAGATTTGCACTTTTCTATTTCTTCATTTAAGCTGGAGACACCGGTCCACCAGGCACCTATTTCATGGCCGCGCGCCATTCCTGTGGGCGGGATTCTATACGCCCGGTGCTTGTCAATGGGATTTCCCATTGAAACCACCCCACCAGGAAATCCCCAGGTGGAGATGCGCTGCCAGCGGGAAAAATTTATCCCGAAGACGGGAGAATTTCAGCCTTTGTAAGACGTACTATAAATCTGATTGTATTCAAGATTTCATCAACACTTTCTTAAGTCATCAATGTATCAATATGAATTAAATGTTATTGCTCATTTAAAACCAGGGGCTGGTTTAGCTCACAAGGCTAAATCGCTGGCTTTTAAAGCAGACCAAGGCAGGCCAGCAGCACGGATCGATTCCCGTACCAGCCTCCCCGGACAGGCGCCGGAATGTGGCGACTAGGGGCTTTTCACAGTAACTTCATTGAAGCCTACTCGTGACAATAAGCGATTTTCATTTTCAAATGTTGCTGATATTGTGTTGTTCAACAAACACTAACCTTGGAACATTGGCACGGCTTTCCAAACTGCAACAGGTCCCAGGCTGGCAAATTGACCAAAGGAAGATTCTAAGAAAAACATTGGCATCCCAGCGAGTGCCAGCATGAGTGTGTAAGGAATAAGAAACGCTCCTGGAAAATAGAGTCATGGAAAGTTAAATAGATTTTATGAATTTTAGGTTTATTTATGTAGTTTCAGAATGAATGTACCAATAATAGTAAAATGAATAATTGTAATAAATTGTTCAAGAAACAGTGTCGCAGGTTGAAAACTGAATTGTAGTGTGACTTGTATCAAAAAAAGTCATGCAAACATGTAAAATCATGGGCAGAATTGTCCCAAAAAATGGCTGTGCCAGGCTCAGTCAGAAAACCGTTGTGTCTCTCCCCAGTGATTCAGGCAAGATTCCTGAAGAGATCTTCTCACACTCTGCCGTTTCTTTGAAGGGGGATGTGATCTGTGCTGTCAGTGTGAGGGGCAGGGCTGAAATGTACCAGCAAGCCCAGCTTCACAGAGACGAGGGCGCCGTTTTCAAAAGGCTCCCCAAACCCAAAATTAAATTAACGACCCACTCCACGGACATCGGGATCCCGCCCTCATACCATTGATGACATATACCCCACCCACAAACGTAATCACCGGCATGAAACACGCAAGTGGAGAATATTCCATTACACTTCAGACTTGTGCCTTGTCGATGGTGAACTGGCTTTGGGGGGGGGGTCAGCAGGTGAGTTACTCGCCGCAGGATTCCTAGATGTTGATTGTGGGGGAATTCAGCGATGGTGATGCCATTGAATGACAAGGGCGATGGTTAGATCCTGTCTTGTAGGAGATGGTCATTGCCTGGCACTTGTGTGGCACAAATGTAACTTGCCACTTATCAGCCAAGCCTGGACATTTTCCAGATCTTGCTGCATTTGTACATGGACTGCTTTGTTTTCTGATCAATCACGAATGGTGCTGAACATTGGGCAGTCATCAGAAACATCCCCACTCTGACCTTAATATGGAAGGGAGGTAATGGATGAAACAGCTGAAAATGGTTGTGACTACCCTGAGCAACTCCTGCAGTGATGTCCTGGGGCTGAGATGATTGACCTCCAACCACCACAACCATCCTCCTTAGTGCGACCAGTGGAGAGTTTTCCTCCTGATTCCCATTGACTCCAGTTTAGCGATGGCTCCTTGATGCCATACTCGGTCAAATGCTGCCTTGATGTCAAGGGCAGTCACTCACACCTCACCTCCGATATTCTGCTCTTTTGTCCATGTTTGAACCAAGGCTGGAACAGCGTGAATCCTTAATCCTTGACTGCTCCAATGCGTTACAAGCAACAAATTTATAAGTAAAACATTAAAACACTGTTTATTTATAACCAGAGTAGAAAATCAATTTTTTACTAGTTTAACTGTTCCCAAACCCTATCTCACCCCACCCAGACATACACAAGACAGACAAACGGTGGGAGTAAGAAAAAAACTAACAGGGATTAGAAAGGTATGAGGGATTAGAGGATCTGAGTTGCTTGGTTTGAGATCTTTGTAGGTGGTGATCTCTTCAGAATGTGAGGTGTTGAACCATCGGTTATTTCGGAGTTTCAAGCTGGGCCGCTCATGCTGGATTCTCAGGCTGTGGGATCCCCTCTGGGGACATGCTTCAACTGTGTTGAGCTCAGCCTTTCTCTTGGAAGAGGCACTTCAGGTTTGCTCAGTTTCTGATAAGTGGTCAGCTTCAGCAGACTCACCAACAGCTTGTCTCCGTTAAGCAGAATATCAGAGCAGCATTTTTCGTGAGGCCTTCTTGTGGTCTGGTACCTTTAATGGGAGAGGAATACGCACAGTTCCCCTTCCCTAGCCCTATCTTCAGGCTTTAAATGCTCACTAATTGCTCTGTGTATCTGAAGGGAGTTCCAGTTAAGATTTAAGAGAGAATTTTACCCCTTCTGGGAGATAGATTCAAAAGGACTCTGCTCAGTTCTGCAGCTCCAAAAAAACTGAAACCGACAACACACATAGAGTTAGGGCATTCTAAAATTAAAAGCACCAATCCACATCGAGGATCTGATCTGCGTAGCGCAGTGTTGCAATGGAGTCGATTGGTTTCTTGCGAAGGCCATCAAAATGACATCACAGGTTATGCCCCAGAACTTGCGGAATCAAGGGGGCTGCCTGGTCAGTCCAAATAGCAGCTTGCAGCGGTGGGGGAGTGGGGTGCATTGGCGAGGGTTTCAGCTCAAAACCAAAAGTCAGCAAACTAAGCTCTGGGGATTGTTTCGTGATGGGAATTGTAAACAAGACAAGGAGCAGACAAGGATTTAACAAGTTCCTTACATACCTCCCCACCTCGGGGGCCTCACGGTAGCATAGTGGTTAGCATCAATGCTTCACAGCTCCAGGGTCCCAGGTTCGATTCCCGGCTGGGTCACTGTCTGTGTGGAGTCTGCACGTCCTCCCCGTGTGTGCGTGGGTTTCCTCCGGGTGCTCCGGTTTCCTCCCACAGTCCAAAGATGTGCGGGTTAGGTGGATTGGCCATGTTAAATTGCCCGTAGTGTAAGGTTAATGGGGGGATTGTTGGGATACGGGTTACGTGGGTTTAAGTGGGGTGATCATTGTTCGGCACAACATCGAGGGCCGAAGGGCCTGTACTGTTCTATGTTCTAAAGAGAATGAAACGTCAGGCCATGGATGTGTCATTATGAGGTATGGAAGGTACACAACACCCACACATGCCTGTCTAAACTAGCACCATTGTTCAAGTCCCTTCCCTCCTTCATACAGTCACAAGTAAATCAGCTCTAAACATGGGACAGAGAATCAGTTATCACTTTACCAGTTCTGGGAATATGAATAATTTTAACGTTGAACTGTTGCAATTGTAAACTCCAAAGAAGTAGTCTTGCGTCCCGGATCTTGAGCTTCCAGATAAATGCCAGTGGGTTATGATCAGTGTAAACCAAGCCCTGGCGATTTTCCTAGTGGATATACACTTCAAAGTGTTGCAGGGCGAGGAGCAAGGCTAAGGCTTCCTTTTCAAAGGTGGAATACTTTCTCTGGCACGAATTGAGCTTCTTCGAGAAATACCCCCCAAGTCTCTCAATGCCGGCCTCGTCGTCCTGCAGTAACACTGCCCATACCCCCAGGTCACCAGCATCGGTGGCCAGTTTAAATGGCCTGGAAAAATCCGGGGCAGCCAGCACTGGTTCACTGATGAAGATGGCCTTCCATTTCTCTAAAGCCTCTCGACATTCTGGGGACCATCCCAGTTTTGCGTGCTCCTCTAGCACATTGGTTAAGGGTCCCGCTTGGGTACTGAAATTTGGCACAAGCTTCCAGTAGAACCTAAACGTATTTCAGAACCTCATAATTTTCCGTTTGCTGGTAGGAAGGGGAAAGTCCATGAAGGCCCTTACTTTAGCCATACTTTAGCCTAAGCAGCCTAAGAAGCCCTAAGCAGGTGATCTTCGCCTTCACAATCTCACTTTGGCCAAATTAATAACCAGTCGGGCCAACTCTAGCTGCCGGTACAGCTCCTCCAATTGCCCCATGTGCTCTTCTCAGGTGTCGCTGTACACCACCGCATCATCCAAGTAGACCACACAGTTAGGCACTCCAGACATGACTTGGGACATGAGCCACTGGAAAGTTGTGGGTGGAACCCTCGGGATGTTACAAAAGCAGATATCTCCTGCGCCCTAGATGTTAATGGGACTTGTCAATAGGCCTTCAACAGGTCAATCTTTGACAGGAAGGAGGCATTGCCTATCCGGTCAATACAATCTTCCAAACTTGGAAGGGGAAAAGAATCTGTGCTGGTAACAGGAATTGACGTTCCGGTAATCGATGCAGAACCGTGTTGTTCCATCAGGCTTGGACATTAACACTACCGGAGAACTCCAATTACTTCTACTGGACTCAATTAAAACGTTTTCCAACATATATTGTATCCCAGCCTCTAACTGAGCCAGTTTGTGGGGATTCAGTCTGTACAGGTGCTGCTTTTTCATTTTGGAGTTTTCTATGTCTCCATCATGTCTGGTTAACAGCGTGCATCCTGGGGTATCCTTGCAAATTCACCGATATTTTCCCAAGGTTTGTATTAGGCCGCGTCGATGCCCTTCATCTAAATAGGCAAATTTGCAGCATTGGTTAGTGGTAATACTGGAGGCTCATTCTCAGTCCTGTCCCTCTCTTGTCCCACCTTCCCCTTTCCATCAACATCTTCGTCCACCACCTGCACCATCTGCCACGCTGGTACCCGTTCATCCTCCTCCCTGTGATAGTACTGCTTCAACAGATTGATACGGGACAACTGGCCCTTCTGCCTCCAGTCAGGGGTGCTGATTAAATAAGGTGTCCTGCTCACTCTCCTCAGCACCTTGAAATGGCAATGACACCAATACCTCATTCCCAACCTGGAAGGCTCGTGACCTAACTTGCTTGTCTACCCAGTTTCATTCGCGCTCCGGAAATCTTCAAATGCACTTGGGTTACCCGACAGGCCCCCGTGACTCTTCACACAAAAGTGGATACATAATCCAACATGGAGGCATTGTTCTCTGGTCTGAGAAACTTCTCTGATCAGTTTTAAGGGACCCCATATTTCATGGCCACACACTAACTCAAACGGACTGAACCCAGCAGATTCATTCGGGGAATCCCAGGTACCTTTGTGTAGTCATGGCAACAGGCTCTGATCATAGTCTTGAGGGTCTGATGGTAGCACTGCAGAGTTCCCTGAGTTTAGAGGGGGTAGGCAGTTTATTTTAACTGCTTGATACCCAACCCACCAATTATACACAGGAAACTTGGCGACATTAAATTCGAACCTTGGTTCGACTGCACCTGCAAGGGCAAGCCATAATGGGTGAAAAACTGTGTCAGTTTTTCCACTACTATCTTAGCAGTAATGGTTCGTAAGGGTATAGCTTCTGGGAATTGAGTGGTCACATCATAAGGATATACTGATGCCTTGCCTTTACTTTGGGCAACGATTCAACACAATCGACAAATACCCAACTAAACGGTTCATCAAATACCAGAATGGGAATTAAAGATGTGGGTTGGATCACATGCTGGGGTTTACCTATTAGCTGACAGGCTTGACAGGTCCTACAGAACTGCACAACCTCCTTGTGCAGCCCCGGTCAGGAGAAATGCAACTTGATTGAGGCCTGAGTCTTTCATATTACCAGGTGCCCGGCCATGGGTATCTCATGCACTATCCGCACAGTTCCTCACAGTACTTAGGCGATGCACCACCTGATGAACAACCACCCAGTCCTCGTCCACGGGCCAAGAGGATGTCTCCACTTCCTCATCAGAACCACATTCCCAAAGTACCCCGCACCTGCCCCAGTCTCAATGTCTGTGAGAGCAGTCTGTACCAAATGCTATACCTGTGGATCGGTCTCCTAGGCCTCAATTAAAGCTGTCCTCCCAAATACCTCAATGGGCTTCCTGACCTCCCTAAGGATAGTTTAGGCCACCCTACCCCTGGTTTGCGGGGTCACAGCAATCATCGAGGATGACCGCTGTTTAGCTATTGCCTTGCACACCACACACAAGGGAAAAATCTCATGGAACTGCTCTCGTAACTGCTCCACCTCCTTAACCTCCATCGGACTCTGTAATCATGGGGTCAGCTACAACATTTACTCCTGCTAAATAATTCCCTGACAGTAAGTTCACCCGTTCCATGGGCAACACCATAATCACCCAACAACCATGTAACTGGACACTAAATCACACTCCACCTGTACTTTATATAATGGAACTGAGAAATAATCACTACTGATCCCATTCACGAATACTTTAGTTTCCATTCCATCTAAAGATGGAGGGAAAACCAAATCCTTCTCCAGTAAGATGGCTTGGCTAGCCCCTTTGTCTCTTAGAATTGTTATGGGTTTGGCTACTTCTGTCGAGGAAAATGGGATGCCTTTGACACAAAATCGGCATATCTCTCATCTACCTCATTCTGTACACCTGCTCTCATGGCAGTGTTCACCTTGGGTCTCCTAAGTCCAGTTAATGGTGCCATCTGCACAGTAGCATTCCCCACTTTCGCTCCCTTCTCAAAATCCGCCTCCTGAATAACCACAAGTCCCATGGGTCTTCCTTGCAACTTCTGAAAAAGTGTAGTCACTGTTGTTGTGCTGTTGTAAATTGCGTGTACACCTTTTAAGGCACATGAGAGAATTAATACAAATGAAGAAATCTCGAAGACAGCAGCGTCACAACTGTGCATTTTGTGTTCTCCTCATAGGTCAAAGTGAAACTAGGACCGGATCACATGACACACTTCCCTTCTTGTGATGGGATGCTGCTACCCCTTAAAGGCATATTACAATAAACAGATCACATAATCCTTTTCATTTCACCTAAAGTTAAAGACAGAGGGGTAAATTTTCCAGTCCTGCCCAACATGGGAATCGTGGCAGACGGAACAGAAAATCTGTTGGACCATTGATAGGTCCGTTGACGTCAGTTGGGAATTTACAGTCTCGGGATGGGCGGGACTGGAAATTCCCACTCATGATCTGAAAAAGTAACAATCTTATAAACCTCCCAATTAATTATATCTTCTGTACCTGGTTTAACATTGACTTCATTCGGTCCAATAAATATTTATTTCTGAATCCTTCTACTAATTAGTTCACAATCTTTCACTTTGGTGATTGAGAAGATAACCCATTATTTCCTCCGTTCTCTCAGCTTCCAGATACACATTTTTCCCCGTTTACAATTATCAGCTCACACTTTCAGAAAATTAGTGGACAGAACATTTTGTACACAAGGACCTATGGCAGACACAGCATAATAATAAAGGAAAAATACCAAGTTACTTCCAGAAATATTGAACCTTAAATAAGACCTGGGAGTTTTTAGAAAATGGACACACAAGCCAAAGATTGTTTCACCCTCCCAGGAGAAGGTTGCGCACAACCTCCGGCAGCGGGAGAAGACCGGAGCGGGACCATCAGACACGCGGCCCCTCACCATGCCCGAGCAGAGGGCACTGGGTCAGCGGCCCGGAGGGAAGGAAGGTCACCAAGGTGGAGGTCGCCGGCGGGAGAGCAAGTGAGACCCTGCTTAGTTGCCCATCCCCATGACACATGTGTGGACGTGCCTCCCCCCCCCCACACTCCCCTCGACCCACACAGCCCCTCACCGCCACCCTCCCCACACACCCCCTCCCCCGCAGCCCACAGCCCTCTCGACCCCTGTTGTACCTTCTAAACCAGTGTGTGCCTGTAACCCGTAAACGGTGGACAAATGACCACTCAAGTTGTTTAATACAGTAATAGTTTATTACACACGCACACACAGTCAACACACACATACAAGTTGCCCTCTAAACTAAGACACAAGAATGACCCTAATGTCATGTGCAGGTGACTGGCATGTGCAGAGCAGATATGGCCTCACCTGGAATCCATTGCCTGGTAGTGCTGGATGTCTGTTGCTGGTCATCGGTCTCCGCAGCTCTGGTCCCTCTGTGAGATGGTCCCCTCTTTGGCTGGTGCAGGTATCACCGTTGTTGTTGTCGGTGATCGAGTGAGTGGGTGTTGGGCTGCGCAGCACCTTTTATCCCTTGCAGGTTTGGCACGCTTTTGGGCAATCCCAGCTAGATGTCCAATAGATCAATCAGGGCTCGATCCCCCTCACTCGATCTCAACCAATTGGTGATGGACACCTCGATGGCGGGACCAGTCTCAGCCTGTCATTGGCGGTAGTGTCTGAGGCACGTTGGCCTTCCCAAAGAAGGAAACAGGTACCACCAAGTCTGCCACATTTTATTAGTTTCTAGCTGGAGCCCAATGTCCTGAGATGGCCTATAACGGCCTTTTCCCTGTGTTAGTTTGTGCAAGGTCCGGGCTGTAGCCCTTATATATTTGCAGCTGCAGCCTGTCTGTGTCTCTGTGTTGACCAATTTCCCATTGATCTTTGGGAGAAGCCATTTTGTATGCCCACACCCCTCATCCACGCCCCTCACCGTTACCCCCCCTAACCTCCTTCACCCCGGCCTGTCATTCGCCGGTGCCCCCAGTCCTGGCACCCGTCCCTGCTGCCAGGGGTACCATTGGCTCACACTGCGCTCACTGGAGGCTACCTTCGTGTGGTCGTGGG
The DNA here is from genome assembly GCF_902713615.1 of Scyliorhinus canicula. NCBI lineage: Eukaryota > Metazoa > Chordata > Chondrichthyes > Carcharhiniformes > Scyliorhinidae > Scyliorhinus > Scyliorhinus canicula. Next base: position 90,796,991 of record NC_052162.1, read on the forward strand.
TGGCTGCCAATTGGGCATGATGTTCGGTTCCGGGGCCGTGCAGCCAAGGTGCCCCCCCCTCCCCCAGCCCTGGCAGGGCCCTTCACCACCACAGCTTGAATGGCCGGTGTCCAGGCCAGCAGCCCCCAGTCACTCCATGCCATTGGCTACCGCCGCTCTTTTGCTCAAGCAGCCAGAACGCCAGGTCCATTTTGTGAGAGCACAAGTGAATCACGACGTTGGGAAATCGGCCCATCGGAGGTGGAGGCCCCGAAGCACGGGCATCAGGCCCACTAATGATATGCCTACTGTACTTTCAGCCCGCGCGGCGAGCGCTGCATTTATGCCATGTTTAGGGTGCTGGAGCATTCCGATTCAGCTTCAAAGCGCGATTTGGACGTTGGAAGCTATTCTTCGCCCATTCTCGTTTCACGATTTGGGTGTCGGCAAACGGAGACTCCTGCCCAGACAGCCTCAGTTTCACTGGAACTGAGAGTCTCAGTGTAATAATAGTGTAACAAAATTTCAAGCCCTAATCTTACAGTGTGAACTGAACTCATTCAGTCTAATGTTTAACAAACATTTGCGGAGTTCTGCTTTCCCTCAGCTCCTGATTGGTGCAGGTTCATTGGGTCCGCTCCTATTTAAATATTCAGCTGATACCAAACCAGTTGATGCAGAATGACTGAACTCTGATACTGAATACTCTTACACATTGCAGCTAAGAGACGCATTTAGGCCATTATATTCCCCTGTCCTTGGAATTTGGATGAACCTCGTCACATTCCTTTCAAATCACATGCCGAATATTTCCTGCACTTTGTCCTGCTTTCGGACTCTGATTCAGAACTCATGCCTTTCACCAGAGTCACTGCAGCAGTAACATCTCTTCACACTGGACACCCATACCCTCAATCAATGCAAAATTGTTCATCATTCTTCAATAATGGGCAAGAGAGATCTGGCTTTATCTGCATTCTCACAGAATGATCATCAAACGTACCCTCTAGAGGATACAGTGAGTAATTTAATCATTAAGTGATTGTAAAGTGATGTAAAACTCTGAGAGGTGCTGATGTTTTGGGGATTTTGGTCCATGTGAATTGCAGAGTCTCTCTGTGGGATTCAGAGTGTTTTTAAACTACCTGCTATTCTGCTCAGCTGATAGTCATGCCCAGTGGCGTCCTGGAAAATGTGCTGAGGTCCTCTTAGATATCCCAAATCAAAACCTCCATGAAAATTGTCCGGAAAGTTCCAAATTCCCATTCGGCTATTTCTCTGTGGTGCGGGGGGGAAGAGTATCGGGGGAATGTCTGGAGGTTGGGGCCAGGATCTGGAGGAGAGAGGATTACATCCGGGGACATGGGCTGCAATGTAGCCCATTGAACCTGGGTTGGTATGGCAGTACTCACCAACCTAATATGTCTGTCCTTTACCCCCTGCTGAAATTGAATTTTGTTATACAGTCGGGTGTGGTTGGCATCTGCCTTGCTACCTAAGCCCTGGAGGATACAAGAGCAAGGGTTGCTCCGGGATGACCCTGCCCGCCCCAGAGTAGCAGATGCCACCCAGTGAGGGTGGAGAGGCAGCCATACAGCAGGTCGAGGAGGAGGTGTGGAGCAGGCCTTGGATCAGGCCTTGTGCAATGCCTGACATATGACCTGATGGACCGGGCGTGCCGCTGACAGCTGAGCAAGGAGACCATGCGACATCTGTGCCAGGTCATGGCCTATCTGAAACCGTGTTGTTATGGAGGAGAACTCCCGCTCCCGGTGTCCGTCAAGGTGTCGGTCGCCGTGAACCTTTATGCCACTGGGTTCTTCCAGTGGGGATCTGTCCAGAATCTCACAGACCACCCTGCACAGGTGCATGAGCACCGTGATGGATGCACTATATGCCCGGATGGCCCAATATGTCACATTCAACGTGGACTGAGCCTAGCAGGCTGTCTGGGTAGTGGGATTTTCTGTCATATCCCAGGATCAGGTGGTGATCAACGGGACCCATGTTCCCCTGTGGGCACCGGTGCATGAGGAGTGCCCTTCATCAATCAGAAGTGATTCTTTTCCCTCAATGTGTAGTTGATGTGTCACCACTAGCTGCACATTGTGCACTTCTGTGTCCGATACCCGGGCGGCGTGCACAACGTATTTGGCTTGGCAAACCCGATGGCTCCTGACACTTTTGTTGCAAACCCATGGGTGAGGGGTTGGCTCTTGGGTGAAAGGAATTATCCGCTGCAGTCGTGGGTGATGGCACCTATCTGGAGGCCTCAGACCGATGCTGGGAACCGCTGTAACAATGCCCATGCCATGATCAGGGCCACCATTGAGTGGTGCAGTAGCATCCTCAAGATGTATATCAGATGCCTGGACCACTTTGGAGGGGCGATCCAATACAGCCCAGAGAGAGTCTCCTGCATTGTGGTGGCCTGTTGCTTCCTCCACAACATCGCATTGCCGATGAGAGGAGGAGGTGGAGGAAAGGCATGCCTCATCCAACGAGGACAATGCGGAGGAGGGCTAGCATAGGCAGGACTTGGGGTCTGGCTGGGCACAGGAGGATGCACAACGTGTGTGCCAGGGTTACTGTGCTCAAAACAACTTGATCGCGTCCAAGTTCACCGACAAGGGGCTGGGCCACCATCCCGACCCAGCCCCCACAACCCGGACCCCATACGCTTCCCCACATGGTTCCTAACCGCGTACCCAATTTCTCCCCCACCCCAGCACCCCCACCACATCCGAGCCTCCCCACAGCTGCACCACAGGGTTGTGGCCCGCGTTCGGCAGCATTAAGGGGTCTGTTCCATGAGATTGAGGATGATGACGACCCACTCTACGATGAGCTCTAATGCTCCTCAGTGTCTGACAAGGTCTGACTCCTGCCCCTGTGTCACATTCCACTCTTCTCCCGTGTGATCCCTGCATGTGTGCTGGCCATTCTATCATACAGACCTACAATCCTTCTGGGGTTGGCAGGTGTGGGGCTGTGAGGGGATGGTAGTGAGCGGTGATGGCTCACACACCGGGTGGGCTCACCACAGACCCCCCCCCCCCCCCCCCAAATTACTGAGTTGCTCACTTAGAAGCATGCTGGGAAATGCTTTATATGGTTTAACACTGCTTTTGAATGAAACAACAGTTAACGTAAACAAAATACTGCTTAATATTTTGTCTCGGCCTTATTATGATAACACATTGTCCACTGAAAGATAACAAAATGCGTATTTGAGTTGTTTTTAACTGGGACAGAGAGTCTCAGTGTCACTGGATCAGAGAGTCTCGGTGACACTGGCACAGAGAAACTCAGTATCACTGGAACAGAGAGTCTCAGTGTAACTGGAGCAGAGAGATAGGGAGAAATAGGGAGAAATAGGGAGTCTCAATATCACTGGGACAGAGAATCTGAATGTCACTGAACAGAGAGTCTCAGTTTCACTGGAACAGAGAGACTCAGTGTAACTGGAACAGAGAGTCTCAGTGTAACTGGGTCAGAGAATCTCAGTGTAACTGGAACAGAGAGTCTCAGTGTGACTGGAACAGAGAGTCTCAGTGTCACTGGAACAGAGAGTCTCAGTGTCACTGGAACAGAGGGTCTCAGTGTCACTGAACAGAGAGTCTCAGTGTCACTGGAACTGAGAGTCTCAGTGCAATAATCGTGCAACAAAATTTCAAGCCCTAATTTTGCAGTGTGAACTGAACTCTTTCAGTCCAATATTAACAAACATTTGCGGAGTTCTGCTGTTCCTCAGCTCCTGATTGATGCAGGTTCATTGGGTCTGCTTTGAATTAAATATTAAGCTGAGGTCAAACCAGTTGATGCAGAATAATTGAACTCTGATACTGAATACGCTTACACATTGCAGCTAAGAGACGCATTTAGGCCCTCATATTCCCTTTTTCTGGGAATTTGGATGAACTTCATCTCGTTCCTTTCAAACCACATGCCTAATATTTCCTGAACTTTGTCCTGCTTTCAGACTCTGATTCAGAACTCATGCCTTTCACCAGAGTCACTGCAGCAGTAACATCTCTTCACACTGGACACCCATACCCTCAGTCAATGCAAAATTGTTCATCATTCTTCAACAATGGGCAAGAGAGACCTGGCTTTATCTGCATTCTCACAGAATGATCATCAAACGTACCCTCTGGAGGATACAGTGAGTAATTTAATCAATAAATGACTGTAAACTGATATGAAACTCTGAGAGGTGCTAATGATTTGGGGATTTTGGTCCATGTGAATTGCAGAGTCTCTCTGTGGGATTCAGAGAGTTTCTAAACTACCAGCTGATTGCTGTTAAATGGAGAATAATGGCCCAGATATTCTGCTCGGCTGATGGCCATGCCCAGTGCCGTCCTGGAAAATGTGCTGAGATTCCCCCAGATATCCCAATCCGAAAACTCCATGATTCCAAATTCCAATCTGGCTATTTCTCTGCGATGGGAAATCCCTAGAAAAGGTTCCACATCCATGTAAAAGTTCAAAACGTTGGTGGGTTCTCTTACCTGCATAGTTATCCGGGATATGTTGGACAGAAAAAATAATGATCTAACTGATGGGCAATTTTACAATTGGCTCTCTCTCCCACCCCGTTCATCATCCTCTGACTTCCCCTCGACTCTCTGACTCTCTCCTCCCCGCCTGATCCCGACACCGTGTAACCCAATCACCTGAAAAAGCGGGCACCCTCTCCCACATTGCAACTCCACCCACCCTGTCACCAACTCACCCTACCATCCTGCTCACCTTGCCACTTAGCACATTACCTCCCTACCCAGTTGGCACGTCGCTCATCCCACCAACCTGCTACCTGCCACCCTGCCCAGCTGCCTCCATATCACCTTTCCACCCCAATGAGCTACCCACTTACCCATTGACCTCATTCACTCATGCTGCAAAAAGCTATTTGAATGCTCCAAAGCTTTGCACTGTGTTAGTGAATTCATAGACGCTTGCCAAAATACAACAGCAACTTAAAAAGAGGACTTGATTTTCCCTGACAATCCTGCCCGATGAGGAATGATTTCCAGAGACGGTCTGCTCCAAATTTCTGAAAAGCTTTAGTTCAGAGGTTTGCATAGAATGTGGAGCTCCAACACTGTGTGAAAGAAAAATAGGAGTGTAGTGTCAATCTGAAGATTCAACCCAGAGTCTCTGTAATGGTGAAAACAGTATATTTTTCTTGAGTTCCAGTCTAGGAAAGTCTCATTTATGAGTCGGTCACTTCACAGGAACACAGGAATTAGGAGCAGAGGTAGGCAATTCAGGCCTTCGAGCCTGCTCCACCATTCAATCAGATCATGGCTGATCTCTTCCTGCTCTCAAATCCACCTCCCTACCTGTTCCCCATATCCCTTTCACCCATTTTTAAAATCAGAAATATATCTGACTGCTTCTTGAAACCATTTAATGACTCAGACTCCACTGCACTATAGGGCAGCGAATTCCACAAATTCACCACCCACTACGAGACGTAATTCCTCCTCATCTCAGTTCTAAATCCACCGCCTCTCAACCTCTCATTATTTTCTTCTCTTCCCCCCCCCCCCCAGGCTGTCACCAATGGACATGTGGGTGAAAGTGACGAGAATGTGGAGCGGGGCAACTGGTCCTCGAAGACTGAATACTTGCTCTCAATGGTTGGTTATGCAGTGGGCCTTGGTAACGTCTGCCGATTCCCGTACCTGGCTTACAGAAATGGAGGAGGTACTGTAGTGAAATATAAAATACAGGGCAGGGAATAGAAGGGATGAATACCGGGAAATTCTCAAGATCTTCCCCACCCTTTCTCAAAATGGTGCCATGGGATCGTTTCTGTCCATCTGAGAGGGCATACAGGGCCTCGGTTCAACAATGTAACTAACAAGTGGATTAGTTAGATAGCTACAAATTAATAAATAAAGTTATTACACCGACAAACCTGGTAAATATTTCCTATATTTCTACTCGGACTTTGCCTCCAGGGTAAACTCCAGGCTGATGTGTTAGGCAGGTTGGTTCGACGTTGACTGCAACTGGATGCAGTGAAGCTAGAAACAAACGTCTGACACAGGAGATGATCCAACACTGTTTATTTAACTATGGACTGCTGCACATGTTCAGCTGTGGGTTGACACTCTACCAATCCAACTGATGACCTCTTACTGGCTTGACCAGACTTACTAGCTACCGCATGGTAGTAGTGCTCACTAACTTGTGCACTCTGTAGCTGTGTCCTGAGAGAGGGAGAGTCGTAATGCCCTGTGGGCTTTATAGTGGTGGTGTCCTGTCTGGTGATTGGTTGTGCTGTGCTGTGTGTTCATTAGCCATCCTGTGCGTTAATCACTGCCTGTCTGCATCTCATTATATACATGAGTGGATATTATGACATCTCCCTTTTTAAAAAAAATATGTTTTGGAACATGGAGGTATATACATGCCTGACTATGTACAAGTGGTAAGTTAACGAATATATGTACATGGGAATGTGTCTATCGTGCAGATACAGAGCAAACTGAACAAAATTTACAAGAGTAAAGTCTATAGACTCAGTCTTTGAGGCGGGCGACAAATTCTTGTCGATCGCCGCAGAGTTGGAGCAGGAGACACCGGCACTTGGACAGGCGGGATTGCTGCCATTGCGGTGGTGTCATGGACAGGCGGGATCGCTGGCAGGTCGGTGGCCTCGTGGCAGGAGACGTCCGGAGGAGGCATGATAACCGGCGGAGCAATGCGGTTAGGCGGTGGACGGGGAACTCTCCGCAGCGCCCTCCTGTTGCCCCGGAGAATGGAGCCGTCAGCCATTTGAACAATGAAAGACCTTGGGGCGGCCTTCCTGACAACAACAGCTGGGGCTGACCAACCTCCCTCAGGCAACTGGATGTGAACTACATCTGCTGGAGCCAGCGCAGGCAGATCCATGGCATGAGCATCATACATCATCTTCTGCTGGTCCCTGGATCGCTGCATTTTTTTGCAACACCGTGAGGTGGTCAAGGTCTGGAATACGGATGGCTGGAACAGTCATCCTCAGGTTCTGGTTCATGAGCATCTGCGCCGGAGACAAACCAGTCGACAGAGGGGTTGGCCTGGATGCCAGCAGCGCCAAATTGAAATCGGAGGCTGAGTCTGCAGCCTTGCACAAGAACCGCTTGACAATTTGGACCCCTTTCTCGGCCTTCCCGTGTGATTGCAGGTAATGGGGACTGGAGGTGATGTGACTGAAGTTGTAGGATCATGCAAAATCGGACCACTCCTGTCTGTAGAAACATGGACCGCTGTCACTCATTACCGTGAGTGGTATCCCATGCATGGCAAACGTCTCTTTGCAGGCTTTGATGACGGACCTGGACGTGAGGTCTGACAATTTCACCACTTCCGGGTGACTGGACAAGTAGTCGACCAAGAGCACGTAATCACGCCCATTGGCGTGAAAGAGGTCTACCCCCACTTTAGACCACGGCGAGGTCACAATCTCGTGCTGTTGCAGTGTTTCCTTGCGCTGAGCTGGTTGAAACTTCTGGCAGGTTGGGCAGTTGAGGACCGTTTCAGCAATGTCCTGGTTGATGCCCGGCCAATAAACCGCCTCCCGAGCTCTGCATCGACATTTTCCGAACCCCAAGGTGACCCTCATGGATCTGTCCGAGCACCATAGCTCGCATGCTTTGAGGAATGACGATCCTATCCAGTTTAAGAAGGATTCCCTCAATGCGTTAACTCATCCTTAACGTTAAAGAACTGGGGACATTGCCCCTTTTGCCAGCCATGGGCAAGGTGTTGTATCACGCGCTGCAGTAGAGGATCCTTGGCAGTTTCTTCACATATTTGGACCACTTGTTCATCAGTGGCTGGTAGGTTGCTGGCACACAACTGCACCTGTGCCTCTACGTGGCAGATTAAGTCACCCTGTTTACACGGCGTGGTGATGGACCAAGATAGGGCCTCCGCGATGATCAGCTCTTTACCCGCTGTGTAGACGAGTTCGAAGTCATATCGGCGGAGACGAAGAAGAATTCGCTGTAGCCGAGGTGTCATGTCATTTAAATCCTTCTGGATTATGTGGACTAAAGTCCTGTGGTCTGTTTCCAGCATGAACTTCGGCAGGCCGTATACGTAGTCATGAAACTTGACTATTCCTGTCAGGAGACACAAGCACCCCTTTTCGATCTGGGCATACTGTTGCTCGGTCGGCGTCATGGCCCTGGAGGCATATGCCACTGGAGCCCAGGACGAGGAGTCGTCTCGATGGAGGAGCACCGCCCCAATGCTGTCCTGGCCAGTGTCAGTAGATATATTGGTGTCCCTGGTTGGGTCAAAGAATGCCAGTACTGGGGCTGTGGTGAGCTTCGCCTTTAGCTCAAGCCACTCCCTTTCGTGTGCGGGCAGCTACTGGAACACTGTTGACTTCTTTACGAGATGCCAGAGGGCCATGGTGTGGGCTGCCAAATTGAGAATGAATTTCCCGAGAAAATTTACCAACCCGAGGAAGCGGAGGACTGCCTACTTGTCCTCCGGGGTCTTCATGGCGTTGATCGCCAGCACCTTGTCGGCGTCAGGTTGCACACCCTGCTGTGAAATATGGTCACCCAGAAACTTGATAGCGGATTGACCAAATGAGCATTTGGCCCTGTTGAGCTGGAGGCCATTTTTATGAATCTGCTGGAAGACCTGTTTGAGGCGGGCAGTGTGATCCTCGGGCGTTGTCGACCAGATGATCACGTCGTCCACATAGACTCGCACCCCCTCGAGGCCCTCCATCATTTGCTCCATAATGTGATGAAATACTTCGGAAGCTGATATGATACCGAAGGGCATGCGGTTGTAGCAATAGCGGCCGAATGGAGTGTTAAACGTGCACAGCTTCCGAGTGGACGCGTCAAGCTGTATTTGCCAGAAGCCATGGGAGGCGTCAAGCTTGGTGAAGAATTTGGCATGAGCCATCTCACTGGTTAACTCTTCATGCTTCAGGATCGGGTGGTGCTCGCGCATGATGTTGCGGTTCAGGTCTTTCGGATCAATGCAAATGCGGAGTTCACCAGAGGGTTTTTTTTCGCAGACCATGGAGCTGACCCAGTCTGTTGGTTCCGTGACCTTTGAGATGATGCCCTAGTCTTGGAGATCTTGCAGCTGCTTTTTCAGACGATCCTTGAGAGGACCCGGCACCCGGCATGGTGCATGGATCACTGGGGTGGAGTTCGGCTTGAGCAAAATTTTGTAGCGATATGGGAGCGTGCCCATTCCATCAAACGTTGTGGTATTGTGTGAGAATGTTGTCTATCTCGGCCTGGAGATTCTCGTCGGGCGAGGCAGTCATCGGTGTCGAGGACATGGTGTGGATTCGCTGGACCAGATTCAGGAGCTTGAAGGCGCAAGCACCGAGCAGGGACGCCCTGTCAGGCCGGACGATCTCAAATCATAATGTTGCCTTGATTGCCTTGTGAGATACCCCTAGCTGACACGATCCACTTGCAGCTATGGCATTGCCATTGTAGTCAAGGAGTTGGCTGGTGGAAGAATGCTTGGTTGGGCACGGATGCTGTCGAGATCTGACTGTGATATGAGGTTCGCAGACGCGCCGGTGTCCAGTTTAAATCGGATGCAAGCCTGGTTGACTGTGAGGACAGCACACCACTCGTGGTCTGGATCCACACTGAGGATCGAAAGGCGGGTTGCTGGTGCGGTGGAGAGACCAGCTCGCGTGTGGTTATAGAGCCGATATGGATTCTCGAGGCAGTCAGCATCGGGGTCTGTTGGGCTGTCAGGATCAGAATCCTGCATGTCTTGTTGTAACGAGCGGACACTTCTGCGCCGCAGCTGGGATCACTGGCTGATAATCAGTGGAGCAGACCTGCAGAAGGCCGCGTAATGGCCAGGCTTCCCACACTGTAGACATGGCCGTCCTTTGGCTGGACATTGCCGCTTTAAATGGGTGAAGTCACAATTCGGACACGTTATAACGTTGACGTCAGCGCTATCTGTGCGCCAACGCGCATGTGCAGTGCGGTCGGCCGATGTACGCACCTGTGCATTAGGGTTTTCGGCCTCGTCGTCCGCCCGGTCGTGGCGCGCATGTGTAGCGACCCAGGAAAAGTGCGCAAAACGGCCACTCTCCTCAACTCTCAGGCCTTGCATTTTTGCAATGCCCTGTACCCGTTCTGCCTCGTGGGAGGCCAGTTTAGCAGTTTCTGCCGCCCTAATGTGGGAGTAGCGATTCTTGGCATGCTCATGGACTACATACATCTCGATAGCGACGGAGAAGGTCAACTATTTGATTTTGAGGAGCTGCTGCCACAGGGAATCGGAGTGGACCCCGAAAACAATCTGATCCTGGATCATGGAATCAGCCGCTGAGCCATAATTACATGACTGCGCTAGGATGCGGAGATGGGTCAGGAAGGACTGCAAAGGTTCATCCTTACCCTGAAGCCTCCGTTGGAAGATGTACCGTTCAAAGCTCTCATTAACCTCAATGTCGCAGTGGCTGCCGAATTTTAGCAGAACTGTCTTGAACGTCGTCTTGTCTTCGCTATCGGCAAACGTAAGCGAGTTGTAGATATGGATGGCGTGATCCTGCGCAGTTGAGAGAAATAGCGCAATCTTCCTGGCATCCGATGCTGCCTCGAGGTCAGAGGCCTCGATATACAGGAGGAACTTTTGCTTGAAGATTTTCCAATTGGTGGCGAGGTTGCCGGAGATGCGGAGCTGCGGAGGAGGCTGTTTTTTTTTCATTTCGCTGGATGGCCGCTTGCTGGTACCTACTTGAGGTAGGTTCGGCAGGATTAATAGCGCTCTGGTACCATGATGTGTCAGGCAGGTTGGTTCAACGTTGACTGCAACTGAATGCAGGTAAGCTAGAAACAAACGTCTGACACAGGAGATGATCCAACACTGTTTTATTTAACTAGTGGACTGCTAGACATGTTCAGCTGTGGGTTGACACTCTACTAATCTAACTGATGACCTCTCATTGGCTTGACCAGACTTACTAGCTACCGCATGGTCATAGTGCTCACTAACTTGTGCACTCTGACTGTCTCAGTAGCTGGGTCCTGAGAGAGGGAGAGTCTTAATGCCCTGTGGTCTTTATAGTGGCAGTGTCCTGTCTGGTGATTGGTTGTTTTGTGTTGTGTGTTCATTGATCATCCTGTGTGTCAATCACTGTTTGTCTGCATCTCATTATATACATGAGTGGATATTATGACACAGGCCAGCATTTATTTCCTAAGAAGCATAATCTTTGATTGTAAATCTTTCTTTGGTTCTTCAGTATTGAGCACCAGGTAATTCTTTGATTTGATTTGATTTGATTTATTATTGTCACATGTATTCATATTCAGTGAAAAATGTTGTTTCTTGCATGATATTCTCCCGTTTTACAGAATAATTGGGCCAAATCTTACTGTGATGGGCGTTACAATTGGTCCCCAGATGAGGTTTGTAAAATGTCTTACCCTGGCAAGATTTGTTACCATCTGGCTGGGATACACACAGATTATTACGCCCCAGGTGAGGAGGAATGAACTGACTCCCTTTCTTTATTCAACCCCTTCTGCTGGTCACAACAAGAGTAATCGAAAAAAGTCCTTTCCGTTGCGGATCACTTTTCCGAATTATATATGTTTTAACAGGAACCAATTTGGCCAGAGTACATGACTAGTTTATTAATTAGTAAAGGCAAGAACATGATCAAACATATGAATAGGCCTTCATCCAGATCGGAAATGAGTCCAAAATATGGAAGTAAAATTGGCACATGAAACGGCCTTTGATTTGTAGGAGAGATGGTTGAGCATTGTGACCCTTGTGATTTGAGATTCCAATAGCAGTGTCTTCAGCAGGCGAATAGTCGGTTTTGAAATTTTAGTGCCCTGCAATTTAGTGGCAAAGGTTCCCTCTTCCCGTTCAGCGATGGAATTTGCTGACTCAGCTTACTTCAACAGTCAGAGAGAGAGATAGAGATATGCCGGAAATAAACGTTTGCAGACACACAGTCTTTTTGGGGGCGGGGGTTAGCTTTTCAGCTGGCTTTTATTCCAGTCTTTAGAGATTCCTGGATAGTGAAACCCACAGATCCATCTGGACATTCCGGACAGGATATTCCTTGATGAGATAATGCTCAGCTCCCATTATGTCCCATTGTCTCCACCAGAGGTGAAAATCACTTTCTGGATGCTTTATAAGGACCTTGTCTGGAAGCAGGGAGTGGTTCCATTATCTCAGTCTGTCACCCACTGACAATTCAGCCAGTGACTGACTTTACATGATCAGCAATCTTTGGCTTGTGTGTCCATTTTCTAAAAACTCCCAGGTCTTATTTAAGGTTCAATATTTCTGGAAGTAACTTGGTATTTTTCCTTCATTATTATGCTGTGTCTGCCATAGGTCCTTGTGTACAAAATGTTCTGTCCACTAATTTTCTGAAAGTGTGAGCTGATAATTGTAAACGGGGAAAAATGTGTATCTGGAAGCTGAGAGAACGGAGGAAATAATGGGTTATCTTCTCAATCACCAAAGTGAAAGATTGTGAACTAATTAGTAGAAGGATTCAGAAATAAATATTTATTGGATCGAATGAAGTCAATGTTAAACCAGGTACAGAAGATATAATTAATTGGGAGGTTTATAAGATTGTTACTTTTTCAGATCATGAGTGGGAATTTCCAGTCCCGCCCATCCCGAGACTGTAAATTCCCAACTGACGTCAACGGACCTATCAATGGTCCAACAGATTTTCTGTTCCGTCTGCCACGATTCCCATGTTGGGCAGGACTGGAAAATTTACCCCTCTGTCTTTAACTTTAGGTGAAATGAAAAGGATTATGTGATCTGTTTATTGTAATATGCCTTTAAGGGGTAGCAGCATCCCATCACAAGAAGGGAAGTGTGTCATGTGATCCGGTCCTAGTTTCACTTTGACCTATGAGGAGAACACAAAATTCACAGTTGTGACGCTGCTGTCTTCGAGATTTCTTCATTTGTATTAATTCTCTCATGTGCCTTAAAAGGTGTACACGCAATTTACAACAGCACAACAACAGTGACTACACTTTTTCAGAAGTTGCAAGGAAGACCCATGGGACTTGTGGTTATTCAGGAGGCGGATTTTGAGAAGGGAGCGAAAGTGGGGAATGCTACTGTGCAGATGGCACCATTAACTGGACTTAGGAGACCCAAGGTGAACACTGCCATGAGAGCAGGTGTACAGAATGAGGTAGATGAGAGATATGCCGATTTTGTGTCAAAGGCATCCCATTTTCCTCGACAGAAGTAGCCAAACCCATAACAATTCTAAGAGACAAAGGGGCTAGCCAAGCCATCTTACTGGAGAAGGATTTGGTTTTCCCTCCATCTTTAGATGGAATGGAAACTAAAGTATTCGTGAATGGGATCAGTAGTGATTATTTCTCAGTTCCATTATATAAAGTACAGGTGGAGTGTGATTTAGTGTCCAGTTACATGGTTGTTGGGTGATTATGGTGTTGCCCATGGAACGGGTGAACTTACTGTCAGGGAATTATTTAGCAGGAGTAAATGTTGTAGCTGACCCCATGATTACAGAGTCCGATGGAGGTTAAGGAGGTGGAGCAGTTACGAGAGCAGTTCCATGAGATTTTTCCCTTGTGTGTGGTGTGCAAGGCAATAGCTAAACAGCGGTCATCCTCGATGATTGCTGTGACCCCGCAAACCAGGGGTAGGGTGGCCTAAACTATCCTTAGGGAGGTCAGGAAGCCCATTGAGGTATTTGGGAGGACAGCTTTAATTGAGGCCTAGGAGACCGATCCACAGGTATAGCATTTGGTACAGACTGCTCTCACAGACATTGAGACTGGGGCAGGTGCGGGGTACTTTGGGAATGTGGTTCTGATGAGGAAGTGGAGACATCCTCTTGGCCCGTGGACGAGGACTGGGTGGTTGTTCATCAGGTGGTGCATCGCCTAAGTACTGTGAGGAACTGTGCGGATAGTGCATGAGATACCCATGGCCGGGCACCTGGTAATATGAAAGACTCAGGCCTCAATCAAGTTGCATTTCTCCTGACCGGGGCTGCACAAGGAGGTTGTGCAGTTCTGTAGGACCTGTCAAGCCTGTCAGCTAATAGGTAAACCCCAGCATGTGATCCAACCCACATCTTTAATTCCCATTCTGGTATTTGATGAACCGTTTAGTTGGGTATTTGTCGATTGTGTTGAATCGTTGCCCAAAGTAAAGGCAAGGCATCAGTATATCCTTATGATGTGACCACTCAATTCCCAGAAGCTATACCCTTACGAACCATTACTGCTAAGATAGTAGTGGAAAAACTGACACAGTTTTTCACCCATTATGGCTTGCCCTTGCAGGTGCAGTCGAACCAAGGTTCGAATTTAATGTCGCCAAGTTTCCTGTGTATAATTGGTGGGTTGGGTATCAAGCAGTTAAAATAAACTGCCTACCCCCTCTAAACTCAGGGAACTCTGCAGTGCTACCATCAGACCCTCAAGACTATGATCAGAGCCTGTTGCCATGACTACACAAAGGTACCTGGGATTCCCCGAATGAATCTGCTGGGTTCAGTCCGTTTGAGTTAGTGTGTGGCCATGAAATATGGGGTCCCTTAAAACTGATCAGAGAAGTTTCTCAGACCAGAGAACAATGCCTCCATGTTGGATTATGTATCCACTTTTATGTGAAGAGTCACGGGGGCCTGTCGGGTAACCCAAGTGCATTTGAAGATTTCCGGAGCGCGAATGAAACTGGGTAGACAAGCAAGTTAGGTCACGAGCCTTCCAGGTTGGGAATGAGGTATTGGTGTCATTGCCATTTCAAGGTGCTGAGGAGAGTGAGCAGGACACCTTATTTAATCAGCACCCCTGACTGGAGGCAGAAGGGCCAGTTGTCCCGTATCAATCTGTTGAAGCAGTACTATCACAGGGAGGAGGATGAACGGGTACCAGCGTGGCAGATGGTGCAGGTGGTGGACGAAGATGTTGATGGAAAGGGGAAGGTGGGACAAGAGAGGGACAGGACTGAGAATGAGCCTCCAGTATTACCACTAACCAATGCTGCAAATTTGCCTATTTAGATGAAGGGCATCGACGCGGCCTAATACAAACCTTGGGAAAATATCGGTGAATTTGCAAGGATACCCCAGGATGCACGCTGTTAACCAGACATGATGGAGACATAGAAAACTCCAAAATGAAAAAGCAGCACCTGTACAGACTGAATCCCCACAAACTGGCTCAGTTAGAGGCTGAGATCCAATATATGTTGGAAAACGTTTTAATTGAGTCCAGTAGAAGTAATTGGAGTTCTCCGGTAGTGTTAATGTCCAAGCCTGATGGAACAACACGGTTCTGCATCGATTACCGGAACGTCAATTCCTGCTACCAGCACAGATTCTTTTCCTCTTCCAAGTTTGGAAGATTGTATTGACCGGATAGGCAATGCCTCCTTCCTGTCAAAGATTGACCTGTTGAAGGCCTATTGACAAGTCCCATTAACATCTAGGGCGCAGGAGATATCTGCTTTTGTAACATCCCGAGGGTTCCACCCACAACGTTCCAGTGGCTCATGTCCCAAGTCATGTCTGGAGTGCCTAACTGTGTGGTCTACTTGGATGATGCGGTGGTGTACAGCGACACCTGAGAAGAGCACATGGGGCAATTGGAGGACCTGTACCGGCAGCTAGAGTTGGCCCGACTGGTTATTAATTTGGCCAAAGTGAGATTGTGAAGGCGAAGATCACCTGCTTAGGGCTTCTTAGGCTGCTTAGGCTAAAGTATGGCTAAAGTAAGGGCCTTCATGGACTTTCCCCTTCCTACCAGCAAACGGAAAATTATGAGGTTCTGAAATACGTTTAGGTTCTACTGGAAGCTTGTGCCAAATTTCAGTACCCAAGCGGGACCCTTAACCAATGTGCTAGAGGAGCACGCAAAAATGGGATGGTCCCCAGAATGTCGAGAGGCTTTAGAGAAATGGAAGGCCATCTTCATCAGTGAACCAGTGCTGGCTGCCCCGGATTTTTCCAGGCCATTTAAACTGGCCACCGATGCTGGTGACCTGGGGGTATGGGCAGTGTTACTGCAGGACGACGAGGCCGGCATTGAGAGACTTGGGGGGTATTTCTCGAAGAAGCTCAATTCGTGCCAGAGAAAGTATTCCACCTTTGAAAAGGAAGCCTTAGCCTTGCTCCTCGCCCTGCAACACTTTGAAGTGTATATCCACTAGGAAAATCGCCAGGGCTTGGTTTACACTGATCATAACCCACTGGCATTTATCGGGAAGCTCAAGATCCGGGACGCAAGACTACTTCATTGGAGTTTACAATTGCAACAGTTCAACGTTAAAATTATTCATATTCCCAGAACTGGTAAAGTGATAACTGATTCTCTGTCCCATGTTTAGAGCTGATTTACTTGTGACTGTATGAAGGAGGGAAGGGACTTGAACAATGGTGCTAGTTTAGACAGGCATGTGTGGGTGTTGTGTACCTTCCATACCTCATAATGACACATCCATGGCCTGACGTTTCATTCTCTTTAGAACATAGAACATAGAACAGAACAGGCCCTTCGGCCCTCGATGTTGTGCCGAACAATGATCACCCCACTTAAACCCACGTAACCCGTATCCCAACAATCCCCCCATTAACCTTACACTACGGGCAATTTAACATGGCCAATCCACCTAACCCGCACATCTTTGGACTGTGGGAGGAAACCGGAGCACCCGGAGGAAACCCACGCACACACGGGGAGGACGTGCTGACTCCACACAGACAGTGACCCAGCCGGGAATCGAACCTGGGACCCTGGAGCTGTGAAGCAATGATGCTAACCACTATGCTACCGTGAGGCCCCCGAGGTGGGGAGGTATGTAAGGAACTTGTTAAATCCTTGTCTGCTCCTTGTCTTGTTTACAATTCCCATCACGAAACAATCCCCAGAGCTTAGTTTGCTGACTTTTGGTTTTGAGCTGAAACCCTCGCCAATGCACCCCACTCCCCCACCGCTGCAAGCTGCTATTTGGACTGACCAGGCAGCCCCCTTGATTCCGCAAGTTCTGGGGCATAACCTGTGATGTCATTTTGATGGCCTTCGCAAGAAACCAATCGACTCCATTGCAACACTGCGCTACGCAGATCAGATCCTCGATGTGGATTGGTGCTTTTAATTTTAGAATGCCCTAACTCTATGTGTGTTGTCGGTTTCAGTTTTTTTGGAGCTGCAGAACTGAGCAGAGTCCTTTTGAATCTATCTCCCAGAAGGGGTAAAATTCTCTCTTAAATCTTAACTGGAACTCCCTTCAGATACACAGAGCAATTAGTGAGCATTTAAAGCCTGAAGATAGGGCTAGGGAAGGGGAACTGTGCGTATTCCTCTCCCATTAAAGGTACCAGACCACAAGAAGGCCTCACGAAAAATGCTGCTCTGATATTCTGCTTAACGGAGACAAGCTGTTGGTGAGTCTGCTGAAGCTGACCACTTATCAGAAACTGAGCAAACCTGAAGTGCCTCTTCCAAGAGAAAGGCTGAGCTCAACACAGTTGAAGCATGTCCCCAGAGGGGATCCCACAGCCTGAGAATCCAGCATGAGCGGCCCAGCTTGAAACTCCGAAATAACCGATGGTTCAACACCTCACATTCTGAAGAGATCACCACCTACAAAGATCTCAAACCAAGCAACTCAGATCCTCTAATCCCTCATACCTTTCTAATCCCTGTTAGTTTTTTTCTTACTCCCACCGTTTGTCTGTCTTGTGTATGTCTGGGTGGGGTGAGATAGGGTTTGGGAACAGTTAAACTAGTAAAAAATTGATTTTCTACTCTGGTTATAAATAAACAGTGTTTTAATGTTTTACTTATAAATTTGTTGCTTGTAACGCATTGGAGCAGTCAAGGATTAAGGATTCACGCTGTTCCAGCCTTGGTTCAAACATGGACAAAAGAGCAGAATATCGGAGGTGAGGTGTGAGTGACTGCCCTTGACATCAAGGCAGCATTCGACCGAGTATGGCATCAAGGAGCCATCGCTAAACTGGAGTCAATGGGAATCAGGAGGAAAACTCTCCACTGGTCGCACTAAGGAGGATGGTTGTGGTGGTTGGAGGTCAATCATCTCAGCCCCAGGACATCACTGCAGGAGTTGCTCAGGGTAGTCACAACCATTTTCAGCTGTTTCATCCATTACCTCCCTTCCATATTAAGGTCAGAGTGGGGATGTTTCTGATGACTGCCCAATGTTCAGCACCATTCGTGATTGATCAGAAAACAAAGCAGTCCATGTACAAATGCAGCAAGATCTGGACAATGTCCAGGCTTGGCTGATAAGTGGCAAGTTACATTTGTGCCACACAAGTGCCAGGCAATGACCATCTCCTACAAGAGAGGATCTAATCATCTCCCTTGTCATTCAATGGCATCACCATCGCTGAATTCCCCCACAATCAACATCTAGGAATCCTGCGGCGAGTAACTCACCTGCTGACCCCCCCCCCCCCCCCCCCCCCAAAGCCATCGACAAGGCACAAGTCTGAAGTGTAATGGAATATTCTCCACTTGCGTGGTTCATGCCGGTGATTACGTTTGTGGGTGGGGTATATGTCATCAATGGTATGAGGGCGGGATCCCGATGTCCGTGGAGTGGGTCGTTAATTTAATTTTGGGTTTGGGGAGCCTTTTGAAAACGCGCCCTCGTCTCTGTGAAGCTGGGCTTGCTGGTACATTTCAGCCCTGCCCCTCACACTGACAGCACAGATCACGTCCCCCTTCAAAGAAACGGCAGAGTGTGAGAAGATCTCTTCAGGAATCCTGCCTGAATCTCTGGGGAGAGAGACACAACGGTTTTCTGACTGAGCCTAGCACAGCCATTTTTTGGGACAATTCTGCCCATGATTTTACATGTTTGCATGCCTTTTTTTGATACAAGTCACACTACAATTCAGTTTTCAACCTGCGACACTGTTTCTTGAACAATTTATTACAATTATTCATTTTACTATTATTGGTACATTCATTCTGAAACTACATAAA
The DNA here is from genome assembly GCF_902713615.1 of Scyliorhinus canicula. Lineage (NCBI taxonomy): Eukaryota > Metazoa > Chordata > Chondrichthyes > Carcharhiniformes > Scyliorhinidae > Scyliorhinus > Scyliorhinus canicula. The sequence goes on from NC_052162.1 coordinate 90,815,971, forward strand.
TAAACCTAAAATTCATAAAATCTATTTAACATTCCATGACTCTATTTTCCAGGAGCGTTTCTTATTCCTTACACACTCATGCTGGCACTCGCTGGGATGCCAATGTTTTTCTTGGAATCTTCCTTTGGTCAATTTGCCAGCCTCGGACCTGTTGCAGTTTGGAAAGCCGTGCCAATGTTCCAAGGTTAGTGTTTGTTGAACAACACAATATCAGCAACATTTTAAATGAGCAATAACATTTAATTCATATTGATACATTGATGACTTAAGAAAGTGTTGATGAAATCTTGAATACAATCAGATTTATAGTACGTCTTACAAAGGCTGAAATTCTCCCGTCTTCGGGATAAATTTTTCCCGCTGGCAGCGCATCTCCACCCGGGGATTTCCTGGTGGGGTGGTTTCAATGGGAAATCCCATTGACAAGCACCGGGCGTATTGAATCCCGCCCACAGGAATGGCGCGCGGCCATGAAATAGGTGCCTGGTGGACCGGTGTCTCCAGCTTAAATGAAGAAATAGAAAAGTGCAAATCTTTACAAATTTGGTCAGACATTCAATCCAATATCATTGAAACTCTCTGTCATTTAGGTCCTGGCATGGATATTGGTTTCACAAGAAATGGGTTATAGGATAATTGAGTTGTGTTTGTTTTATTCAGTTGATTTAGAGTTTACTTGGGGCTCATCAGCCATTGAACAGGATTGAAGGACGTAGACCAGCATTATCCATTGATTTTAACTATTCGTTCTTGGCAAACGAGCCTTGCTGGCAAAACTATTATATATTATCCATCCCTGTCCGTTGAGGGTTGGGGTTGTGGTTGGCTTTCTTCTAACTGTTCTAACTGAGGGCAGTTAAGAGTCAGCCATGCTGGTGTGGACCTGGAGACACATGGGGGTGGATTGTACCAGAGCGGATGGATTATTCATCCTCCCACCTCGAGCTAAACGTCGTGTGAGACCTCGCCAACACTAAATCCAGCTGCTCTGCAATGATAATCCACTTGTGACCACCGGAATATAAATTCAGGCTCCCCCCCCATAAGGGAGGATGTCCTCCCCCTTGAAAGTTGTCAGCCAATCTGATTATCCGGCAGCTCTGTAGTTCCAGAAGCAAGTGGTGGCCAATGCTGGGGCTACAGGAGGTCCACAGGAAGAGAACATGGATAGCAGACTTGAATGTCAGTCTGGGGATTTTGATCAGGCAAGAACTGGAGACAATAGTGAGGGGGAAGGATTTAAAGACCAGGAGTGGGGCAGGAACAAAGGAGGGATGGGGGAGGGGGAGGAGATACCACATTTGTGGGGGACATGCCTCCAATGGGGACAGGGAACCCCCAAAGAAGGTAAATCTTCTTGCTTCATGAAAGCAGCCTGTGCTGTCAAAGCTTTCGGACTGCCCGCCTTCATTCTGCACTCCCCAGCACGTGAACAAATCTGCAGAGACAGAATGGGGTCTATTAGCGGCAGTTAATTTTACACTTAAAGGCCTCAATAGGCCTGAGGGTGTTTGGGCATCCTAATATCTTATCGACTTAACGTAATATGCGGTCTGGGAGCAGGTGTGAAGTCAGTGGGCTCGATTCAAGGGCTGAAATTCTAAGGGCGCGATTCTCCCGAGTTACGAAAACTCGGGAAGCTGGCGTAAAAAACGGGCGCGTTTGATGCCAGCCTCTGCCCCCCCCGACCGGGAACCGATTCATCTCCCCGGTCGGGGCTAGTATCGCGCGGCCGTGAACTCCGGCATCGCGGGTTTAACGAATTTCGTTAAGCCCGCTAGCCAGAGTTAGCGACGGCTGACGCGTCAGATGACGTCAGCCGCGCATGCGCGGATTGGACGACCCCAACCCGCTTATGCGCGGATGACGTCATCGCGCTTGTGCGTGAAACCCGCGCATGCGCGGGCTGTTATGCCCCGCAGAAGCCCCGCGGATGGATCCATCGGGGCGGCGGAGGGAGAAAGAGTGCGCGGGGTAAGTACCCGCTGCCCTCGATCGGTGCCCACCGATCGCGGGCCCATGGCACCCTTGGCACGGCCGTAGTACGGCCGTGCCAATCGGTGCCATGGTTCCCGAGAACAGGACTTTACGGCCGTTTTTACGAACGGTCAGGGCAGGTGGGCGGAATTCTCCGCACTCACGACGGGGCGGAAAATAGCGGGCGGCGTAAATTTTTACGGCCACTCTGGTCCGACGCCCTCCCGCTATTCTCCCCCCCCCCATGCCCGCCTCCCGACACAAATCGCTGCCCGCCGTTTTTTTATGGCGAGCAGCGATTCACCCCTGGCCGATGGGCCGATTTTCAAGGCTTTTATGACCGTTTTTATGAACGTCAAACACACCTGGTCTGACCGTTCGTAAAAACGGCCGTAAAGTCCCGATCTGGGGAACCATGGCACCGATTGGCATAGCAGTACCACGGCCGTGCCAAGGGTGCCATGGGCCCGCGATCGGTGGGCACCGATCGCGGGCAGCGGGTACTTACCCCGCGCACTCTTTCTCCTTCCGCCGCCCCGCTGTATCCATTCGCGGGGCGGCTGAGGGGCATACCGGCCCACGCATGCGCGGGTTTCACGCATATGTGTGATGACGTCATCCGCGCATACGCGGGTTGGAGACGTCCAATCCGCGCATGCGCGGCTAACGTCATCTGACGCGTCAGCCGTCGCTAACTCTGGCTAGCGGGCTTAACGAAATTCGTTAAACCCGCTATGCCGGAGGTCACGGCCGCGCGATGCTAGCCCCGACCGGGGAGCAGAATCAGTTCCCGGTCGGGGGGGCGGAGGCTGGCGTCAAACCCGCCCGTTTTTGACGCCAGCTTCCCGAGTCTTCGTGACTCGGGAGAATCGCGCCCGGTGTGTTTTACGCTTGTAAAAACGACCGTAAAGGCCTTGGAAATCGGCCCATCGGCCAGGAGTGAATCGCTGCTCGCCGTAAAAAAACGGCGGGCAGCGATTCGTGTCGGGAGGCGGGCGTGGGGGGGGGGGAGAATAGCGGGAGGGCGTCGGACCAGCGTGTCCGTAAAACTTTACGCCGCCCGCTATTCTCCGAATTTTCGTGAGAGCGGAGAATTGCGCCCTAAGTGCCGTAGCGAGCACTTGCCAGCGGCCGACCCAGCGAGACCGCAACCGGAATCTAATGGCAATTAGTGCCGGACATTTTCCACCTCGAGATTCACGGTGGAAATGGCTATCCTGCCAACTGATTCACCTGGACCGCGCCAGGCAGCTCCCCGCTAACAAGGGGGAGCAGCTCATGAACTGTTCCCTCTGAACACACTCCAGTCAGCACACAGCCATCACATAGACCTGCTCCACACTTCAGAGATGCCTACCTGGCCAGGCTGCTGGTGCTTGTAGGCGAAATGGGACATCCTGTTCCCTTGAGGAGACCGGAAGGTCAGCTACAGAGCCGCCAATGCTGCCCAGGAGGCAGTGGCAGCAGCCGTCTGTTCGGGCAGTGTGACCAGGAGGTCCTCAGTACAGTGCAGGAAGAAGACCAATGACCTCCACCATAGAGGAGGAGTTATTTAGAGTTTAGAGACTCAAAGACCTCCACCACGACTATGCACAAGTAAGTTGACACCGGTCCCCTGGCATCGGTCCCGCCTGCCACATCCCTGACCTCCCCTCACCGCCCCCCCGCCCCCCCCCCCTCCACAATGGGTCAGCAGCTGGCACCTCACACCACCACTTTCCCACTTTTCCCCAGAATAATACCAAGCTGGTGCCCCAGCACACCCAGGCACCCAACAAGCACAACCCACCCATGGCAAGCAGCGGTGCGCACACATGTCACCTGTTATAGACCCCACCACCCCCCCATGCATCAAGCGTGCGGGTCATGATGCACTCTCTTTGACCCGCAGGAGAAGTTACCACATAATAGGCGGCAAAGGGACCAGACGGCCGGGGGGGGTGCCGGACATCAGAGTCCTCACCCACTATGAGGAACGGGCCCTGGAGATGGCAAAACCCTGACTGTACCTCGCGACCGATGGTGCCCCTCCCCCCAACCCGACACTCACAGTGGCCACTCAATGATCCCCATTCTCATTAAGCTTCAGTGCTCTGCAGCTACATCTAGGTGTGTTCCCGGGATGCACGTCAGAGGTGGAGACAGCCTGATGCATCAGGCTGTCTCCACCTCTGATGTGCATCCCGGGCCCTGGAACAGCCAGGTTGGCCTGCGTCACGGAGGTGACGATCCACTGCCCTTCACCCAGATGACCTGTCTCATGTGAGTTGTTCATGTCAGATAAAATGATCCTTCCCTCTCACTGACCACTTCTAGAACATAGAACAGTACAGCACAGAACAGGCCCTTCGGCCCTCAATGTTGTGCCGAGCCATGATCACCCTACTCAAACCCACGTATCCACCCTATACCCGTAACCCAACAACCCCCCCCCTTAACCTTACTTTTATTAGGACACTACGGGCAATTTAGCATGGCCAATCCACCTAACCCGCACATCTTTGGACTGTGGGAGGAAACCGGAGCACCCGGAGGAAACCCACGCACACAGGGGGAGGACGTGCAGACTCCACACAGACAGTGACCTAGCCAGGAATCGAACCTGGGACCCTGGAGCTGTGAAGCATTTATGCTAACCACCATGCTACCCTGCTGCCCTTCTCTCGAGGGATGGTACCATGGGGCCGGGATATCTGGAGTCAGTCCCTCCCACCTTCCAAGATACCATCTCAGACGAGAGCTGCGCGGATGCCACCATCGATGCGTCACAGCTATGACCTCCCACCTTCCACAGGGCACAGAGAAACGCAGCTCGGTGGGTGACATTAGTGGACAGGCCTCTGGGGCACAATCTGGGAGCACCACAGAGTTGCTCGTGAACATCAGGTGGAGGCAGGAATATCCGAGGGAGTCAGCAGTCGGAAGTCTGATGGATCTCAGGACTCAGCTTACTCCCAGTCAGATGCTGAGCCTCTGGACATGGTTATCCTGGAGCTGATGTAGACGCTAGGAGACGGCCGTGAGATTCAGGAGGGGATGTCAGTGACACTCCGGTGAGTGCATAGTTGATTGGAGGAGTCCCAAAGGCAACGGGTGCAGTAGTTAGCGCTGGCAATGCATGGCACCAAGGGCAATGCGTGGCACCAAGGCCAACACTGCAAGGGTGGCGACCGCGGTGGAGAGCCTGGGGCATGACATCAGCGCCATGAGTGGTGGTGGCCAAGGTATAGCTCAGTCAGTGATGGCCATAGCTGAGGGCCTCAACAGAATATCCCAGTCAGTGGGAGACATTGGCGGTGCACTGCAGAGCATGGCCAGTCACTGAGGAGCATTGCTCAGGGTGTAAACACAATCTGGAGCCACTGAGTGGCACAGGGATCTTTAGAGCTCACTCCAGCTGCCTCTCTGTCCCATGGAGTCACCCGGGACCCCACGGTACCGTCAAGAAAGAGGGAACGCACGGGCCGACCCGGTGCCTTCCATCAGGGAGTTGATGGCGGTCTCCAGTTCTTCCGTGTCCCTTCCACTCCTGATACCAGCATGTCCCAAGGCCAGCAAGCAGAACAGGGTGGCACTGCGATGCCAGTGGCACCGTAAGGCGCCGGGGAACTCCGATTCCAGGTCCTCCAGAAGATGCCCACCAAGGGCATCAAAGGCCACAGGGCGTGAAAAGCATCAGGCTGTCTCCACCTATGACGTGCATCCCGGGAACACACCTAGATGTAGCTGCAGAGCACTGAAGCTTAATGAGAATGGGGATCACTGAGTGGCCGTTGTGAGTGTCGGGTTGGGGGGAGGGGCACCATCGGTCGTGAGGTACAGTCAGGGTTTTGAATGTTTACAATTAAAAATGTTTTTCCTGATACATATGAAAGCTCTGTCACCTGATTTCACACAGCAGGCCAAAGGCTATTGGGTCAGATGGGAATATAGAAATTGAAACACAAACAGATCAGCCAGGATCTTACTGAATGGCAGAGCAGGCTTGTGGGCCTAATAACCTGCTTCCACTCCTATTTCTTTTTGTATGTTTGTACGTGCCATGGAGGAAGCAAAGGGGATGAATAGGCTCCCAACGTCGCTGATGATTCAAAGAAAAGATGCAAGGCTTGAACATATTTCTTTTGTTTGCAGAGATTGGTTCCATGTCTATGAATGTTAGTCATTTCTAGCAAGTGGCTACACAGCCAGACTATACAGTGCAGACTGTACTCAAACAGCCTGTGCTTGCATAGACCAAATGTGTACTGTTGAATGTGATTCGGTGTGGGGAGTTGGAGGCCGGATTATGGGAGGAGGCCCTAAGGTGAGTCAATACATCCTCGTTGTGGGCCAAGCTCTGCCTGACACAATTCAAGGTGGTCCACAGGGTGCACATGACGCTGGCCCGGATGAGTAGATTTTTTGAAGGTGTGGAGGACAGGTATGGGCGAACTGCGGGTGGGCCCGTGAATCACGTCCACATGTTATGGGCATGTCCAAGGCTGATGAGTTTCTGGCAGGGGTTTGCTGACGTCATGTCAGAAGTACTAAAGGTAAGGATGGTTCCGAGTCCAGAGCTGGTGATTTTTGGCGTTTCGGAAGATCCGGGAGCCCAAGGGGTGAGAGAGGCCGATATCCTGGCCTTTGGTGGGCCGGAGACGGATCTAACTAGAACGGAGGTACTCGGTACTTCCGAAGTGGGGGTGGGGGGAGGGGGGGGGGGGGAGAGGGGGTGCCTATGGGTTAGCGACATGGCAGCATTTCTCAGACTTGAGAAAATTAAGTTCGCCTTGAGGGGTTCGCCCGGAGGTGGCAGCCGTTTGTTGACTTCCTCGAGAAAAATGAAGATGTCGGATGTGGGGGGTGGGGTGGGGGGGGGGGGGGGGTGGTGACGGGTGTGCATGGGAAGTTGAGGATAGGAAGGGTAGAGGTAAGGGGGTTTGGGAAAGGAGTTCCTGTTTGTGTAAACCATGTTGGCTGGGGTTTGGTTGTTGGGGAGCGATGCACCGTCAATTACCACAAGGCGAGAATGGTGGAACAATCGAGGCTTTATTGAACAAGATGTTGTGCCTCCTGTAGCTGGAACCAGAATGGCTGCAGCGCCGGACAGCACACACTTTTATACGCCGCCTGTTGGGTGGAGCCAGCAGGCAGGGATTTACCATTGTACCTCTAATATACGGGCAGTGCCGTAATACATATAATGTACCACAAGTTATTTTGTGTTTTGTTACTGTTCAGGCCTTGCTGTTAAAATTGTTATAATTATAAATGCCTGAATAAAATATTTAAAAAAAAAGAATGTGATTCAGTGACTGCGGAGTGCTTGCTGAACGGTTCTAAGGGTGCTCATAGATACACTAATGACCCATTTAGGATACTTTGTCAAATTCTTAATGAGGTTCCTTTATGCTTCCTGGAAGCGAACATTTGTTCACAGGGACCCAATCTCTTGGTGCAGTCTATAAATCCCTGTTGCTTTCCCCATGGCAACACCTTGGTCAATCAGTGTCGCTGCCAACAATCCAGATTTTTCCTCCTGTAGTATAAATGGTGATTGTTTGAAATTTGACATCCTTGCATTTGTCCAAATGAATGCAAGACAAAAGCTTAAGCAACATGTCTCTTTATTTAAGCAATATTTAATGGTTATTGATGTTGACTGTTTATTTACCGAATTTCCCAGCCCCACCATGACGAGTTCCCCCCACAGGGGATGTGGTGTGTGTGTGGCATTATCAAATATGCTAGTAAACTAAGGGTTAGTATGTGCACATAGAGAGCCACTAGAGGGAGCTAGTCTCGGAGGTATATAAGAGAGAGGGCAGAGCCATGTGTGACAGGATGTTGGAGCAGGAGCTGAGCTGAGTGAGGAGTACTGAAGATAGTGAGAGAACATGAGAGTAGTTAATGAGTTGGATGAATATAGTTTATGTATGTTTAATTAACTGTTAGGTCATGGGGATATGTGTTGAATCCAATTGTAATGTTAAATAAATAGTTTGTTGGTTTACAAGACTCGTTGTTCTCTGATCAACACTACACATCAAAGCCATCTGGTTAGAGCAAGCAGAGAGCAACACCGTGTGCTATTCAAACATCCATTTAGTATGATGGGACCGGAAGGCCCTGTGGGAGGGGCTGGAAAGTTCTGCTGATTGGATGAAGATTGTTCACCCGGGCAGGAGACCAGAGGGTGAAAAACATCTGGGGGAACAAACCCCAGAATGAGTTAGACTTTGAGCTAATTCAGAAATGAAACTCCATTTGTGGAATTGATCATATTCAATGTTTTTAAAACTTGAATCCTACATTTTAAATGATGCCAGAAATATGGTTGAAGAATTGAAGTATTTTCCTTTTGAAATATAGCAGGTCTCACATGGCATTGCTCACCGTGTCAGATGACACGGTGGGGGGTATTACACTGTGCTACGCACATGATTGGAATTTGACCTTGGACAATGGTGGTTGGACAATAGGTGAAAGGGTGATGAGGAGATGGCATGAACAGAAGAGTGTAGTGAAAACAAATAGGTAGCAGGTATAACAAGGTGAAGAGTAATGTGCTCTTTAAAATGTTGTTGAATTCACATTTTCTATTCAGTGAGCAATATCTTTCAGAGTACTAGGGTACTGCATGGTGCACAAACCTCCCCTTCCCCCTGCCCCCCACCCCCACGGTTTAGTAGATACATTAGAAGGGACTATGAGGGACAAGTCAAGAGAAGGGAAAAGTGCTACTGAAGGCCACATTTGACTGACAACCCAACTCTAAAGGAACCATCATTGGCGGTATCTTCTCCCAGTACCGTGGGGCCTCACGGTAGCATGGTGGTTAGCATCAATGCTTCACAGCTCCAGGATCCCAGGTTCGATTCCCGGCTGGGTCACTGTCTGTGTGGAGTCTGCACGTCCTCCCTGTGTGTGCGTGGGTTTCCTCCGGGTGCTCCGGTTTCCTCCCACAGTCCAAAGATGTGCGGGTTAGGTGGATTGGCCATGCTAAATTGCCCGTAGCGTAAGGTTAATGGGGGGATTGTTGGGTTATGGGTATACGGGTTACGTGGGTTTGAGTAGGGTGATCATTGCTCGGCACAACATTGAGGGCCGAAGGGCCTGTTCTGTGCTGTACTGTTCTATGTTCTATGTTCTATGAATGTCAACCCATAATAATGATTATCTCCTGTGCATGAAACGAAGAATAGGTTTGAATAGACGCGGTAGAGAGAAAGCAAAAAGTTGAGTGAAGGAAAGAGAAAGAGAATTGGAGAAGAAAGACAGACAGGAACAGTCACAAGATCAACAACCATCTAGATTTGTGTAGCACCATTAATACAGCAAAACACACAAAGGTGCTGGCTGAGAGCATTATCAATACTGTACAAATCTTTGACAGCAGATTAAAAAAGGAAATATCAGGGAAACTGACGGAAAACCTGGTCACAAAGGTCAGCTTCAAGGAGCATCCAAAAGCAGAAGAGGTAAAAAGAGAAGCAGATTTTCATGGAGGGAACCTCAGATCTTAGAGCCAAGGCAAGTGAAAGCATGTCTACCAACGGTGCGGCAATTAAAATTGAGGATGTGGAAACGACGCTTCAAGCTGATTTCCAAACTTGAGGGGCAGCTGGAGTTACTGCGGAGCATCAGGGAGAGTAAGAGTTTCCTGAAATCTTAAATTCCAGGAGATAGTCACCCCAGTGCCCCACAGGCCATTCAGAGAGTTGGATAAGGCATGCAGTCTTTTATGCCACTGAAACCGATATTCACCATTCTTCAATGCTGGGTGTGTCAAAGCACTGAAGCACTGACGCAGTGCTGTTAAACTGTGGCACAAATGGTCAAGGTAAAGTATAGGAGAGAACAGCATAGAGTAGAAATACAATCACTACAGGAGTTTCTATAGTTAGGGGGGGCAGTCATTTTTTTAACCATCGTTGTGAGTTCCACGTGATGTGCTGTCTCCCTGGAGACAAGGGAAAGAGCATCACGGAGATGGTGCAGGGGAAAGGAATGAGGCAAAAGCTGTGGTACACATCTGTCCCAATGACATAGAGAGGGCAGGTTTTGAGAATTAACGTTTCGATTTTGAAGAACCCGGGAGAATATTAAAAAATAGAACCCCAGGTGTAAGTAATCTCTCTGGATTCCACCCAGTACAATAAACTGTTAAGAATAGAAATGGGGAGGGTTAATGTTTGGCTTGCATCATGGTGCAGGTGAGAGGGCTACAAATTCTTGGTGCATTGAGACCAGCTCTGGTCTCAAATGGATTGGTCTTGATTTAATAAATGGAAAACCAAGGGACAGCAAGCAAGCTGGTGTATTTGAGCCAACTATGGTCAAAATAAAGAGCTGGATTCTCCGCAGCCCCGCGCCGTAATCGCGTTTGGCGCGGTGGTGGATAATCCACTTTCACACCAAAAGTGGGCCTGGCGCGAGTTCCCGATGGTGTGGAACTAACCAGATATTGCCGGTCGGGATGCTGGCGTGGCGGCTGCAGACTCAATCCGCGGCTGCTCTGGTGGGGGGGGGGGGAATTGGACACTGGGGGGGGTTGCCTTATAGGCCGCCGTGGGTTAGATCCGCGGGGGATAGATGCTTGGGCGCGCAGCCGATCGGGGGAGGGGAGGCAGGTCTAATTTTTCTGCCTGCCACCGCAGTCTGAGTCCGCCATGGTGCTTGGCGTGGCCGCCAGAGGCCGGCGCCATGCGCATGTTCAGACTCCAAAACAGAAGTGTGGGAGCCCGTATCTGCAGCTAAACATGCGAGAATCACCCCGGGTCACTGTTAGCCCCCTGCAGGGCATTGAATTAGGTCAAATGTTTTACAAAAACCTCTGGAGTAAAACTCCACCGTTTTTACGCCAGCGTGGGGACATAGTCCCATTTTGCTGAAAAAAGTCTGAAATTTTCAACAGAAGCTGCAATTACCATCCTTCATATTGATGATCTATAGAAGACACCTATTCAAAAGAGAAGTATTGTACCTCAACGGGATGGGTTCAGTGTTCTTGGGAAGAGAATCGACGAACCGGCGTCGGGCAGCATTGCGCGAATCATGCCCGGCCCGGCAATTCTCCGAACCAGCGGGCCTGAGAGAATCCCGTCCAAGGTGTCAAAAGTGAGAATGTTGACTCACACGGGAGAAGAAAGTAATAGCGCATTAGGGAGGAGCAGACTAGGAAGGACAATAAAGAATACAAAGGTAGCTTAGAATGTATGTATGTGGGTTCTTAACTTTCAAGATTAACTGTGTTCATCAAAATAAAGAAGGGATAAAGGGAAATGGTGTGGCAGTAATAATTAGGGCCCCACCTTCTCAACCTTGACCCTCGCCTGAGATGTGGTGATCCTCAGATTAAATCACTGCCACCTGGGACTATGGCGACTTTACTTCCTTAATGAGTAGGGAATACATCGTACTCTTGGCATAAGAGGATATGCTTGAGAGAACAAGGGCAAAATGTACTTAGTTAGAGCTGAGAAGCAAAATGAGTAAGCTCACCCTACTGAGTGTATTCTATAGGCTCCAAATAGTAAGAGAGATAGAGGGACAGATCTGCAGGTAAATTGCAGAATTGTGCAAGAACTGTCGAGTGATGAGAAGTTGTTGGACTGGGTTCAATTTAGATCAGCAAGCACAGGAGAAATAAGCGAATAAGATTTTTGACGAATTAAGATCCAGCCAGAAAACATTTGGATGGGCACAAAGATATGAAGGAGCCAAGATGGGAGGCCAACTGGGAGAGCATTAGAATAGTCAAGCCTGGAGCCAACACAGGCATGAATGGTGATTTCAGTAGCAGATAAGTTGAGTCAGAAAATGTTCAGCTGGTGGAAGTGAACAGTTTTGGCAATGAAGTGAGTAGTTCATCTCGGGGTTAAAAAAAAACCAAGTATGTGATTGATCTGGGTCAGATTCAGACATTGGCCAGAGATGGAAGCAGTGGTGAGGCAGTAGATAGTGGCTGGACAAAAACAAAACATTCTGTGAAGGATGGGCAGGTACATTTTATTTCAATCACAGTAACATAGGTTAGGTGGATTGGCCATTCTAAATTGCCCGTAGTGTAAGGTTAATGGGGGGGATTGTTGGGATATGGGTTACGTGGGTTTAAGTGGGGTGATCATTGCTCGGCACAACATTCAGGGTTGGTAGGGCATAATTCTGATTTAAATACGGAATTATGAGCATGATAGGCACCAATTTTTCAGATGACAACAGGTTCATTAAAGGCCCTTGGAGAGGAAAGGAAGGTTACAGATGAGCAGTGGCTTCAAGGACAGTCGTCAGGAGGGGATTTTATAGGGCGTCACAGTGGCGCAGTAGTTAGTACTGCTTCCTCACGGCCCCGGGTCACTGTCCGTGTGGAGTTTGCACCTTCTCCCCGTGTTTGCCTGGGTCTCACCCCCACAAGCCAAAGATGTGCAGGGTAGGTGGATTGGTCATGCTAAATTGCCCCTTAATTGGGAAAAAAAAGAGGGGATTTTATGAGGAGAGTGGTGAAGAAAAGGGGGGACTGTCAGAATACAGGGAACCATTAACAATATCAGAAAATACATAGAGGGGAAGGCTATTTGGATTGTCAACAGATATTGGGAGCAGTATTGTGGGAGCAGAAGATGGATTTCATCAGTCTAGTGAGAGGATGGCAACAGATGCGATAGAGTCGAGAGAAAGATGTGAAATCAGGGCGAGGACCAGGGCCGAACATTCCTTATCCATCGATTTTGTGTGGCAGATTCACCATCATCCGTTTATTCCGCTTGGCTAAGATGTACGTTGTGCTGAATGTATCAGAAGCAACTCTCCAGGCCATCCGCTGCTCAAGAGCAAAGTCTTTGAAGACCAGCTTTAATGAGAAGATGTCTGTTAACCTTGGGTCTCTCTGCAAATTCTTCCATCTTCCTGAAGTTTTAACTGCCGCCTACCCCGTTTTCTATGAATTAGGAAAGTTCCTCTGCTCTCTCAATTATTGTTCTGGTTCACCTTTCATGAACTATGATGGTTTTGCTCTACTTGTGCTTTTAAGAAAAGCCGTTTCACGACTTAAACATTAAGTGGCATCTTATTTGTAATACAGCACAAAAATGCAGCTCAGGCCTAGTTTGCACCTTAATTCTAGAAAATTATCTAAACATGAATAGTCTAACATCACTGCTCTACTGATAACAACAGAACAAAATTGATCAGTTTTACCAACTGCGTCTCCGTGAAGTAACTTATTTCACATCAATAAAATCTAATCTAATCATTTTAAGGTATTGGAATCACTATGGCTCTTGCATCAGGATTTGCCACGATTTCCTACATCTGCATCATCGCCTACAGCCTGTATTACTTGTTCGCCTCATTCCAATCCCCCCTGCCGTGGACAGACTGCTTCAGTTGGTGGGGCGCAGATGAAACATGCAGCAGGACTCCCAAAGGTACTGTCTGAATATCTATCGGGTAAAGTATGGAGACCGACTGTTCAATTTTATGCTGGGTAATAGGCTGAGGGGAGAAAATGTTAATATTCGATCCAATGGTCACTGTGGTGATATGCATCACTGTAAATACACAAGGGGTTAATGTTAATGCACTATGACTAAGTAAACACTAGAGGGAGCACGGGAGACATCATGACATGCAGACATACAGCTAATGAACACATAGAATAGGACACAACCAATGGACAGTCAAGACACCCAGAGGTGACACTACCACAAGGGGGCATTACACAACCCATATATAAGAACAGGGCACACATGCTCTGTCTCTTTCCACAGACGAGAGTAGGACAGGGGCAGATCAGAAGCATCACACCCACCACGTGACATAGAGCAGACTGGTTAGTTAGACTGAGTTACTATAGCAAGATTAGCAGGAGAGTCGAACTCATAGAGAACTGTGCTAATGGTTCAATAAATCACATTGAACTTACTTCAAAGTCTGTAGTATCTTTTGGTCAAAGCTGCAACGAGTTGCAGCCTGTATTATTCCAGAGTACATAACACAACAGTCACCTCCATTTTGATATTACAGTAGAAATGTTTAGATGGAAGTTTGGAGGAAAAAAGCGGTGGGCTTTCAGAATCATCAAAAGTCAGCATCAAATCGATTTTTATCTAATTTAAAATAAATTAATGTTTTTTCCATGGACTTGCTGATTGACATCAAAACATTGGTCTGAATTCTCTGCCCCGCTGCGCCTTACTTCTGCCTCGACCCAACGGCGGGATTCTCCGTTACACTGGCCATTCAATGGGGTTTCCCATTGTGGGGCAGCCCCAGGTCATCGGGAAACCTCTGGGCAGCGGCAAAACAGAGAATCCCGCGGCGGAGAATCCAGCGCATTTCTCCGACCCCCCCCCCTCCGCCTGGTCGGAGAATCCCTGGGGGGGGGGGGGGGGCGGCATGAAATCCCGCCCCGCCGCTCCGACGCCTGCTGCCGTATTGTCCGGCGCCGGTTTTCGGGCAGGGACAGGGATCACGCTGTGCTGGATGGGGGCCGTTGGCAGCCGCCCCCCCGGCAATTCTCTGGGCCCCGATGGGCCGAGCTGCCGTCGGTTACTGGCCAGTCCCGCCGGCGTGAATTGGACATGGTCCCACATGCCGGGCCCTGGCTGGTAGGCCGGCTGCTGCGGTCCTCAGGGGGGGTGCAGGGTATCCGGCCCACGGTGGTCTGGCCCGCCATCGGGGTCCTCCGATCTGTGGGCAGGCCTGTGCTGTGGGGCCACTCCTACCTTCTGTAGGGTTCCGCCATGGCCGGGGCGAAGAAGACACCCCCTGCGCTTGCGTTGGAATACGCCGGCCAGTCTGCACATGCGCGGAACCACGCCGGCAGTTCTGCGCATGCGCAATCTCGCGCTAACCCATCTGGCGGCTGCCTAGCCCCGGAAAGGCAGAGGATTCTGCAACTTGCGGTCGGCTTGACGCCGGAGTGGTTCGCGCCGCTTTTTACGCCGATGTCGGTCCATCGCGGAGATTCGCTTATTGTCTTTTTTTTCCCCCTGTAAATAGGGGAGCACGGTAGCATGGTGGTTAGCAACAATGCTTCACAGCTCCAGGGTCCCAGGTTCGATTCCGGCTTGGGTCACTGTCTGTGTGGAGTCTGCACATCCTCCCCGTGTGTGCGTGGGTTTCCTCCGGGTGCTCCGGTTTCCTCCCACAGTTCAAAGAGTAGGGTGATCATTGCTCGGCACAACATTGAGGGCCGGAGGGCCTGTTCTGTGCTGTACTGTTTTAATTCTAAAACAAAAAATCTCCCTGCTTTTTACCTGTTTTTTGATTCTTTCTGCTTTGCTTTCTCAATCTTTCTGTTTATGTTTCACTTTTTATCTCCTGCTTGCAGGATCTGTGTTTGTGCTTCTTGGATATTACTCTTGTTTGAACACAAGAAATAGAAGCAGGCTCCCAGGCCCTTCAAACCTGCCCCCTCATTCAATGCGACCATGGCTGATCTATGCCAGCCTCAACTCCTTTTGGCTGCCATTTCCCCATAGCCCTCGCTCTCTATTCAGGGGCGGCACAACAGTGCAGTGGTTAGCACTGCTGCCTCACAGTGCTGAGGACCCGAGTTTGATCCCGGCACTGGGTCATTATCCATGTGGAGTTTGCACATCCTCTCCATCTCTGAGGGACAGAGACTATTGAGGAAGCAGGGAAGCTGCATAAGGACTTGGACAGGCTAGGAGAGTGGACAAAGAAGTGGCAGATGTAATGCAATGTGGAAAAGTGTGAGGTTATGCAATTCTGGAAGAAGGAATGGAGGCATAGACTATTTTCTAAATGGAGAAATATTTAGGGAATCAGAAGCAGAAAGGAACTTGGGAGTACTTGTTCAAGATTCTCTTCAGGTTAACATGCAGGTTCAGTCGGCAGTTAGGAAGGCAAATGTAATGTTAGCATTCATGTCGAGAGGGCTGGAATATATGAGCAGGGATGTACTTCTGAGGCTGTAAAAAGCTCTGGCCAGACCCCATTGGGAGTATTGTGAGAATGTTTGGGACCCGTATCAAAGGAAGGATGTGCTAGCCTTGGAAAGGGTCTAGAGGAGGTTCACAAGAATGATGCCTGGAATGAAGAGCTTATCGTATGAGGAAGAGTTGAAGACTCTGGGTCTATACTCATTGGAGTGTAGAAGCATGAGGGGGGTATCTTATTGAAAAATACAGGATACTGCGAGGCCTGGATAGAGAGGACTTGGAGAGGATGTTTCCACTTGTAGAAAAAACTAGAACCAGAGGACACGATCTCAGACTAAAGGGACGATCTTTTAGAACAGAGATGAGGAGGAATTTCTTCAGCCAGAGGCTGGTGAATCTGTGGATGTCTTTACCTCAGAAAGCTGTGGAGGCCAAATCACTGAGTGTCTTTAAGACAGAGATAGATAGGTTCTTGGTTAAAAAGGGGATCAGGGGTTATGGGAGGAGGCCGGAGAATGGGGATGAGAAAAATATCAGCTGTGATTGAATGGCGGAGCAGGCCCAATGGGCCGAGTGGCCTAATTCTGCTCCTGTGTCTTATGGTCTTATGGTCTTTTGGTCTCTGCGTGGGCCTCACCCCCACACTCCAAGGATATGCCTCGTTAAATTGCCTCTTCATTGGGAAAAAAAGAATTGGGTACTCTAAATTTAAAAAAAAAGCCCTCTCTCTATTCCTGCATCTATCAAATATTTATCTACCTCCAGTTTAGATACTTCTAATGATTCAGCTTCTGTAGTGATACGGGCGATATCAAAGATGGATGGTGTGCGACCTCCAACCAGCAGGTGGTGGTACAGACACACCATTTGCTCTCTAGATCAAGGCCATGTGACCGGTGACTCCGATATAAGGGGAGAGACATCTGACCACCTTCAGAAGAAGATTGAGAGGATAATAAAACATACATGTGAATGGTCAGTGCTAGGTGCAAGTTCCAGAGGAGTAGACGCCACGATAACGTGCTCTGTATCAGATTGCTATCTTGCCACACGAGACTAAATAAAAGATTCTGGTTTGGAAAGTCACAGTGTTTGGTGGATTCTTTCGTAGAGTACAAAGGACCAAACACAACAGCCTCCTCCACCCTCTAGGGCAGAGAATTCCAGAGATTCACTACCCTTTGAGAAAAGAAATTTCCAAGCACCTCAGTTTTAAATGACCGGCCCTTTATCTTGTAGTTATGTCCATTGTTCGAGACTCTCCCATCTACCCTGTCAAGCCTCCTCAGGGTCTTACATGTTTGAATAAGGTCACCCCTCACTCTTCTAAACTCCAAGGAATACAGATGCAGACTATTTAGTCTCCCTTGATAGGACAATCCTCTCATCTCAGGCATTAGCCTGGCGAATCCCCTTTGAACTACCTCCAGGGCCGGCTCAAGGTACCAGCAACTCGGGCAGTCGCCCGGGGCGCCATGTGCTAGGGGGCGCCATCAAGGAGTGCGGGTCCCGCGCATGCGCAGTTGGGCCGGTGCCAACCAGCGCATGCGCGGTGGCCGCCCTCCCTCAGGCCGCCCCGCACAAACATGGCGGATGGATCCAGGCTCGCCAGTTGTCACTCCGGTCCCCCCCCCCCTCGGGCCCCCTCCGCCCACCCCCCCTCCCCTCCGCCCCCCCCCCTCCTCCCCTCCGCCCCCCCCCTCCCCTCTGCCCCCCCCTCCCCCCCCCCCCGGCCCCGCGCCCCCCCCCCCCCCCAAGGGCGCCGAAGTTCAGCTTGCCCGGGGCGCCAGCAACCCTAGGGCCGACGCTGACTACCTCCAATGTTACTCTATCCTTTTTTAGGTAATGGGGCCACAACTGTAAGCAGTATTCCAGGTGAGGTCTCACCAACACCTTGGACAATTATAACAAAACCTCCCTATTTTTAAATTCCCTTACATTATAGGTCAAAATGCCGTTTATTTTCTTAACTACTTCTCGAACCTGCCTGCTAGCTTTTTGTGATTCAAGCACTGGAACACCTAGGTCTCCCTGAACATCAGTCACCTGCAGTCTCTCCATTTTGATAATAATCTGCCTTTTGATTCCTCCTGCTACATTAAACCCCATTTTGCCAGGTTTGCGCCCAGTCACCCAATCTATCCATATGCTACTGCACAATCACAATATCCTCATTGCACCATGCCCTTCCATACTACTGATTGTGTATCCCTGCTTGGCCAGAATATTCTTCTCATTCTGTCTCCGATTTTATGAGCTTATTCCTGTTTATTTCCCTGGATACTTGCTTCCTCACTCTTTCAGCCTCTTAGAAACAAATTCTATTTTTTTCTGTTTCTAATGTTTTGCGTTCTTTGTTTTTTAACTCCCTCATATTAGTCCTCACATCTCTTGTAAATGAAGGTTATGTTATTCTCTAAGTCTGAATAAAGATTGTAGACTTCCAGTTAACACAAATACTTTATTCAGCAAGTTTGTTCTGTTTCCAGAGCTTAACTAGATGTAAAACAGTCAAGAGGTATGGCCAGTGAAGCTAAGGTAAGCTGCCTATGCTGAGCTGTCCCTGTGTGCTGCTGCTCACTAGCCCTGTGCTTCTGAAAGAGACGGTTCCTCCCTTGGGCTAGACCCTTTATACCCGTCTCTGATGCTGCCCTCTAGTGATGCTGTGGCTGTTACATCTCTCTGCAGTCCCTGGTGTATGTGCAGATGTATGTACAGATGTACAGATCACTACAAAGGTGTCACCTTGTTTCTTTTTATCAGCAGGAACTTGGACACGTATGTGCGAAAAGGTGAAGTACTTAGAACATAGAACATAGAACGATACAGCGCAGTACAGGCCCTTCGGCCCTCGATGTTGCACCGACATGGAAAAAATCTAAAGGCCATCTAACCTACACTATGCCCTTATCATCCATATGCTTATCCAATAAATTTTTAAATGCCCTCAATGTTGGCGAGTTCACTACTGTTGCAGGTAGGGCATTCCACGGCCTCACCACTCTTTGCGTAAAAAACCCACCTCTGACCTCTGTCCTATATCTATTACCCCTCAATTTAAGGCTATGTCCCCTCGTGCTAGCCACCTCCATCCGCGGGAGAAGGCTCTCGCTGTCCACCCTATCTAACCCTCTGATCATTTTGTATGCCTCTATTAAGTCACCTCTTAACCTTCTTCTCTCTAACGAAAACAACCTCAAGTCCATCAGCCTTTCCTCATAAGATTTTCCCTCCATACCAGGCAACATCCTGGTAAATCTCCTCTGCACCCGTTCCAAAGCTTCCACGTCCTTCCTATAATGAGGCGACCAGAACTGTACGCAATACTCCAAATGCGGCCGTACTAGAGTTTTGTACAACTGCAACATGACCTCATGGCTCCGGAACTCAATCCCTCTACCAATAAAGGCCAACACACCATAGGCCTTCTTCACAACCCTATCAACCTGGGTGGCAACTTTCAGGGATCTATGTACATGGACACCGAGATCCCTCTGCTCATCCACACTACCAAGAATTTTACCATTAGCCAAATATTCCGCATTTCTGTTATTCTTTCCAAAGTGAATCACCTCACACTTCTCCACATTAAACTCCATTTGCCACCTCTCAGCCCAGCTCTGCAGCTTATCTATGTCCCTCTGTAACCTGCAACATCCTTCCGCACTGTCTACAACTCCACCGACTTTAGTGTCGTCTGCAAATTTACTCACCCATCCTTCTGCGCCCTCCTCTAGGTCATTTATAAAAATGACAAACAGCAACGGCCCCAGAACAGATCCTTGTGGTACGCCACTCGTAACTGAACTCCATTCTGAACATTTCCCATCAACTACCACTCTCTGTCTTCTTTCAACTAGCCAATTTCTGATCCACATCTCTAAACCACCCTCAATCCCCAGCCTCCGTATTTTCTGCAATAGACGACCGTGGGGAACCTTATCAAACGCTTTACTGAAATCCATATACACCACATCAACTGCTCTACCCTCGTCTACCTGTTCAGTCACCTTCTCAAAGAACTCGATAAGGTTTGTGAGGCATGACCTACCCTTCACAAAACCATGCTGACTGTCCCTAATCATATTATTCCTATCTAGATGATTATAAATTGTATCTTTTATAATCCTCTCCAAGACTTTACCCACCACAGACGTTAGGCTCACCGGCCTATAGTTACCGGGGTTATCTCTACTCCCCTTCTTGAACAAAGGGACCACATTTGCTATCCTCCAGTCCTCTGGCACTATTCCTGTAGCCAATGATGACCTAAAAATCAAAGCCAAAGGCTCAGCAATCTCTTCCCTGGCTTCCCAGAGAATCCTAGGATAAATCCCATCTGGCCCCGGGGACTTATCTATTTTCACCTTGTCCAGAATTGCCAACACTTCTTCCCTACGCACCTCAATGCCATCTATTCTAATAGCCTGGGTCTCAGCATTCTCCTCCACAATATTAACTTTTTCTTGAGTGAATACTGACGAAAAGTATTCATTTAGTATCTCGCTTATCTCCTCAGCCTCCACACACAACTTCCCACCACTGTCCTTGACTGGCCCTACTCTTACCCTAGTCATTCTTTTATTCCTGACATACCTATAGAAAGCTTTTGGGTTTTCCTTGATCCTACCTGCCAAAGACTTCTCATGTCCCCTCCTTGCTCGTCTCAGCTCTCTCTTTAGATCCTTCCTCGCTTCCTTGTAACTATCAAGCGCCCCAACTGAAACTTCACGCCTCATCTTCACATAGGCCTCCTTCTTCCTCTTAACAAGAGATTCCACTTCTTTGGTAAACCACGGTTCCCTCGCTCGACCCCTTCCTCCCTGCCTGACTGGTACGTACTTATCAAGAACATGCAATAGCTGTTCCTTGAACAAGCTCCACATATCCAGTGTGCCCAACCCTTGCAGCCTACTTCTCCAACCAACACATCCTAAGTCATGTCTAATGGCATCATAATTGCCCTTCCCCCAGCTATAACTCTTGCCCTGCGGGGTATACTTATCCCTTTCCATCACTAATGTAAAGGTCACCGAATTGTGGTCACTGTTTCCAAAGTGCTCACCTACCTCCAGATCTAACACCTGGCCTGGTTCATTACCCAAAACCAAATCCAATGTGGCCTCGCCTCTTGTTGGCCTGTCAACATATTGTGTCAGGAAACCCTCCTGCACACATTGTACAAAGAATGACCCATCTAATGTACTCGAACTATATATTTTCCAGTCAATATTTGGAAAGTTAAAGTCTCCCATAACAACTACATCTGGCTTTGGTCTAAAAGCAATCATAATACATAAAGGTTTCAAAGATAGGCTTCGATCAGGTCCGAGTGAACATTTTGGGACGTATCAACCTGCAAACCGTCCTGGACAATGATGATAGGATCCTCAATTCGAACCCACCCTGAGCTGGTGCCTTAACTCTCGAACTCAGGCACTGGTGTCAAAAAAAGTTGAGAATCCTTGGCGGAGCGAGTTAAGTCTATTGGACATTGTTAGGGCTCCTTCCCAGAAAAACACGTCAAAAGGGGATCATGATTCATGGAAAGTAACCCCTTCGAAGACATTTACATCCCTTAATCCCATGTAGCATTTATGAAATTTGACTTGGTATAAACCAACTGCTCACAGTCCAGACAGACAAACTCTCAGAATCCAAGAACACCGGTAAAATATCATGAAATAAAATGGATTGGACTGATTCAGTCAGTGAAATAGCAACATTGCTTATATCACTTGAAGTAACAGCATCACTCCCAATGAAATGTAACTCTGAAACACATTCCCCATTTTCTAGATCCACTCTGCAATCTCACTCTGGATAATGGATATTCTGAAATTGTGAATACAACATGGCTGCATGGAAACAATGAAACTTGTCCGAATGGATCAGAAATCTACGTTCCTCACCAGGGTCCAAGTGAGCAATACTGGGAGTGAGTAAATGAACTCAGATATCTGCGCCTATAATTGGCAGAGCATTTTTAAAAGTAATTTATGGACTGTGGCTGTCGCTGGCTAGACCAGCATTTATTGCCCATCCTTAATTGCCCTTGAGAAGGTGGTGGTGAGCTGCCTTCTTGAACCGCTGCAATCTCTGTGGTGTTAGGGAAGGAGTTCCAGGATTTTGACCCAGGGATAGTGAAGGAATAGTGATATATTTCCAAGTCAGGATGGTGTATGATTTGGAGGGAAACTTCCAGGTGGTATTCCCATGTGTCTGCCTCCAGTGACCTTCTCGATGGTAGTGGTCGTGGGATTCATTGGTGCTGTCTAAGGAGCCTTGGACAGTTCCTGCAGTGAATCTTGTAGTTTACACACTATTCTAGCACTGTGCGTCAATGATGGAGGGGGTGAATGTTTGTGGATGGGGAGTCAATCAAATGGGCTGATTTGTCCTGGATGGTGTCAAGCTTCTTGAGTGTTGTCCAGGCAAGTGGAGAGTATTCTATCACAATCTTGATACATGTGTTCCAGAACGTAGACAGAATTTTAGGAGTCAGGTGGTGAGTCACTCGCTGCAAGATTCCTAGCTTCTGACCCACTCTTGTAGCCACTGTATTTATATAGCTAGCCCAATTCAGGTTTTGATAACCTTCAGAATGTTGAAAGTGGGGGATAAAGTGGTTGTAATGCCATTGAAGGGACGATGGTGAGATTCACTCTTGTTCGAGGTCGTCATTGCCTGGCACTTGTGTGGCACAAATGTTACTTGTCACTTGTTAGCCCAAGCCTAGATATCGTCCAGGTCTTGCTGCATTTGGGCATGGACTGCTTCAGTGTCCGAGGAGTCATGAATGGTGATGAACATTGTGCAATCATCAGCGAATATCCCCACTTTGTTATGATGGAAAGAAAGTCATTTGAGAATGCAGCTGATAGTGGTTGGGTCTCAGGCACTGCACTGAGGACCTCCTGTAGTGATGGACAAGGACAAGGAGCAATCCAGAACATGGATAGTTAATTGGGCAAAGCCAACTCGATGGGTTAAGAATATATCTGAGGCGAATGAGTTGGAATCAAATGTTGGCGGAGAAGACAGTTGCTGAGCAATGGAATACATTAAAAGGGATAGTATTTCAGGCAATGTCAAGGTATATTCCGTCAAAATTAAAGGGTTGGACAGATGAATCTACAACACACTGAATGGCGAGAGTGATAGAAGTGAAGAGGGAAAGAAAGAAGTACTCATATGACAGATGTCAGATGGAAAATACAATGGCGAATCAGACTGAATATTGAAAGACCAGGGGGAAAGTGAAAAAATAATCAGAGCAAAAAGGAAGGAGCATGAAAAGAGACTGGCAGCTAACATAAAGGCAAATACCAAGATTTTCTATAGGCATGTAAATAATCAAAGGGTAGTAAAAGAAAGAGTAGAGCATATTAGGGATAAAAAAGTAGTCTTGAATAATGTTGAGGCAGGATAAGTAGCATCTGTCTTTACAAAGGAAAAGGATGCTAGCCAGGCCCGAGGAAAGCTTCTGGAAACTACAATTCAGGACAAAATCAATAGTCACTCAGACTGAAACTGTGGTGTGCTGGGCACTAATTCAAAATATGAGGATGACACAAAGATTGGGAACATTGTCAACTATGACGAGGATAGTCTTGAACTTCAAAAGGACATAGACATGTTGGTGGATTGAGCGGATGAAGTTCAATGCTGAGAAGTGAGAGGTGATTCATTTTGGCAGGAAAAATGTGGAAAGACAGTATAAAACAAAGGGAAAAACTCTTAAGAAGGTGCCGGAACAAAAGGACCTCAGTGTATTTGTACGTAAGTCATTGAAGGTGGTAGGGCATGTTGAGAGCAGTTAATAAAGCATATGCTATACTAGATTTTATTAATAGAGACATTGAATAAGAGTAAGGAGGTCATGCTGAACTTGTATATGACACGAGTTTGGCCTCATCTAAAGACTGCATCCAGTCCTGGGCGCCATACTTGAGGAAGGATGTGAAGACATTGGCGAGAGTACAGAGGGGATTCACAAGAATGACTCTAGGGATAAAGAATTGTTGCTATGAGAATAGATTTGGATTGGATTTGTTTTATTATCACATATGGTACAGTGTGTACAGATCGTACCGTACATGAGAAAAAAAAACATAGGACATACATAAATAGACAATGTAAATACATAGACACAGGCATCGGGTGAAGCATACAGAGTGTAGTACTACTCAGTAGAGAACATGTGTGAAGAGATCAAGTCAGTCTAAAAGAGGGTCATTCAGGAGCCTGGTAACACTGAGGAAGAAGCTGTTTTTGAATCTGTTAGTGCATGTTCTCAGATTTTTTGATCAAATTAATGGGGGTTAAATGTGACGAGAGATGAGAATCTCCGTTGCTGAGGGTGAGGTTTTTGTAAGCGGTCACCTTCTCAGAATGTGAGGTGTTGAAAACCAGTGGTTGGTTTGGATCTTTTAGAATCTGCCTTTATTTTGACCTCGTAAGCTGCAGGAATTCCTTTGGAGAGTCCCCTTCACTTATACCGGCCGAAACCAGATTGACTCTCAGTCTCTCTGAGATAGTATCAGAATTCCCTACCTGAGAGTTTATAGCTGCCTTTCAACTGTTTGTCTGGTCTTTGTGCAGGGTTTCTGGCTGTGGTATAGGGAGGGAGAAGGGCCTGGTCTTCAGGACCTTTTAGGATTCTCACGAGAGATATCAGACTGGACTTTTCCCAGCCTTTCAAACAGAGGATTAAACTTTCACAGGCCTGCTTACTGTTCACAGTCTTTCAATTACCTTGGGTAGACCCTGTAGTAAACTTTCAATCGTGTGCTAGAATATTGCACAGACTCTGAAGGGTAACCATGTATAGTGGTAAGCCTTTGTTTGTGCTTATGGTAACAAATTCCCTGGAAGAGTAATTTTAACCCTGATTGTTGGTACGCATGACTCATATTAAGTTGGTACAAGTTAAGCCTCCTTATAATTTAGCGTATAAATCTTCAATTCTTGGTATTAGCAAATTGGTCCAATTTGGCTGGCTGATTAGCTTGTCATCCCTGATATCCTGATGGTTCTATCTGGCTTCAGCACTGGCACGATTGGAGCTGCCCACTCCAAAAACTGTACCGGTTTGATGATACCTAATTCTTCTAGTCACTTGGGTTCAGGCTCAGCCTTCTCATTTCAGACATTGAGGACTTAGTGAGCTCTCAAAAACTTGGGTGAGGCCTCTGGATCCACGTAAACCTTTGATTTAAGTATCTTTGAAGTAAGGTATCTTGTCAAACCTGTCTCGGGAAACCTCCTGATATTTTTTGAAGACGCCATGAATACCTCCTAATAGGGCAGCACGGTGGCCTAGTGGTT
The DNA here is from genome assembly GCF_902713615.1 of Scyliorhinus canicula. Taxonomy (NCBI): domain Eukaryota; kingdom Metazoa; phylum Chordata; class Chondrichthyes; order Carcharhiniformes; family Scyliorhinidae; genus Scyliorhinus; species Scyliorhinus canicula. The sequence continues at coordinate 90,841,170 of NC_052162.1, forward strand.
AGCACAACCGCCTCTCGGCGCTGAGGTCCCAGGTTAGATCCCGGCTCTGGGTCACTGTCCGTGTGGAGTTTGCACATTATCCCCGTGTCTGCGTGGGTTTCGCCCTCACAACCCAAAAATGTGCAGAGTAGGTGGATTGGACACGCTAAATTGCCCCTTAATTGGAAAAAATAATTGGGTAATCTAAATTTATATTAAAAAAAAATGAATACCTCCTAATTTGGAAGGTTTCTATCTAATTTAATTTAATTTGGTGAAGCCAATCCTGGCCCTTGATACTAGGCCCTTGACCCCCAATAGGGGCTGGTTTAGCTCACTCGGCTAAATCGCTGGCTTTTAAAGCAGACCAAGCAGGCCAGCAGCACGGTTTGATTCCCGTACCTGCCTCCCCGGACAGGCGCCGGAATGTGGCGACTAGGGGCTTTTCACAGTAACTTCATTGAAGCCCACTTGTGACAATAAATAGGAGTCTAATGTAGGAGTCCTTGCTGTTGTGATGCTCTAGGGATATGGCCAGGGAGATGGCGTCTGCTATAGACCGGTTGTGGCAGTATGCAAATTGCAGTGGATAAAGGCATTCTGGGAGTATGGAGTTGGGCGCTTCAAGACCAACCTCTCGAAGCACTTCATTACGACTGAAGTCAGGGCCGTCAGACGATAGTCATTGAGGCACGTCACCTAGTTCTTCTTTGTCACTGGTATAATGGTGGTCTTCTTGAAGCAGGTGGGGACCTTGGAGCGGAGTAAAGACAGGTTAAAGATGTCTGTGAACACATCTGCCAGCTGGTCCGCGCAGGCTCTGAGTGCACGGCCAGGGATCCCATACGGATGCATCGTCTTCCGAGGGTTCACTTTCAGGAAGGCCGATCTGACTTTGGAAGCTGTGATGGTGGGTATTGGTGTGCTAGTGGCTGCTGGGGGACTTGACAGCAGATCGTTGGTTTCCTGCTTGAACTGAGCATAGAATGCATTGAGTTCATTGGGGAGGGGTGTGCTGCTGCTGGAGATACTGCTCGGCTTCGTTTTGTAGCCCGTTATGTTGTTTCGGCCTTGCCACAACCGCCGAGTGTCTGTAACATTAGCCTGTGACTCTAGCTTGGTCTGATAATAATTGATCCTCTTTGCCAATATAATTTCCTGAAAAACAGGCGACCGCCAGGTAGATTAACAAATGAATGGTTCATTAAAGTAAGAAACGATATACAGAGAGTGAGATAAAAGATACCATTTTCTAAGACTCCAAACTCCTCACTAATTGGGAAATCTGTGCTTCACCCCAAGGGTTCGCATGTTCCAGGCCCATTGGGTGATTGGGGGTCACATGATCCTCTGAGACTCACTTCCTTAAAGGTGCCACTACTACATTTATCTTTTGCATTGATGTGTGAGGCTCCCCCATCATTGAGGATGGTAATATTTGTGAAGCCTCCTCCAGTTAGTTGTTCAATTTTGCAACACCATTTATGGGCAGCTCGGTAGCATTGTGGTTAGCACTGTTGCTTCACAGCTCCAGGGTCCCAGGTTTGATTCCCGGTTTGGGTCACTGTCTGTGCAGAGTCTGCACGATCTCCCCGTGTGTACGTGGGTTTCCTCCGGGTGCTCCGGTTTCCTCCCACAGTCCAAAGATGTGCGGATCTTAGGTGGATTAGCCATGATAAATTGTCCTTTGTGTCCAAAATTGCCCTTAGTGTTGGGTGGGGTAACTGGGTAATGGGGATAGGGTGGAGATGTGGGCTTGGGTAGGGTGCTCTTTCCAAAAACCAATGCAGACTCGATGGGCTGAATGGCCTCCTTCTGCACTGTAAATTCTATGATTGAGGTATGGATGTAGCAGGACTGCGGAGCTTAAATACGATCCACTGGTTGTGGAATTGCTTATCTACTGCCCTTAAATATTTATTCAAATAGACGGTGTATGTGATGAACATTATCCTCATACAAGATGTTGTTATTTTATTTAGTAAAGTGGTTTTACGCCGTACCAGTTCAATGGATGAGACTGGGGAGATCGTCTGGTATTTAGCCCTGTATCTGCTCCTGGCCCGGCTGATAATTGGGGCAGTGTTATCGAAAGGAATCAAATCTTCAGGAAAGGTAAAATTATTGGTGATGAACAGATTTAAAACTAATGATAAAGTACAAATTTCTCCAAGAATAAAACGAGAATTCATGAATAATAAGTGAATTAGGTAGGTTTATCTCACAGCTGATAGCAACGGTGACTCTTTGAGGAGTGGGAGATCCATAATTTATGAGCACTTCAGGGGCGAGAGTCTCCGAGCCCCTGCGCCGAAATCACGCTCGGCGCGGGGGGCGAAGAATAGGGCGTCGGACCTGTGATTGGGTCCGATGCCTTCCCTCAATTCTCAGCGGACTGGAGAATTGCAGGCAGTCATGCGCACGCGGTCGATGCGGCGCCGGTCGGGGGCCATTGAAAGAGGCCCCCGCGGCAATTGGCCGAGTTCCCACCGGCGTGGTTCCCTCGTGGTTTCACCCGGCGGGAGCTCGGAGGGCTGGCTGAAAACCCAGTCCGCGGCCACCCTGGTGGGAGTCAGGGGGATCGTTCGCCGGGGGGAGGGGGGGGGGGGAGGGGGGGGGGGAGGGGGGGGGAGCCCCTCCAGGGCAGCCAGAGTTCCGATTTCCGATCGGGGGCCACCGATCGGCGGGCGCACGTGATCTGGGGGGGGGGGGGAGGGGCTATATTGTGGGGGCCGGCTTGCTGTCTGGTCCGTCCCACCGTTGTGTGGACTGGAAGTGCAGGGCCCCGTATCACCACCCGGAGCTGCGTGGATTACTCTGGGGCCTTGCAAGCCCCCTTCCAACAGACTTTCTCCAAGGAAGCCCAGAGTGATTCGCGCCCATTGTCTCGCCGACGTGGAGACATAGCACCATTTTCAGAGAATCCCTCCCCAGGCCTGAGTGACATCTGAAGCTCTTTCTCCTGGGGTGAAAGAACAGCAGCAATTGCCCCAAATCTCTGAAATGTGCCCGCCATTCTAAGGGCTGATTCAGGGATTTTGGGTAAATTCCCAATTGATCTGGAAGGCTGGACAAGACTGGCTCAGTGATTGAGCAGATTAGGTTCATGGTTTTATTTGCTTGAATTGAGATTCCTCTGGACATTAAGAATGGCAGAAATTCGAGGAGTGAAATATATTCAGCTCTCTCTGTGTACTTAAATCAGTTACTTTTCTGAGACATAAATAAGCTTGATTTATGCGGTTTAACTTCTGTTACAATGTGTGTCTCAGTGTTCATTTTAGTATCTATCTTGCTATTATTCCTCCAATTGTTTTCTGATTAATTCTCTAATTTGATTACAATCCAATCAGTTTACCATTCAGTTGGATTCAATGCTGTAAATGTTGTACCAGTAATGCAGGAAATTCTAACAAGCTCGTCTCCCTGGTCAGGTGGTTTATTTCACTGCAACATTCCCTTATGTGGTTCTGATCATACTCCTGATCCGAGGCCTTACCCTGGAGGGAGCCTATAAAGGAATTGAATTCTACATTGGAAGCCAGTCAGACTTCTCCAAACTGGCTGATGCTGAGGTAAACACAACAATATAATGGGTCGAATTTCGAGTCTATTATTTAGCCATTGTGTCTGGTGATGTTTCATTTGTTTAATTTGCTGCATGTTTGATGTACCTTCGTTAAGAGTACAGCATTGTCTTTTGGGCTATGTTCAGACAGAGGAAAACCTATTTCAATAATTCTGATTACTGTGGTATGAGTGTCTGACACATTCGGGGTTAACGCGAGTCTAAGTGCAATACCGCTCACACAGTGATGGAAGAAGGTACATGATCTAGACCCAGGGGTCCATGTGGTTTTGAGCACAAATGGGAAAGACTGAAGTATCGAAAAAGCCTATGCCCTTTACTGTACATGTTGAAATAGTTCTATTTGTTAATAAAGACTTAGTTAACCGAATGAAGACTGCAAACATGGGCAGGATTCTCCATGAACTGGCGGGGCGGGCAACTCCGGCGCCGAGGCGTGGGGTGAACCACTCCGGCATCGGGCCACGCACCTTCAGGGGCTAGTCCGCCGCCGGAGTTGTTTGCACTCCACCGGCCGGCACGGAAGGCGCTTGGTGCCATGCCAACCGGTGCCAAAGGGCCTCCTCCGGCCGGCGCGAGTTGGCGCATGCGCGGGACCGCCAGCGTGTGCTGGCATCATCCTAGCACATGCACAAGGGAGGATAATCTCAGCGTCGGCCATCGCGGAGAACCACAGCAGCCGACGCGGAGGAATACAGTGCCCCCACGGCACAGGCCCACCCGCGGATTGGTGGGCCCCAATCGTGGGCCAGGCCACCATGGGGGCACCTCCCAGGGCCAGATTCCCCCCGCACCCCCCCCCCCCCAAGGACCCCGGAGGCCGCCCGCGCAGCCAGGACCCGCCAATAAGTACCTACTCTAATTTACGCCAGCGGGACTGGCCGGAAATGGGCTGGCTCTTGGCCCATCGCGGGCCGGAGAACTGCCGGGGGGGGGAGCTGCTGCCAGCGGCCGGCAACTGGCACGGTGCGATTCCCGCTCCTCCAAATCCCTGGCGGCAGAGAATTCGGCAGCCGGCAAGGGCGGGATTCACACCGCCCCCTGGTGATTCTCCGACCCGGCGGGGGTTCGGAGAAACCTGCCCCATATCTTTAAGAGACATCATTCTGCAACCAGCACCCTCCCAAAGTCGTGGCAGCTGAGGATCCAAAAACTTTCAACCTCACTAAAATGCTGAAATAACTCGCTGATGGAAACTAAGAAAATATTTAAATGGAATTTTGCTTTGAGAGAAGTGAAGTTGAAGATGTAGAGAAAATGCAAGTGAAAAGGCCTGGAAGCTGAAGGCAGATATTCGTACTTTAGCAGAAGACTCCATTGAATCTCACTTGCAAGCCCAATTTCAGAGCATGGAGTCCTTTCAGCTGAGTTATTTTGTTTCCAAAGTTCCAGGCTGCTCGAGAACCATTTCCCTAATTCAATGTCAAAGGTGCTGTTGAAGAAAAGTCCATCACTAAAACCTAATTCTCCAGTCAGAGCCCCAATGTGTGTCCTCTTTTTAGAGTATCTTCACTTCTGTTTTATCTTTTGGGCAATAGTGGGGAAGTGGTGGAAGGATTGTCAAGCTAATTATCAGCTCATTGAACCACATTGTGAATGCTCCTTCCGTGACTATCATTCCCATAGTTGGACTTGATCCCGAAATGTTTGGTCCATAATTAGAGGGACTACCATCCCAAAGACACTCACCTCAGTTGGGCACTTTTGTGAAGAGGCTCCTGGGGCACTATCTGCTGCTTACTGCACACATGCAGCGGTGCATCATGTGGAGTTGCGAACCCTCAAGAGGGCGGACGGTTGGTGGGCAGCCTGACCCCGGGGACAAGCGGCCGTACAGACGGGTCTTGCACTTCTGGAAAGGGTAGCCCCATCGCTGTTGGAGGTGCACGCGTAGAGCCAGGCGCTACATGAGGGGTGTCAACAATTTTCCAGAGCCTGCAGATGCAGTTGGAGGAGTCCAACTGCCTTCAGAAACAGGAGATGGTGCTGACCATGCGTGTCACCCAGGTCAACACCGCACGGAGGGCTTGAAAAATGAAGGTTTTGACCGTGGGTCAGGATGTGTAAGGTCTGGGACACTCAGTGCAGAAGGCGGCCGAGGCACAGGGCAGGGTGGCCATGTCATAGGCATCCATGTACCAGGGTCAGATGAACATTGTAGCGGCACACCAGTCACAGTGGGTCATGTGTACTGACGTCAAGGACAATGGCTGACCTGAATCAGTCACAGAGGGGCCTTGAACAGTCCCTGAGTGATGTGGCACAGTCCCTTTGCTCCATAACGAAGAGCATTGAGACCCTGGCCGAAACAAGAGCGTGCCTCCCATGACTGACAGCACCTGTTGGCAGGGGAGCCCTCGGAGCTCGCTCCAGCCGTATCCCCATCCCTAGGAGTAGCTCAGGGGCCATTGGGCACCTGGAGGGAGGAGGAGGCGATGGGGCCCGTGCCGGTGACTCCAGTAGGGGAGATGCTGGAGCACCTCAGTACCTCTGAACCCCCTCCACCTGTCCCTGGGGCATCCGATGTGTAGCGGACAGAACAGGGTGGCAGCACGCCAATTATGACACCCCGAAGACTTCTAGGCCCAGTCGCTCCTCCCCCTCCTCTTCCACTGTCGCCACTCTGCTGCGCGATGTTGTGAAGGACGCGTCAGGCCACCATGAAGATGAAGAACCTCCTGGGGCTGCATTGGAGGGACCTTCCAGAGCATTCCAGGCACCTGACCTGCATCGTCAGGATGCTGAAGCACTGCCAAATCACACCCCCTGGTCGCGCCATGGGCATCGTTGCAGCAGTTCTCCGCATCGGTCTGAGGCCTCCAGATAGGTGACATCAGCCATGACCACAGCGGATAACCTCTGTCGCCCAAGAGCCAACCCTTTACTCGGAGGTGCGTCTCGAATGTGTTGGGAACTGTCGAGTGCACCAGGATGAAGGTGTTGTGCATGCTGCCAGGTATCGGGCGCAGACGTGCATGATGTGCAGCCGGTGATCACACATCAACTGAACGTTCAGCAAGTGGAAGCCCTTTTGGTTCGTGAAGGTGCTCATAGGTGGCTTTCCCATGATAAGCACCTCTACTTGGGGCATCAGAGCAATGGCGGTGGATCCCGTTGCCGGGGCAACCTGGTGGGCTCAGTCCATATTAAGGTTAATGTACTATGCTGCCCGGGCATACAGGGCCTCAGTGATAACACAGATGTACCTGTGCACAGAGGTCTGGTGTGTCCATCCCAAAGCCCCCGTGGATCCAGGTGCATCATGATAGGGGCTGTTTAGCACAGGGCTAAACCACTGGCTTTTAAAGCAGACTAAGGCAGGCCAGCAGCACGGTTCAATTCCCGTACCAGCCTCTAATTTCATTTTATATGACAGCCTGCTCTGTGATGAACTCTGGTGCTCCACATCGTTTGACAATGTCTGACCCCAGCCCAAAGGGGCTGGTTTAGCACACTGGGCTAAATCGCTGGCTTTGAAAGCAGACCAAGGCAGGCCAGCAGCACGGTTCAATTCCCGTACCAGCCTCCCAAAACAGGCGCCGGAGTGTGGCGACTAGGGGCTTTTCACAGTAACCTCATTTGAAGCCTACTTGTGACAATAAGCGATTTTCATTTCATTTCATTTTAATTTCATTTCATATGGCAAATATGCCAGACAGTCTTCCTGGTCAGCTGAGGGCATCAGCGAGACGCCTGGTCGGGCAGGTCCATGAACGACAGGCGCTGCCGATACACAAGGGGCCTGATGAAATGCCTCGGTCCCACTTCCTCCTCGGCCTGTGGGGCGGACGGGTGTCCATACTCATCGCCAGGGCCCTGCTCCTCTGGGGTAGGCTCCTGGTCTGCTAGGGTCCTTCCTGAGCAGCCCCTGCCCGTGCACCCTCATTGCATCCGGTAGGGCTGATAAAAATTAACACCAGTTTATAAATTTAACTATAAAAGCTGAAATCACCTTTCAAAGATGGGATTCATAATGAAGTTTTTTTTTAAAACACAAAAGCGTTAACAAAAATGAGACCAAACAGCAGAGCTGGCCATTTTTAAATGGTATTTCCTGCGGCAGCCAGGCAAATGACAACCATTCCTGGTTCGATGCTCCACACGGACAGTGACCCAGACCCGGGATCGAACCTGGGGCCTTGGCGCCGTGAGGCAGCAGTGCTGCCCGGTGAAGGGCAGATATGATAAGGGCAGTACGGTAGCACAAGTGATTAGCACTGTGGCTTCACAGCGCCAGGGTCCCAGGTTCGATTCCCTACTGGGTCACTGTCTGTGCGGAGTCTGCACGTTCTCCCCGTATCTGCGTGGGTTTCCTCCGGGTGCTCCGGTTTCCTCCTACAGTCCAAAGACATGCGGGTTAGGTGGATTGGCCATGCTAAATTGCCCTTCGTGACCAAAAAAGGTTAGGAGGGGTTATTGGGTTACGGGGATAGGGTGGAAGTGAGGGCTTACGTGGTCGGTGTCATAATATACACCAGTATATCATGGTGCAGACACACACTGTAATTGACATACAGTAGGACCAATCAACATGCAGAACACCGCAGCCAATCATCAGTTAGAGCACACTCACTATAAAGGCAGAGGGCATCAGTTTTCCCGCGGATTCGGGATGCAGCCTTTCAGAAGTACAGAGCTTACAGCATACAGCACAGATCTTCGCCATGTGCTAAGTGAATAGACTGGTTAGGATAAGCATAGGTCTTTAGTTTAATCTAACATTGTGTTAACCCACAGTAAGAATATGTTCAACAGTTTATAGTTTAATAAAATAATGTACTATTTTAAGTGTTGGTGGATTGTATGTGTTCCATGGATCCAGAGCACCCAACACATCAGTCAGTGCAGCCTCGATGGGCCGAATGGCCTTCTTCTGCACTGTATGTTCTATGTCTATGATAACATGGTGAGTACTCCAAAGTCCAACTCGGTCCAACACGCCTCATGGTGGCCCCGGTTTTCACTGCAGCCTCTGCCCCCGAATGTCCTCCCCCACTCCCCCACCAGGGGTCCTCAAACACCGGCACCTGTTCCTGACAGCAGGCACGACCCATTCCAACAGTACGCTATGTGGCCCCTGTCATGCGCCCTCCTGCAGGATGCTCCTTGGGTGGCTGCATGATGCCCCACCAACAAGATAGCGCCTGGGTTTTGGGGGGGTGGGAGGATGGTGAGGGGAGGTGTTGAACACGGCGAGCCATGACCAGTGCCATGCCTGGTGGCTTGTGTGCGGGCAGGGTCCATGGGTGGGTTCTCCTGCAAGGGGGTGAACACCTGTTGGGACTGTGATGTGGTGAGCGCTGGGACTTTTGTGCAGCGCACCAGCTGTCTGGGGGCAGGATGGATGGGGTCATGGGCACAGTGGGCAGGCAGTGCTTTGTATGGTCAATGGTCCTGCGGGGTGGGCTTGCTGGTGATGCCACTGGCGGTGCATCAGCTCTGTAAGGGGCCGTGTGCCAGGGAGGGTGCTGACACCCAAAGTATATGCATCCACTGGTCAGGGTGTGCTCTGTTGCCCCCCCCCCCCCCCCCTGCTGCCTCTGCAGTGGGGCAAGGCCTTGGATGGGTGCGCAGAGGTGGGCCATAGGCTGCGCCATGCCAATTCCATTGATGGTTCAACCGGGGTCTGTGGGCTCCTAGGGGGTGATCTTGGGGGAAGAAGGGGTGGGTCACCCATATGATCGGTGATGCTCAGCTCTGCGAGTCCACAGGCTACATTGGACGGTCATTGAGAGTGCAGCTAGATGGCTGCCTTGCAGGCCGAGACAACGGCAGTGCGTGCTTGGACTCCCTGGTTCAGGGGAGGGTGGGGGGGGGGGGGACACACAGCGACTCTACGGCCCATCCCTTGGTCGCCCCTTCCTCCTCAGCCTGGCCCTGGCAGACGCCCCCCACAGCCAGCTGCACAACTGGCAGCCTACAGCTGTGCCTTTGGAAACATTTCTTACCTCCTCTCTCTCCCTCAGCAGCCACGACACCTGTTTCCTGATTTTAAATACCACAAGTGAACCGCGCCATTGTCACGTCCACCTGGCGGCGGTGGAGCATCGCGAGAGGCCGGAGAACATCGGGCCGGACCCATTCATGATAAGCTAATGGCCATTACTGTACAATTGGCATGTGGAAGGCATTCATGCCACTGTTGAGGCACCTGAGTGTCACGTTCCATTGGGTGCCCGTCACCAATCTTGCTTTCGGCTGACATGCGATTCTCTGCCTGATTGTGTTTCACAATTCCAGCATCGGTGGACGGAGAAACCCGCCTATTGGTGATTAAAGAAGTTCAAACATTCACCTTAGGAGTGAACTATGGAGCAAACAAACGTCTCTCATCGTTAATGCTATTTTACCCACCATGAGTTCAAGTAAATTATCCCAATTATATCCTAATTTTTATTTGCTAGGTTTGGAAAGATGCTGCGACACAAATTTTCTTTTCTATCGCCGTATCTATGGGAGGTTTATCAGCGCTGTCATCTTACAACAAATTCCACAACAACTGTTTCCGAGACACCATCATTGTCTGCGTCGTTAACTGTGCTACGAGTGTGTTTTCTGGATTTGTCATCTTCTCCACCCTTGGGCACATGGCCCATATACAAAACAAGCCCATTTCAGAGGTTGTACAGTCAGGTAAAGTAAAGCAACTCTCTGAAATTAATAATTTTGTTAGGTATGAGATGACAATTGTTCAGTGCCCAGACACAAAAATCAATACGTGGATCCACAGCAGTATTACTGGTGGAAAGTGTTTTCAAGTTCTGAAGTGTCACACAGTTTAATGGTGGTTGTATTATAGGGACTGGACCCCTTATCTGGCGTCCAAAATTCTGCAAGGACCTGAACACTATGGATCCCTCGGAAACACTATCTCTACCAAGCAATGCTGTCCATTATATCCATATCATGGCGTGCTGGTCTCCGGTGCTTTGTACTGTACTGTGGAGGTTCAAAACAGTCCTTATTCTGAAGATGAGTCTACAGGAATTGCATGAAGTCTCAAAGTAATGTTATGTATTTTGTATTTTGTGCAAATGCAAATTACAGACCCAAACACTGAAAATCCCTGGACGGGATTCTCTGTCCCTGGGAAGCCCAGAATGCATTTCCCGATGGGACAGAGAATGGGGCATCCGGGCAATTTTGGGTTCTGTGCTGGGCACCGACTCAAACGCCGTGCTCCGACACATCGCCAGTGATGTGAAAGAGTTCCACGCCGCACGGCAGGAGGAGCGTGGAAATAAATGCAATTGGGTCATAATGAGCCATTTACATCTATTTAGCCGGCCCGGTGCACTATGCTCCTCCCTCCCATGATTTTCCGGTTCCTGAACCGGGCATCACTTGGACGCGGTTCACATGTGGTCTTTATAATCATGACCTCCTTGGCCCACCGTGAGGTCCACCATGAGGTCCACCATGCCAGGGCTACGATGGTAGACCATCTGAGCCTACCCCCCCCCGCAACCCCGCACCGCACAGCAGCTCCCAAACACCAGATTGCCTGGGTGCCCCTCCCACCTACAGATATGGGGGTGATCTGACCAGTCCTCCCCCCCGCCAGGGATCACTGTAATTGGGGACCCCCCCACAGGAATGTGGGAACACCCAGAGACATTTCCCCACACAGACACTCCCCCACAGAGACACTTCCCCACACAGACCCTCCCCAACACACGACCCCCCCCCCCCAACAAACAGACCCTCCCAAACAACCCACCACAGCACCCCAACACACAGATCCCTCCTCAGAAAAGGGACGCCACTCTGGAAACTAGAGATCAATCCAGACGGAGCGAGTGGGAAGCATTATAGCTGTAATACTTACCTTACAGCTCCATGTGTTCAGGTCCTCGAAGGGGAGCAGCTATACATGCTCCTGGTTCCTACAGATTCATTGTCTGCAATCCATTGACAGCTTTCCTGTAATGGTCTGTGATCAACAGCTTGTTAAACCATCTATAACTTTGTTTCATTCATGTCCCTTCACGCTTCAATGGCCTAAGTGGTGAAACCCCAATGTTTGTAAACATCAGCCACATCAAAGAGAGGTAAGTGCCGTGAAATGACATGCTTAAGTGATCTGAATGCACTTAGTGCAACTGACATGTGCATATATTTGCATGGCAAGTAAAACTGATTTGCATTTTGCTTTACGACCACAAGAGATCATAAAACTCGTGCAATTCAGCCCCAGGGGATAACATATGGCAGGATTCTCCATTTCTGAAACTATGGGCGCAATTCTCCGCTCCCCACGCCACGTGGGAGAATCGCGGGAAGGCCCCCCGACTAATTTCACGACCCCCTGGCGCCCCCTACGATTCTCCCACCCCCCGCTCGGAAGAATCGGCGCTCGCCGTTTTTCACGGCTGTACAGCTATAATGCCACATCTGGTCGCTGCCGTCGTGAAATCGCCGTGAGATTCCCGTTTTGGGGCTTGTAGGGGGCCTGGTGGGGAATGAGCAACCTGACTGTGCTCGGGAGGGGACAGGCCCGCGATCGGTGCCCACTGATCGTCGGGCTGGCGTCTCAATCAGACGCACTATTTCCCCTCCGCCGCCCCGCAAGATGAAGTCGCCACGTCTTGTGGGCGGCTGAGGGGAAAGACGGCCACCGCGCATGCGCGGGTTCGAGCTGTCAGCCGTCGTGACGTCAGCCGCGCATGCGTGGGTTGGAGCCGGCCAACCTGCGCGGCTGACGTCACATAGGCGATTATACAGGGCTTGGTGAGGCCACACCTAGAATATTGCAAACAGGCTCCGGAATGTGGCGACTAGGGGCTTTTCACAGTAACTTCATTGAAGCCTACTCGTGACAATAAGCGATTTTCATTTCATTTCATTTGGAGACTAAGTGCCGACGCCAGTATGGAAACTGCCGTTTTACGACAAGAAAAAGGGCGCAACCACTGCACCAATTCAGCTACATTAAATGGGCTAGCACGTCGCCATGTGGAACGCACTCAATTCCATGGAAAACAGAACCGGATTTGCCGGGTCCGTAATTGTCGCTCATGAGGCTCACATGTCACAGCCGCACTTAAACGATCCATCCCCTCCCACGCACACTGTCACTGTCAACATGATGGCTGGAAGGGGAGCAGCGTCACGGTTCAGAGACGCTGAGCTGGAGACCCTCCTGGATACCGTGGAGGAGAAAAGGATGACCCTGTACCCTGACCCCACCGTGCCTGGGCGCAGGTGGCAGACACGGTCAGTGCCGTGGGCAACGTCGTCCGGACTGGCATGAAAATGAAAAATGAAAATCGCTTATTGTCACGAGTAGGCTTCAATGAAGTTACTGTGAAAAGCCCCTAGTCGCCACAGTCCGGCGCCTGTCCGGGCAGGCTGGTGCCGGAAGACACTGCACCACCTCCTCAGGGCGGCCAGGGTCAGTTTGCTGCTCCATGCCCCTGGCAGTACTCCCCCACCCCACATGCCAGCATCCATGCCAGGCCACCATCTACCCAACCCCTGAGCTGCATGCGTTGGACTGTCTAAAGGTGTCATTGCATGTGTTTCCCTCCATCCCTCCCCAGGAGAAGACTGCGCACAACCGCCTGGTGTGGGAGAAGACCAGAGGGAGACCACCCCAACTGCGGCCCCTCACCATGCTCGAGCAGAGGGCACTGGACGTGGTCAGCGGCCTGGAGTAAAGGAAGGTCACTGAGGTGGAGGCCACCATTGGACGTGATCTGTGGCGGTCGAGGAAGTGAGCCCCTGCTTAGTTGCGGATCCCCATTGTCATGTGAGGGTATCTTTAAGAAATGGCTGTTTAAGTAATGTACCTTTAAGAAATGCAGCAGCTCATATTACTGAAGTGATGTCAGAGTGTGGGTGGAGCTGGGTTTTTAGATCAGCCATTTTGCAGTGTTTTAGTTTCAAGTTTGAGAGAGCAGCTGAAAAGTGCCTGGCTGGCTTGCTGTGAGCTGTTTGAAAGGAGAAAGAAAGTTTTGAGAAAAAGAGCTTGGGTGTGTCTGTGTTTGCAATAAGCTGGATCTGCTGTGATCTCTGCCATGAAAGACTATCTCTGAATCATTTGGGTGATTTAAACTCATAATAGTAATATCCTTAACCTGATGTGTTTCTGTTGAAAGGTGTTAAGTCTTTTGGAGGTTTGAAGGAAAATCTTGAGAGATTATTTAGTGTTGTATTATTTTCAGGGTTATCTTTGAAGTAAGGGGTGTTAAGGGATACCATGTTTATTTTAAAAGGTTAAGTTCAATTCATGGAATAAACATTGTTTTGTGTTTAAAAACCCACGTGTCCATAATTGTAATACCACAGCTGGGGAACAAGCCGTGTGCTTCAAAAGCAACAATACATTAAAGGGGGAGGTTGGTTGAACTCCATGATACATTTTGGAGTTCTGAAAACAGTGCTCCCATAACACCATGACACATGTGTGGACCCCCACCCCATCCCTCACCCCCTCTCAGCCCACACCCTCCCCCACCCCTCCAGCCGCTGTCTAATGATACATGTCGTCTTGTTTTGCCGGAGATGGTGCCGGTGCCTCCCAGATAGCCGAGCACTGATGGGGAGAGCAGCCTGGACACCGGCACTCCGCCCGAGACTCGGGAGACCGTGGAGCCCGGGTTGGAGGATGACATTGACTTTCCGTCACAGCTGTTTCCAACACCCTCCACCATCTCAGAGACTATCCACTCGATTTGGCACATTAGTGAAGAGACTCATGGGACACTATCTTGTGCACATCACACATCGCATCCAGTACAGCAGGTGGAGGTCAGAGCAGCCGAGGGGCCGGACGGTCGGAGGGCAGGCCGGCCCCAGGAACCAGCTGCCATCCAGACAGGTCCCGGGCTTCTGGAACATCCAGTCTCAGCCACAGTGCAGATGCAGGCAGGGACCCAGGGATCACAAGAGGAGATGACGGCGGGCATCCAGCAACTGCAGGCGCTGGTGGAGGAGTCCATCCGCGTGCAGGGACGGGGGGGGGGGGGGGGGGGGGGGGGGGGGTCAAGCGTGTCACCGAGACTGACACTGCGCGGGTGGCATCCGCGATGGAGGCATTGGGGGAGATGGTTTTGGCTAAAGATCAGCGTGTCCAAGGACGAGGGCATTCTGTGTATGGGGTGGCCGAGGCCCAGGACAGGGCTGCATTCTTACAGGCAGCCATGTACCAGAGCCACCTGGATATTGCAACGGCGCCCCTCAGCATGGCCCCATCACAGCAGGTCATGGCTGTGAACATTGTCGGCGGCATTGCCAGATGCAGGCCGGCATTGCGCAGACACTGGGCGGAGTGGCTCAGTCCCAGAGGGAGGCGGCCCAGTCAATGGCTCATGTGTTGCTCCCAGTCCGAGATGGTCCACTCCCTGTGCTCCATGATCGCTCACGTTCAGAGCCTGGTCGATACCAGAACGGGCCTCCAGGACTGGCAGCGACAGGTTGGGTGGGGGGGGGGGGGGGGGGGGGGGGGTAATCAGGGGATGGCTCCGCTCGCACTCCTGCTGTACCATCTGAGGAACCACCTCGGCGTTGCGTTAGGGCACAGTTAAGTTATAGGGACTAGGGCACAGAATATATTTCCACACAATAAACACTTGTTAACACGGTTAAAATCAGCTTTGGTGCTCTGTCTGATGGGTGTGGGGTTGGGCTGGTCCGACAGGCCGGGGCGGTGGGTGGGGTGGGGGCAGGGGACCAGTACAGGCCCTGGGGGAGGACCTAGTGTTGCAGGTATGTATAGCGATTGGCTTGGCGGTGTGGGAGGTGAGGTGGTGTGGCTCTGGGATGTGGTGGCCAGCACCCCACCCCTTCCACCCACTCCTTCCTAGTCGGTGAACCTGGAGGCGACCAGAGCTCCCTGTGCGTTTTGACCCTCATGATAATGTTGTATGGCCTCCTCTCTCTGCCCGGGGCCCCATGTCCTGCTCATCGTCCCCCCCCCCCCCCCCCCCCCACCCACCCCCCCCCCCCCCCCCCGAACGTGGCCTGCCCTCAATATCGTGCTGGGCTTAACATTTTCAGTGTTTCTGATCTGCTGCCACTACTTGAGCGCCACGCCAACCAGCGGCGAAAGGCCTTCGCCGGCCAGCGTGAGTTGGCGCATGCGCGGGAGCATCAGCATGTGCAGGCGTCATCCCAGCGCATGCGCAGGGGGGGTTCATCTCCACGTCAGCCATCGCGGACTTTTATACCAGTGGAGGAATAGAGTGCCCCCACGGCACAGGTACGCCCGCGGATCAGTAGGCCCCGATCGCGGGCCAGGCTATCGTGGGGGTACCTCCCGTGGCTGGATTCCCCCCACGCCCCCCCCATCTCCTCTGAGGACCCCAGAGGGCGCCCGTGCAGCCAGGTCCCACCGGTAAGTACCTACTCTAATTTACGCCGGCGCCGGAGAATTCGGCAGCCGGCGAGGGCGGGATTCACGCCGCCTTCTGGCGATTCTCCGACCCGGCGGTGGGGTCGGAGAATCCCACCCTATGTCTCTGGAGTGGGACTTGAACCGCCTGACTCAGGGTTGCTATCAACTGAGCTGCAGCTGACACTGAAACAGTGCATCCTATGGTGACCAGGCACTACAGTTTCTCACCTTCCTACATTCCTACATGCCTAACCCCTCTCTCAGAGACCAGCCCACCTACATTGATCATGGAAGCTGTGGGTACAGACTCCATCCCTATGTGCATCGCCAAGAAACCTCACTATATAGCCACAACCAGGTGTAAATGGATTCCTGCCTGGATTCTGGCCATTGGTATGGTGATCTGCTAGAATATTTAGACTTTTGAATCCGAGGTGCACTAAGTGAAAACTCATCCAGCCTTGACAGCGCTCACCTTGATGAAAGTCACAACATCTCAGTCCAAATGCACAAACATTGGGTAATATTAACCAGATTTTGACAATTGAAATTGAAATTTAGTTAATTGCTACAGTATCTCTTTATTAAGCATCATTAATTTTTCCATATCAATTGTATCCACTGGTTAGGTATTGGTTTGGCTTTCGTCGCCTACCCAGAGGCCCTTGCACAGTTGCCGTGGGCACCATTTTGGTCCATTTTATTTTTCTTCATGCTGCTCACTCTGGGATTCAGCAGTCAGTTTGGCGATTTTGGTAAGTACCTCCATAAGCCACCTCTATTAAACGTTTATTCAATAAAAATTATAAATGAAAATAATTATAAATTCATATAGGATTGCAAATATCTAGAGTGGGATTCTCCGGCCGCCGGAGAATCGCTCCCGAGGTCAATGGAATTTTCCATTGTACGTGGATCGCACGTGGCATTCTTGGTGCGTGCAGGGCAGGAGAATCCCTTGTGAGTCAAAATCTTAGCAGGGATATGTTTAAATATATTCAAGCACTGCCAATGTTTGGGAAGAAAGATCACCATCAGAGGCGGTATCTAGGGATTATTATATTGAGGTGAGAATAAACCTATTAAGTGCACACGAACAAGTACCAAAAGCCTACAGACAGAATTTTAGAAATCCAAGTGAAGAACCATGGGCGGAATTATCCGGCCCCCCGCAGGGTCGGAGAATCGCCCGGGGCCGACGTCAATCCCGCCCCTGCCGTGGCCCGAATTCTCCGCCACCCGGGAATCGACAGGGGCGGGAATCGCGCCGGTCGGTGGGCCCCCGCGGCGATTTTCCGGCCTTTCCCGCCAGCGGGAATCAAAGCACATCTGGTGCCGGCGGGATTGACGATGCGGGTGGGCGCTGGGGTCCTGGAGAGGGGACACGGGGTGATCTGGCCCCGGGGGGTGCCCCCACGGTGGCCTGGCCCGCGATCGGGGCCCACCGATCGGCAGGCGGGCCTGTGCTGTGGGGGCGCGCACCGGCCACCAGCCGGCGAAGGCCTTTCGGCCCCGGCTGGAGGCGTGCCAAGGGCAGTTCGCGCTGGCCGGCGGAGCGGGAACCACTCTGGCCCAGGCCTATCCCCTAAAGGTGCGGAGAATTCTCGCCACTCCACAACGCCGGGAACCCCCGCCCCGCCGGGTAGGGGAGAATCCCGGCCCAGGTCAGACATATGTAGAATTTGAAAGAATTATGCAAAATAATTTTGCTTGGCGGATAAGGGGCGGGATTTGCCGACCCCGTGAAGGGTCGGAGAATCGCCGGGGGAGGGCAGCGTAAATCCCGCCCGTGGCCCAGATGTCGCCCGCAATATTCTCCAGCCCCCCAAAAATCCCGTCAACGTGAATCACGTCACGCGCCTCACAGAATGGCGAGGACCTGTGCCACGCAATGGGACCCGGGTCCGCCCCAATTTTCCAGGCCGGATGGGCCGAAGTCCCGCCGACGTGACCACGGGCGTAAATCGAACCACCTATTTAACGGCGTCAACCAGTCATGCTGGTTGACGCCAGCCAGCGCGGAGGTAGGGTTCCGCGTGGGGATGCCGCCGGAGAGGGGACGGCACGGCCGCAGGTGGCGGGGGAGGGTCGCAGGAGCCATTGGGGGTTAGGGAGGGGGGGGGGTGTTCGCCTGGCCAGGTGCCAGCTGTCAACAGTCGCTGCTGGACAATGCAGCCCATGGCATCTGTCTGCGGAGGGCGGGATGGGGGGGGGGGGGGGGCACGGGCAATGTTGACATGTCGTCTATCCCCCCCACCCCCACCCCCTGCAGTCCATTATGTTTGGTCATCACCCAGCGATGTTGGCTGCCATGGTGGGAGCCGCACTTCTACATGTTGCCCTGGGGGAGCTGGAGCAGGAGCCTGCCAGGGAGGCGGCAGAGGATGCCGCAGAGGACCCTGCTGCAGGGAGGCGGGTGGCAGTCGCCCAGGCTGGAGGGCCGCCCGCCCGACAGGACGAGGAGGAGGAGGAGGTCGTGGTGGTGCCACGGCGACCGAGACGTCCGATGAGGCCCCGTGTGTATTGGCGCTGCTCGTCGTACCAGGATCTCACAGACCGGGATTGCAGGAGGAGACTCCGGATGAGCCGGGAAACCGTCGCACACATCAGCCACTTGATGGCACACCTGGCACCGCGTGGCACCCTCTCCCCGTGGCCGTGAAGGTTACGGTGGCCCAGAACGGTTAAGCCACGGGGTCATTCCAAGTGCCGAGTGGGGACCTATCCGGCATCTCGCAGGCATCGGTGCATCCGGGCAGTGACAGATGCCCTACATGCCATTGCGGACCGCTACATCCAGTTCCCTGTACACCGGGCCAGCCAGGATGCCCGGGCAGCGGGCTTCGCTGCCGTGGCCAGGTTGTCCATGGTCCAGGGGGCGATCGATGGGATGCACCTCGCCGTGTGGCCACCTGTGGATAACAGGGCTGTGTTCACGAATAGGAAGGGGACCTATTCCATGAATGTGCAGGTTGTTGATCCTGCACATCTGCACCCGGTACCCGGGCAGTGTACATGGCTCATTCGTATTGGCGCCATCTTCAATCCCCACCGTGTTCGAGCCCATCGTTGTGGTCTGCTGCGTCCTGCACAACATAACCCAGCAGAGGGGCGATGTGCTGCAGGCTAGAGGAGGGGGAAGGGGAGGAGCAGCAAGATGAGGCGCAGACCTCCCCAGATGAAGAGGATGAGGGCTATATTCAGGATAGATGGGCCTACCACCCTCACCCCACCCACCCAACACCAACCACCAACCACCCTCACCGCACCCACCCACTGCCAACCCCCTTACCCCACCCACCTAACACCAACCATCCTCACCCCACCCGCATGCACATCATCACTCCATTGCACATCCACCTGCGGCACAATGGGCAGGACTCACACGGTCGCTGGTGGAAGCGTGTATATTGCAGGCCATGGAGGATGATGACAACCCGCTCTGCGATGAACTCCGGGCTCGAAACCGTTAGACAATGTCTGACTCATGGCCACAGTACCATCCTCCCCCAGACCATCACTGCATGTGGCCTTGACTGTGCAGCGCACGGTCCCGTTGTCTGCCCGGGGAGATGGCATTGGGACCCGGGTTGGGGGGGGGGGGGGGGCACATTCACCTGAGGCCGACGTTCTATCAACCCTCACGCACACACTGGCACTCACCTCACACCACCCCCCCCCCCGCACGCATTGGACAGAGCACGGAGACAGCTTCTGTAGGTGTGAAAGTGATTTTAATAGTAAACAATTCATACACTTGCCCTAGCCCCAGAACGAATCTGTGCCCTGCACCCGTGCCAACTTACTCAGTGTCTAACTTTCTGACCTAACGGGCCTTATGACTACGTCTAGGTGGTTCCCCAGATGGTACAGCGGAACTGGAGGTGGACTCCTGTGATTTCTGCCCTGTGACTGGGGACCCCTTTGGCGGCCATTTCCTGGGGCGGCCCGGCCTAGATGGGCCTGGCTGCTGCCCGGACAGCTAGGATGGCGAGCCTCCAGCCCGTCCTGAGGAAGGCGGGGGGGGAGTCCGAGGTGTCGCGGTGTCCCAGGACCACCCCTGCAGGGGGACCCAGAACGGTCCCCAGCACCTCCTCCTCCCTCAGGGTGCCCGACGGTCCCCGGGCCTCTACATGGGTCGGGGATGCGAACGGACCGAGCATCCGACGCCCCCCCGACACCTGGCGCTGCCAGTCCTGGAGGCCCGCCTTGGTATCAAAGTAGGTCTGCAAGTTTGCAGCCATGGAGCTCAGGGAGTTGGCCATTCCTGCCTGTGTCTGGGTGGCGCCGGCCAGCACCTGGGCAATGGCGCCGGTGCCCTCAGCGATGGCCTGCAGAGACTGGGCCACTGCGTTGAGTGCCTCTGCGATCTGCGATCTGCTGAGGCTCTTGCTCATGGGCCACGGACGCCGCCTGCACGGAAAGCCCCAGGCCTTACATACTGCGACCCATGTCTGACACCGTTGCACCCATTGCCTCCACCGCGGATGCCACCCGTGCGGTGTGCGGTGTCGGCCTCGGTGGCACGCATGAACGGCACCACTCCCTGCTCCTGCATGCGGGTGGACTCCTCCACCTTCGTCTGCAGCTGCCGCAGGCCGACCATCACCCCCTTCGATCGTCCCTTGGTCCGTGACTGCTTCGGATCTATGGGTGGGTGTGGTAACTCCAGGAACCCTGGACCTGTCTGGGCGGCAGATGGTTGCCTGCGCCGGGCTGCCCTCCACCTGCCTGGCCCCTCGGCTGCTTCTGTCTCCACCTGCTCTACCAGGACAGGTGTGTTGTGCGCACCAGTTAGTGTCCCAGATGCCTCATCGCTAAAGTGCCCAATCGAGGTGAGTGTCTCTGCGATAGTGGGGGGTGTAGGAGATAGCAGTGGCGTAATGGCGTGCTCCTCATCCGACCCGAAGTCTGGGGTCCCCTGGAGTGGTGATTCCTGTCCATCCGTCCCCTGTGTGTGGGTGTCGTGTGCGTCAATATCCTGCGTGTCGGTGTCCTGTGTGTCGGTGTCCTGTGTGTCGGTGTCCTGTGTGTCCCTGTCTCGTAGCCGCCCTGGAACGTCCTGGGGGCGGGTGGCATCCGCGGGTACGGTTGGGTCGATGTTAGGTCCTGCAATACGCAATACAGCATGCATGGTTAGACACGCAGACGGGGATGGGGGAAGGGTGGATATGGGGGAAGGGGGGATGGGAGAATGGGAGGATATGGGGAAAGGGGGATATGGGGGAAGGGGGGATATGGGGGAAGGCGGAAATTGGTGAAGGGGGGATGGGAAAGTGGGGGATATGGGGAAAGGGGGATATGGGGGAAGGAAGGATATGGGGGAAGGGGGGATGGGAGAATGGGAGGATATGGGGAAAGGGGGATATGGGGAAAGGGGGGATTACAATGGGGGGGTCTCACTTGGTGGTGCGTGCCCGACCTCTCCATCCACAACCTCCCGGTCCTCGGGTTTGCCTGCAAGGTCCAGGGCCCTCTCTTCATGAATGGTGAGTGGTCGCAATTCAGGTGGACCCCCTCCGGTCCTCTCACACTCCCGGTTGTTGTGAGCGACCTTCTCCTGTGGGGGGGCGGGAGGGTGGCAGAGATAAAGGGCACCAGTGTTAGGCAGACATATTCATGCGGACCAGTGGTTGTGTGTATGTTGGCAGAGGTTCATGCCCCATCCTGCCAATGCAGCCTGCATGGGTGGGTGCAGCCAGGTCGGTTGCACCTAGGGCTGTGCCGCCCATCGGGTTTTTAGGGGGGTACTCACCCTGGCTGCCCTGACAAGGTCATTGACCTTCTTGTGCCACTGAACGCCTGTCCTGGCTGTTACGGCCACGGCGCTGACAGCCTCTGCCACCTTCCTCCACAGGCGCCAGCTGAGGCGTAGTGCGACCCTGCGGCCGTGTCAGGCCATGTCCCTTCACACTCTGCCCACTGGAACCCTCCCCCCACCCCCATCCTCTGTCCCTTCACACTCTGCCCACTGGAACCCCCCCCCACCCCCATCCTCTGTCCCTTCACACTCTTCCCACTGGACACCCCCCCCCCCCAACCCCCACCCCCCATCCTCTGTCCCTACACACTCTGGCCACTGGACACCCCCCCCCCATCCTCTGTCCCTTCATACTCTGCCCATTGGACACCCCCCCCAACCCCCACCCCCCATCCTCTGTCCCTTCACACTCTGCCCACTGGACCCCCCCCCACCCCCATCCTCTGTCCCTTCACACTCTTCCACTGGACACCCCCCCCACCCCCCACCCCCATCCTCTGTCCCTTCACACTCTGCCCACTGGACCCACCCCCATCCTCTGTCCCTTTACACTCTGCCCACTGGACACTCCCCCCCCCCCCCCCCCCACCCCCATCCTCTGTCCCTTTACACTCTGCCCACTGGACCGTCCAATGCCCGGCCGAGCGTTTCTAAACAACCCCGTTTCATTCTCTTCCCTAGGACGTGCTGCCGAACAACCAGGGCCATCCGCGTCCAGGCAAAAACGAGCACCTGCCACCACCACCGCACCCAGGGCCGCACGCCAGAGGGTGCTGGGAGCACAGTCAGGGGTGCCACCCTCCCAAACAGATTCTGTGGAGCAGGAGGCGCAGAGGACGGTGACAGAGGGAGAGGGAGAAATGGGCCGCCAACGCCATGTGGCCGCTCATCATTGGGCCGATGACCCCGATGACATTTTACGGACGAGGACCTCGAGCTTGCGGCACTGCTATCTCCCATACCATCCACCATCCCAGAGACACTCACCTCGGTTGGGCAATTAAGTGATGAAGCTCCCTGGTCACGGTTTGGTTCGCACAACACAGCTGAGCAGGTACAGCAGGTGGAGGTCGGAGCAGCCGAGAGCCCGGACTGTCGGAGGGCAGGCCAGGCCCAGCATCCAGCTGGCTCCCAGACGTTTCCTGGGTTCCTGGATTTACTTGACCCACCCGCAGAGCCGATGCATTTTGAAACCCAGGGACACAATGACGGGATGAGGGCTGTCTTCCAGCAGCTGCAGACGCAGTTAGTGGAGTCAAACCGCATCCAGGAGCAGGGAGTGGTGCCGCTCATGGCAGCCACCCAGGCCGACACCGCACGGGGGGCGTCCGCGGTCGAGGCAATGGGTGAAACGGTTTCGGCCATGGGTCAGGTTATGCAAGGTGTTGGGCTTCATTTGCATGCGTCATCCTCGGCCCTGGACAGGGCTGCCCTCTCACAGGCAGCAATGCTCCAGAGCAAACATGACATTGCCGGCACGCTGCGGGCCTTGGCCGAGTCTCACCAGTCGCAGCACGCCATGGCACAGTCCTAGCAGGAAATGGTACAGTCCCACCAGTCAGTTGCGGAGAGCATCAACCGCCTGACACACGTGCTGGATAGCGTCGCGCACTCACAGGTTGAGGTCGCACAGTCCCTGGAGGAATGTCTCACTCCCTGGACTCCGTCTCTGCGAACCTTCGGACCCTGGTTGAAACCGTTGCAGGCCTCCAGGACTGGGAGCGGCAGGTGTCGACGGGGCACCTCCCCGCTCGCACCTCCGTCCAAAAGTGAGGCTCGGGGGCCACCGGGCTCCCCGAGGGAGGAGGAGGTTTCGGTGCCCGTCCCATTAACTCGATCACGGGACGTCCCGGGACGCTCGGCCTCCCCCGTCCCATCCCTGGTGCATTGGGTGGGCAGCAGGCAGAGCAGGGTGGCACCACGTCATCCGAGACGCCCGCAGAGCAGCCTGGCCCATCAAGGCCGGGTCGCCCCAGGAAACGAGTGCCGACGGGGAGACATGTCGAAGGGGGCGATTCACAGCAATCCCCCTCCACTCCTGCTGTATCATCTGGGGAATCACTTAGACGTAGTAGTAGGGCCCGTAAGGCAATGAAGAGGGACACAAAGTAAGTTGGCACGGGTGAAGGGCACAGATTAGTTGTAGGGGCGAGGGCATCTGTAAACTATGTTAACTGTTAAACTCACTGTTGCACATAACTTGTAAGACTGTGTGATTTTTCCATTGCCACAGGGATCGTGATGGTGACCGAGTGGCGCTGGGGTTGACGAGCAGTGAAACTTCGGTGCCGGGTGTGCAGTCCCTCCCCCCACCCCCCCCACCCCACCCCCTCCCACAGCTAGCCCACGCGGGCACGTGATGGAGTGTCAGTGACGAACTCAGCGGCCACCGAGATGGATGGTTCAGCTATTGCCATGAGTGAGACTTTGTCTAACGATTCTGAGTTCTCAGCTCATCGCAGAGCGGGCTGTCATCATTCCACATGGCACTGATCACACCCGCTGACAGGGTGATGTAGAACTGGAGCAGTGTATGCAGAGCGGGGGTGCGGGTGGAGGGTGGTGATGGTGGAAGTTGTGTGTTGACCCTCTGCACGACTAGCGATGCAGGTGGTGGTTTGGTGTTCAGCGGGGCCGTCGCGCACAAAGCGTGAATCTGGCTGCCACCAAGGCGTCGCGTGCCCGCCATCCTTGCCAGGTCCGTCGTGCAGCCTCCTGGGCATCACCAGCACC
Source organism: Scyliorhinus canicula (assembly GCF_902713615.1). Lineage (NCBI taxonomy): Eukaryota > Metazoa > Chordata > Chondrichthyes > Carcharhiniformes > Scyliorhinidae > Scyliorhinus > Scyliorhinus canicula. The sequence goes on from NC_052162.1 coordinate 90,865,569, forward strand.
TGGGTCCTGTCTCCGTGCTGCGCCCGCCACTCCGCCAGCATCCTCCTCCTCCTCCTCCCTCTCCTCCTCCTCCTCTGTGCTGGCACCACTGCCACTGGCTTCTCCCGCCGCCTCCTCCAGCAGGACATCTCCCCTCTGCATCGCGATGTTGTGCAGCGCACAGCAGACCACAACAATGCGAGCGACCCTGTCGGCCTGGTACTGCAGGGCCCCTCCTGAGCAGTCCAGGCACCTGAATCTCATCTTCCGTAGACCAAGGCAGCGCTCCACCACACCCCTGGTTGCTGCATGGGCCTCGTTGTATCGGGTTTCCGCATTGGTCTGAGGCCTCCGTATAGGCGTCATCAGCCAAGACCTCAGTGGATAACCCCTGTCGCCCAGCAACCAGCCCCTCAGCCGGGGGGGCCGTCCCTCTAACATTGGAGGGATGCACGACTGCGCCAGAATGTAGGCGTCATGCACACTCCCTGGGAACCTTGCGCAGACGTTCATGATCCTCATGTAGGGATCGCATACCATCTGGATATTCATGGAGTATGTCCCCCTCCTGTTTGTGAACACCTCCCTGTCCCCTGCAGGCGGGCGCATGGGGACGTGAACAGAATCGATGACCCCCTGCACCATCAGTATCCCGGCCATGCTGGCAAATCCACAAGCTCGTGAATGTTGACTTGCTCGGTCCTCGGGAAAGGTGATGTAGTGGTCCGCGATGGCATAGAGGGCGTCGGTCACATCCCGGATACACTTGTGGACCGATGACTGGGAGATCCCGGAGACATCCCCGCTCGGAGACTGGAAGGAGCCGGTAGCATAGAAGTTAAGAGCGACCGTCAGCTTGATGGCAACCGGGATCGCATGTCCTCCCATTCCACGTGGCATGAGGTGCGCCACGAGGTGACAGATATGTATCACCGTCTGCCTACTCAGCCGGAGTCTCCTCCTGCAGGTGATGTCCGTCATTGTTAGGAAAGAGACACGGACACGGTACACCCTTAGCCTTGGTCGTCGCCTCTGGCGCCGTGGCTGCACCCTCACTCTCTCCTCTTCCTCCTCCTCCTCCTCCTCCCCATGCTGCTCGACGACTGGCAACTCCTCGGCCCTTCCCTCTGCTGCTGCAGCTGGCCCTGCATCCACTGCGGGTTGTGGCTGTGGATGCTGCTGCATCGCCAAATGCAGCGGCTCCAACCACTGCGCTGAACATAGCCGTTCTGCTCACATACATTGTGCTAACCTACAGAAGGGTGGTGGGGGCAGAGAAACGGGACATGTTAGACGGAGGTTAGTCGACAACTCGGCAGCCGCCACGGGATACCTGTGTGTCCCGGTGGCCTGGACGCACTGCTGACACGTGGGCAGCCTAACCCCAGGTCACTTTCTGCATCCAACGGCCAGTAAACTATGTCCTCCTCACGGGTGCGTCAGTGGCCTGTGGCCGTAAGCCACAGGGCAACCAGCGGCCGTGTCCTCGTGCCCGTCATGCCATGGCAGGGCGGCTGACATTTTGTAACCGGGGTGGACGAGTCACTCCCTCCCTCCCTCTCTCCCTCTCCCCCCCTCACCCCCTCACACCCCTCTCCCCCTCTCCCCCCTCCCCTCCTCTCCCTCCCTCTCTCCCTCTCCCTCCCTCTCTCCCTCTCCCTCCCTCTCCCTCTCTCCCTCTCCCTCCCTCTCTCCCTCTCCCTCCCTCTCCACCCCTCTCCCCCCTTCCCCTCCTCTCCCCCTCCCCCTCCTCTCTCTCTCCCTCCCCCCCCTCACCCTCCCTCTCCCCTCCCCCTCCCCCTCACCCTCTCCCCCTCCTCTCCCTCCCTTTCTCCCTCTCCATCTCTCCCTCTCCCTCCCTCTCCCTCCCTCCCTCTCCACCCTCTCCCCCGCCCCTTCTCTCCACCCTCCCCCTCCTCTCCCCCTCACCCACCCCTCTCCCCCCCTCTCCTCCCCTCCCCCTCCCCCTCCTCACCCTCCCTCTCCCCCCTCTCCCCCTCTCCCCCCTCCTCCCCCTCTCCCTCTCTCCCTCTCCCTCCCTCTCTCCCTCTCCCTTCCTCTCCCTCTCCCTCCCTCTCCCCCCTCTCCCCTTCCCCCCTCTCCCCCTCCCCCCTCCTCCCTCTCCCCCCCTCCCCCCTCTCCCCCTCTCCCTCTCTCCCTCTCCCTCCCTCTCTCCCTCTCCCTCCCTCCTCTCCCTCTCCCTCCCTCTCCCCCCTCTCCCCCTTCCCCCCTCCTCACCCTCCCTCCCCTCTCCCCCCTCCTCTCCCTCCCTCTCCCCCCTCCCCCCTCTCCCCTCTCCCCCCCTCCTCACCCTCCCTCGCCCCCTCCCATCTCCTCTCCCTCCCTCTCCCACCCTCTCCCAGCCCCTTACCCCCCCCCCCTCCCCACTGTTCGCTGCCTTCTCGGGGATGCCTTCCCCGGTCTGCCCAGACTCCGGCGGTCCGCTCACCTCCTCGCTCCTATCGTCAGCCGGCACGACTGGCTGACGACTTTAAAAAGCAGGTGCGATAGCCGGCGTCATAACCTGGCGTCACGACGTCGGGACTTCGGCCCATCCGGGCCGGGGAATAACGGGGGGGAACGGATAGTCGGCTGTTTGGCCGTATCGGGGCGTTTGACGAATTTATCCGCGGGAAAACCGATGTAAAAATGTTTCTCGTTTCGGAAAATAGCGGGAGCGCGTCGGACCAGCGTCGCGTGAAAAACCGGCGCGGCCCGTTATTCTCCGAACCGGCGTGAGGTCGGAGAATCGCGCCCATTGTTCCATTGTGTATAGCCTGTTCAGAGGTTTGTGGGTAAGCAGGGACCAGAACATGTTCAATATTTTATTTGTGAGGGTAAGGTTTGCTCATGTGTACAAGGTGGAGTAGGTAAGGAGATTAACATCTTCAGGGATACAGGAGCAGTCAGTCTTTAATGCTGAGAGATAAGGGATGGGATCCCACATCCCGCCGCACTGGTTTTCCAGTGGGACGCGCCCCTACCAGCAGTGGGATCCTTCGTTCCGGCAGCCGGACAATTGGGTTTCCCATTGTGGGCACCCCCACGCTTTTGGGCATGAGTGCACTCCCAGCGAAATGAAGGATCCTATTGACGGAGAATCCAACCCAAGGGTTATGGAGTTTGGAAGGAGTATCGCCAGAAAAGGTGGTAATATGTGGAACTAGTGGTGACATGACTCGTGTGTCACGATGTAAGGTGAGGTTAGACAGTCCGGTGAAATGTGATGAAGTGGTAGGAGTAATCGAAAAATTACCTTGTTCAGGGGTACAATTTATCCTGGGTAATTACACAGCTGGATCACAGGTGGAAGTGAGGCCTACTGTGGTTGAAAAGCCAGTGGAAAGTCAAACAACTGAGATTTTTCAAGAAGCATATCCTGGGGTGTTTCCTGATTGTGTGGTGACAAGATTACAATGCCGCAGGTTGAGGCAGGAGGAAGAGAACTTGAGGAGTACTGTTAAGGAGGTTGAGGTTCAGTTGTCAGAACCCATGTTTGATTAGATGGTTGGTAAATAACAAAAGCAGGTGGTGGATGAAACAGATATCTTTAGCTCAAGAAAGTTAGTAGAATTACAGTAGAATTATTCAGAGATAAAGCAGTTATATCAGAAAGCATATACGGAAATTGAATTCAGATTTTATTTAAAGCAGTGTCAAAAGATCACTTTTTCTCAATGAACACCTCTGCACTGCAGAGGTGTTACTCATGATATGCTATCCTGCACTCCTTATTGAATCAGTGTTTGTCTTCTAGTTTGATGGGAACGGTAGAGTGAGCGATGTGATCAGCATGATTTTACAGATTGTGGTTGAATACACTTCTGTTGCTGCTGAAGGCCTGCCATGCCTTGGTCAAATGTTTGATATCAAGGGCAATCATTCTCACCTCCCCTCTGGAATTCAGCTCTCCTGTCTATGTTTGGTGAAAAGGCATTTATTCAATCAGGAGCTGAGTGGCCTGGTGGAATACAAACTGAGCATCAGGGAGCAGGTTCTTTTAAATTCAATTATGTGATGGTTATGTCACATTATGCCTCATGAATGTTCAGTTTTGAGCTGCTGGATCAGATCTGGGCCTAACGCATTTGGCACGATTATAGTGCCACACAACTCAAAGGCGTTCTCCCTGTGAAAAGGGTTTTGTCTCCACATGGATTGTGTCATTGCCTCTCCTGCCAATACTGCCATGGACAGATGCTATTGCAACAGGCTCAAGGGCAAGGACAAATAGGCTTTCCCCTCTGGTTCTCTGACCATTTTCTGCAAGCTTAGTCTGGCAGATAGGTCATTCAGAACCCGGACAGCTCAATCATTAGTGTTGCTACAAAATCACTCTTGGTGATGGACATTGAAGATCTGTGGCCTTGCTCAATTTAGCACTTCTTCCATGTGATGTTCAACATGGAGAGGCACTGAGCCTTCAACTGAGGGAGTGTCATTGATAGTAATCTGGGATTATAGAACTGTGTAAATTATAAATAATGTACTGACCTCAATTAACTTACTTTTTCATCAGAAACGATTATAACCACCCTGTTGGACCAGTTCCCAAAGTTGCTACGTTCCAAACGACTTTACCTGATAACTGGTGTTTCCCTTTTATTTTATTTGCTTGGCCTTTTATTAGTAACACAGGTATGTTATCCTTTATTTGTTTGTAATATTTCAGCCCAAGTCATTAATTATTAAGTAATAAAAACTTGAGTGTTTGTCATGTTTTTTCCATTTATTTAACATTATTAAAAATTCATTCATGGGATGCAGCCATGGGTGACTCGGCCAGTATTTATCGGTACTCCCACAGTGCTGTTGGCTTCCAGCATTTTGACACAGCGACAGTGAAGGAACGTCGATATATTTCCAAGTCAGGATGGTAAGTGACTTGGAGGGCAACTTGTAGATGGTAGGTTTTTCCAGGTATCTGTTGCCCCTGTCCTTCCAGATGGTAAGCAACTTGTAGATGGTGGGTTTTTTCAGGTATCCTCCAGATGGTAGTGGTTGTGAGTTTGGAAGATGATGCCTAAGGAGCCTTGGTGAGTTCCTGCAGTGCACCTTGCAGATGGTACACACCTCTGCCAATGTTCATCGGTGGTGGAGGGAGTGAATGTTTGTAGATGGGATGCCAATTGGATTGCTTTTTCCTGGATGCTTTTGAGATTCCTGAGGGATGTTTGAGCTACATTCAATCTGGCAAGTGGAGAGTATTTCATCATACTCCTGACATGTGCCTTTTAGATGGTGGATAGGCTTTGGGGGGTTAGCAGGGGAATTATTCATTGCAGGATTCTTAGCCTCTGAACTGCTCTTGTAGCCACATATTAATATGGCTGGCCCAGTTCAGTTTCTGATGTTGATAGTGGGGATTTCAGTAATCGTAGTGTTATTGAATGTCAGTACCATGGTTTCAATTCTCTCTTCTTGTAGATCGTATTGTCTTGCACTTGTGTGGCGACTTGTCAGCCCACACCTGGATATTGTCTAGGTCTTGCATCATTTGGGCGTGGACTGATTATGTATCTGAGGAATCGCCCATCGTACTGAACAATGTGCAATCATCAGTAAACATTCCCACATCTGACCTTATGATGGAATGAAGGTCAATGATGAACAGTTGAAAATGGTTGTGGCTAGAACACTCTCCTGAGTAACTCTTGCAGTAATGTCCTGGTACTGACAATTGACCTTCATCCACCAGAACCATCTTCCTATGAGCCAGGTAGGTAAAGTCACCATAGTCCCAGATGACCATAGACTGCTTTCCCTTTGAGGGGGACAGCTTAGTGGTGGTGATTTAACCTGAGGATCACCACACTTCAGGCAGGGGGCAAGGTTGAGATGGCGGACCTCCGTGAATAACCTCAGCCGGTATGGGAACTGCACCTGTGCTTTTAGCCTTGTTCTGCATCACAAACCTGCTGTCCAGCCAACTGAACAAACCGACCCGGCATGACTCAAACCAGTGGAGAATTTCCCTCCGATTCCCACTGGCTCCAGTTTGGCCAGAGCTCCTTTCTGCATCATTCGGTCGAACGCTGATTTGGCGTCAAGGTGAGTCCCTCTCAGCTCACCCAGTCCAGCTGTTTTGTCCATGTTTGAACCAAGGCTGTAATGAGGTCAGGAGCGGAGTGATTCTGAGTGAGCAGTTTATTGCTAAGCAAGCGCCATTTGATAGCACTGTTGGTGACCCCTTTCATCACTTTGCTGATAATCGGGAGTGGACTGAAGGGGTGGTAATTGGCCACATTGGATCACTCCTGCTTTTTATGCTCAGGATATACCGGGGCAATTTTCTACATTGTCAGTATTGTAGCTGTACAGAAACATCTTGGCTAGATGGGTGGCAAGTGATTTTTCGGAATTGACTGTTCTCTTCCCATCCGGTTAAAGGGATGAAACTCTGGACAAAATTCTCTGTTTGGGAGAAAGTGTTGACACTGGGACTGAATTGTGTGGGGTTCATTTTCCCATTATGGGTGCTACTGGGGTGCCTTAGCTGGTTTAGCTCAGTGGGCTCAACATCTGGTTTGTGATGCAGAACAAGGCCAGCACGGCAGGTTCAATTCCCATACTGGCTGAGAATTCTGAATTCCCCCTCTGTGTACCTGAACAGGCACCGAAATGTGGCGACTAGGGGCTTTTCACAGTAACTTTACTGCAGTGTTAATGTAAGCCTCCTTGTGACAATAAAGATTATTTTTATTTCCAGAGCAATTCAGGACATACTCATGGGCCTGCACTCTGCTGGCCCGACCAAGATCGCTCAAGGAAGACTTGCCCCCCTCCTGTTGGGAGTCTGAGGTGGGCCCACAGCTCCATGCCAGGGAGGACGAGAGGGACATACTCTTCCCCAGCATTGGCCGCAGACTCAGTCCTTCCTTCCTGAACACTGCCTGATGGCAGAGGCAGTCAGCGCTGTCAGTCTTACCAGGAGGAGACAGAGGAGTGGGGATCACTGGTTAGTCCTCGAGCCTGGGAGAGGTAGGGAACCAGGGAGATTTCATTCGGCCACATTGCATGTGTTCTCTGGTTTGGCAGGTTTCTGCTGGTCACCTGCTTCCTCTGAAATGGAAGTTGGGGGTGGTTGGGGAGGAGGGGGGGGGGGGGGCGGTGGGGGTGCTTCTGAATGTCAACACGTGGTGGGCTCCTAATTGCCTAATTGAGCTTGGCCGTTGATGATACAGCTGGGCTATGAGGGGTGTCCAGACGGGTGGCCTGGAAGGGCTCCCAGATGACCAGAGGTCTTCTGAGCATTTAAAGGACACAGACAGCACTTAGCAATGTGAGCAGCCAGGAGCTTGCAGGTAGCACCAAGGGAGTGCATTTCAAAGACAGACTGCAGCAATGGCGGTCTGAGCCAGGCTGTCCCGATCACGAATGGGACGCCCCACGTCCATGGGTTTGGTACAAAGTCACTACCCACTACTGCCCCCAACGTGGGCAACCATCCCGCAGCATGTCTGACAGTTTTCAACGGGTTATCAGTGTGTTCTGCAGCCTCCCCACTCCCTCTCCACAGCAAAGGCGCCCAGTCCACCATTGTAAATACTTGTAGTAATTCACGCAGCGAGATCTCCGGCTGAGAGGAGCGGAGAATCGCAGAAGAGGGGAGCATACTGTGTCCAAGCAGCTAGTTACATTTAAATGCATGCAAATACTGCACTTGAATGCCAATGTAGGGCGCTAACCTCATCATCGCCACCAGCGAGGGACCAGATCATGGTGCCCAAGTCGATGGCGTGCACAGACCGCAGGCTGAATTCTCGCATTTGTCGATGGGGCAGAGAATCATTTTTGACACCAATATCGGGGGCGGCGCCATGGCCTGTGTCCCACCCCGCTATGCTCAGTCCCCGACCGGCCTACTTTCCCACGGCGCGGGACTCGTGTGGTCTTACCCTTCATGAACTTAGCGTGGCGGCTGTGGACCCAGCCCGGCGCCGCCACAGTTGGGGGAGTGCCAATCCGCGGGCAGGGGGTGCTTCATTTGGGGCTGAGGGCACTGTGGGCGGGCGGTCCAGGGCGCGCGAGCAACCGAAGGGGAGTCTGCCATGAAGTACATCGCGGCCGCTGCAGACCGCCGCCATGTGCATGTGCAGCCACAGACCCGGAAATGTTCAGGGCCATATTGGTAGCTAGAACTGGGAGCTCTACGCTGCCTCCCTGCTAGCCCCCAGCAAAACAGCGAATCGGTGGCTGTTCTTTGCCAGTTTTCCTGCCGTAAAACACTACTGTTTTCATGCCAGCGTGGGGACTTAGTCTCCTAAACAGAGAATCCAGCCCCTTGATTTTGGCCGGTTGCCTGATTCTCCGCCCAATCGTAGCTCGCGTTTGCGGCGACACGAGGTGGAGAATTTCACCCTCTACTAATTAAAACCCTGTGAATCAGTTTTACTTTGTTTTCATTCAACATTATTTGATATGTCTCACATCATGGAGATGTGCATTTTGGAAAATTTCAGTCTCACTTTCAGCGTGTCTCAGTTGAGCCTTGTAAATCCCAATCAAGGATTCGAGCACAAGGAAATACATTATGCTGACATGTCACAACGATGACCAGGGAGTCCGGCATGGTCAGATGTGCCATCCTTTGGATGACTCATTAAACAGAGGCCCATTCACCCATTCAAACTAAGAAATCCAGGATTTTGTGGTGCTTTAAGTGCAGAGAGTCAAATAAAGGGGCAGGATATCAGAAGTACAACAGCAACAAATAATTCAGAGGTGCTTCAAGTGGGATATTTGTACTTGGAAGTAAGGCAAGACATATTTTATCTATTATTGCACATTCAGTTGACCGTGTTAAATTCCATTTCTGGCTATTTACTATGTATGTCTTTTGTATCATTCTTGCTCTTTAACTGTCTTCACCTGTCACCTGTCACAAAGGAAAATGGCTGTGGTAGTTGGAGGACAATAATCTTAGCTCCAGGACATCACTGCAGGACTTCCTCGGTCAAACCATCTTCAGCTGCTTCATCAATGACCTTCCGATCATCATAACCTCAGTCGTGCAGATATTCGCTGATGATGCACATGTTCAGAACCATGCTCTGCTCCTCAGATACTGAAGCAGCCCATGTCCAAATGCAGCAAATGCGGACAACATCCAGGCTCGGGCTGTCAAGTGGCAAGTACCAATTGGGGCAGACAAGTGCCAGGCATTGACTATTTCCAATAAGAGAGATATTCTAACCATTGCCCTTTGGCATTACTACCACTGAGTCTCCCACTATCAACATCCTGGGGGTTATCCTTGACCAGAAACTGAACTGGACGAGGCATTTAAAGACTACAGGAACACGTCAGAGGCTAGGAATCCTGCAGCGAGCAACTCACCTCCTGATTCCCCAAAGCCTGTAGTGATATGTACATCTGTACATACATCTGCACATACACCAGGACTGCAGACAGATGTAACAGCCACACCATCACTAGAGGGCAGCATCAGAGACGGGTATAAAGGGTCCAGCCCAAGGGAGGATCTGCCTCTTTCTGAAGCACAGGGCTAGTGAGCAGCAGCAGACAGAGACAGCTCAGCGTAGGCAGCTTACCTTAGCTTCACTGGTCATACCTCTTGACTGTATTATATCTAGTTAAGCTCTGAAAACAGAACTAACCCATTGAATAAAGTATTTGTGTTAACTGGAAATCTACAATCTTTATTCAGACTTAGAGAATAACATACGATACCAGGAGTGATTTCAGAAAGCTAGCTAGACACCAGCAAGAGAAGAAAAACTTAAACCGGATATTCGACTGTGGAAGACTTCGCAGCAAATGGATCCTCGACGACAAACTGATTCGATGGAACTTGTTGGAACTCCATGGCAGCTGGAAAAAACAATTTAAGTTATAACTGGAAAATGTTTGAACAGGTGTTCCAAATATTTATCACAGGTAATGATTTAAGCACTGCCTCTGACGCAATGAAAATAACCCTACTACTCTCAACAGGAGGGCATGAAGCTAGAGAAATCTATAATTGCATGAATTATTGAGAAGGTGAGGACAACACCAAAGTAGACGCTGTACTCAAAAAATTTACTGAACGCTTTGACAGTAAATCTGGTGAGATGCTGAAAAGATTTAACTCATGTCCGAGAAACGGAGGGCCCATATCTGATTTTATTACAAATGTCAAGTTAATACCACAAGGCTGTGATTATGCTGTTTTCAGAGACACTGTGATAATGCATCAATTAATTTCTGGACTATCTGATAAAAATCTGAGGGAAGAACTTTCACAAAATAAGTATCTAACTCTAGACATCGCTATACAAAAATGCCTTGCTTATGAACAAAAACAAAATCAATACTTTGAGTCTCCAGAAACACAGAATCATCATTTAGAAAACAAAATTGGTAAAAATGGCATGAACACTCACCACGAGGCAGAGGCAGGATTGAATCGGAGAAAGATGGAGGTTCTGAGCGGCAGCCGTCTTGAGAAAGGAGCTGCACATGCTCAGTTGCGAAAAGAGGACACAGTACAGGAAACTCGGTGTGCGCATGGGCAATTGAGTCCTATGCATGACTTCACGAGCGTCATGATGTCAGAGGACTAGGACCACGCCCACTTAAAAGGGAAATGCACGAAAATTTTTTAAAAAATTTAAAGCTGCAAAACCCAATTTTCTTGCCTCAAAAGACAGAACAATGCCCAAACTTACACCAGCAGTTGAAAATAACTTTCACAACACCCTGGAACAAGCAGTTAGCACCACCCTAGAAGATGATATGGTCCTGGTAGACAACGACTCAGGCGAAGATTTCATCTTGGGAGATGGCTACCCCAGTACCAAATCCGAACCGCAACTAGAGGTGTTGTACCATGAAGATCCCGACGATGAGTTCTTCGGATTGGGGAATCTTCAGCCCAGCATATATGACATCCCGACTCGTGAATGCAGGATTATGTTGCGGCCTGACGCCAAGAAACAGAGAGTGGTCCACGCACCATGAAGGGTCCCAGCCTCCACACAAGAAGATGATTTGTTCATTGGACATGAAGAGAATGATCACGACTCCGAAACAAAAAGCGATGATTTGTCTATCGAGCAATACACACAATACTACTCCGACATGGCTGAGTTATTCGGAGATCCTGATCACAGCATCAGGAACACGGTGGAAAAGCTCAATACGACTCTTCTCATGGTAGATGAATCTGATACCATGGTGCCATGGCAGATCGTCGATACATTGGATGACAGCAATACCCAAGACGAAGACGATACCACACAGAGAGCACAGAATTACTCAGTTGAGAGAGCACAGATCGACTCTACAGTGAGAACACTGCACGACTCCACAAAGAGAGCGATGACAGACTCCAGAGAGAGAGCGATGACAGACTCCACAGAGAGAGCAATGAAGGACTCCACAGGAGAGCGATGAAGGACACCACAAAGAGAGCGACACAAGCCTCCACAGAGAGAGCGATGCAAGCCTCCACAAAGGGAGTGATGCAAGCCTCCACAGACAGCTCAGTGACAGACTCAAAAATGGAAGCAAGCCATCACTCCATAGTGAACGCCATGCATGTACAAGACCATGAAGATCTATCAAGCTTATTTGAGCCCCAGAAGAAGACACGGAATGTCTACCCACTGTATGTGAGACAAGTGACGAAGAAATCACAATTCCCATACAGGATGTGCAGGATCACAGCGAGACTGATGTATCTCAGCTCGTCTGCACAGAAGCACTCAATAATCAGAAGACGGCCACCCATGAGTCCTGACAGACCACATCAATTGAAATCTTGAAGATTTTGACTCCAGACGAGGAGCACCAAGAGTCCAGAGAGACCGAGTCAATAGAAATCCTGAAGTTTTTGACTCCAGAAAAGGAGAACCAAGAGTCCAGAGAGACCACGTTAATAGAAATCTTGAAGATTTTGACTCCAGAAAAGGAACACCACAACCCACAACAAAGTGAAATCGTGAAGATTTTTGACTCCAGAAAAGGAGCACAAAGAGATCACAGATGTTTCAAATTAACCTGAAATGGCTCCAAAAGAGGAGCACCTAGAAATCAATGATGATTCAAGTGAATCGGAAATGACTCTAGAAGAGGAGTACCAAGTAAGAAAAGAAGAGGAATTGAACCCACCACAAATGACTGATGGCACCAGCAGCAATGCAACATCAGATCATTCTCACAATTCTCAAGATGAAACGCTCAATGTAGCAGATACCACAAAGGACACTGACACCAATAACTGTGACAATGTGACAACTGTGACAATGACTCAAATAATCCACATGGCACACTCATTGAGCGCAACAAGGACAACAAAAAAACCACAAGAAGCACAGCAGAAACAAGAACAACAACAGCAACAACAAAAACAACATGCAGCGCAACAAGAATGACAAAAGCAACGAGAAGCATCCTAGAAATAACAAGCACGACAAGAAAAAGAACAAGAATAAAAGCGAAAACAGCGAAAACAGAATCAACAAGCGCGACACAAAGAACAACAAGAACGACAACAACAAGAACGCCAACGAAAACAACAAAGACAGAAATGACAGAAACAACAACAATGAAACAACGACCTGTACAGCATGGTACACTCTGCACGTGAAGGACAATGCCACAGCACACTGCGAAACAATGACAAGACTACAAACATGCCATGGCATGATAAAGAATCTCACAAATTCACATCTGCTCCAGAACAAACAAGCAAAACAGCTTTCACAAATGATGACATAAGGGCTCAATATCACAAACACAGGAAAAAGTCAAGGTCAGACAACAGTACGTCACAGAATCACTACCCGCAATCAAATGGAACAGGGGAAAAAGGTGTCCACATCATTAAACGACTCATCAGCAAGGCAGCCGAGTCACGTTCCTACATCAGCCTAGCTCTGTTCTCGTACCGAGCAACCCCATTAAGCTCAGGACTGTCGTCAGCGCAAATGCTCTTCGGCAGAGACATCCGGACAACCCTACCGGCAAGGCAATTCCGAGACCCCGGCAACGCACCGATTCTCGACGAAATGCGGGCACAATGCTCCAAACAAAAACTATACTACGATCAACATGCGACCCCACTCAAGCCACTGACAATAGGTGATGCCATCAGAATCAAGGACCCAGAAGGCGGATAGTCTGAGTCAGTCACGGTGATCAGGCAGGACGCGGTCCTACATTGTCAGATCGTCTGCGGGAGTACTTTTTTGCCGTAACCACCGGGATCTGTTAGAGATTCGACCTACAACGCCAATATTTCCCACACTGGACTTGACCAAGTCCATTTGTCCACAGGACGTTCCTCGCCACACAACGCCAGACAGTACTCTTGATGACATCAAACCATCATCCCTACTACCACCATTAAGACACACCAGCAGAAGCTGTAAGGCACCCGACCGGCTAGATTTGTAACACTTCAACACACGCACAAGACGTATATGGACATTTCTCACGATGGACTCATAACACAGTTAATTGTTTCTGTATTACTTTTATCATTTTCACAGTGTGCAGATTTGCATATTCTCACCACTTGTTATGTACAGTTTTCTTGAGGCCAGTCTAGAAAACATATCCAATAGGGGGGGGGGGGGGTTGATGTAGTGATCTGTACATCTGCACATACACCAGGGACTACAGACAGATGTAACAGCCACACCATCACTAGAGGGCAGCATCAGAGACGGGTATATAGGGGCCAGCCCAAGGTAGGATCTGCCTCTTTCAGAAGCACAGGGCTGGTGAGCAGCAGCAGACAGAGACAGCTCAGCATAGGCAGCTTACCTTAGCTTCACTGGTCATACCTCTTGACTGTATTATATCTAGTTAAGCTCTGGAAACAGAACAAGCCCACTGAATAAAGTATTTGTGTTCACTGGAAGTCTACATTCTTTATTCAGACTTAGAGAATAACATAAAGCCTGTCCACTATCTTCAAGGCACAAGTCAGGAATGTGAATACTCACCACTTGCCTGGATGAGTGCAGCTCTAACAACATTCAACACCATCCAGGACAAAGCAGGCTGCCTGATTGGTATCCCTTCCACAAACATTTAAACCCCCCACCACCGACAAACAGTGGCAGCTGTGTGTATCCAACTTCAAATGCACTGCAGGAACTCACCAATACTCCCTATGCAGCACCTTCCTAACCCATGACTGCTCCCACCTGGAAGGACAAGGACAGGAAACACATGGGAACACGCCCACCTGGAAGTTCTCCCTCAAGTCACTCACTACCCTGACTTGGAAATATATCGCCGTTCCTTCACTGTTGTGGAACAAAATCTTGGAAATTGCTGACATCATTGTGGGTGTATCTACACCACAGGACTGCAGCAGTTCAAGAAGGCAGCTCACCACCACCTTCTCGGGCAGCACGGTAGCATTGTGTATAGCACAATTGCTTCACAGCTCCAGGGTCCCAGGTTCGATTCCGGCTTGGGTCACTGTCTGTGTGGAGTCTGCACATCCTCCCCGTGTGTGCGTGGGTTTCCTCCGGGTGCTCCGGTTTCCTCCCACAGTCCAAAAATGTGCAGGTTAGGTGCATTGGCCATGATAAATTGCCCTTAGTGTCCAAAATTGCCCTTAGTGTTGGGTGGGGTTACTTGGTTATGGGGATAGGGTGGAGGTGATGACCTTGGGTAGGGTACTCTTTCCGAGAGCCGGTGCAGACTCGATGGGCTGGGTGGCCTCCTTCTGCACTGTAAATTCTATGATAATCTATGATTAATCTCGGACAAAGGTTCAGCACAACATCGTGGGCCGAAGGGCCTGTTCTGTGCTGTATTTTTCTATGTTCTGTGTTCTCAGTGGCAATTAGACACAGACAATAAATGCTGGCCTATCCAGTGTCGTCCACAACCTGTAAATGAATCAAACTCTTGACGATTCAAGGTAAAAAGAGCATTTCCCTATTATTTCAAGCACTGTGCTGTATTCCATAGGTAAATGGGACATTCTGTTAACTGCCGTATTTGATTAATTGGCAACACATTCGCCACGCCAGCTGGATAACAATGATTTTACTGTATTATGATAATCATTTGCAGCGCATTTTCTAATTTTTCATTTCTTGTTAGGCTGGAATTTACTGGATAAATTTAATTGACCATTTCTGCATCGGATGGGGTCTCATTGTATCGGCTCTGCTGGAACTCATTGGTCTCAGCTGGATATATGGTAAATGCAACAAGAAAAGTATTTGAATAAAATAATTTTACCAAGTGGGTTTTCATGTGGAAAATTTCAATTTACTGGTGGGTGTAAAACTAACTAATTACCATTAGCATTAATTTCAATAGAAATGAAAGTAAGATAATTTCTGCACCCAGGAAACAAATGAAATAGCAAACCGTCTGTCTGTTCAGAAGAAGGAAGAGAAATGTATTGGGTCAGAAGGTATGAATAGGTCTTCATTGGAAATCCAAGTATAATCCTTCGCGGAGGGTGGTTTATCTCAGTTGACTGGACAGCTAGTTCGTGATGCCAACAGCAAGGGTTAATTTTCCGTGCCCGCCGAGGTTATTCGTGACGTTCCCCCCAGTCTTCCCAACCTTGCCCCTCACCTGAGGTGTGGTGATCCTCAGGTTAAATCACCACCAGTCAGCTCTGCCCCTCAAAGAGGAAAGCAGCCTATGGTCATTGGGGACTATGGCGGATTTCACCTTTTTTACTTACCATACTTAACTATCAAGGATCTTTTCCCATTTAATTCCAAAAGCCAATATAAGACAGGCAATCCCTTTTGCAATAAAAACAGTAAATTCTTTAAATAACTAGCAGGACAGATAGCACCTCTGGAGAGAAGCAGAGTTAATTTTTCAGATCAAGATGACCCTTGATTAAGGTCTGTGTTAGGAAAATAAAGGTAGTTTTACGGGATTTATATTTGTATTGTTAGAAATGAGGTAAGGATTTAAGTGAGTTTACGTTAATGTTCCTGTGCCGAGAAGGATAAAACCTAGGTAAAATTTAGGCTGGACAATGGTGTTTGTATGTGTGTGGGCTGGTTTCAATTCCATCTGTGATTCTGCTGAGCTCAGCGAGGCAGACAGCGAGAAGTATAAATAAACCAGCAATGGTTGCTTAGCAACTGGGGCCTTGGAAGGTAGAGAAGCTTTTAAGTTTTAATTTAACTAATTTGATTGCAGTTGATGATATGTAGTGAGAGAGAAGCAATTGGTCTTCGAGGACTAAAGGGGACCATCTCTCTCAGCCTTGCTATAAAAAAGCCATACTATGGAGTAATGGTGAAGAAAACAGTGGCGGGTTTCTCTGTGAATCAGCGTGATGGCCCGAATCTGGCGGCAAAAACGGCGCGAATGACTCCTACGTCGGACCCCCAAGAACGTCGTGAATTCTCCGGCCGGGAATGGGCTAGCAGCGGCGTGACGCCATTCGCGACGGCGCACCCATCACGGACGCGCGCGGCATCGCAGCACAAAAGGCGCCCCCCCCGCCCCTCCTCCCCCCCCTCCCCCCCCCCCCCCCGCGTCGCAGCCTGGCCCATCTAGGCCGGGCCGCCCCAGGAAACGGCCGCCAAAGGGGTCCCCAGTCACAGGGCAGGAATCACAGGAGTCCACCTCCAGCTCTGCTGTACCATCTGGGGAACCACCTAGACCTAGTCAAAGGGCCCGTAAGGCCAAAAAATTAGGCACTGAGTAAGTTGGCAAGGGTGCAGGGCACAGATTAGTTATAGGGGCTAGGCCACGTATATGAACTGTTTGTTGTTACAATCACTTTCACACCTACAGAAGCTGCCTTTGTGCTCTCTCCGATGCGTGCGGGGGTGTGGTGTGAGGTGAGCGCCAGAGTGTGTGTGTGTGTGTGTGAGGGGTGATAGAACGTCGGCCTCAGGTGAGTTTGCCCCTCCCCTCCCCCCGGGTCGCTCTCGCCATCCGCCCGGGCAGACGACGGGACCGTGCGCTGCAGTTTAACGGCCGCATGCAGGGATGGTCCGGGTGGAGGATGGTACTGTGGCCTTGGGTCAGACATTGTCCAATGATGTAGAGCCCAGAGCCTCTACATGGTGGGGTCAGGGTGGTAGGCTGGTGCAGGAGTGTGCATTCTGTACCCATACTCGGCGATTCCCATGCCTCCTTAGTCCGTGAACTGGGCGGCTATCAACTTGTCCCATGCGCGTTGGCCCAGCCAGTAATGGTGGGCAGCCTCCCATCCATGTCCAGCCCGTCTGTCCTGACCATTGCCCCCATCCTCCTCGTCTGGGGAGGTCTGCGCCTCGTCTTATTGCTCCTCCCCTTCCCCCTCTTCTGACTGCAGGACATTGCCCCCACCACTCCCCCCGCTGGGCTATGTTGTGCAGGATGCAGCAGACCACAACGATGCGGCCAACCCTATCTGACGGGTACTGGAGGGCTCCTCTAGAGCGGTCCAGGCATCTGAAGCGCATCTTTAGCAGCCCAAAGGACCTCTCTATCACACCCTGGTCACTGCATGGGCATCACTGTAGCAGTTCACCGCGTCAGTCTGTGGCCTCCGTATAGGCGTCATCAACCATGACAGCAACGGGTAAGCCCTGTCACCACGAAGCCCCCAGCCGGGTACTCGAACACGGTGGGGATGAAAGATGGCGCCAATACGAATGAGCCATGTACACTGCCCGGGTACCGGGTGCAGATGTGCAGGATCAACAACCTGCACATTCATGGAATAAGTCCCCTTCCTATTCGTGAAAACAACCCTGTTATCCACAGGTGGCCACACGGCGAGGTGCATCCCATCGATCGCCCCCTGGACCATGGACATCCTGGCCATGGCAGCGAAGCCCGCTGCCCGGGCATCCTGGCTGGCCCGGTGCACAGGAAACTGGATGTAGCGGTCCGCAATGGCATGTAGGGCATCTGTCACTGCCCGGATGCACCGGTGCACCGATGCCAGCGAGATGCCGGACAGGTCCCCACTCGGTACTTGGAATGACACCGTGGCATAAAAAGTTTGGGCCACCGTAACCTTGATGGCCTCCCCCAGTGCCACGCGGTGCCAGGTGTGCCATCATGTGGCAGATATGGGCGACGGTTTCTTGGCTCATCCGGAGTCTCCTCCTGCATGCCCGGTCCGTGAGGTCCTGGTACGATGAGCGGGGCCGGTACACACAGGGCTTCATCGGGAGTTCCCATCCAATTATAACATTAATTGAGATCTTAACACCTTCTTTCTGCATCCTTCATTCAGGTTCCCCTCATTCGTGCTGGATTACACCTGGTTATTGAAGATTTGCCACAGGCATTTTTTCTGCCAATTGCTGATGACAGTTGATGCCGATCTTGAGTTTACCATATAAAATCATAGAATTTACAGTGCAGCAGGCCATTTGGCCCATTAAGTCTACACTAGCCCTTGGAAAGAGCACCCTACTTAATTGCACACTTCCACCCTGACCCCGTAACCCAGGAAAGACACACAGCCACAGGGAGAACATGCAGACTTCGCACAGACAGTGACCCAAACCGGGAATCGAACCTGGGACCCTGGCACTATGAAACAACAGTGCCAACCAATGTGCTACCGTGCCATCCTAGTTGACTCAAGTCAGCTCCTGGTTTCTCCCAATAATCAAGGCAGATTGAGCAACGGGGCATGTTCAGCTTCAGTATGTTCATGATATTTCTTTTGACCATCCTGAATCCACTTTCTATTCTTCAGCTCAGGAAGGATGACTCCATTTGAGCCTCCCCCATTCCGATAACATCCATCTCAGTACGGATGGGAAATGTGAGACTTTCCTAGAGTGAGAACCTATTCGGCAGGATTTTGCCGAGATGGATAATCTGGTTGATGGCAGAGAATAGTTTACTCTTCGTGTCTGAACTCCCCAATTTCTTCCAAATGATGAATCAACATGAGGGGACAAACCTACTTGACTGTGTCTTCACCAATCTAATTGTTGCAGATGCAACTATCCATGGTAGTATTAGGGGTGGCCACTGTGAAGATTAAAGTGTAGATTGTTGCAACTGAGGCGGGTATCTCTATTTGGGAAATTTCCCAGCTCATCGCACTTAGACTTAGACTTAGAACAGTACAGCACAGAACAGGCCCTTCGGCCCTCAATGTTGTGCCGAGCATGATCACCCTACTCAAACCCACGTATCCACCCTATACCCGTAACCCAACAACCCCTCCCCCTTAAC
This sequence comes from Scyliorhinus canicula, assembly GCF_902713615.1. Taxonomy (NCBI): domain Eukaryota; kingdom Metazoa; phylum Chordata; class Chondrichthyes; order Carcharhiniformes; family Scyliorhinidae; genus Scyliorhinus; species Scyliorhinus canicula. The sequence continues at coordinate 90,884,694 of NC_052162.1, forward strand.
CTTACTTTTTAGGACACTACGGTCAATTTATCATGGCCAATCCACCTAACCTGCACATCTTTGGACTGTGGGAGGAAACCGGAGCACCCGGAGGAAACCCACGCACACACGGGGAGGACGTGCAGACTCTGCACAGACAGTGACCCAGCCGGGAATCGAACCTGGGACCCTGGAGCTGTGAAGCATTTATGCTAACCACCATGCTACCATGCTGCCCTTATCACAGTAGAAAGATCCAACGTGACATTTTGGGAGGAGACGGAATGCGACTGAGCCGGTTGTGCCAGCTCTCGAAGGACGCCTGAGGCAGTAATGGGGACAGTCAAGTGCCGAGGTGGGCTGGTTAAAAGATCCACCTTGGTCCCAATCGACTTCATCCCATTTGTATTAAAGGCACCATACACACCGCCCCCACCCCACCCCCAACCTGACTGACACATCATCTTTCCTTGCCCATTCACTCAGTATACACTATGTACAAAACCAGTGAACACTATAGAAGCAATGGCACATGTGTGGTACTGTTTAGGATTAATAAACACCCATTCACAAGTATTCCCACATTCAGATAATCCTTTGAGATGGGATTGCAGCTATACATGCATAATTAAGTTGTCCGGGAATCTGGAGAAAGCTCTTGATAGTTATTTCTCTGTGATCTATTTTGCCAAACTCTCGATATTATTTTGGTTTTATGGTCTCGTTGATACTTTTATATGGTTATTGGAACAGTAATTCTTTTCAAAAGATTTGTGAATGGGTGTTCTGTAAACTGTTCTACACATGCCATTTTGCTATAGGCGTTCATAAGTGAGAAAACAATTTGCATTTACATAACATCTATAAACACAATTAAATGTCCAAGGCACTTCATGTGTGCTTTATCAAGCGGAACCTGACACCTGACATCAAGACATCATTTATTAATTATGTTTGAAATCCTGAGTGATCCTTTCTCTGATTTAACCTGTTCATTAGTGACACCCAGGACAAGGTGAATTTCGGCAGTGAACAAGCTGCCCTGACGACTGGACAAACCAAGTGATTGTGTCTCTCTGCTTCCTTGTTGTTCACAGGGGTAAACAGATTCATCAAAGACATTGAGATGATGATTGGGGAAAGGACTTGGCTCTTCTGGCTGTGGTGGCGAGCGTGTTGGATTTTTATCTCTCCGTGTTTGCTGGCAGTAAGGAGATATTACATCTTTTCATGATTTATGCTGCTATTACTGTATCATTCTGTTTCCAGTCATGCTTTGTATAATTATTTCACTCAGGTAATCTTCATCTGGTCATTAGCAACCTTTGCCACACCAACATATGGATCTGTTGAGTACCCTGTGTGGGCCACAGCACTTGGCTGGTCTCTGGTCACCTTCAATATTATGTGGATCCCCATTGTTGCCATTGTGAGAGTTGTCCAAGCTGAGGGCTCCACCTTGTATCAGGTAAGGAAACATCTTCAATTCTTTCAAAAACTAAATAGAAGAATTTCTGGCAAGACTCCCAGTGCTCACCATACTTACAGTGGAAGATCACTGATAGTTAGTGTAAGCAGCCATTTTCAGGAAGTTCCAAGTATTCTGGGAATGCTGCTAAATTAGCAGCTGCAATTCCTTCCCTCCGAAAGGCAGTCAGCAGTTCCCACCATTTTAATGACAACAGGAATAACCAAAGGCTGGTTGTTTGGAGAAAAGGGATGTTGCCTTTGCACCTGGCTGTTGACCCTCACCCTCCAACATCCAATCACACAACAGGCAGACACTGAAGCCAATGGGTGTATTAGAAATTGATAAAGGAGGTATCAGAAAGGCAGGCTGTATTTAAGGTTCACCAGAACCGGATCACATGCCTCCATGAAAACTGAGGGAAGGAAGGGTGCGAATTGTAGAGGCAATGGTCATAATATTCCATCCTGTGAAGGTACTGAGTACCATTGGACTGGAGAATTGCAAATGTTACACCTTGTTCCAACACCTGTGTAAGGTTAATCCAGGAAATACAGGGCAGTCAGTTTAACTTGTGGTGGGAAAGCTTTGAAAAACAATAAGCTGAGATAAAACTAGCAGTCGTTCGGAAGGGCAGGACAGGTTTTCTGAGGGAATATCACCACCAAATAAGTTGATAAAGTTTTGTTGCTGGTTTTGGGCGGCACGGTAGCACAGTGGTTAGCACTGTTCCTTCGAAGCGCCAAATCCCAGGTTCGATTCCCGGCTTGGGTCACTGTCTGTGCGGAGTTGCTTTCCACGTGTCTGCGTGGGTTTCCTCCGGGTGCTCCGGTTTCCTCCCACAAGTCCCGAAAGAGGTGCTGTTAGGCAATTTGGACATTCTGAATTCTCCCTCCGTGTATCCGAATAGGCGCCGGAATGTGGCCACTAGGGGATTTTCAAAGTAACCTCATTGCAGTGATAATGTAAGCCAACTTATGACAATAAAGATTGGTACAAAAGGATTATTATTACAGAGAGGGTAGATGAGGGTTATGCAGCTGGTGAGGTACATAGGGCTGGATTCTCTGCTTTGGAAACTAAGTCCGCACGTCGGCATGAAAACGGTGGTCTTTTATGCCAGGAAAACCGATTCGCCGTTTTGCTGGGGGCTAGCAGGGGTAGGGTAGATCTCGCAGCTCGAGCTGCCGATAAGGCCCTCAGCACTTCCAGTTCCAAGGCTGCGAATGCACATGGTGGGAGTGATCATAACATGATAGATACCAAAACGGTGTCTCTGCCCCGTCGCCGAACGTGATTTCAGCGTCAGGGAATGGAGAATCCAGCCCCTGGACTTTCAAAATAAATTTGATTAAGGGCCACGTATAAGCTTGTCAGCAAAGTTAATTTCCACAAGTTCCATTCAATAAAAAGCACTGCAGCATCATGGATTCAAAATTGGCAGAATGACAGGAATCACTGAGAAATGGCGAATGGGCGCATAAGGGGCTTGGCTCCACGTTAACTGGCGCTGAAAGGCCTCCACCGGATGGCGCAAATTGGTGCATGCGCAGGAGCGCCAGCGTGTGCTGGCGTCATTCCAGCGCATGCGCATGGGGTTCATCTCTGCGTCGGCTATCGCGGAGGCTGACAGCAGCCAACATAGAGGAATAGTGTGCTCCCATGGCACAGGCCCGCCCGCAGATCGGTGGGCCCTGATTGTGGGCCAGGCCACCGTGGGTCACCTCCCGGGGCCAGATCCCCCCACGCCCCCCCGAGGACCCCGGAGGCCGCCCGCGGAGCCAGGTCCCGCCGGTAACGACCTGTTTTAATTTACGCCGGCGGGGGACCGGCCGAAAACGTGCGGCCACTCGGCCCATCACGGGCCGGAGTATCGCTGGGGGGCGGCGCTGCCAAGAGCCCCCAACCGGCACGGCGCGATTCCCGCCTTTGCCAAATCCCCAGCGCCGGAGAATTCGGCAGCTGGCGGGGGCGGGATTTACGATTCTGAAACTGGTGCCTAATCCTTTTTTGAAATTCACCTTATCATGCCGAACCTTATCTTGCCGAAATTTACTTATCGGCCCTTTGAACAAAAAATATCCAAATGTGACTGCCTGAGCGAAAAGGTGGGACAACCAATAAGTGCTCCTTCCAAACCCATAATGTGCAATGAGAAAAGATTAATGAATAATCTCAGAGTAAAAGATCCTCCGTCGGGAGTGATCCCAACATGATAGATAACATTGCAGATTTAGTTTGAGGATTAGAAACCTGGGTCGGAAACATTAAATTAACTAAAAGCAATTACAAAAGTATGAAGACATTGTTGGCTGCAGTGGGCTGGGATAATAGGTGGACAGTTAAGATGGTATAGAGGCAACGGCAGACATTTAAGAAGGTATTTCATAACTCAACAATGATATATTTAATTGAGAAGAATGACATTATGAGAAGGGGTGCACCATCCATGGCTAAGTAAAGAACATAGGAATAAGCACACAATAAATAGGCGCAGGATGAAGCCATATGGCCTGTTGAACCATTCTGCCATTCCCCTTTTCCCATATCTCTTAATGTTCAGAGAGGTGAAAAGTGTGCCCACCTCAATCTTAAACATATTCAACGGTGGAACACCCACAATGCTCTGGGGCAGAGAATTCCAAAGATTCACGATCCTCTTACTTAAGCCATTTCCCCTCAGTCCAAAAGGATTGGCCCCTTATCCTTGGACTGTGCTCACGTGTTTTAGATTCCCTGACCAAAGAAAACAGTCTCTCAGCATTTACCCTCTCAAGCCACTTCAGATAATTTTTAAAAATAATCTTAATCATCTTTATTGTCACAAGTAGGCTAACATTAACACTACAATGAAGTTACTCCCTCGGGTACACAGATGGAGAATTCAGAATGTCCAAATTACCGGAAACTGGAGTACCCGGAGCAAACCCACGCAGACACAGGGAGAATGTGCAGACTCCGCACAGACAGTGACCCGAGTCGGGAATCAAACCTGGGACCCTGGCGCTGTGAAGCAACAGTGCTAACCATTGTGCTACCATGCCCCCCATAAACACAATTAAAGGGCTCGCCCCGGATTGTAGGCTTCAGTGAGATTGCCTCTCATTCTCCCAAACGTCAGAGAAAATAGCTCAGCCTCTCAACTTGGGACAAACCCCTCATCCTAGGGACCAATTTAGTAAACCTTTGCTGTACTGCGGGCAGAATTTTGTGGGGTCCAAAAATCGGTTTCACACCAGTGTGAATTTCCTGTGGCAGCTTCAGCTGGTGTCCACCTTGTCAGCTCAGTAAACTCGCTACAGGCCTGTGTGAAACCGATTACATCCCGCTAATGGAATGCAGGTGATTGCCTGACTGTAATCATCTACACCCACCCGATTCTCCCCAAAGCCAGTGGGAAAATTGGCCGGTCCAGAACACGTCTGGGATAATGTGTCGTTCAGAAATCAGGACTCAACTGAACCATGCCTCGGGCTGCTTCTGGAGTTTAGGATGGAGGCCACAGGCAACTCTGGACCCCAGAACATCACAGCAGTGGGTGGAGGGAGCATCTGCAGGTGGATCTTCCAAATGCAATGTCACCGAGGAGGTCCACCTTCCAGCTTCAGACTGTTTCTGGAGATTCACCTTCTTTGTCAAAGGTGGGCCAGTGATGTTGGGTGTCGTTTGAATACATCAGCTAGATACGATGGCGTTATTTCACCATAATGCCTGTCCCACCATAGGCATAACATCAGGGTTCCCCAGCATCACGTTTAGGAAGTACCCCCATGTTACACTGGGAATCCCACTCGGAAGTTCCCAGGTAAGGGTTTGCCCAGCAATTACCTGTCAATTCCTCTGGGCAAGTGCGCAGGGCTGGGAATGATCTGACAGAAGTGATTTAAATTGCTAACTGCGGATGATTCTACCAGATTTGGTTACTCTGAAAGAGAATGAATGTTAAAAAAGACCTTTGCAATACAGAGTAACTATATAAACACTCTGACTCAGCCCCACACGGGACACCCCCACACACAAACCCCCCAGGGGACCCACCTGATCATCCACATGCCCATATCCCCGAAATGCCCGGAACCACCCCCACACACAGTACTTGTCCTCCATTCAACACCCCGCCTGGTGCGACCCAGTCCAACCCCACCCCTCAAGAACTGAACCCCCTCCCTTACTCCCAAACTGACCCTCCATCCGGACTGTGCCACCTTCCTCCCGGACTAACCATTCTGGACTAAGCCACCTCCCGGAACGACTCCCCCCCCCCCACCCCCCCACCCCCCCCCCCCGCCCCCCCCCCCCCCCCAGCTCCGACCCCCCCCAATTTCCTGAACCCACTTCCTGTAAATTGTCCCTTTAGACATTCCCTTTAAGGCAGGTACTGTTGGAAAATGGGAGGGGGGGGGGGCTCAGTGACTTACCTCTCTGCACCCCAGTTACTCCATGACGATGCCGCCGGGGCGATGCTTAATCGCTCCTCTCTCACTCAGCCTGAGTGAGGAAGGTTGGGCGAGACAGGGACTTCGCAGTCCCAGCGCAGGTAAATCTGGCAAGAGTGGCAACCCGGCGGAGGTGCCACTCTGCAGAAGTTACAGGCCAATATGTTGCAAAATCTTTGGGTGCATAATTAATTTGGTTGGAGCAGGAATATATGGCGTGGTTACCCGCCAGCCTGACTCAACAAGAAACATTCCCCATTCCCGCCCTTGCCATGGGACTTAGTCCCAAATGGGAGAATTCCACCCAGTATTTCAGATGTGGTCTCGCCAATATCCTCTACTACTGCAGCAACATGCTATATTCCATTTGTTTTCCTAAATGTTAGCTGCACCTGAATTCTGATTTTATATGTTTCTTGTATGAGCACAGCCAACTTCTTTTGAATATCAATGCTTACAAGTTTCACACCTTTAAATCAAAGTTCTGCTTTTCTATTCTTATGACTGTAGTGATCTCTGTATATTAATATGCATGATCAATGTATGTAAATGTAGTACATTCAATTCAACACTAGATGTCTCACTATCAGATGGTACAGGAATGACTTTCCCGCTCTTTCTGAGAGAGTGTGCTTTAGGAGAGTGAACAGACAAGACATAGATTAGCGAGAGAGTGAGAAGTTATGTTATTTTATTATTACATTGTGTAGTTAGTTGGTTATCTTTACTGTATTTTATTTCTTTTACTAGTTGGGTATTAAGTACAAAGGACTCACAAATATTATTTATATTGCTCATTAAATGAGTTTGTCTTTAAAAGAAGACTATTATTTGTTTCATCAACTCGGCTGGTTCAAAGAGTAATATATATATTATGTAAAGTAACACAACATGGTACTAGAGTGTTTAAAGCTTTTAAGAAAGCCTAATAAAGACTTAGAACAAAAAGGAAGAAAAAAAAAAATCAACATCAACTTTTCGACTACAGACGTCATCACAACATCGGCAACTTCGACGAAAACAACTTTTCAAAGGACCAAGTTCATGCACCAAGACATCTCAAGACCACTGGTAATTTAAATCTGAATTGCAAATTGTTCAAACAGCAGTTTCAACTTTATTTAGTAACTAGTGAAGCTGCACCAGAAACTTGAAGAATTGCTTTACTCTGTCCCTGGCAGAAGAGCAAGCAATCAAAATCTTCAATTCCTTTAATTTTAATGCTGGTGAAGATAAAACAAATTTGATCAAGTTATAGCGAAGTTCGATGAACATTGCAGACCAATTAAATTTTGGAACGCTTGAAATTTCACAAAGTTCCAAACATTGGTGAACCGGTGAATAATTTCATCACTGATCTCAAACTCTTAGTTAAAACATGTAACTATGCAGATTTACATGATTCACTTGTTAAAGACCAGATTGTTTATGGTATACTTGATGATACAGTCAGAGAAGCATTAATTCGGTAAAATGATTTAACGTTATAAATCGCGATTGATAAGTGCATCTCCATGGAACAGACCAAAAGTCAGTATTTAGCATTTTATCCAAAGGAAAAAAGCAAGAATCTCTACCACCAGGCAGAGAAAATCAAAATGGTGTTGTAGGCAAAGCAGAAGACTGTGAGGAACAAAGATATCCTTCACAAGCATTTTCAGGCTCTGCACATGTGCACTATGCACAGAAATGCGAGACATCGAAGAAGTCTGCGCATCCGCGTCCGTCACTAATATGTCATGGCAACAACATGATTACATGTCACAGGTGTGGCAATGCCCACTTAAAGGAAAACTGCCCTGCTTATGGTAAACGCTGTTTAAGATGTCAGAAGTTAAACCATTATGTTTCTCATCTGCAAGTCACATTCCTCCTGCACAGAAAAAATATTACAAAGTGAGAGTTGTGGACAAAAAAGAAGAAATCAACATACAAAAGATTTCAGGGAAGATGATGATATTTTCTCATTAGAAAATATTTTCTTCGTCGGTATGGTTGAATCGTCCATCAAGTATGATCTGCAAGCAAGCAAGAATCATCTTAAAGCAACAAAGCCAGCTCATCAAGAATATGAATAGGACCTTCAAGCAACGAAAGATCAAAGAGTCATTATCGTTAGCAACGAATGGATGACTACTGTGTACATTAATACAATTCTAATTACTTTCAAACTGGACACAGGAGCCTCGGCAAATCTTTTGAATTCCAAGGACTTGTCCAAGATAAAAAGTCATGATGAGATGATACCTCCAGAGTGCTCATTAAGAGATTTTAATGGTAATCCCATTTTCTCACATGGTTTGTGTTACCCGAGTGTCACAAACAGAGACGTTCAAAAACAAGTAAGATTCGAGATAGTAAATGATACTCATTCATCTTTACTTGGAGCTAAAGCGTGCAAAGATTTGGAGCTCATTAAAATAATTATTTTGAATACCTGTCAGTTGACTACGGTCAAAGTTGACATTCAACAACTCTTAAAGGAATACCTTAATGTATTTTAAGGTATGGGTACGTTACCTTTTCAGTGCAAAATTCAACTGAAGAAGGATGCCAAGTCAGTAATCCATCCATCTAGACCTGTACCTGCTCCTCTTAAAGACAGACTAAGTGCTGAACTTTCAAGATTGCAAATTCGAGGTATCTTTACATCAAAATTCTGCTTTTCTATTATTATGACTGTAGTGATCTCTGTATATTAATATACATGATCAATGTATGTAAATATAGTACAGTCAATTCAACACTACCGGCCAATGACCACTCAACTCCGCAGCTATAAAGCCCGCTGCGGGGGTGTCAGAAAATCCCAGCCTCTGGGCGCAATTCTCCGCCCCCCACGCCGGGTGGGAGAATAGCAGGAGGGCCTCCCGACATTTTTCACGCCCTCCCGCTATTCTCCCCCCCACGCCCGACCCACGCCACGAATCGCCGCTCGCCGTTTTTTGTGGCGATTCTCCGAGGCCGATGGGCCGAGCGGCCCGGCCTTCACACCCGTTTCAACACGGCAGCAAACACACCTGCTTGCTGCCGTTGTGAAACGGGCGCTAGATGCCCGTTTGGGGCATCTGGGGGCCCGATTGACACGGCAGTACCACGGCCGTGCCAAGGTGGGCACCGATCGCGGGCCGTGCGTCCGTAACGGACGCACTCTTTTCCCTCCACCGCCCAGCAAGATCAAGCCGCCAGGCCTTGCGGGGCGGCTGAGGGAAAAGACGTAAACTGCGCATGCGCGGCTGATGTGACGCTTGACATGCGGCCTTGACGACCGTCGTCAAGGCCGTGCTGCCATGACGCAAGGGGCTGTGCTCCTAGCCCCGCCCGAGGGGGGAGAATCGGCCCCGGAAGTCGGCGTGAAGGTTGCCGTGCGTCACAGCCTGTCCCACGGCAGCCTTTATGATTCTCCGCATTTGAGAAGATTCTCGCCCTCTGTCTCTAAACCATTAATATAGAATGTAAATAGATGACCGCAGCACTGATCCTTGCGACATTCCACTATTTACTGCCTACTCTTTCCTGCCCTCTTCCACTCTTTGCTTTTGATCCGTCAACCAATACTCTGTGCTAAGATATTGCTCCCAACTTTATCAACCCTTATCTTGCTCATTAACTTTTGTGTGGTACCTTGTCAAATGCCTTTTGAAAATCCAGGTATATTACAATTACTGGTTTCCCCTTTATCTAACCTCCTAGTTATAATCTAAAAAAAAAGATAACGCATTTTTCAGTGAATTTTTCTTTTGTAAAGCCATGTTGAATTTCTATTCATATTATGCTTTCTAAGTGCAATCTGTCTCTAAACCATCTGAAATCTGAATGATAGATTGCAGCATTTTCCCAGCAACTGATATTAGGCTAACTGGGCCGCTGTTCACTGTTTTCTCGCTTCACGTTTCTTAAAAAGTAGAGGACTACTTGCCAATTAATTATAATAATCTTTATTGTCACAAGTAGGCTTACATTTACACTGCAATGAAGTTACTGTGAAAAGCCCCTAGTCACCACATTCCGGCGCCTGTTCAGGTACACAGAGGGAGAATTCAGAATGTCCAAATCACCTGACAGCACGCCTTTCGGGATTTGTGGGAGGAAACCAGAGCACCTGGAGGAAACACACGCAGATACAGGAGAATGTGCAGACTCCAGACAGACAGTGATCAAGCCAAGAATCGAAACTGGCACTCTGGGGCTGTGAAGCATCCGTGCTACCCACTGTGCTACCGTGTTGCCCACAACTTCCTGTCTAATGTGACCATTCCTGAATCAAAATAATTTTGGAAAATCATAATTGGCACATCCACTGTCTCTGCAGCTTTTAAAACCCTTTTAAAACCCATCTTGTCAGCCTTCATGTCCTGGGGATTCGTTGGATTTTTGTTTCTTAAGTTTCTCCAATAATTGTTTCTCTGCTGATATTGATTTCATTCACTTCCTAACTTTTGAGCCCGAGATTACCGTCTATTTCTGTTATGAAACTTAAGCCTGCCACTGTGAATACAAACACAATGGCGTGATTTTGTGGGTCTGTTAAATGTGGGTGCATATACTGTTATGGCCAGAAAGTCCTTCGAGAGGGCCAAACCAGGATTAGCGCCAGCGAGCTCTTGGATTGAGATTTTCCGTGCTCCCGCCGGTGGTATAATCAGTTTAATGCTAAGAAAGGGCGTTGATGTGTTAGGCAGGTTGGTTTGACGTTGACTGCAACTGGATGCAGGGAAGCTAGAAACAAACGTCTGCCACCGGAGATGATCCAAGACTGTTTATTTGAACAAGAACGGCTGTACATGTTCAGCTGTGGGTTGACACTCTACTAACCCTACTGACGACCTCTTACTGGTTCGACCAGACATACGAGCTACCGCATGGCAAAAATGTCCACTGACTTGTGCACTCTGACTGTCTCAGTGTCTGGGTCCCGAAAAGAGCCGGAGTCTTAATGCCCTGTGAGTGGTGGTGTCCTGTCTGGTGATTGGTTGTTCTGTGTTGTGTGTTCATTGGTCATCCTGTGTGTCAATCATTGCCTGTCTGCATCTCATTATATACATGAGTGGATATTATGACAGGTGTGAGCCTTATTTACATGGATTTACCTTCAATTAAATAGTGGGGGGGGGGGATTTTCCAGCCATTCTCACCCGTGGGATCTTCCTGTTCCAACGACGGTAAACTCCTGCCATACGTTTCTTGGCAGAGGAGGATGGGTTCAATGGGAAATCCCATTGTTGGGCCGGGACCTGAAGATCCTGTCACAGGTCAAAGGCGGGCCACCTCCCACTGCCGTGAAACACATTGCAAAGGGGGATCCCCATTATTAAACAGCTTTACGTTGTAGCTTCCAGCTCTGTGGAATGCTCCCCCCCGTGGCGGTGTGACGACCTGCCGGTACAAAACACGACAGATTTTCAAAAATGAAAAGCAGTCGCGCCGATCACGGCAGGGTGCGGTGAAAGCTGGAGGCCCCGGCGTTGAGGGCCGAGGTTGGGCATTGTTTTTTTGTTTGTTTTACTTTTGCAAATATTCAGCTGTTTTTTTTTTTCTCATCCATTTTTTTCCACCACTTTTTCCGGGATCACCTCAAGTGTCCTCGACCTTAAGACACTCTTTGCTGTTTCTGAACTTTGTGCCACTCACTGCAACCAGGGTGAAGCACACAGCATCAGTCGGATTTATCCTCGTTGCCAGTGTGATACTTGAGGCAGGAGCAGGTTTAGTGCCAACAAACAAGAACTTTATTGGCAACACACAGTGAGATGTTAATAGGCTCGTTGCCATCTTACTACCTGCACAGCACCAGCGTCACCCACGAGTTGATTAGCAGGAGGGAGGGGAAACCAATCCTGTTACTACATATTCTTCGCCATTTCTAATAATGAGTATATTCAATAAAATGGCACAAATTTGCTGGTAAATAACTGGAAGAGAATTCACCCACTGCTGTGTTATAAAATTGTAAAATGGTGACACAGCATGTGGTATTTCACAGATTGGCCTGAGACACATTTTAATGGGTTACTACCTCCTTCTATTGCATTGTAAGTTCCATTCCAGTTTGGAGGTGCAACACGGTGGTCAGCATTGCTGCTTCACAGCGCCAGGGACCTTGGGTGACTGTCTGTGTGGAGTTTGAACCTTCTCTCTTTGTCTGCGTGGGTTTCCTCCGGATGCTCCAGTTTCCTCCCACAATCCAAAGATGTGTAGATTAGGTGGATTGGCCATGCTAAATTGCTCCTACGTATTCCGATGTTAGGTGGGCACGCGAGTGGTCCTGGTTGGGCTGCTCTTTTGGGGAGTCACTGTGGACTCGACGGACTAAATGGCCTCCTTCTGCACTGTAGGGAATTCATGATTCTATGACTCTCAATTTTCTGCACTGACGCTTGAGGAAGTTAATTTAAATGTATACACATCGCCAGGTTAGCAGGCTCAACAGAAATCCCATGATTGCGTGACATTAATAGTCAGGGAGGTCAGAAGCTAATTTGTTGCTGGGATCATCCAATCCTTTTTTAAAAATAAATTTAGAGTACCCAATTCATTTTTCCAATTAAGGGGCAATTTAGCGTGGCCAATCCACCTACTCTGCACATTTTTGTGTTGTGGGGGCGAAACCCACGCAAACACGGGGAGAATGTGCAAACTCCACACGGACAGTGACCCAGAGCCGGGATCGAACCTGGGACCTCGGCACCGTGAGGCAGCAGGGCTAACCACTGTACCACCGTGCTGCCTTGGGCTCATCTAATCCTGACAAATGGGCTTCAGTTGTCTGCAGCCTTCTCCCTCATCATCCTAATTCCGATTATAGCTGGGGTTAGAAATAATCTTTTTCAGAAACTTTTATTTTTTTCCTCTTGATAATTAACAGAGGTGAATTTTCATTGGACAGTGGTAAAGGCCTCTCGGGACAACAAGGATTTTCCCCCTTCCCCATTCAGAAGGTCACCTGGGGTATTCCTCTCTACTCCAAATCCTATCGCAAAAAGATTTGGGAGAGGAGAACGGAGGAGATCAGAGGGGTTTCTGTCCAGGTACAAAGTGTTTGTGACTGGACTATGCTGATAAGACTTTCCTGATTACAGTTTTGTGCTGTCAGAGTTTTTTTCTTAATGGTGCTTCGAGTTGGTTTTAGTGGATGTCATAATGTACACAACTGCCTCACAGCAAAGCAAAGTGGTAGCAGGAACGAGAAGCAGGCTTCAGGCACCTGATTTACAAATGCAATTCCAGAGGAGCTGCTTCAGACATGTCTGCACTTTACCAAGATGGCGCCCTGAGTACTTCCCAGCTGAAGTGCATGCAAGCATCTTGGGCACCATTTTTCATCCTAATGTGACCCCAGACAGCTCAAAAGGCAGCCCCTACACAGGTCAATTTAATCCCCGTAGCTTTGTTCCAGAATGAGAAACTTGGACATTAATAATAGTTAATTATAATCACTTAGTGGTACGACCTGAATCAAATGGTTCTGGTTTTGATGTCCTGATTTTTTCTTCAAGAGGAAGCACTTAATTGACCCAATAAATCTCTTGAAGATGGTGTGACAATATCTGTAGTAAAGTATTTTCAGCCATGATTATTTCAACGCAATAAAGATTCCTTAAGTGTGTCTCACTGTCAGAATAATGCCTGAGAAATTGGAGTTTAGACATGAGTGCATAATCTGTATTATAATTTAAATTGGGGGAAGCCATTTTATTAGTACAGTTTTAGTACAGATTAAATAGTTTTTGGTATAATTCATGTGTTGGAACAAACTGCAGGATAATATGATGAAGATCAGTTGTTATTCCAGATGGAACATTGGAACTTAGAAACATAGGAACAGGAATGGGCCATTCAGCCCATTGGGTCTGCTCCACCTTTCAATGCCGTCCTGGGAGATTTATGGTTGGTTAAAATTGGGAAGAAATGATTGAACATTTTTCACTTTTATTTTCACAGAAAATTTCAGCTGCTTGTACACCAGCTCCAGATTGGGGTCCATACTTGGAACAACATAGAGGGGAAAGATATGGAAACAGGCCTGATTCTACCGAAGCCCCTAACCGCGTGCAACTCCTGGACCCTCCCGAGATGTGAAAATTTAAGGGCACATTTCTTGTTCAGATTGTAAACACTGGTCCTGAAAATCCATCACCTTTCTGGTGTTCTTCCATTGTAATGATGGTGGGAGGTCTCCAGAAAACAGGTTCGACTTTGAAGTTTTCTCTGCCCACTGCAAACTTGGGCATCAATTTGGAGCAAGGTAGCGCAGGATAGAATTACTGATCAGAGCTCCTGTTTAATGAACCATGAGTCATTCTCTGACCTGAGTCCTGGTGTTAAATGGATTAACGCCAGATGGTTTCCGGGGCAGATTTTTTCCTTCGTCATAGGAATATTCACGGGATGCAGCGTTACAGATCTCTGCCTCCTATCTATTAACCCGGTGTTGCAGCTAACTCTCTTTATATGTGTTCTCAGTCCTTAATCAAACAATGTCCATCGCCTCTGTATTTTTAACAATATAATCAACAACATTTACAGATTCCCCTGTTTTTTTTAAAACATAAACTGAATAATATACTTCAATTATTTACAAAACAATCAAAGAGAAACAAATTGTTTTGCCATATTTACGACAGCCCATTACACTACAAACAATCATCCCTCTTCCAGGACCGTCAACAATTTCTTGGAACTAACATTTGTCCCTGTAAAACAGTTTGATAATTGGTGACTAGTGTTGACCCATTTTAGTTTAGAATTCTCTTTTCTTTCCAATGCTAGGTTTTGTTAAAGGGATTAAATAATGTCCCGATGACTTTCCACGGTCAACTGCTTCAGTATGTTCTATGTTTGATTATATTTGTCCTTTTTCCATGGATTTCTTGCTCGGCAGCAATGGTATCTTATCCGATATGAGACTACTAATCTGTACTAATAAAATGGCTTCCCCCAACTATTCTACATGGAATCGTCTCTCTTTTCAGTGAACTTAGCATGTTGCCATTCCCAAACCTGAAGCAATAAGCACTTTCATATTCCTTGGACTGAATTCAATCCTTACTACTGAATAAATCCAATTAAAGTTTCAACCAATTTCTTCCACATACTGCGGATGTGCAACTGCCGTCCAATACGGCACCAGAAAATGAACCCCCACCGAGTACATTCACTGCTGCTTCTTGTAACCAATACAGTTCCCTCAGACTGATCAACTTTGTCCCGTTCCAAACCTTATGTCATGTGTCACTGTGAAAACCTTGTTGTTTCATTCTGGTTAATTTACTGCAAATGATGTTTCGAATCACATCCAAAACAGCTGTTCATGGTTCTTATGGCATTCCTGGTGTTTGATTTGATTTGATTTATTATCACACGTACCGAATGACAGTGAGAATTATTTCTCTGCGGCCAAGGGAACGCACACAGTTCGTACATAATAGACAATAAAAAAGAATAATCGACAGAGTACATTGACAAATGGTACATCGATAAACAGTGATTGGTTACAGTGCGGAACAAGGAGCCAAACAAAGCAAATACATGAGCAAGGGCATCGTGAATAGCGTTCTTCCAGGAACAGATCAGTCCGAGGGAAAGTGGCTGATTCTAGTAGCTGTGGGGAAGAAGCTGTTCCTATGTCTGGATGTGCGGGTCTTCAGATTTCTGCCTGATGGAAGGGTCTGGAAGAAGGCAAAAACTGTGTGGTAGGGTTCCCTGATATTGCTGTCTGCCTTCCTGAGGCAGCGGGAAGTGAAGACAGAATCAATGTGAGGATGGCAAGCTTGTGCGGTGCGTTGGGCTGAGTTCACCACACTCTGCAGTTTCTTGCGATCTTGGGCCGAGCAGTTGCCGTACCAGGCTGTGATACCAGCTGGATAAGATGCTCTCTATGGCACATCTGTAGATGTTTGTGTGAGTCGATGCAGGCATGCCAAATGTCTTTAGCTTCCATAGGAAGTAGAGACGTTTTTGGGCTTTCTTGACTGTTGCATCAACGTGAGTGAACCAGGACAGACTGTTAGTGATGGCGACCCCCAGGAACGTAAAGCTATCGACAATCTCCACTTCAGAGCCACTGATGCAGACCCCCCGTCTGTGTGTCATGCTGCATTTCCTATAGTCGATGATCAGTTCCTTGGTCTTTAGGTACACCATGCAACCAAGTGAGCTATCACTTGTTTTAATGACTCCATTCCTATCGTCTTCTCGATCCATGAAAAGACCCCATGCCCATTTCTATTGTCTGTGATTCCACTATTGTATTGACGACAGCGGCCTCTGAATGGTCTCAAAATGCCACGAGGATTGAATCCTTCACCTTGTGAAACTCTGCTGAATGTCCTCGTTGTGGCACCAAGGCTGTGGGATATGATTTCTTTCCAAGGAATATTTTTAAATCTGACTCAAAAGCTTTCTCTTTCTGAGAATCTAACTCCAGTTAAGATCAGGAGCCTATGACTGTGCAACACTTTAGTGGAATTTAACATTTTGAACCAGGAATTTCCAAATAGGATTTATGCAAGCCTGTATATCATCAGTTAAATTTCATGATATATAATTTTATTTGAAATAACCATTCATCTTTCTCGCACTGCAAAGGTGGAGCACCTCAAATGCGTCAAACAGACTTGGCTGGATTCTCCATCGTTGGGATCATCCGATTTTCCCGTAGCGCACTCACACCCACGGGCTTCCCGATGGCATGGGGGATGCCCAAAATGGCCGGCTGTCGGGACGGAGAATCCTGCTGCCGGCAGGGGTGCGTCGCACCCGAAAATATGTGTGGCGGAACGGACAAACCTGCCCATCATCTTTCCTTTACATTTTATCCATAAAACTCAACAGATTATCCAAATCTTCTTAAGTGTCCAATCAATAAGCTCCAGGTCCAAAAATACTCTGCACCTGATTCTGCTTCTGTTAGCAATTGATAAAGCCACTGCCATCCCTTGTTTTCTCTTTGGTAAGGGGGGGAACTGTGTCCATATATCTACTTAAGTCTTCCATTGGTCATAAAATTCAGATTCAGAGAAGATTAATGAGAAATCCCTGACACTTGGTTTCAACCATTCTTCACAAAGAATAAAGAACAAAGAAAAGTACAGCACAGGAACAGGCCCTTCGGCCCTCCAGGTCTGTGCCGACCATGCTGCTCATCTAAACTAAAATCTTCTACACTTCCTGGTTCCGTATCCCTCTATTGCCATCCTATTCATGTATTTGTCAAGATACATGTCACTATCGTCCCTGCTTCCACCACCTCCTCCGGCAGCGAGTTCCAGGCACCTACTACCCTCTGTGTAAAAAACTTGCCTCGAACATCTCCTCCAAACTTTGCCCCTCCCACCTTAAACCTATGCCCCCCCTAGTAATTTACCCCATTACCCTGGGAAAAAGACACTGACTATCCACTCTGTCTATGCCCCTCATAATTTTGTAGACCTCTATCAGGTCGCCCCTCAACCTCCGTCGTTCCAGTGAGAACAAAACAAGTTTATTCAACCGCTCCTCACAGCTAACGCCCTCCATACCAGGAAACATCCTGGTGAATCTCTTCTGCACCCTCTCTAAAGCCTTCACATCCTTCTGGTAGTGTGGCGACCAGAATTGGACACTATACTCCAAGTGTGGTCTAACTAAGGTTCTATATAGCTGCAACATGATTTGCCAATTCTTATACTCAATGCCCCGGCCAATGAAGGCAACCATGCCGTATGCCTTCTTGACTACCTTCTCCACCTGTGATGCCCCTTTCAGTGACCTGTGGACCTGTACACCTAGATCTCTCTGACTGTGAATACTCTTGAGGGTTCTACCATTCACTATATATTCCCTACCTGCATTAGACCTTACAAAATGTATGACCTCACATTTGTCCAGATTAAACTCCATCTGCCATCTCTCCGCCCTAGTCTCCAAACGATCTCAATCCTGCTGTATCCTCTGACAGTCCTCATTGCTATCCGCAATTCCACCAACCTTTGTGTCGTATGCAAACTTACTAATCAGACCAGTTATATTTTCCTTCAAATCTTTTATATATACTACGAACAGCAATAGTAACTCGAATTATAATCTTCTGCCTGAAGAAACAAATTCTTCTTCGTTTCGAATCTTCATCTTCAGGTAACCGCTCTCTGCCACCATGTTAAACAGATTCAAGCCAGATGGTGAAGTATAAAGCAGGACACAGATCTTTCAGTAGATTTATTCACAGGATGCAGAATTACAGACCTCTGCCTCCCAGTGTCCCAGCTGAGTTTTTACTCATTTGAGTAAAACAACTTTTCACAGTAACTTCATTGCAGTGTTAATGTAAGCCTACTTGTGACAATAAAGATTATAGTTACAGAGGGACATAGATAAGCTGCAGAGCTGGGCTGACAGGTGGCAAATGGAGTTTAATGCAGAAAAGTGTGAGGTGATTCATTTTGGAAGGAATAACAGAAAGGCAGAGTACTAGGCTAATGGTAAGATTCTTGGTAGTGTGGACGAGCAGAGAGATCTCGGTGTCCATGTCCATAGATCCCTGAAAGTTGCCACCCAGGTTGAGAGGGTTGTTAAGAGGGCATACGGTGTGTTAGCTTTTATTGGTAGAGGAATTGAGTTTCGGAGCCATGAGGTCATGTTGCAGTTGTACAAAACTCTGGTGCGGCCGCATTTGGAGTATTGTGTGCAGTTCTGGTCGCCACATTATAGGAAGGATGTGGAAGCATTGGAAAGGGTACAGAGGAGATTTACAAGGATGTTGCCTGGTATGGAGGGATGATCATATGAGGTAAGGCTGAAGGATTTGAGGCTGTTTTCGTTAGAGCGAAGAAGGTTAAGAGGTGACTTAATTGAGGCATACAAGATGATCAGAGGATTAGATAGGGTGGACATCGAGAGCCTTTTTCCTCGGATGGTGATGTCCAGCACGAGGGGACATAGCTTTAAATTGAGGGGAGATAGATATAGGACAGATACCAGAGGTAGGTTCTTTACTCAGAGAGTAGT
The DNA here is from genome assembly GCF_902713615.1 of Scyliorhinus canicula. NCBI lineage: Eukaryota > Metazoa > Chordata > Chondrichthyes > Carcharhiniformes > Scyliorhinidae > Scyliorhinus > Scyliorhinus canicula. Next base: position 90,903,561 of record NC_052162.1, read on the forward strand.
AAGGGCGTGGAATGCCCTGCCTGCAACAGTAGTGGACTCGCCAACACTAAACGCATTCAAATGGTCATTGGATAGGCATATGACGATAAGGGAATAGTGTAGAGGGACTTTAGGATTTCACAGGACGGCGCAACATCGAGGGCCGAAGGGCCTGTACTGCGCTGTAATGTTCTATGTTCTATGTTCTATTATTAACACCGTTTCGTCATGATCTGTCGACTGGGCCGCAATCTCTCAGGAACTCAGTTTTAACATGAAACAAGTCTTTAGAACATAAGAATCTTCTGCACTGTCTCCACTTTCCTGTCTTATCTCTATATCCCTTGATTCCCTGGGTACTCAACTATCACTGGATCTCCGTTGTATTCATCGACTGAGCGTCCGCCACGGTCTGGTGTAGAGAATTCCAGTGAGCCAGAAGCGTCTGAATGGAGAAAGCTCTCATTTCAGTCCAGATCTACCAACCTCTTACCTTGAGACTGTGACCCATAGGACTGCATGCTAAAGCCTGCAGAAATTGTGGCTGAGCATCTGTCTTGTCAAAAACCTGAGGAATTTGATACATTTCAGGCAATTACTTCCCATTCTGTGTTGTGGAGATGCCGGCGTTGTACTGGGGTGAGGTAAAGACTTAATTACCTGCAAATGCTCGCATTCAATGTATTGTCTTAGAACATAGAACAGTACAGCACAGAACAGGCCCTTCGGCCCTCGATGTTGTGCCGAGCAATGATCCCCCTACTCAAACCCACATATCCACCCTATACCCGTAACCCAACAACTCACCCCCTTAACCTTTCTATTAGGACACTACGGGCAATTTAGCATGGCCAATCCACCTAACCCGCACATCTTTGGACTGTGGGAGGAAACCGGAGCACCCGGAGGAAACCCACGCACACACGGGGAGGACGTGCAGACTCCACACAGACAGTGACCCAGCCGGGAATCGAACATGGGACCCTGGAGCTGTGAAGCATTTATGCTAACCACCATGCTACAGTGCTACCCTGCATCTTTGACTTTGTCTCTATAAATGTTTCTGGAACCTATCTCTCCATTCACCTGAGGAAGGAGCAGTGCTCCGAAAGCTAGTGCTTTGAAACAAACCTGTTGGACTTTAACCTGGTGTTGTAAGACTTCTAACTGTTCACATTCTTTAGCACAGGATCACAAAATAATACAACGTGAAAGAGCTGTCTTTTGGCCCATCATGCCCAAGTCTGCTCATTTAATTAGTTATTTATTCACACCAGTTCTCCTGCCCTTTCTCCATAGCTCTAACCATTTGAGCATTTAAACAGTTCCTCCTGAAAGTTATTATTATACTGCTGTCACCAACATTTCAGCCAATGACATTATAAGCATCCGCTTTGTAAAAATATTTCTCCACACTTTGCCTGTTTTTTAATCTTAAATCTGTGTCCTCGGGTTCCCAATCCTGCTGCTGCTGAAAACATTTTCTACTTATTCTCTATCGAACACATCATGAGCACAAACATCTTGATCAAATCTCTCATTAACTTTCTCTGCTCCATGAAGAACAGCTCCAATTTCTCTAGTCTCTCCACAGAAACAAAGTGCCTCATCCCTGGTAAATCTCCACCTGAAATCCTTTGTAAAATGAAATGTCCAGAACTGGACACAATGAGCAGATTTTCACTAGCACCATGGCACCAAGGGAGTAGCATGGGCCCATGTTAGGCCAGCTTTCCAATATGATTCCTCCAGCAAACAGTTTACAAAGATGCTGGTAACAGTATAGCAACCATTGGAGGAAGATCAAGGTTCTTGAGAGGCTCATCACAGTGGAGGCTCATTCAGTATTTTCAAGACTGAGATAGACAGATTTTTAATCAGTAAGAAAATCAAGGGTGGATAAGAGGGAAAGTGGATTTGAGGATTATTATAGAATCATAGAATCCCTACAGTGCAGAGGAGACAATGCGTCTGTGCGCATCTTTGGACACTAAGGAGCAATTTACCATGGCCAGTCCACCTAACCTGCACATATTTAAACTGTGGGAGGAAACCCAAGCATCTGGAGGAAGCTCACCCAGTCACGGGGGGAACGTGTAAACGCCACACAGCCACCCAATGCCGGATTCAATCCAGGGTCCCAGGCACAGTGAGGCAGCAGTGCTAACCATTGTGCCGCCACTTTTAAAATTTAGCAAGTCGCACTCTACAGGTATGACATTACATTAGGATCAATCTAGGTGTCAGTGAGTCGATGGATAGTTGGAAATGTGAGGAAATGCAAAAAAAGAGAGGTATGGGTAGGTGTGCAAAACAAACAGTGGGGACCAAAACGAAGGTGTGAGCTTGACAAGACAGAGTGAGAGAGGCCATTCCCCGCACAACAGAATGTCAGTGAATGTGAAACTGTAATGACCTTCCTTGAACTGGCTAGATTCTTAAAGTATTCCCTCCACTAAATCCAAGAGCCTGGCTAATACTGACTTCTCAGGCCACCTCTAGTCACATTTTTGTTGAATCAACAGGTTTCTCCCTCCCATTGCCATGGAAGAATATCTCTCTGTGGATCTTTGCTTGCCCCAGAAGTACATCAAGTGGAGTGTCATTATGTCTGGGCCCAGCTTTGTCCGTCTTGAATCAATCCCACCACTTCAGTGTTCTGAAATGCTTCGCTCCTCTACCTTCTCTCCTTGGATAAGCCAGTTAAATGTTCCAGATGATTTTGTGTAATGAGGTTTTGTAGAAGGTCTACTTTGAACCCTAAATTTACAATGAAATTGCCCATTCTGGTTAAAATCCCAAAATGGAATCCCACCGCTCTGAACACACCTCGGAGTTACTACCAGGGCCAGAGTGTCTACTTATATCATATCCACCAAGGGTAGACTAACAAGCATTAGACAATCTTTAGCTGATGCTAACAATCATTAATTGAAAACCTATTAAAACCCATAAGCTGTTTTCTTTTACATGTCACATCTGTTAAGCTAATAGGAACAGAGATATGCAATTTAGGCCATGAGATAATCTCAGAGTAAATGGTCGCCCATTTAAAACAGAGATGAGGAGGAATTTTGTCTCTCGGAGGATAGTGAATCTGTGGAATTGTTTACCACTGAGGGTAGCAAATGGAATCATTTGGTGTGCAAGAGCTGCTGAAGATCTCATCGTAAACTGTTTACATTGTAGTCCGTTCTCATCATTCTTACACAACTCAGCAACTTTACAATACCACTCACACTGAGTCAGCCTCTCAAAATGCATTGAATCCATCAGGTTAGCATGTTTTCATCACTCACAGTTCCAGCTGCAGGGAAAGAGAGCACAGAACACAAGAAAGAGTTGCAGGACCAGATGTGGTCCTCTCCAGATTGTGCAACTGACCAGCATCGAGGGGGGAGATGTTGATGACTGGAGATGGCTTGGCTTCTCTGACCATTGGAAGTGGGGAGCTCTGAGTCATTTGGTGACATAATTATCAGTGGTCCCCATGTCACCCAGCATTCTGTCATGTTAACATGATTTCAGAACTGGATGAATCATTTCCATCAGATAAATTGTATCTTACTCACCTTGCAAGCTTTGCTTCATATATTTTCTTCCTTCCAGGGCCTTCAAGTGTGCAGTCGGAGTCAATGAAGTTTGTAGGCATACATTCTCAGAGGAATCAACCCTTCTGAAGGCACACCATTACAGGATTGATGTTTACCGTGCAAAAGTTCAGATACTCATTCCATGGTGAAATCATGTAGGCGCTTGGCTTTATTACACACCTCACAAGTGAACAACAGCGGACAGTGATGGTCAGGTCACCATGGAGATTCCACATTGCATGCTTCAGCCTCTGTTATCATAGAATTTACAGTGCAGATGGAGGCCACTCGGCCCATCGAGTCTGCACCGGCTCCTGGAAAGAGCACCCTACCCAAGGTCAACAACTCCATCCTATCCCCATAACCCTGTAACCCCACCCAACACTAAGGGCAATTTTGGACACTAAGGGCAATTTATCATGGCCAATCCACCTAACCTGCACATCTTTCGACTCTGGGGGAATCCGGAGCACCCGGAGGAAACCTACGCACACACGGGGAGAACGTGCAAACTCCGCACAGACAGTGTCCCAAGCCGGGAATCGAACCTGGGACCCTGGAGCTGTGAAGCAATTGTGCTTTCCACACAGGGCAGAGGGGCTGTAATTGACCTGCGATTGATTGAGTTCCATTCTTTTACTTTTGGGAGGATGAACCCTCTCTATCTCATCCTCGAATGCCTCTCACTGCTTGAACACTTATTTAACTTCAAGTGACCAATTCCATTCGACTTTTGCCAAACCACACCTCAGTAAAATTGGAATTTGCCCACTGTAAATCTAAATGCTGGAATAAAATCTCATTATATTGGGTGGCAGCAGGTAGAGTTGGCGTGACCAAACTTCCTGCACCACCCTCTCTCACCCTCCCTGCCAACCCCACTGTGATGTCTACCTGCCTGACTATGGGATGCGGGTCCTGGGTTGGCAGAAATATCATGGAGAATGGAGATGGAGAATGATGATGAGCCATACTACAATGTGCTCTGGTGTTCTGCGTCTTTTGACGATGTTTGACCCATGCTCATTGTAGCACCTTCTGCCGTCCACCTGGGAGGTCCCAGCATGAGAGTCGGCCATTCCATAGCGCTATCCCACCTAAAGCTTGCGATGGCGGCGGTGCAAAGGGGTTGTGGGGGTGGGGTGGGGGGGTGCGTTGGGGTTGAGAGGAAGGGGGAGAGGAGGGGTAACGGGGCAATGTGCGGGATCCCACTTTTGGGCCCCCGGCCCGTGCCCACCTCCAATGTCCGCCCATCTCCGCCCGCACACCATTCCCCCTCCCTGCCCCAGAGCACCCTCTGCAGCCAGCCGAGCCGAGCCCATCCCTCAGACCCTACTGAAAGAGCACCAAGAAAGTTTGGATCTTTTATGCAGAGGTGTTTATTTTGAACATAACAGGTGAACATCTCCTAGCCCTAGCCCCTTACGCTATCCTGAGTCCTGAACCCCTGCCAAATTAGCTGGTGTCTACCTTTCAGTCCTCAGGGGTCTCAAGGGTATGTCTATGTGGATCCACAGGCGGTACACCAGGAGTAGAGGTGGTTCCCACCCTGTGACCTGGGTGTCCCCTTTGGCGGCTGTATTCTGGAGTGACTGGGTCTGGATGGACCCAGCAGTAGTTTGGGTGTCCCAAATGCTGTCTGCCCACTGCCCATCGGATGCGCCAGCGGCAGGAGAGAGTGAGTCCGAGGTGCTGTAGTGTTCAGTACCTCCTCTGTGGAAGTCACTGGCACGGACCCCATCACCTCCTCCTCCCTCGGATACCCGGTAGCCCACGGGCTTCTCCATGAGATGTGGATGCATTCGCAGTGAACTCCTGGGTCTCCCCCCGCCACCTAATGCTGCCAGTCCTGGAGCACAGGGATTGGGTCAACTTCCTGTGGGACTGTGCCACAACTCTCAGTGTGACTGTGCCACGTCCCTCTGGGACTGGCTAAGGTCAGCCAGCACCCGGGCAATGCCGTTGACTCTTGCAGCCATAATCCGTTGTGATTGGGCCAAGCTCTGGAGCGTGCCCCTCCACCCCCCCCTTCCTCTCCCCGTAGGGGGATTCCTATCTCCACCTGATGTACCGCTGCACATGTCCACAAGACATGACACATGATTGGATAGTGGGTTGGGGTGGTGGGTGGTGTGGGGGGAGGTGAGGGATAATTCCAGAGCTAAAGGCTAGGCTGTGGATGCTGGGGCAGTGGAAATCCGGGGATGGGAATGAATGAGGTCAGAGTTGAAGGAATTGAGAGATCCTGAAGACTCTTGGGTTTGGAGGAGGTTCTGGAGATAGAAAGGCCACAGAGGAACTCAAAAACAAGAAAGTGAAATGGAAATTAGAGTTGTTGGAGGAAGCTGATTTTGTTTTGCGAGCTCGGGGATGAGAGGGAATTATGTACCGCATTCAAATTTTCTGAGAACGTCTCTTTGTGTGGACTCTACCCATCAAAAACTATCAATCAAAATCTTGAAATGCTAAAACACCTCCAATTTCCTGACAACTTTGAGGGGGAGAATTGTCGGTTTCCACTACGTTTTGCAAGAAAATGTTTTCTTTCCATTTGCGTTTTCAAGTTTCCTTTTGTTTTAAAAAGTTATTGCAGCTGAGAGGGATCATATCAAGATCTTCTGGGCTGCCCCACACCATCGCAGTCATTATCCTCTGGATCATGTACCCACTGATGCGACCATCAATTCACTCTGAGACACGAGTTGAAGTAAACTGTGGCTTTAATCGGCTTACAACTGAGCCTGCCTGCTGAACTGAGGGCGGACTCGCAGGACTGCAGCACTTATACTGCCTGCTGGGGGCGGAGCCAAGGGCGGAGCCCCGTACATGCTCCTCATCTCCCCCTGTGGGCAGAGCCGCGCAACGGCTCGCAGATGGAGCCCACATGGACACAGTAATGTACAGGGTGAATTATAGTGGTTACACATTCACCACACCCACAATGTATGGTGAGTGTGGGGTAAATACTGAACTTGACAGGGGAACTTGATAAATTCCTCAGAGAAGACTGCTAGTTACAGTGGGGTAAAGGATTGGGATATGCTATATTCGGAGTAACAATGTCCCACCTCCTGGAGTCTCAGGGAGGATTGCAAAAAATAAGTTTTGGATTGGTGGTGAGTAAACGTGTCAACTGAGGCAGGATCTGGCCAAGGTAGACTGGGAACAGCTACCTGTAGGAATATCTTCAGAAAAGCAGTGGAGTTCACAAAGGAAATGGGGAGAGCACAGGCCCATGTTCCCTCTTGGGTGATGGAAAGGAGTAACAATCCCAGAGAATCATGGTAACCAAAGATATTCAAGATACCATGACAAGGAAAAGAGATGCTTTTAGCAGGTACTTGGGGAGCAAATGGGCGGAGACATTAGTGGAGAACAGAAAGTACAGGGTGGAGCCGAAGAGGGAAAATGATAAAGCTCTGGCTGGGAAAAGCACGGGAAATCCCAAGATATTCTATAAGTATATCAATGGGAATAGGATAACAAGGGAAAGAGTCGGACCCATCAGGGACCAAGGGGGCAAAATGTGAGTAAAGCACAATGGTAAGGTGTTGAATACATCACAACCGTATTCACCCAAGAGAATGAGAATGTAGTTACAGAACTCAGGGAGAGAAATTGTGAGGTTATTGAGCAAATTGCCATAGGGGGTTCAAAGGTACTGGCGGTGTTGACAGGCTTAAAATGGATAAATCTCAGGTCTGGATGAATTGTGTCCCAGGTTACTATGGGAGGCAAAGATGGAGATTGCAGGGGCTCTGACCCAAATTTTTAATTTCTCTCTCGCCATGGGGGAATAGGTCATTGGAGTGGAGAACAGCTAATGTGGTTCCACTATTTAAAAAGGGTTGTAGAGATAAGCCAGGGAACTCGCGACCAGTGAGACTTATGTCAGTTGTGGGGAAACTGTTGGAGAAAGTTTCAAATTTTAGAATGCATCTAAAGTTGAAGATGCAACGTTTGATCCGAGATAGCCATCATGGCTTTCCTAGAGGGAGGTCATGCCTCATAAATTTGATTGAATTTTTTGAGTAGCTAAGGGTAGTGCAGTTGATGTAGTTTATATGGCTTTCAGCAAAGCCTTTAACAAGGTACCACTTGGGATATTTATTGAGGGCAAATGCACATGGTAATTTTACAAATTGGATTAAAAATTGGCTTAATTGTAGAAGACAGAGGATGATGACAGAAGGCTACTTTATGAACTAGATGCCACTGTCCACTGGCGTAACAAAGGGATCTGTGCGGAATCCCCTGTTATTTGTCATTTATATCAATAACATAGATGATTATGTCGGGGTAGGGTGAGTAAGTTTTCAGATGACACAAAGATTGACCGGGTGGTTATCAGTGAGTTTGAGTGTCTTGGGTTAAAGGAAGATATAGACGGGATGGTCAAATGGGGAGATCAATAGAAGATGTAATTGAACCCTGAAAAGTGTGAGGTGAAACACTTTGGAAGGAGAAATTTGACAAGGAATTATCCAATGAATGGCATGACACTAGGAAGTTGTGGGGAACAAAGAAACCTTGGCGTGTTTGCCCATAGGTCTCTGAAGGTGGAAAAGGCAGGCTATTAGGGTGGTGAAGCAGGCGTATGGGCCACATGCCTTTATCAATCAGGCATAGATTACAAAAGAGGGAGGTCACGTTGGAGTTGTATATAACCTTGTGAGGCCACAGCTCAAATACTGTGTGCAAGGTGGGGAGGTGGTGACGTAGTGAAATTGTTACTGGATTAGTTAACCAGAGACCAAGAGTAATGCTCTGGGGACACCAGGTTCAAATTCCACCCCTGCAGATGGTGAAATTTGAATTCAATAACATCTGGAATTTAAAGTCTAAGGATGCAAAAGAAACCCTTGTCGATTGTTGTAAAAACCCATCTGGTTCACTAACATTCTTGAGGGAAGGAAATCTGCCGTCCTTACCTGGTCTGGCCGACATGTGACTCCAGACCCCACAGCATTGTGGTTGACACTTAACTGCTCCCTCAAGGGAAATTAGGGATGGGTAACAAATGCTGGCATAGCCTGCGCCACCCACGTCCCATCAACAAATTAAAAAAAAATTCTGGTCACCACATTATAGGGAGGATGTGATTGCACGAGAGGAGGAAAGGAGGAGATTCACCAGGATATTGTCTGGCATGGGACATTGAAGTTATGAAGAGTGGTTGGAGAGGCTTGGATTGTTTTCATTGGAGCAGAGAAGACTAGTGGGGTGACCTGATTGAGGTGGACAAGATTGTGAGGGGCTTGGACCGGGTGGATAGGGAGCAGCTGTCCCCCCCCCCCACCCCCCCCCCCCCCCCCCCCCACCCCCCATGTTGAACAGTCAGTCACGAGGCGACACAAGTTTAAGGTGACGGGCTGATGTGAGGTAGAAATCTTTTATCCAGAGGTTGATGACTGGAATGCACAGTGGTAAGCACAGTTGCTTCACAGCTCCAGGGTCCTAGGTTCGATTTGCGACTTGGGTCACTGTCTGTGCGGAGTCTGCACATTCTCCCCCTGTCTGCGTGGGCTTCCTCCGGGTGCTCTGGTTTCCTCCCACAGTCCAAAGGTGTGCAGGTTAGGTGGATTGGTCATGTTAAATTACTCTTAGTGTCCAAAACAAAGGTTAGGTGGTGCTATTGGGTTACGTGGATAGTTGGAGGTGTGGTCGTAGGTAGGTTAGGTAGGTAAGATGGGAGGGTGTGTGGAAGGTTATACTATACTGGACAGGGTGAGCTTGTTGGACCTGATCATCTTTGTCTCTGTGTGTTCAGACTGGGGGGAATTAATCAGGGAGCTGCCTGGACTGTAACTCAGAGAATTCACTCGGTCAGCAAAGGAATTAAAGGACAGTACTGCAGCATTGCACTGATATAACTGGACCTGCCATCCAGAAACCTGGGTCAATGATCCAGAGGAAGAGGTTCAAGTCCCAAAAATTCAGATCGATTTAAACTCAATCAAAATCTGAAATTAAAAAGTTAATATCAGTAATGGTGACCTCAAAACTTCTGGATTGTTGCAAAAATTCCATCTGATTGACTCAACGTCATCAGGGAAGGAAATTGGCAAACCTCATCCTGTCTGGTCTACATGTGACTCCAGAACTAAAGCAATGTGGTTGACTCTTAACTGCCCTCTCAAATAGCCCAGCAAACCACTCAACAAGGTGGCACTAGGTAAATTAGAGATGGTTAAGAAAGGCTGGCATTGCCAGAGACTCTTCCCCATCCCTGGACTGATTAAAAACTGCCCAGTTTGTATCTGAATATGGAGAGTTCCATGCTTCCCATTTGCTATGACCCGTGAATGAATCAGAAAACACACAAAGTTTGTCCAATTGCAGTCCAAATTTATTTTCAAATTTTAGTCATTGAAATAATGAGATTTGAAAGGTTAATTGCAGTACGGTCTGCTTCCTCCGTGCTCCCACAAGCTTGTCACACACAATTAAGATGCCTTGTTCATCACAACATATCGACTCATCCCCACCCCATCCAGACCATGTGATCTCCAGGGAGAGGCGAAAAACCAGAGTTAAAAACCCAGAGCCAATATGGGGAAAAAAAATCTGGGAAATTCCTCTCCGACCCCCTTGTGGCGATCGAAACAAGTCCAGGAGATCACATTGGACCTGATCATGCAATGCTTCCCAAGACAATTGCTCTTTCAATCTGTTTTGCTGACACTATCTGTACAAACTGCCCTGGAGTCTGGCCTCCAACTATCTGAAGTCTAACTCCGTTATGGCAACTTCAATCCAACGTTATCTGGAACAGACTAAGTGGCCAGGGACAGACATGATAAAAGTGAGCATCATCCATGAAGCCACATTGCTGCTCCATCCTAATCTGATGGGCATTGCATCTGGGCAGTCAGACCATCAATCAAAAGTTGACATGATGCAAATTCACATCAGCTTACTGTTTAGTTCTGCTGCTGCTGCTCTTCGATAACACTCACTTTTATCAATTAGTCCTGGGAGCTGGATTCTATTCCCCTTCTCTCCCTGTTAGTTAAAAGCGTCTAGCCGTGCGAGGCTGACGTTGGAATTAAAACTGAAGCATCACTTCCAGATAGTAGGGCCGTCTTTAATCAACATCTGACTTGGCTCCTGAAAACAGCCCAGCAATGTTTAAGACCAGGATGCAGGAAATGCACCATTGCAGGCCAGGCAAGGGTTAACCAGAATCACCATTTGCTGTAATTTCCCAGAGCATCCTGGGAGTCAAGTGCTGAGTAAAAGGATCTGGAAACTAAAGAACAAAAAACAAGGGGGCATAACGATAAGGTTCATGGTGGAAGATATAGGAGGGATGTCAGAGGAAGGTTCTTTACTCAGAGTGGTTGGGGCATGGAACCCACTCCCAGCTATGGTAGTGGAGTCGGACACTTTAGGAACTTTCAAGCGGTTATTGGATAGGCATATGGAGTACACGAGAATGATTGGGAGTAGGTTGATTTGATCTTAGTTTCAGACTAGTTCGGCACAACATCGTGGGCCGAAGGGCCTGGACTGTGCTGCACAGTTAGTTCTATGTTCTATCCTGACGATTGTTCGGAAAACCAAGGAAGTTTTATTAAGCCATTAATCTTTGTATTGGTAAACATTAGAAATTAGGTTCTGGATTCTCTGTTTCAGCGGAGATCCAGGGGGAGGTTTAAGATATTAAAATCGCCATCCACCCCTCACCGATTCCAGAATGGTGAGGGGCTAGCAACGGCTCCGGGTGAAACTCCCGGCTCTCGCACCGAAAACAGCCAGACAATGGATGGTTCCCTGGCCATGCATGCGCACGACTGACAACCTGCAGCGGCCGCGCCATACAACATGGCGGCGGCTGTGTGCAGACCCGACCCGCCGTCCGTGATCCCACAAGCCACCCCTTGACTACCACCCACTAATCCCCCCAACCCTCGTGGAAGCCCCCTTGGCCAGCGGCACGGATTCCAACTGAGTGTGGTGGCGCTGGACACAGTCTGCAGCCACCACACCGGTTTCCCGATGCTGAGAGCCCACATGTCCTCCACCGTCTGGAAATCAACCCATCGGGCCTGGAGCATCGTGGGGGGATCGGACGATGATGTGCCAATGCTGTTGCAATGGCGTGCAGCACGCAACGCCATGACGCTATTTCTGGGGTGGCGGTGCATGGCTGACCGGCATCAAATCACCGCTGGCTGGGCACAGAGCCAATTCTCTGCCCGATCAGCGATTACGATATCAGTCAGCCATGCACCACCACCTCGGAAATGGCGTAATCGTGTCATACACCGTGCGCCGTTGCAACGGCATTGGTGCGTCATCGCCCGACCCCCCCACGATGCTCCGCCCTTCATCGGCTGAGTTCCCGACCGCGCAGGACATGTGTGGTCTCAGTGATCGGGAACCCAGCGTGCCTCTGCGGACTGTGTCCAGCGCCGACACACTCGGCCAGGATCTGTGCCACTGGCCGGGGAAGCTTCCGCGAGGACTGGGCGGATAGGTGGGGAGTGGCAAGGGGGTGGGCTGTGGGGTCGCTGATGGTAGGTTTGATCCGCGCACAGTCGCCGCCATGTTGCACGGCGAGTCTGCTGTAGACCGCTAGCCGTGCAAATGCACGGCCTGGAACCCAGCGATTCTCCAGTCGTTTTCTGTTTGGGAATCGCCAATTTCACCCGGCGCTAACTCCTCACAGGTCCCGGAATCGGTAAGGGTTCACAGCAGATAATTTCACAGCAAACCTATCGTGAATTCTCCGTTCAAGCCGGCACTTAGCTGCTGAAACGGAGAATAGAAACCAGCCCTTAGTAGGTTTTTAAAATATATTTAGAGTACCCATTTAATTATCTTTCCAATAAATGGGCAATTTAGCGTGGCCAATTCACCTACCCTGCACTTCTTTTTGGGTTGTGGGATTGACACGGGGAGAATGTGGAAACTCCACATGGACAGTGACCTAGGGCCGGGGTTGAACCCGGGTCCTCGGCGCCGTGCTAACCACTGCACCACCGTGCCTCCCCCAGAGACTGTGTTGACGTCAGCGCAGAATTCGTGGAGTTTCACGACACCCGGACAGATTCTGCCACTGTTAACGGCTAGCACCGGTGCCACGTGGAACACAATCGATTCTAATGAGAAACGGTGCTGGATTCGTGATTCACACTCAAAGGCTGACAAGCTGAAGCAGCATATCCACACTTCACATCCCACACACACCACGGCAGTGAGGAGAGCAGCCCCAAGGTTGAGCTGGAGATCCACTTTGATGTGGAGGAGGAGCAGTGGATACAGGCGACTATGACCCAGAGGCACCTGGAAATCGCATGACACAGTCACAGCATGCCATGGCTGGGAACATCGGCAGAATTGCACGGGCATTGGTTGATGTGGCAAAGACACAGAGGGAGGTGGCCCAGTCCCAGAGGGAGATGGCGCAGCCATTGGCTGATCTGACATAAACCCAGAAGGTGTTGGCACAGTTGGAGCGTGATGGGACGCAGTCCCAGAGAGAAATGGTCCATAACCTGTGCTCCATGGCCACGAGCCTGTGGACCCTGCTCAAGATCAGTGCAGGCCTCCAGGATTGTCAGCGCCATGTGGCAGGGGAGCCTCAGGCGATAGCTCCCCTTCACACCCCCGGCGCATGGAGTAGACCGAGGGAGGAAGAAGGTCGCATGGAGTAGCCCGAGGGAGGAAGAAGGTCCCATGGAGTAGCCCAAGGGAGGAAGAAGGTCCCATAGAGTAGCCCGAGAGAGGAAGAAGGTCCCAGGGAAGTTGCCGGAACAGTGCTGTTTGCAAAAGCTCTGCTTCCAATGTGCTGAACATCGTTCGGGCATTCTCAACACATTATCGGTGACTAACCAAGTAGCACTGAGGGCGAGGAGGCTGGAGGGGCTCAAAGAGACAATCACAGTAATTAAATTTAAAGTGGGGCAGCAGATTTCAAAGGAGGATGAAAGTTAAAGCAGTTGTGAGCAGTTTGCACAGGAGTCAAAACAAAGAAATCTTAATGGGGTTGGAGTGAAATGGATTGAATTCAATGTTCAAGTTCAGAGTGGGGAAAAACCTTTGGAATTGTCATTGGGAAATCCTTGACAGGATTTGACGGGCAACACCGTCCGGGCAGTCCTGCAGTACCAGAAAAACTGAATGGCCTCCTCAGGGCGGCCAGGGTGAGTAGACAGCACTGTGCCCCCAGCAGTAACCCCCGTCCCACACACCCGTAACCCTTCCCGCCCCCCCCAACCACCAGGAGCACGGCCAAACACCCACCCTGCCCCCTTTCTGGATGGCCTGGCTGGGTGCCATGTTCAATGAGGCCACCAGCTACCCACCCCCTGAGTGGCATGCGGACTGTCTAACACTGGCGTTTTCTGTTCACCGCCCCCCCAATCCAGGAGAAGGCTGCCCACAACTGCCGGGAGCGGGGGAAGACAGTCCGCCGGACCTGCGGCTCCTCACCATGGCCAAGCAGAGGGCTCTGGAAGAGGTCGGCGGTCAGGAGGAATGGGAGGTAGCCAAGGTGGAGCTGGGCCGCGGGCGGGGAAGTGAGAACCTGCTTAGTAGCGGTTTCCTTTGACAAGTCTGCTAATCTCCCTCACCACCCCCCACTACCCTCAAACTACCGTCACACCCACACCACCCTCATGCCAACACCAATGCAGCCCAGCACCACCCAATCAGCATTTCCTGGGCCTGGAACATTGGGCAGGCTCTGGCCGAGGCCAGGGTAGGCTTGCCGTCTCACAGACAGCAATGTCCCAGAGCCACCTGGACATCACAGCAGCACTCCAGCTTGGCCCAGTCACAGCAGACCATGGCTGGGAACATCAGCAGCATTCCCCAGGCACTGGCCAACATGGCCCAGTCCCAGAGGGTGCTGTAACTGGCTGATGTGACACAAACCCAGATGGTGGTGGCACAGTTGCAGCGTGATGTGCTGCAGTCCCAGGCGAAGACGCTCCACGGCCGCGAGTGTGCGGACCCTGGCCGAGATCAGTGCGGGCCTCCAGGACTGGCAGCGCCTGCTGGCAGGGGAGCCTTAGTGGATAGCTCCACTCGCACCCCCATCCCATAGAGTAGCCCAAGGGAGGAAGAGGTGATGGGTTCCGTGCCGGTGACTCCCGCAGGGGAGTTGCCAGAACACTGCTTTTTGCAAAGCCTCTGCTTCCAAGTGAGCTGAACATCATTCTCAACACATTGTCGGTGACTAACCAAGTAGCACTGAGGGCGAGGAGGCTGGAGGGGCTCAAAGAGACAATCACAGTAATTACATTTAAAATGGGGCAGCAGATTTCAAAGGAGGATGAAAGTTAAAGCAGCTGTGAGCAGTTTGCACAGCAGTCAACACAAAAAGAAATCTTAATGGGGTTGGAGTGAAATGGATTGAATTGAATGTTCAAGTTCAGAGTGAAGAGGAAGCTTTGTTTGGAATTGTCATTGGGAAATCCTTGACAGGATTTCGGAATGCAAACCACCAAGAGAAAGTATTATTATTAGAGAATTTTAAGCTTTTTTCTGGGATGTTGAATTTGGAAACTCTCCTGTGACAATTGTCTGGGGGGGATACTGAAGAGAAAATCACACTTAACTTGGGTTCAGAGCGGATGTGCATTTGACCACAGTCATCTTGTGTGCTTAAAAGTGACTTTTAGTATTAATGAGACGATTGTTATTTCAGGTACACTTTGGAATCCATGCAAATCTTTAAATCTTTGCGCATTTGGCAATCTAAGGGGGGAGTAAAGCAGAAATGTGTTAAGGATTTTGGGCGGGATTCTCCTGTTGCCGACGGCTAAATCGCGTCAGGCAATCGGCCGGAGAATTGTGTTTCCGCTGGAATCGGGGGCATCTCTGCCCCCTCGAAAACAGCTTAATCAGGGAGTACGCTGCACATTGTATGGACGTCCTCAGGACGTCACCTGATGCCCCTGCCGCCCACCACCCCCTGATCATCTGCCCCCAATGGGCCGAGTTCCCGACGACGCGTGTCACTCATGCTGTTTTGTTTCGTGAACCCGGCGTGGTGGCTGCGGACTGAGTCCAGCACCGCTACAGTGAGGGGTTGGAGCCGTTGCACAGACAGGTGAGGCTTTGGCGCTGGCTGGAGGCACTGGAGGGAGTGTCCGGAGGTGGCGAGGGAGGTTACTGGGGCCAGCATCCGCGTGCGGCCGGTGGCATGGTGCATGGCACGGCCTGTGCAGGCCACCGCCATGATATACCCGGCAATGCTCCAACCATATCGCAGGTATGGCCGGGGGCTTTACGGTGCATACCTACTAGCCCCCCTTCCAGCTGGAGGATCGGTGCAGTTTTTGCGCCGTTGTCTCTGGTGCAAAACGTCACTATTCCCACTGTACCCCATGGTATCGGCACTGAGTCTTAAATCCGAGAATCCAGCCCAATTTTTTTTTTCTTTTCCAAACTAGCGGTAGTCCTGAGACTTTGGGCGGGATTCTCTGATCCTGAGGCTAAGTGCGGAGGATCTGTGGCATTTTACGTGGCAGAAATCAACGGCGGCCCCCCCCACCGATTCCGCAACCAGTTAGGGGACAGCAGCCACGCCGCTTTAAACTCCCGGCCACCTTGAAATAAATGGCCGGAGAAGGATCGGCTACATGTCCTGCGATGACCTGCAGTGGTCGGGCCGTTAAACAAGACGCCGACCGTGCATGGACCTGACCAGCCAGATAGTGCCTCCCTGGCCACCCCATGGTCACCCCCCACCAGTTGCTCCAGCTCTCGTGTCAGCCCCACCCCGGCAGACTCCTGCCCAACTGTGGCATCACTGGGCACAATCCGCAGCTGCCATGCCGGATTCCCGACTGATGAGACCACACGTCAACTGTGGGGTCGGAAGGTCGGCTCATCAGGGGCGGGCCTTCAGGTGACGTGTTGAGGCCATTCCAATGGCGTGCGGCAGGCAACGCGATGATTCCGTTTTGGAGGGGGAGGAGAATATGAAACCTGCATCAAACATGCGCCGTCCCCGATTTCAGCATCCAGAGGGATTCTACGCCTGATCACTGATTACAAAATCGGCATCGGGAACGGAGAATCACGCTCATAAAAGTTCCTGAGTGGGATTCTCCGTTTCAGAGACGAAGGGTTGGATTCACCAATTTTGTGGCAAAGTGCCGACACCGGCGTGGGAACTGTGCCATTTTAGGATGCCAAAATTGGTACTGAACCCTCATCCATCCTGGGACTGGTGAGGGGCTAGCAGCTGCTCTGGTTAAAACTCCCGATCCAATCCCATGACAAAAATCGCCGGAGAATGGCCGGGTCCGTGGGCGTGAATGCAAATGGCAACCACCTGCGTCGGTCGCACCATAAAACATGGCGCCAGCCGTACACGGACCCGACCTGCCAAATAATGCCTCCCATGACCATCCCACACCAGTTCCCCCCCTCCCCATCCATCACGGAAATACCCCCCAACCAGCAGCAAGATGCCCTCTTGCTTTGGCGTCGCTGGACATAGTCCGCAGCCGCCACGCCTGGGTTCCTGACTGCTCAGGCCACACGTTCCCCACCCGGTCGGGATAGTGACACCGGACCCGGGATTGACCCTGGGACCTCGGCGACATAAGGTGCTAAGGGCGCAGATGGCTGAGACCGTGAGCGCCTTGGGCAACACCGTCTGGAGTGTTCTGCAGTACCAGAAAAACTGCATGGCCTCCTCAGGGCGGCCAGGGTGAGTAGACAGCACTGTGCCCCCAGCAGTAACCCCCGTCCCACACACCCATAACCCTTCCCCCCCCCCCCCCAACCACCAGGAACACGGCCGAACACCCACCCTGCCCCCTTTCTGGATGGCCTGGCTGGGTGCCATGTTCAATTAGGCCACCAGCTACCCACCTCCTGAGTGGCATGCGGACTGTCTAACACTGGCGTTTTCTGTTCACCGCCCCCCCCCAATCCAGGAGAAGGCTGCCCACAACTGCCGGGAGCGGGAGAAGCCAGTCCACCGGACTTGCGGCTCCTCACCATTGCCAAGCATTGGGCTCTGGACGTGGTCGCCGGCCAGTAGGAATGGGAGATAGCCAAGGTGGAGCTCGGCCGCGGGCGGGGAAGTGAGAATCCGCTTAGTAGCGGTTTCCTTTGACACGTGTGCCAGTCTCCCTCACCCCCCCCCCCCCCCCCCCCCCCCACTACCCTCAAACTAACATCACACCCACACCACCCTCATGCCGACACCAATGCAGCCCAGCACCACCCAATCAGCATTTCCTGGGCCTGGAACATTGGGCAGGCTCTGGCCGAGGCCAGGGTAGGCTTGCCGTCTCACAGACAGCAATGTCCCAGCGCCACCTGGACATCACAGCAGCACTCCAGCTTGGCCCAGTCACAGCAGACCATGGCTGGGAACATCAGCAGCATTCCCCAGCACTGGCCAACATGGCCCAGTCCCAGAGGGTGCTGTAACTGGCTGATGTGACACAAACCCAGATGGTGGTGGCACAGTTGCAGCGTGATGTGCTGCAGTCCCAGGCGAAGACGCTCCACGGCCGCGAGTGTGCGGACCCTGGCCGAGATCAGTGCGGGCCTCCAGGACTGGCAGCGCCTGCTGGCAGGGGAGCCTTAGGGGATAGCTCCACTCGCACCCCCATCCCATGGAGTATCCCAAGGGAGGAAGAGGTGATGGGTTCCGTGCCGGTGACTCCCGCAGGGGAGTTGCCAGAACACTGCTTTTTGCAAAGCCTCTGCTTCCAAGTGAGCTGAACATCATTCTCAACACATTGTCGGTGACTAACCAAGTAGCACTGAGGGCGAGGAGGCTGGAGGGGATCAAAGAGACAATCACCGTAATTAAATTTAAAGTGGGGCAGCAGATTTCAAAGGAGGATGAAAGTTAAAGCAGTTGTGAGCAGTTTGCACAGCAGTCAACACAAAAAAAATCTTAATGGGGTTGGAGTGAAATGGATTGAATTGAATGTTCAAGTTCAGAGTGAAGAGGAAGCTTTGTTTGAAATTGTCATTGGGAAATCCTTGACAGGATTTCGGAATGCAAACCACCAAGAGAAAGTATTATTATGAGAGAATTTTAAGCTTGTTTCTGGGAAGTTGAATTTGGAAACTCTCCTGTGACATTTGTCTGGACGGATACTGAAGAGAAAATCACAGACACTTAACTTGGGTTCAGAGCGGATGTGCATTTGACCACAGTCATCTTGTGTGCTTAAAAGTGACTTTTAGTATTAATGAGACGACTGTTATTTCAGGTATACTTTGGAATACATGTTAATCTTTAAATCTTTGCGTATTTGCTAATCTAAGGGGGGAGTAAAGCAGAAATGTGTTATGGATTTTGGGCGGGATTCTCCAGTTGCTGACGGCGAAATCGCGTTAGGCAATCGGCCGGTGAATTGTGTTTCCGCTGGAATCGGGGGCAGCGACGATTTTGTGATGCTCTGCCCCCTCGAAAACAACTTAATCAGGGAGTACGTTGCACACTGTATGGACGGCCTCAGGTCGACACCTGATGCCCCGCCCGCCCACCAACCCCCGATCATCTGCCCCCAATGGGCCGAGTTCCCGACGACGCGTGTCACTCATGCTGTTTTGTTTATGACCCCAGCGTGGTGGCTGTGGACTAAGTCCAGCGCCGCCACAGTGAGGGGGTGGAGTCTTTGCGCAGGCAGGTGAGGCTTTGCCACTGGCTGGAGGCACTGGAGGGAGTGTCCGGAGGTGGCGAGGGAGGTTACTGGGGCCAGCATGTAGCAGACCTGGTCCTCGTGCGGCCGGTGGCATGGTGTATGGCACGGCCTGTGCAGGCCACCGCCATGATATGCGCGGCCACAGACCCGGCAATTCTCCGACCATATCGCAGGTATGGCCAGGAGCTTTATGGTGCATGCCTACTAGCCCCCCTTCCAGCTGGGGATTGTGCAGTTTGGACGCCGTTGTCTCTGGTGCAAAACGTCACTATTCCCACTGTATCCCACGGTATCAGCACTGAGTCTTCGAATCCGAGAATCCAGCCCAATTTTTTTTTTCTTTTCCAAACTAGCGGTAGTCCTGAGACTTTGGGCGGGATTCTCTGATCCTGAGGCTAAGTGCGGAGGATCTATGGCATGTTACATGGGAGAAATCAACGGCGCCCCCCCCCACCCTCTGCTCCCGCAACCAGTCAGGTGACAGTAGGCATGCCGCTTTAAGCTCCCGGCCACCTTGAAATAAATGGCCGGAGAATGGTCGGGTCCATGTCCTGCGATGACCTGCAGTGGTCGGGCCGTTAAACAAGACGCCGGCCGTGCATGGCCCCGATCAGCCAGATAGTGCCTCCCTGGCCCCCCCATGGTCACCCCCCACCAGTTGCTCCAGCCCTCGTGTCAGCCCCACCCCGGCCGACTCCTGCCCAACTGTGGATCACTGGGCACAAGCCGCAGCTGCCATGCCGGATTCCCGACTGATGAGACCACACGTCAACTGTGGGGTCGGAAGGTCGTCTCATCAGGGGCGGGCCTTCAGGTGACGTGCTGAGGCCATTCCAATGGCGTGCGGCAGGCAACGCGATGATTCCATTTTGGAGGGGGCGGAGAATATGAAACCTGCATCAAACATGCGCCGCCCCCGATGTCGGACATTGTCAGTGACTAACCAAGTAGCACTGAGGACGAGGAGGCTGGAGGGGCTCAAAGAGACAATCAGAGTAATTAAATTTAAAGTGGGGCAGCAGATTTCAAAGGAGGATGAAAGTTAAAGCAGCTGTGAGCAGTTTGCACAGCAGTCAACACAAATAAATCTTAATGGGCGCAATTCTCCGCGCTCACGAAAATTCGGAGAATAGCGGGCGGCGTTAATTTTTACTGACACGCTGGTCCGATGCCCTCCCGCTATTCTCCCACCCGCCCCCCCCCCCCCCACGTCCGCCTCCCGACACGAATCGCTGCCCGCCATTTTTTTACGGCGAGCAGCTATTCACCCCTGGCCGATGGGCCGATTTCCAAGGCCTTTACGGCCGTTTTTATGAACGGAAAACACACCTGGTCTGACCGTTCTTAAAAACGGCCGTAAAGTCCCGTTCTCGGGAACCATGGCACCGATTGGCACGGCCGTACCACGTGGGCACCGATCGCGGGCAGCGGGTACTTACTCCGCGCACTCTTTCTCCCTCCGCCGCCCCGATGGATCTATCCGCGGGGCTTCTGCGGGGCATACGGCCCACGCATGCGCGGGTTTCACGCACAAGCGTGATGACGTCATCCGCGCATACGAGCGTTGGAGTCGTCCAATCCGCGCATGCGCGGCTGACGTTATCTGACGCGTCAGCCGTCGCTAACTCTGGCTAGCGGGCTTAACGAAATTCGTTAAGCCCGCGATGCCGGAGTTCACGGCCGCGCGATACTAGCCCCGACCGGGGAGCTGAATCGGTTCCCGGTCGGAGGGGTGGAGGCTGGCGTCAAACACGCCCGTTTTTGACGCCAGCTTCCCGAGTTTTCGTATCTCGGGAGAATCGCGCCCAATGTGTTTGGAGTGAAATGGATTGAATTCAATGTTCAAGTTCAGATTGGAGAAAAACTTTCATAATTGTCATTGGGAACTCTTTGACTGGATTTCAGAATGCAAACCACCAAGAGAAAGTATTATCGTGAGAGAATTTTGACTTGAAAGAAGTTGAATTTGGAAACTCTCATGTGACAATTGTCTGGCGGGATACTGAAGAGAAAATCAGACACAACTTGGGCTCAGAGCAGATGTGTATTTGACCACAGTCATCTTGTATGCTTAAAAGTGACTTTTAGGATTAATGAGACGATTGTTGGGCGCGATTCTTTAAACGGGAGACTGAGTGCCGACGCCAGAGTGAAACCCAGAGTGTTTGACTCCGGCGTCGGAGGCCGCTCCTCGGCCCCTATTCTCCCCCCCTTCAGGGGGCTAGGAGCGGCGGCGCGTGAATCCCGAGCACCTGGCCTTGACGCTTGTAAGTGACGTCAGCCGTGCATGTGCAGATTGCCCGGCGCCAACTCGCGCATGCGCGGTTACCGTTTTCCCCTCCGCTGCCCCACAAGACATGGCGGCTTGATCTTGCGGGGCGGTGGAGGGAAAAGAGTGCGTAGTTTAGAGATGCCGGCCCAACGATCGCGGGCCAGACATCTGCTGAGCACGCCCGTGGTGCTCGATGCTCACTCCGCCCCCCACAGGCCCCACACTCACCGGTCGCCCGCAGTTCACGCCGGCTGCGACCAGGTGTGGTTAGCGCCGGCGTAAACCGGTCGGGTTCGGTAGGCCGCTCGGCCCATCCGGGCCGGAGAATCGCCGGTCGCCATGGGAAACATCGCCCAGTCCCAGAGGGGGCTTCCACGTCCGCGAGTGTGCGGACCCTGGTAGAGCAGTGCGGGCCTCCAGTACTGGCAGCTCCAGGTGGCAGGGGAGCCCCAGGGGATAGCTCCACTCGCACCCCCTTCCCATGGAGTAGCCTGGGGGCCATCGGGCACCCCGAGGGAGGAGGGTGTGATGGGGCCCATGTCTGGGCTTCCCGCAGGGGAGGTACTGGCACACCATTGGATTATAGTGTTCAATTCTGGTCGCCACACTACCAGAAGGATGTGGAAGCTTTCAAAAGTGTGCAGGAGATTTACTAGGATGTTTCCTGGTACATAGGACATTAGTTATGAGGAGGGCTTGAATAAACTCGGTTTGTTCTCACTGGAACGACGGAGCTTGAGGGGCAAACTGATAGGGGTCTACAAAATTATGATGGGCACAGAGTGGATAGTCAGAGGCTTTTCTCCAGGATAGAGGGGTCAATTACTAGGTGGCATAGGTTTAAGGTGCGAGGGGCAAGGTTTAAAGGAGATGTACGAGGCAAGTTTTTTACACAGAGCGTAGTGGGTGCCTGGAACTCGCTGCTGGAGGAGGTGGTGGAAGCAGGGACGATAATGACATTTAAGGGGCATCTTGACAAATACATGAATTGGATGGGAACAGAGGGATTGGGACCCAGGAATTGTAGAAGATTTTAGTTTAGACAGGCAGCATGGTCGGCACGGACTTGGAGGGCCGAAGGGCCTGTTCCTGTGCTATACTTTTCTTTGTTCTTTGTTCTCTTTGTTCACTGTTTGCAAAGACTCTGGGCGAGAATCTCCGCAAATGCGGAGAATCGTAAAGGCTGCCGTGGAACAGGCCGTGACTCACGGCAGCCTTCACGCCGACTTCCGGGGCCGGTTCTCCCCCACCGGGCGGGGCTAGGAGCGCGGCCCCGTGCGTCACAGTGGCGGGGCCTTGACGACGGTCATCAAGGCCGCACGTCAAGCGTCACGCCCGGTGACACGGCCGATGACGTCGACCACGCATGAGCAGGTTGGACGCCAACCCGCGCATGATTAGTTGCCGTCTTTTCCCTCAGCTGCCCCGCAAGACGTGGCGGCTTGATCTTGCGGAGCGGCGGAGGGAAAAGAGTGCCCTCCTTGGCACGGCCGTGGTACTGCCGTGCCATTCGGGACACCAGAAATCCCAAATGGGCATCTGGCACGCGTTTCACGACGGCAGCGAGCAGGTGTGTTTGCTGCTGTGTTGAAACGGGCGTGAAGGCCTGGCCGCTCGGCCCATCGTCCTCGGAGAATCGGCGCTCGCCATAAACGGCGAGCGGTGATTCGTGGCGTGGGTCGGGCGTGGGAGGGGCGAGAATAGCGGGAGGGCGTGAAAAATGGCGGGAGGCCCTCCCGCTATTCTCTTACCCGTGTGGGGGGCGGAGAATTGCGCCCTCTGCTTCCAAGGGTGGTGAAACATCAATCGGACATTTTCAACACATTGTTGATGACTAACCAAGTAGTACTGAGGATGAGGAGGCCGGGGGGGGGGGGGGGGGGGAACTTACAAAGACAATCGCACTAACTAAATTTAAAGTGGGACAGCAGATTTCAAAGGTAGATGGGAGTGGATTAGTGGGTTGAGTAAAAAGGGCCTTTAGACTAAGTTAGACAATGGGCAGTGGCCCACCCCAATTACCAATTGGATAATACCTGAAGTTTCAGCTCCAGTGATTCCTCCTCTTGCTCTCCAAAGACACCTCAGCACCAAGGCGTACCTGAAAAATCCCTGGTATGTAGTCAAGCTAAAGTGGCAAACCAACATCAGTGGATTTGATGGCAGGAAATTTGGGATAGATCTCAAACCCTACAGGAAACTCAGCCAAATCCCACAAGAGGGTGCAGGCTGGCACTAAATATCCTTCAGATCTCTAAATTGCAGCTAATGTCAATGGATCAGGAGCTATGGATACTCCCTACTTTGGACTATATGGAGCGGGGGGAGGAGGGTGGGTTCTTATCAAATCTCAGCCCTAGCAAATCTGGAAATTGGGAAGAGGAACCAACGGTAGTTGGCGTTTGTGGCCTTAATAAGACATCAGACGTGGACTCAACCCCTCAACTGAGGGGCATCCCACAGTTTCAGATTCTGGGTTGTGTTGGATACCAGAAATCCGAAACAATTGGAGATCGTGTTTGATTCAGACTCCAAACTGGACTTCCGAAGGCAGGAGGCCTCTGGAAAGCTTCCTTGAGCTCATCCAACAGGGAAGGCTGATAATAATGAGACTATGGGAACAGAGATGAGGGCGGCTGTTTCAGCTCAGAGTTCGTGAACAAAAGGGCCAATGGAGATAAACTCTCGGGACATGATCCCCTGGCTCTCTGAGGAGGTGGCACTGAGGCATACTTACTCTCCCTAGAATTGGGACTCTTCAGATCCGAGATGTCCCTTAGGAATTGGAGGGAGTGGTTAAGGTTATTCCACAGTACGGAAGTTCAATAAACGTTCAGCAAAACTCAGCTCCCTTTCCATACTATTCCTGGGATTTACCGGCTGTTTACGCAGGTGAGAAATTCCGATCCCACGCCGGCACACAGGTTTCCCGATGACAAAGCTTGACATCGGCGGGCCCTCTCTCTGCCAAAACACAAACGGTTGGATGGTCAGTAAGTCTAGTGTTTAACTTTTGCTTTTTTCAAGGCCTCACGAACATGTGGTGCAACGTTTAGTGATTTATTAATTTATACTCAAAGATCCCGTTTGTGCCTGGATCCTCCCCAGAGTTGCACCAAAGTAATAAGTGACCCTGATGATCGCCCTCCCAAAATATATCGCCTCATATCTGTTGAACTTCTTGATGTGACCATCAATTCACAAGACACAAGGTTGGAAGTGAACAGTGGTTTTAATAATCTCACAACGGAGCCTGCCTGCGACGAGATGAACTGGCAGGCAGGCTCAGACTGCCAAGCTTTATACAACCAGTTGGGAGGAGCCATGGGCAGAGCCAAGGGTGGAGCCCAGTACAAACTCCCGTACACTCCCAGTACATCTCCCCCTGAGGGCAGAGCCGCGCAACTGCTCGTGTGCCGAGCTTACAGACATAGTACATCATACGTAATAACAGTGTGAATTACGCTACTGTGATTCAACGCACTTCATTTGCTAATTACTTTCTGCAAAATGTTTAATGTCCCATTGTAATTTGTAAGTTCGCACAAGATTGTCTGACCAATTTCTTATTGTTTCAAGACATGAGCAAGTTCCAGAAATCTTACAGTTTTCTATAAGTTCCAAAACATTTCAGAATTAAATGGAGCAACATTAATTCCATTATCTGTTGAAAGGAGGCACTGCCTTGCCGCCTCACCTCCCCCACGCTCCCCAGCAATACCACCACCCCCACATTCACAGGGACTGAAACAAGCTACAAACAAACCTTTCACTGCGTCATCTTACCCTGTGTCAGCTATTTGATGATGTCGCCATTCCCCACAAACGCATCACGAAGTGAGGATGGACAGATCCACTCCAACCACATTCACTCCTAGACAGATCAGCCAATTAGACAGTCAGTGCAGTTACCACCTTGCTTTAACTCTGACTGCTCGTACAGCCTCTCTTGCCTCAATTTAACCCGGGTTACAAACCTATTGTGATGTCTGATCTCACTGTGATGTACAGGGTCAGGGTCAGACTTGTTATGTGATGTCACGGTTTGACCCGTCCAGTTCAAGGGGCCTCACCTTGAGCCAACAGGGAGTCACAAAATCCCATAGAGTTTACTGACGATACAATGATAGATTATAGATTTATTGATTTACTAACTGCTTCATTGATTTATTTGGGACCCTTAAGAACTGATGCAGTATAAAATTTAAATTAAGGACTATATTTTCTCGAGTTGATCAATGTCCAGAAGAAATATCCCCTCTGTATCGACCCAAACCAAACTTGCAACATTTTTAGATCTCTATTAAATCACCCTCACATCCTGTATTGAGACAAGAGGCACTGCCTTGCTCTTGTGCTTTAAAATTCAGAATCTAACATGGTGAACCGACCTGCACACAATTGTATAAGTCTGGTCTAACCAGGGTTCAATAAAAGTTCAGCAAAACTCAGCTCCTCTTCAAATCTATTCCTGCGATTTACCGGCTGTTCACATCAGCGAGAAATTCCACTTCAACGCTGGCACACGGCTTTCCCAGCGACGAGGCTTGACAACGACAGGCCCCCTCCTGCCAAAAAACACAAATGGTGGGGAGGTCAGTAAGAATAGTGTTTAAGTTTTTTTTTAGGCCTCACTAAACTGTGGTGCAACATTTAGTGATTTATCAATTTATACTCAGAGATTCCTTTGTGTCTGGATCCTCCCCAGAGTTGCACCAAAGTAATGTGACCTCCCTGGTAATCGTCCTCCCCAAATATATTGTCTCATATTTGTTGAACTTAATTTGCTAATTATTTCTGCAAAATTTTTAATGTCCTCTTGTAATTTGTAAATTAGCACAAGATTGTCTGACCAATTTCTCATTGTCTCAGGACATGAGCGAGTTCCAGATATTTTAGTTTTATAGAAGCTGCAAAACATTTCAGAATGAAATGGAGTACCATTAATTCTATTATCTGTTTGAAGGAGGCACTGCCTTGCCGCCTCACCCTCACCTCCCCCCCCCCCCCGCAACAATACGATCACCCTCACCTCCCCCCACCCCCCCCCCCCCCACCCCCCCCCCCACCCCCCCACCCCCCACCTCCGCAACAATACGATCACCCTCACCTTCACAGGGACTGATACAAGCTACAAACAAACCTTCCAGAACACCATCTTACCCTGTGTCAGCTATTTGATGTCTCCATTCCCCACAAACCCATCACAAAGTGAGGCTGGTCAGATCCACTCCAACCACATTCACTCCCAGACAGATCCGCCAATTAGACAGTCAGTGCAGTTACCTTGCTTTAACTCTGACTGCTCGTACAGCCTCTCCTGCCTCAAATTAACCCGGGTTACAAACCTATTGTGATGTCTGATCTCACTGTGATGTACAGGGTCAGGGTCAGGCTTGTTATGTGATGTCATGGTTTGACAAGTCCAATTCAAGGTGCCTCACCTTGATCCAACAGGGAGTCATAAAATCACGCAAAGTTTACTGATGTTACAATGATAGATTACAGATTTATTGATTTACTAACTGCTTCATTGATTTATTTGGGACCCATAAGAATTGATGCAGTATAATTTTCAATTCAGGACTCAGACAGAAAATGGAATATCCACAAAGCCAAAGTGCTGGTTTATTTGAGTCTGGAGTTGGGGCAGGGCCTGTCAGTGCTTGCTGCACCTGCAGGGACATCAGATGTGAGGAGATTAATTGGTGGTCGGTTTGTTGTTGGCCGTTGATTAAAAATAGCAAATGAAAATGTATTGGGTTGGCAGTGAGAAGTGAATTTTAGTTCCACTGTCTCTCTTGGTGGCATATCTGCTGATATTGGGATGATTTTAGTCAGGATGTGCTCTCACTTGCATGCAATCCCCCTGTTCCTTGTGCTGTTGTTACTCACAAGTTTACTTTGTCGATAGTTTGGTAAAACATTTCCTCTCGCTCCTCGCTGTTCCTGCCAGCAGACATGTACCTCTAACAGGAGGAGAAATAGCAGTTCAGAATCATTGGATTAGCACAAAACAATCAGACACTTTCTAACTTCCCTGGTATAGTTAAACTATTTAATCTACAATCGGGGTGGATTCTGGCCCCCCATACGTGTGTTTCTCGGCGGAGCGCCATTGGCTGGCAGCGGGGCATTTGCTGGCAGCAGGATTCCATACTCCTATCACTTGTCAATGGGATTTCCCAATGATGCCACCCCATGCTGGGGTGATGCTGGGAAACCCTTGGCCAGGAGTGCGCTGCCAGTGAAAAGTGAAACGCAACGGCCAGAGACTTCCGGCCATTGTTTCTCACAGGTTCAGGGCGTGAGAATTAAGCCAATATTTTCTCGAGTTGATCAATGTCCAGAATAAACATCCTCTCCTGTATCGACCTGAACAAAACTTTCAGAATTTTTAGATTTCTATTAAATCACCCTCACATCCTGTATTGAGACAAGAGGCCCAGCCTTGCTTCAAAATTAAGAATCTAATGTAGAGAACAGAACTGCACACAATTGTGTAAATGTGATCTAACAAAGGTTCAATAAAAGTTCAACAAAACTCAGCTCCTTTTCAATTCTATTCCTGGGATTTACCGGCTGTGCACATCGGTGAGAAATTCCGATCCCATGCCGGCACATGGCTTTCCCGGCAATGAGGCTTGACAATGGTGGTTCCTCTCCCTGCCAAAAAACACACATGGTGGGGAGGCCAGTAAGAATAGTGTTTAAGTTTTCTTTTTCAAGGCCTCACTAAACCGTGGTGCAACATTTAGTGATTTATCAATTTATACTCAAAGATCCCTTTGTGCCTGGATCCTCCCCAGAGTTGCACCAAAGTAATAATAATCTAACTTAATAAACGTCCACCCCAAATATATTGTCTCATATTTGTTGAACTTCATTTGCTAATCTCTTGCTCATTCTGCAGAATTTCTAATGTCCCTTTGTCATTTGTAAATTCGCAGAAGATTGACCAATTTCTTATCGTCTCAGGACATGAGCAAGTTCCAGACATTTATAGTCTCATATAAGCTCCAAAATTGATGGAGCACCATTAATTCCATTAATTCCGCCGCCCCCTCCCTCCCCACCCTCCTCCCCCGCCTCCTCCTCCCCCCTGCCCCCTCCCCCCCCAGCAATACCACCATCCCCACACCTTCAAATAGACTGATACAAGTTACAAACAAACATAAGGGGCAGCAGGGTAGCATGGTGGTTAGCATAAATGCTTCACAGCTCCAGGGTCCCAGGTTCGATTCCCGACTAGGTCACTATCTGTGTGGAGTCTGCACGTCCTCCCCCTGTGTGCGTGGGTTTCCTCCGGGTGCTCCGGTTTCCTCCCACAGTCCAAAGATGTGCGGGTTAGGTGGATTGGCCATGATAAATTGCCCGTAGTGTCCTAATAAAAGTAAGGTTAAGAAAAGGTTGTTGGGTTACGGGTACAGGGTGGATATGTGGGTTTGAGTAGGGTGTTCATGGCTCGGCACAACATTGAGGGCCGAAGGGCCTGTTCTGTGCTGTACTGTTCTATGTTCTATCCCACATCATCATCTTACCCTGTGTCAGCTGCTTGATGATGTCGCCATTCTCCACTAACCCATCACAAAGTGACGTTGTACAGATCTTCTCTCCAATTACATTCACTCCTAGACAGATCAGCGAATTAAACAATCAGTGCAGTTACATTGCTTTAACTGACTGCTCGTACAGCCTCTCTTGCCTCAATTTAACCCGGGTTACAAACCTATTGTGATGTCTGACCTCACTGTGATGTACAGGGTCAGGGTCAGACTTGTTATGTGATGTCACGGTTTGACCCGTCCAGTTCAAGGGGCCTCACCTTGAGCCAACAGGGAGTCATAAAATCCCACAGAGTTTACAATGATACATTACAGATTTATTAATTTACTGATTGCTTCACTGATTTATTTGGGAAGTTAAGAATTGATGCAGTAAAATCTTTAAATTGACAGAAAATGGAAGATCCAGAAAGCCAAAGTTATTTTGTTTCAGTTAGAAATATGAGAGTTGTTGGTCAAAGCTAATATTGTTTCAAAAGACACTTTCAGGCCTTCGTAATGTATAGAACCATTGTTCCACAATACATTTAGTAATGAAAATGTATCAAAAAGCAAGATTCGTGCAAGCACCTTGGGGGTGGATTCTCTGATTGTGTGGCTAAGTGTCAACACCGGTGTGGAAACTGTGGCATATTCCAATGCCAAAATCAGCTCGGAACCATCACCGATATCGGCACTGTTGAGAGGCTAGCAGCGGCGCCGGGTAAAACTCCAGGCGCTCCCGCACTAAAAACGGCCGGAGAATGACCGGGACCGTGGCCGCGCATGCGCAAGGTAATGACCTGCGTCGGTCGGGCCTTACAACATGGCGGCCGCTGCGCGCGGTCCCGACCAGCCATATATAGTGCCCCACTGGACACAATGCACAGCCGCCACGCGAGTTTAACAAGTGAACCGCGCCGTCGGGAACTCGGCCCATCGAGGGCAGAGCATCAGGTGAGGGCTTTCAGGTGACATCCTGAGGTCACAACTGCGTGCGGCAAACTACGCGTTGATGCCATTTTGGAGGGGGTGGAGAATCCGACAAATGACATTTATTTTGTAAATCTGGAGTTACGTTTATCTTGAAGCTTTTTCTTTCGCTCTTTAGTGTCTCAAGGATTTTCAATGTACTCTCAAAAGTTTATTGATTTCATTTTGTGCAAATGTACCAAGTGAATGATTGAAAGTAGTGCTTTTTATACTCCTTCAACCGGACTGAGGGCCTTATCCAGAGTAAGAGAAAAGAAGATCTTATTGGCAAGGCAAGCCGAGGAGAAAAAAGAGAAGATACCGAATGTCTTACGGAGTACTGGACATGGAAAAACAGAAGCGAGATAAGGGACCTGCAAATCTGTGACCGTGTGTAGCGATCGGGTGACTCCTTAGCTCTCTTTACGAACTAAATGTGTCCGGAGTCAACCGAGGCTAAAAGCACTGTTTCAGAGCTGAAATGGCAGCCAAGAATCTGCTATCACGCTCCAGAGGTGATCAAGATCTACCAGAGATTTCATAGAAGAAATATTTTGTTTGGCAAACAATTTTGTTCAGTTAATCAAGATCAGAACAGAATTTGAATGTTTAAAAATGAAAATAATTAGATAACAACAGTTAAAAGAGAAAAAACTCTGCCAGGAATCTTACATTTCAAATTGGCAACTGAGTCGGAGACTTCAGAATCTTTGGAAGCATCGGAGTCTGCTGATGATTCTGAAGCAGCGTTCAAGAGGGAACTGATTGAGTGACACAAAAGATCCAAATTGAGAAAGATCACATGGCCTCAAGACAGTGATGTGAGACGTCAAGGTTGATTGCTGATACAAACTATCGGTCCAAAGCCGTACTGTGGCCGTACAAAATTGAACGACTCTTGATTATATTCTCGCCAAGAAAGGTGGGACATGTGCCCTGATTGGATCACAATGTTGTACTTATATTCCAGGTAGTTCCAAAGAAATCACTAATTTGGCAAACAATTCAAATCCAGCACTCTTTTGAGTTTGGCCATGGAGTGGTTGGGATCCTTAGGGGTTTCAGTGGTGCAACACCTGGTTATGTTCTTTGCAATTATTTTTTGGTATATTTCTTGCATTTCTGACAACCAAATGTATCTGTAAAAGGATGTCAAGAAACATGGCATAGGAGGCTTTTATTGGTTCCTTTTTATTGATATTATTTGTCAATCTATTAATTGATTTACTTTATTAAGTTTAAAATAATAAAAAAGAAGGAAGTGATAGATTACAGATTTATAAATTGACTGAATTTGAGACGCTTAAGAATTGAAGCAGTATAATTTTTAAATTCAGTACTTAGACAGAAAATGGAACATCCTCAAAGCTGAGGTCCGGGTTTCTTTGAGTCTGGAATTGGGGCAGGGTCCGCCAGTGCTTAATGCACCTGCAGGGACGTGGGATGTATGGGGATGAATTGGTGGTAGGTTTGTTGTTGGCCATTGATTAAAAATAGCAAATAAAAAGGTATTGGGTTGGCAGTGAGAAGAGAATTTCAGTTCCACTGTCTCTCTTTGTGGCATATCTGCTGATATTGGGATGATTTTAGTCAGGATGTGCTCTCACTTGCGTACAATCCACTTGTTCCTTGTGCTGTTGTTACTTACAAGTTTAGTTTGTCGATAGTTTGGTAAAACATTTCCTCTCGCTGCTCTCGCTGCTCTCGCTCCTCCTGACAGCAAACATGTACCTCTAACAGGTGGAGAAACAGCAGTTCAGAATCATTGGATTATCACAAGCTTCCCTGGTATAGTTAAATTATTTAACCTACAATAGGGGTGGATTCTGGTCCCCCAGCCGCGTACTTCCCGGCGGCGCGCCATTCGCTGGCTGCAGGACATTCGCTGGCGGTGAGATTCTATTCGCCCGTCACCTGTCGAGAATATAGATGGGATTTCTCATTGAAGCCACCCCACGCTGCTGGGAAACCCTTGAGCAGGAGTGCCCTGCCGGCTAAAAAAGTGAATCGCAATGGCCAGAGACCACCGCCCATTGTCTTACACAGGTGCAGGGTGTGAGAATTAAGACAACAATTTCTGGTTATATTACTGTCACCGATTCTGCTACTGACTGAACATTGAAGATTCTCGAGTTGATCAATGTCAGAAGAAACATCCTCTCTGAATTGACTCGAACAAAACTTCCAGAATTTTAACGATCCCTATTAAATCACCCTCACATCCTGTATTGAGACAAGAGGCACAGCCTTGCTCGTGTGCTTCAAAATGCTGAATCTAATGTACAGAACAGAACTGCACCCAATTGTGTAAGTGTATGGGCTAACCAAGGATCAATAAAAGTTCAGCAAAATTCAGCTCCTCTTCAATTCTATTCCTGGGATTTACCGGCTGTTCACATCGGCAAGAAAATCCGATCCCACGCCCGCACACGGCTTTCCCGGTGACGAGGCTTGACAACGACAGGCCCCCTCTCCCTGCCAAAAAACACACGGTGGGCCGGTCCATAAGTCTAGTGTTTGGTTTTGCTAATTACTTTCTGCAAAATGTTTGATGCCCCCTTGCAATTTGTAACTTAGCACAAGATTGTCTGGCCAATTTCTCACTGTCTCAGGACATGAGCAAGCTCCAGACATTTTACAGTTTCATATAAGCTCCAAAACATGTCAGAATGAAGTGGAGCACCATTAATTCCATTCTCAGTTTGAAGGAGGCACTGCCTTGCCGCCTCACCCATCCACCTCTGTCCCAGCAATACCACCACCCCTAGCTTC
Organism: Scyliorhinus canicula; assembly: GCF_902713615.1. Lineage (NCBI taxonomy): Eukaryota > Metazoa > Chordata > Chondrichthyes > Carcharhiniformes > Scyliorhinidae > Scyliorhinus > Scyliorhinus canicula. The sequence continues at coordinate 90,936,331 of NC_052162.1, forward strand.
ACAGGAACTAATACAAGCTACAAACAAACCTTCCACGACATCATCTTACCCTGTGTCAGCTGCAGGGACATGGGATGTGTGGGGATGGATTGGTGGTTGGTTTGTTGGGGCAGCACGGTGGCACAGTGGTTAGCATTGCTGCCTACGGCACTGAGAACCCGGGTTCGAAACCTCGCCCTGGGTCACTCTGTGTGGAGTTTGCACATTCTCCCCGTGTCTGCGTGGGTTTTGCCCCCACAACCCAAAGATGTTCAGGTTAGGTGGATTGGCCACACTAAATTGGCCCTTAATTGGAAAAAATAATTGGGTACTCTAAATTTATAAAAAAAAAGGTTTGTTGTTGGCCGTTGATTAAAAATAGCAAACGAAAAATATTCACAAAGTCATGGTTTCATGGGCAGTACGGTAGCATTGTGGATAGCACAATCGCTTCACAGCTCCAGGGTCCCAGGTTCGATTCCGGCTTGGGTCACTGTCTGTGCAGAGTCTGCACATCCTCCCCGTGTGTGCGTGGGTTTCCTCCGGGTGCTCCGGTTTCCTCCCACAGTCCAAAGATGTGCAGGTTAGGTGGATTGGCCATGATAAATTGCCCTTAGTGTCCAAAATTGCTCTTGGTGTTGGGTGGGGTTACTGGGTTATGGGGATAGGGTGGAGGTGTTGACCTTGGGTAGGGTGCTCTTTCCAAGAGCCGGTGCAGACTCGATGGGCCGAATGGCCTCCTTCTGCACTGTAAGTTCTATGATATCTATGATATAAATATAAGAATTGCTGATCAAAGCTAATATTATTTCAAAAGACACTTTCATAAGGTCTTCGTAATGTATAGACCATTGTTCCACAAACATTTAGTGATAAAAATGTATCAAAAGCAAAGTTAGTGCAAGCACTTTCCGCTGGATTTTCTGTCCCGCCATGCCAGATTTCTGGTTCAGCAAGCCGGCGGGATGCTCCGATTTTCCGGCTGGTCAATGGGGATTTCCCATTGTGGGGCAGCTCCATGCTGTGTGAAAACTCCCGGGCTGCTGGCAAAACAGAGCATCCTGATGGCGGAGAATGCAGACCCTTATCTTTGAAAAAATGGCATACATGGCAGATCCACATAGACATTTAATTAATTTGATGGACATTAGTGAATTTTAAGTTATGGCCAGTGCCTGGATAACAAATCATGTTCTAAGTGCCAGACAGTTGTTTGAATAAATCCGAAAGCCTCAGATGAGAATGAGAACCAATGAAAGTAAATAAGGGCTGAAACCATTGATAAGGGTTACTTAAGAATGTGATCCGTATGACTGATTAGAAGAATTTTCGCCTTCCGAGATTCATGAAGCATTTGTGAAAATTACTTTTAAAAAGCCTTTTGTTGAAATGACTGTGCAAATCTGGAGTTACTTTTATCTTGAAGCTTTTTGCTTCCACTCTTCAGTATCTCAAAGACTTTCCGATGTACTCTCAAAAGTTTAGCGATTTAATTTTGTGCAAATGTACCAAGTGAATTATTTTTTTAAAAGAATGCATTTCATACCTCTTCAACCAGACTGAGTACTGTATGCTGAGTCAGAGACAAGAGGATCTTGCAGTGCAGTTACCCTGCTTTAACTCTGACTGCTCATGCAAGATTAGTGCAAACACCTTCCTCTGGATTCTCTGTCCCGCTGCACCAGATTTCTGATTCAACAAGCCGGCAGGATGCTCCTGCCTCAAATTAACCCAGTTTACAAACCTATTGTGATGTCTGGTCTGACTATGATGTACAGGGTCAGGGTCACACTTGTTATGTGATGCCACGGTTTGACACGTCCAGTTCAAGGGGCCTCACCTTTATCCAACAGGGAGTCACAAAATCCCACAGAGTTCACTGAGGTTACAATGAGTTGATGTTCTCAAACGCACTGACCAGTCTCTTGTTACTTATTGCTCATAAGAATGTGGGTGATGGGCAGTGATGGGAGGGTCAGGATTCTCCTCTGCACAATTATGTTCAGCATGGACTTCACAGAATCACAAAGTCGCAGGAAGATACAGTGCAGAAGATGCCCTTCAGCCCATCAAGTCTGCACTGATGTATGAAAAACACCTGACCTGCCTACCTAATCCCATTTGCCAGCACTTGGCTCATAGCTTTGAATGTTATGATGTGCCAAGTGCTCATCCAGGTTCTTTTTGAAGGATGTGAGGCAACCCGCCTCTACCACCCTCCCAGGCAATGCATTCCAGACCATCATCACCCTCTGGGTAAAATGGTTTTTCCTCAAATCCCCTCCCCCCCCCCGAAAGCTCCTGCCTCTCACCTTGAACTTTGGTTCCCTCTGCACTGTGAGGGAGGGTGGCAAATGCAGTTCAACACATATGAGGCAATATATTTTGGGAGGACGATTATTAGGGATGTCAATTATTACTTTGGTGCAACTCTGGGGAGGATCCAGGTACAAACGTATCTCTGAGTCTAAATTCATAAATCACTAAAGGTTGCACCACAGTTTAGTGAGCCTTGAAAAAAGAAAACCAGTAGATTTTAAAAAAAATTTAGTGTACCCAATTCATTTTTTCCAATTAAGGGGCAATTTAGCCTGGCCAATCCACCTAGCCTGCACATCTTTGGGCTGTGGTGGAAAAACCACACAAACACGGGGAGAATGTGCAAACTCCACACAGTCAGTGACCCAGAGCCGGAAACCAACTTGGGACTGCGGCGCTGTGAGGCAGCAGCGCTAACCACTGCGCCACCGTGCTGCCCCACAGTAGACTTATCGACCACGTCGCTGTGTGTTTGTTGGAAGGGTGGGGGCCTGCCAGTCACATCTACCGGTCCCGCCATTGACAGCATCCCTCGTCGCCGGGAAACCCGTGTGCCGGCATGGGATCGGAATTTCTCGCCAGCGTGAACAGCCGGTAAATCCCGGGAATAGAATTGAAAAGGAGCTGAGTTTTGCTGAACTTGTATGAACTTTGGTTAGACCACATTTATACAACACTGTTCTCTACATCAGATTCAGCATTTTGAAGCGCACGAGCAAGGCTTGTCTCAATAGAGGGTGAGAGGATGATTTAATAGGAATCTTTAAAATTCGGGAAGTTTTGTTCGGGTCGATACAGAGAGGACATTTCTTCTGGACATTGATCAACTCGAGAATCTTCAATGTTCAGTCAGTTGCAGAATCTGTGACAGTAATAACCAGAAATTATTGGCTTTGTTCTCACACCCTGAACCTGTATGAAACAATGGCCGGGGGCGAAATTCACCGACCCCACGCAGGGTCGGAGAATCGGCCTGCGGCGGCGTTATTCCCGCTCCCGCCGGGTTTTGAATTTTCCGAGCGGCCAAAAACCGGCGTTGTGCAAATCCCGTCGGCAGCCTCTGAGAACAGCTGGCGCCGGCGGGAAGTCATTTAATTTTTACTGTCAATAAATCTCCGGCCAGAATGGGCCGAAGTCACAGTAGGTTTATAACGGCGTCAACCATTAATGATGGTTGACGCCGTTCAGTGACCTACATCGAGTGCGGGGGGTGGAGAGGAGGAGAGTACCGGCGTTTGTGTGTGGGTGGGGGAGGAGAGAGTACCGGCGTTTGTGGGGTAGTGGGGGGGAGAGAGTACCGGCGTTTGTTGGGTGGGTGGGGGGGAGAGAGTACCGGCGTTTGTGGGGTGGTGGTGGGGGGGGGGGGGAGAGAGTACCGGCGTTTGTTGGGTGGTGGGGGGGAGAGAGTACCGGCGTTTGTGGGGTGGTGGGGGGGAGAGAGTACCGGCGTTTGTGGGGTGGTGGGGGGAGAGAGTACCGGCGTTTGTGGGGTGGTGGGGGGGAGAGAGTACCGGCGTTTGTGGGGTGGTGGGGGGGAGAGAGTACCGGCGTTTGTTGGGTGGTTGGGGGGGAGAGAGTACCGGCGTTTGTGGGGTGGTGGGGAGAGAGAGTACCGGCGTTTGTCGGGTGGTGGGGGGAGAGAGTACCGGCGTTTGTGGGGTGGTGGGGGGGAGAGAGTACCGGCGTTTGTCGGGTGGTGGGGGGAGAGAGTACCGGCGTTTGTGGGGTGGTGGGGGGGAGAGAGTACCGGCGTTTGTGGGGTGGTGGGGGGGGGAGAGAGTACCGGCGTTTGTGGGGTGGTGGGGGAAGAGAGTACCGGCGTTTGTGGGGTGGTGGTGGGGGGGGGAGAGAGTACCGGCGTTTGTGGGGTGGTGGGGGGGAGAGAGTACCGGCGTTTGTGGGGTGGTGGGGGGGAGAGAGTACCGGCGTTTGTGGGGTGGTGGGGGGGAGAGAGTACCGCGTTTGTGGGGTGGTGGGGGGGAGAGAGTACCGGCGTTTGTGGGGTGGTGGGGGGGAGAGAGTACCTGCATTTGTGGGGTGGTGGTGGGGGGGGGGGAGAGAGTACCGGCGTTTGTGGGGTGGTGGGGGGGAGAGAGTACCAGCATTTGTGGGGTGGTGGGGGGGAGAGAGTACCGGCGTTTGTGGGGTGGTGGGGGGAGAGAGTACCGGCGTTTGTGGGGTGGTGGTGGGGGGGGGGAAGAGTGTACCGGCGTTTGTGGGGTGGTGGTGGGGGGGGGAGAGAGTACCGGCATTTGTGGGGTGGTGGTGAGGGGGGGGGGGGAGAGTACCGGTGTTGTGGGGTGGTGGTGGGGGGAGAGTACCCGCGTTTGTAGGGTGGTGGTGGGGGGGGAAGAGAGTACAGGCGTTTGTGGTGTGGTGGGGGGGGTAGGGGTAGGGGTGGGGGGGTAGGGGTGGGGGGGGTAGGGGTGGGGGGGTAGGGGTGGAGGGGTGGGAGGGGTGTGGGGGGGGTAGGGGCGGGGGGTAGGGATGGGTGGGGGGATGTGGGGGGGTAGGGGTGGGTGGGGGGTAGGGGTGGGGGTAGGGGTGGGGGGTAGGTAGGGGTGGGGGGGTAGGGGTGGGGGGTAGGGGTATGGGGTAGGGGGCAGCGGCGTGCAGGGGGGGGGGGCGACGGCGCATTGGCCCCGGGCATTCATTGGATGGGGGCATCAGCAGATCTTCCTCAAGGCTCCCCTTCCTCTCAGCTGCCTTGTCTTTGTTTGAGAGAGAGGGAAAGAGAGGGAGATTGTGGGGACAGACAGAGAGAGAGAGACAGAGAGAGGGAGTCCCGTCCGTCCTCTGGCTGAGAGCAGGGCTTTGGTGAGTATATTACAATCTGCCTAAACCCAGGAATATTGCCTGGTTAGAATGCAGAGGGAAATGCTGGGATCCCGGGCTGGGAGGTGTGTCTGGATTTGTCTATTTCAGCTTCAGCCTCTGCAATTTCAGGTCAGTTTCACAACAACAGGAAAAACGCACGGAGAGAGAGGGAAAAACTTTTGACTAAGTTTCTGGGTTCTGCCTTTATAATTCACAGCGCAGAAAGGGATGAGATGAAAGCAATGAGAGCGTTTAGCCAGGGGTTTCCAGGCGTTTGCAGCACAGAGAAACAGCATTTTTACTATCGGAATTCTCTATCTATTTGGGGAGTGCCCCGGGAAGGCCGCACAAAGTCCCGTTTCCGGCATTGAGGAGCTCTGACAGTCAGTACTCAGTATAGGGAGAGATCGGGACTGCATTTTTAAATGGCAGATCCCAGATGAGGAATCTCATGGCACCGATCGGCCGCGCCACACTGCCTTTCGGGTGCAACATGGCTGGTAGATTGTATCCCCTGTCTCCAACTGCAATGAAATTACTTAAAATAAACCTGACAAGGGTTTCTAGTTGCGAAGCAATGGCCAGATATAGATGACTTAAATTTATTTTTCACACCATAGTCCTCACTAAGCACAATAAAAACACAGTTGGAATTTAACAAATCGCCACAAACAAACGTGTTCGTCCACGTATGAAATTAACTGCAGATTTTGCTTGTCCAGGTACTGGAACATTAAATTAAACGCACATAAATATATCTAGGGCGATATTCTCCGCACCCCACGCTGGGGAAAGGGAGAATCGCGGGAGGGCCGGGCAAATCACGCCACGCTGCCCTGGCACCTCCCACGATTCTGCCACCCCCCCCCCCCCACCCCCCCCAGAATGGCGTGTCGCGATTTTCGACAGGCCACTCGGAGAATCGCCGCTCGCCGTTTCTCATGGTGATCGGCGATTCTCCAGCCCAGATGGGCCGAGCGGCCTGCCGAACCCGACCGGTTCACGCCAACGCCAACCACACCTGGTCGCTGCCGGCGTGAACAGCGCGCGACCTCTGTGTTTGGGGCCTGTAGGGGGCGGAGGGAGGATCGAGCACCACGGGCCTGCTCATGAGATGTCTGGCCCGCGATCGGTGCCCACCGATCGTCGGGCCGGCGTCTCTAAATGATTCACTCTTTTCCCTCCGCCGCCCCGCAAGATCAAGCCGCCATGTCTTGCGGGGCACCGGAGGGGAAGACGGCAACCGCGCATGCGCGGGTTGGCTCCGGCCAACCTGCGCATGCACGGCTGATGTCACTTAGGCACCGCCGGCCGCGTCATTCACGGCGCGCCGCATTGACGCAAGCATCAAGGCCCGGCGCCCGAGTTTCACGCGCCACGCTCCTAGCCCCCCCCCGGGGGGGGGGGGGGGGGGGGGGGGGGGGAGAATAGGGGGCGAGGAGCGGCATCCGACGCCGGAGTGAAACACTCCGGGTTTTTTCACTCTGGCGTCGGCTGTTTGTCTCCCTTTGGGAGAATTGCGGCCCTTATTTCCAATGCGAACCAAAACAAATATAATCCCTCAAACCTACCTTGGATTTCCTAATATTTGTCAGGATATGGGAGAATGTTGGTTACAGGATCAATCACCTTGTTCGGATCACCGGACAATCTCCAATCTACTGGAGGACCTCAGACAGTCAGAATGGAGGCTAGACTGTCCTTTGTTGTTTTGTTTCCAGATCCCGTTGTTCATGGTAGCCTGATTCCCAGGATTCCATGGAAAATTAAAACAAAATGGGGGTTCTGATTAACCCTTTCCTGACCTCCAACCGTGCGTCTCCTGCAAACACTGCTGAGCTGATTTCAGGAGCCAAGTTAGTTGGTGGATTCTTCAGTTTTCTTTCCAACATCATCCACACACAACTGGGCACTGTTCAACTGGGACTCAGAATGAGAAGGATGGATGCTGCAAGGGAATGAAATCTACCTCCCAGGACTAATTGATGAAAGTGAGTGTTATCCACGAGCAGCAGCGCTCAGAATCAATGAGGCTGCCCTTTCACTCCCATATGTCCTCCTTGTTCATGCACAATGACTTCCTAAACCCACAAGAAATGCCCACTGCTCAGCCACTGGCCTTGATTTCAAAGATGACAGAGAATAAAGATAGGGAGGTCTTGCTAAAACCATTCAAGGCCACACCCGGAATACTGTGGACAACCCGGGTCCCTTTACCTAAGGACAGTATACTAGCATTGGAGGCAGTCAGGAGGTTGATCCTGTGCATGGGGGGATTTTCTTATAAAGAGAGGTTGAGTAGATTGGGCCTGTACTCATTGGAGTTTAGAAAAATGAGAGGCGACCTTTTTGAGGGGGCGGAATTCTCTGAGCCTCCACGCCAAAATCGCGATCAGCGTGGGGTCGGAGAATGGGCGTTGAATCCGAAAACCAGCACAAAGCCAGTTCCGCGATTCTCCGGTCCCCGAAGAATTGCCGCGAATCGCGCGCGCCCGGTCTACGCGGTGCGGGTAGGGGGCCATTGACGGAGGCCCCTCCGACGATTCTTCATCATCAACTGGCTGAGTTCCTGACGCCGTGGTTCTAACCACATTTTGCCTGTCGGGAACGGCCGGAGGCGGCTGCGGAGCCAGTTTGCGGCCGCCCTGGTGGGGAATGGGGAGATCCTTCACTGGGGAGGGCGGGCCCCAGGGATGGCTAGGCTAGCAATCGGGGGCCACCGATCCGTGGGCACACCCGATCTCGGGAGGGGGGCCTATATTTCCAGGGCCACTCCGCGTTGTGAGCCCGCCATGTCGTGCGGGGCGGCTGCCGAAGACGCGGACTCCCATCCGGAAGTTCAGGGCCCTGTATCGGCAAAAGAGTCCAGAGTGAAACACCTGCGTTTTGACGGTGGAGTGGGGACATAACCCCATTATTGGAGAATCCCGCCCAAGGTTTCTGAGGGGGCTTGACAGGGTTTCCCCTTGGCGGGGAGTCTAGGACCAGAGGGCATAATCTCAGAGTAAGAGGTCGCCCATTTAGAACAAAGAACAAAGAGCAGTACAGCACAGGAACAGGCCCTTCGGCCCTGTGCCGGTCATGTGTCCTCTCTAGACCAACCGCCTGTATCCTTCTATACCCCATGTGTTCATGTGCCTGTCCAAATAAGTCTTAAAGATCGCTAACGCATCTGCTTCAACCACCTCACTTGGCAGTGCATTCCAGCTCATCACCACCCTCTTTGTAAAAACCTAACACGCACAACTCCACTGAACCTTTTCCCCCCATCACTTTGAACTTGTAGCCCCTTGTAATTGTCATTTCCGCCCTGGGAAAAAGCCTCCAATTGTTCACACTATTTTTTTTCCCCTCATAATTTTATAAAGTTCAGACATGTCGCCCCTTAGCCTCCGTCTCTCTGGGGAGTGTAATCCCAGTTTATTCAATCTCTCCTCACAGTTAATACCCTCCATACCAGGCAACATCCTGGTAGACCTTTTCTGTACTCTCTCCAAAGCCTCCACATCCATCTGGTAGTGTGGTGACCAGAATTGGACACAGTGGGCAGGATTCTCCCAAATCCACCAATATCCTGATGCCGGCATAAGACATTGCCCCAATCCACTCCGGCGTCGGGCTAACCGGAAGTTGAGGAATCCTCTGCACTTCCGAGGGCTAGGCAGGCGCCGGAGGGGGTGACGCCGCGCCAACCAGCGCCGAAGGGCTAGCGCGGGTTAGTGCATGCGCAGACCGGCCGGCGTATGCTGCCGCATACGAGAGGAGGTGTCTTCTCCATGCTGGCTATGGCAGAGCCCTACACAGGGCTGTTCACCACATGTTCCCCCATTGCAGCCTTGATGACCTGGCTGGGCTTGTTCCCTAGTACTCGGTCCAGTATAGCTCCTTCACTAGTTGGATTGCCCATATATTGCTTCAAAAAATCTTCCTGGACAAACTTAACAAATTCCTCACCATCCAGACTTCTAGCACCATCTAGCCCTTAGGGATTTCCAGTCAATATGAGGAAAATTAAAGTTTCCCACTACAGAAACCCTATTATTTCTACATCTATCCATAATCTGCTTACATATCTGTTCTTCAACTTCAATGGGCTGTTGGGAGGCCTGTCATAATGACGGCCCCTTCCTGTTTCTGAGTTCTACCCACAGTACCTCATGACTTGATTCTTCCATGGTGTCCTCCCTCTCAAAAGCTGTAATATGTTCTCTAACCAGTATTGCAACTCCCCCTCCTCTTTTACCTTCCCACCTGTCTCGCCTAAAACACCTATATCCTGGATTATTTATCTGCCAGTCCTGTCCCGTTTTTAACCAAGTCTCCGTTACTGCAACCATATCCAAGTTCCGCGCATGAATCAAAGCTCTCAGTTCATCTGTCTTACCCGTATAATCCGTGCATTGAAGCAGACACACTCCAGACCTCCAGGACCACTGAGTTCAACCTCCCGCTTGCCTTTCCTCTTAGCCAGCCTGGCCCTGGTACCATGCTCATCCCCAGTCTCTACACTTGCTGGTTTACTGTTCTGATTCCCATCCCCCGCCACATTAGTTTGAACCCACCCGAACCATACTCGCAAATCTCCCAGCCAGGATATTGTTGCCCCCCCCACAATAAAACAGAGATGAGGAGGAATTTCTTCTCTCAGAGGGTAGTGAATCTGGAATTCTTTACCACAGGGGGTTGTAGAGACTGGCTCGTTCTGTATTTTCAAGGCTGAGATAGACAGATATTTAATCAGTAAGAAAATCAAGGGTGGATAAGGTGGGAAAGTGGTTTTGAGGATTATTACAGAATCCCTACAGTGCAGAGGAGATAATTCGTCCCATCGAATCTACCCTGACCCTCTGAAAGGGGACCCAGCTAAGGCTAACTAACCTGCCCTATTCCCACAACCCTTTCTAATCTGCGCATCTTTGGACAGTAAGGGGCAATTTAATCACGGCCAGTCCACCTAACCTGCACATCTTTAAACTGTGGGATGAAACCTGAGCACCTGGAGGAAATCCACCCAGTCACAGGGAGAACGTGCAAACTCCACATAGACCTAATGCTGAAACAGGTCTTGGGTTCTTGGCACAATGAGGCAGCAGTGTTAACCACTGTGCCATTGTGCCGCCACTTTTCAAATTTAGCTCGTCCCACTCCTGCTGTACTTTCCCTATAGCCCCCAAATACTTTCATAGAAACACACAATCCCTCAGTGCAGAAGGAGGCCATTCAGCCCACCCTGTCAGCACCAACCCTAATATTCATATGTCAGAACAGTCAGGATTTCCTTGAATGGCGGTGGATGCTCAATGGGCCTTCTTCAGCTCTTATGTCTGATGCTCTTATGGTTATGGTGGCCACATCCGCATTTCTGTGAAATTCTTTCCTCACTGAAGGAGTCAAAGGTTGAAAATATTGACCGTCTATGAAGCCTCCACTGCGATGAGCCTCTCAAGAAACTTGATCTGCCTCTAGTGGTTGTCATAAGAATAAGTAGAAACTGTTTTCGGCTGCAGCAGGATTGGGAACCCGAGGGCACAGATTTAAGATGGAAAACCAAAGGCAAAGTGTGGAGAAATATTTTTACAGAGCGAATGCTTATGATGTCATTGGCTGAAAGGTTGGTGACAGCAGTTTAATAATAACTTTCAGGAGGGAACTGTTTAAATGCTCAAATGGTTAGAGCTATGGAGAAAGGGCAGGAGAACTGGTGTGAATAAATAACTAATTAAATGAGCAGACTTAGGCATGATGGGCCAAAAGACAGCTCTTTCACGTTGTATTATTTTGTGATCCTGTGCTAAAGAATGGGATGTGCTTCTGACTCAGATGTACTTCTGGGGCAAGCAAAGAGCCACAGAGAGATATTCTTCCCTGGCAACGGGAGGGAGAAACCTGTTGCTTCAACAAAAATGTGACTAGAGGTGGCCTGAGAGGTCAGTATTAGCCAGGCTCTTGGATTTATGGAGGGAATACTTTAACAATCTAGCCAGTTCAAGGAAGGTCGTTACAGTTTCACATTCACTGACATTCTGTTGTGCGGGGAATGGCCTCTCTCACTCTGTCTTGTCAAGCTCACACCTTCGTTTTGGTCCCCACTGTTTGTTTTGCACACCTACCCATACCTCTCTTTTTTTGCATTTCCTCACATTTCCAACTATCCATCGACTCAGTGACACCTAGATTGATCCTAATGTAATGTCATACCTGTAGAGTGCGACTTGCTAAATTTTAAAAGTGGCGGCACAATGGTTAGCACTGCTGCCTCACTGTGCCTGGGACCCTGGATTGAATCCGGCATTGGGTGACTGTGTGACATTTACACGTTCCCCCCGTGACTGGGTGAGCTTCCTCCAGATGTTTGGGTTTCCCCCCACAGTTTAAAAATGTGCAGGTTAGATGGACTGGCCATGGTAAATTGCTCCTTAGTGTCCAAAGATGCGCACAGACGCATTGTCTCCTCTGCACTGTAGGGATTCTATGATTCTATAATAATCCTCAAATCCACTTTCCCGCCTTATGCACCCTTGATTTTCTTACTGATTAAAAATCTGTCTATCTCAGTCTTGAACATACTGAATGAGCCTTCACTGTGATGAGCCTCTCAAGAACCTTGATCTTCCTCCAATGGTTGCCATCCTGTTACCAGCATCTTTGTAAACTGTTTGCTGGAGGAATCATATTGGAAAGCTGGCCTGACATGGGCCCATGCTACTCCCTTGGTGCCATGGTGCTAGTGAAAATCTGCTCATTGTGTCCAGTTCTGGACATTTCATTTTACAAAGGATTTCAGGCGGAGATTTACCAGGGATGAGGCACTTTGTTTCTGTGGAGAGACTAGAGAAATTGGAGCTGTTCTTCATGGAGCAGAGAAAGTTAATGAGAGATTTGATCAAGAAGTTTGTGCTCATGATGTGTTCGATAGAGAATAAGTAGAAAATGTTTTCAGCAGCAGCAGGATTGGGAACCCGAGGACACAGATTTAAGATTAAAAAACAGAGGCAAAGTGTGGAGAAATATTTTTACAGAGCGAATGCTAATGATGCCATTGGCTGAAAGGTTGGTGACAGCAGTTTAATAATAACTTTCAGGAGGGAACGTTGTATTATTTTGTGATCCTGTGCTAAAGAATGTGAACAGTTAGAAGTCTTACAACACCAGGTTAAAGTCCAACAGGTTTGTTTCAAAGCACTAGCTTTCGGAGCACTGCTCCTTCCTCAGGTGAATGGAGAGATAGGTTCTAGAAACATTTATAGAGACAAAGTCAAAGATGCAAGACAATATTTTGAATGCGAGCATTTGCAGGTAATTAAGTCTTTACCTCACCCCAGTACAACGTCGGCATCTCCACAACAAAGAGTGGGAAGTAATTGCCTGAAATGTATCAAATTCCTCAAGTTTTTGACAAGACAGGTGCTCAGCCGCAGTTTCTGCAGGCTTTAGCATGCAGTCCTATGGGTCACAGTCTCAAGGTAAGAGGTTGGTAGATCTGGACTGAAATGAGAACTTTCTCCATTCAGACGCTTCTGGCTCACTGGAATTCTCTACCCCAGACCGTGGTGGACGCTCAGTCGATGAATACAACGGAGATCCAGGGATAGTTGAGTACCCAGGGAATCAAGGGATATAGAGATAAGACAGGAAAGTGGAGACAGTGTAGAAGATTCTTATGTTCTAAAGACTTGTTTCATGTTAAAACTGAGTTCCTGAGAGATTGTGGGCCAGTCGACAGATCATGACTAAACTGTGTTAGTAATAATAATAATCTTTATTGTCACAAGTAGGCTTACATTAACACTGCAATGAAGTTACTGTGAAAAGTTGTTTTACTCAAATGAGTAAAAACTCAGCTGGGACACTGGGAGGCAGAGGTCTGTAATTCTGCATCCTGTGAATAAACCTACTGAAAGATCTGTGTCCTGCTTTATACTTCACCATCTGGCTTGAATCTGTTTAACATGGTGGCAGAGAGCGGTTACCTGAAGATGAAGATTCGAAACGAAGAAGAATTTGTTTCTTCAGACAGAAGATTGTAATTCGAGTTACTATTGCTGTTCGTAGTATATATAAGAGATTTGAATGAAAATATAACTGGTCTTATTAGTAAGTTTGCAGACGACACAAAGGTTGGTGGAATTGCGGATAGCAATGAGGACTGTCAGAGGATACAGCAGGATTTAGATTGTTTGGAGACTAGGGTGGAGAGATGGCAGATGGAGTTTAATCTGGACAAATGTGAGGTCATGCATTTTGTAAGGTCTAATGCAGGTAGGGAATATACAGTGAATGGTAGAACCCTCAAGAGTATTGACAGTCAGAGAGATCTAGGTGTACAGGTCCACAGGTCATTGAAAGGGGCAACACAGGTGGAGAAGGTCGTCAAGAAGGCATTCAGCATGGTTGACTTCATTGGCCGGGGCATTGTGTATAAGAATTGGCAAATCATGTTGCAGCTATATAGAACCTTAGTTCTTGGAGTCTCGTGTTCAATTCTGGTCGCCACACTACCAGAAGGATGTGGAGGCTTTAGAGAGGGTGCAGAAGAGATTTACCAGGATGTTGCCTGGTATGGAGGGCATTAGCTATGAGGAGCGGTTGAATAAAATTGTTTTGCTCTCACTGGAACGATGGAGGTTGAGGGGCGACCTGATAGAGTTCTACAAAATTATGAGGGGCATAGACAGAGTGGATAGTCAGAGTCCTTTTCCCAGGGTAGTGGGGTCAATTATTGGGGGGTGGGGGGCATAGGTTTAAGGTGCGAGGGGCAAAGTTTGGAGGAGATGTACAAGGCAAGGTTTTTACACAGAGGGTAGTGAGTGCCTGGAACTCGCTGCCGGAGGAGGTGTTGGAAACAGGGACGATAGTGACATTTAAGGGGCATCTTGACAAATACATGAATAGGATGGCAATAGAGGGATACGGAACAAGGAAGTGCAGAAGATTTTAGTTTAGACGAGCAGCATGGTCGGCACAGACTTGGAGGGCCGAAGGGCCTGTTCCTGTGCTGTACTTTTCTTTGTTCTTTATTCTTTGTGAAGAATGGTTGAAGTGTCAGGGATTTCTCATTAATCTTCTCTGAATCTGAATTTTAGGACCAATGAAAGACTTCAGTATGGACACAGTTTGCACCCTTACCAAAGAGAAAACAAGGGATGGCAGTGGCTTTATCAATTGCTAACAGAAGCAGAATCAGGTGCAGAGTATTTTTGGACCTGGAGCTTATTGATTGGACATTAAAGAAGATTTGGATAATCTGTTGAGTTTTATGGATAAAATGTAAAGGAAAGATGATGGGCAGGTTTGTCCGTTCCGCCGCACCCATTTTCGGGTGCGACGCACCCCTGCCGGCAGCAGGATCCTCCGTCCCGACAGCCGGCCATTTTGGGCATCCCCCATGCCATCGGGAAGCCCGTGGGCGTGAGTGCGCTACGGGAAAATCGGATGATCCCAACGATGGAGAATCCAGCCAAGTCTGTTTGACACATTTGAGGTGCTCCACCTTTGCCGTGTGAGAAAGATGAATGGTTATTTCAAATAAAAATATATCATGAAATTTAACTAATGATATACAGGATTGCGTAAATCCTATTTGGAAATTCCTGGTTCAAAATGTTAAATTCCACTAAAGTGTTGCACAGTCATAGGCTCCTGATCTTAACTGGAGTTAGATTCTCAGAAAGAGAAAGCTTTTGAGTCAGATTTAAAAATATTCCTTGGAAAGCAATCATATCCCACAGCCTTGGTGCCACAACGAGGACATTCAGCAGAGTTTCACAAGGTGAAGGATTCAATCCTCGTGGTATTTTGAGACCATTCAGACAGAGGTCGCTGTCGTCAATACAATAGTGGAATCACAGACAATAGAAATGGGGATGGGGTCTTTTCATGGATCGAGAAGACGATAGGAATGGAGTAATTAAAACAAGTGATAGCTCACTTGGTTGCATGGTGTACCTAAAGACCAAGGAACTGATCATCGACTTCAGGAAATGCAGCG
Source organism: Scyliorhinus canicula (assembly GCF_902713615.1). Classification (NCBI taxonomy): domain Eukaryota; kingdom Metazoa; phylum Chordata; class Chondrichthyes; order Carcharhiniformes; family Scyliorhinidae; genus Scyliorhinus; species Scyliorhinus canicula. Next base: position 90,951,434 of record NC_052162.1, read on the forward strand.
TGACACACCCCCTCCCGTCTGCATCAGTGGCTCTGAAGTGGAGATGGTCGATAGCTTTACGTTCCTGAGGGTCGCCATCACTAACAGTCTGTCCTGGTTGACTCACGTTGATGCAACAGTCAAGAAAGCCCAACAACGTCTCTACTTCCTACGGAAGCTAAAGACATTTGGCATGTCTGCATCAACTCTCACAAACTTCTACAGATGTACCATAGAGAGCATCCCTGGCGCTGTGAAGCAGCAATGCTAACCACCGTGTCGCACCTCCAAACTGGAATGGAACTTACAATGCAATAGAAGGAGGTGGTAACCCATTAAAATGTGTCTCAGGCCAATCTGTGAAATACCACATGCTGTGTCACCATTTTACAATTTTATAACACAACAGTGGGTGAATTCTCGTCCAGTTATTTACCAGCAAATTTGTGCCATTTTATTGAATATACTAATTATTAGAAATGGTGAGGAATATGACAAAAAAACAGCTGCCATTTTGCAAAAAACAGCTGCCGATTTGCAAAAGTAAAACAAACAAAAAGACAATGCCCAACCTCGGCCCTCAACTCCGGGGCCTCCAGCTTGTGTTAATTTGAGGCAGGAGAGGCTGTACGAGCAGTCAGTTAAAGCAAGTTAACTGCACTGACGGTCTAATTGGCTGATCTATCTCGGAGTGAATGTGGTTGGAGAGAAGATCTGTACAGCCTCAGTTTGTGGAGAATGTAGACATTATCAGATAGCTGACACAGGTATGTTTGTTTGTAGCTTGTATCAGTCCCTGTAAAGGTGGGGGTAGTGGTATTGCTGGGGTAAGGGTGGGTGGGTGAGGCGGTAAGGCAGTGCCTCCTTTCAACAGATAATGGAATTAATGGTGCTCCATACATTTTGGAGTTTATATGAAACTATAATGTCTGGAATTTGCTCATGTCCTGAGACAATACGAAATTGGTCAATCTTGTGCTGAGTTGCAAATGACAAGTGGACATTAAAAATTTTGTAGAAAGTAAACTTGTGAGTAACAATAGCACAATGAACAATTGGGTTGCACGGAAGTGAGAGCACATCCTGACTAAAATCATCCCAATATCAGCAGAAATGCCACAAAGAGAGACAGTGGAACTGAAATTCTCTTCTCACTGCCAACCCAATATATTTTCATTTGCTATTTTTAATCAACGGCCAACAACACACATACCACCAATTTATCCCACACATCTGATGTCCCTGCAGGTGCAGCAAGCACCAACAGGCCCTGCCCCAACTCCAGACTCAAATAAACCAGCACTTTGGCTTTGTGGATATTCCATTTTCTGTCAAAGTCCTGAATTTGAAAATTATACTGCATCAATTCTTAAGGGTCTCAAATAAATCAATAAAGCAGTTAGTAAATCAATAAATCTGTAATCTATCATTGTAACATCAGTAAACTCTGTGGGATTTTATGACTCCCTGTTGGATCAAGGTGAGGCCCCTTGAACTGGACGGGTCAAACCGTGACATCACATAACAAGTCTGACCCTGACCCTGTACATCACAGTGAGATCAGACATCACAATAGGTTTGTAACCCGGGTTAATTTGAGGCAGGAGAGGCTGTACGAGCAGCCAGAGTTAAAGCAAGGTGGTAACTGCACTGACTGTCTAATTGGCGGATATGTCTGGGAGTGAATGTGGTTGGAGTGGATCTGACCAGCCTCACTTTGTGATGGGTTTGTGGGGAATGAGACATCAAATAGCTGACACAGGGTAAGATGGTGTTCTGGAAGGTTTGTTTGTAGTTTGTATCAGTCCCTGTGAAGGTGAGGGTGATCGTATTATTGGGGGGGGGGGGGGGGGGGGGGGGGTGGAGATGAGGGTGAGGCGGCAAGGCAGTGCCTCCTTCAAACAGATAATAGAATTAATGGTGCTCCATTTCATTCTGAAATGTTTTGGAGCTTCTGTAAAACCGTAAAATGTCTGGAACTCGCTCTTGTCCTGAGACAATGAGAAATTGGTCAGACAATCTTGTGCTAACTTACAAATTACAAGGGGACATTGAAGATTTTGCAGAAAGTAATTAGCAAATTAAGTTCAACAAATATGAGACAATATATTTGGGGAGGACGATTATCAGGGAGGTCACATTACTTTGGTGCAACTCTGGGGAGGATCCAGACACAAAGGGATCTCTGAGTATAAATTGATAAATCACTAAATGTTGCACCACAGTTTAGTGAGGCCTAAAAAAAAAACTTAAACACTATTCTTACTGACCTCCCCACCATTTGTGTTTTTTGGCAGGGAGAGGGGCCTGTCGTTGTCAAGCCTCGTCGCTGGGAAAGCCGTGTGCCAGCGTGGGAGTGGAATTTCTCGCTGATGTGAACAGCCGGTAAATCGCAGGAATAGATTTGAAGAGGAGCTGAGTTTTGCTGAACTTTTATTGAACCCTGGTTAGACCACACTTATACAATTGTGTGCAGGTCGGTTCACCATGTTAGATTCTGAATTTTGAAGCACAAGAGCAAGGCAGTGCCTCTTGTCTCAATACAGGATGTGAGGGTGATTTAATAGAGATCTAAAAATTCTGCAAGTTTGGTTTGGGTCGATACACAGAGGATGTTTCTTCTGGACATTGATCAACTCGAGAAAATATTGGCTTAATTCGCACACCCTGAACCTGTGTGAAACAATGGCCGGAGGTCTCTGGCCGTTGCAATTTATTTTTTGCACTGACAGCACACTCCTGGCCAAGCGTTTAGCAGCATGGGGTGGCATCATTGGGAAATCCCATTGACAATTGATAGGAGTATGGAATCCTGCTGCCAGCAAATGCCCCGCTGCCAGCCAATGGCACGCCACTGAGAAACACACGGATGGGGGACCAGAATCCACCCCGATTGTAGACTAAATAGTTTAACTATACCAGGGAAGTTAGAAAGTGTCTGATTGTCTTGTGATAATCCAATGATTCTGAACTGCTGTTTCTCCTCCTGTTAGAGGTACATGTCTGCTGGCAGGAACAGCGAGGAGCGAGAGGAAATGTTTTACCAAACTATCGACAAAGTAAACTTGTGAGTAACAACAGCACAAGGAACAGGGGGATTGCATGCAAGTGAGAGCACATCCTGACTAAAATCATCCCAATATCAGCAGATATGTCAAAAATGGTCATTGGATCAACATATAGATGATAAGGGAATAGTGTAGATGGGCTTTCGAGTGGTTTCACAAGTCGGCGCAACATCGAGGGCCGAAGGGCCTGTACTGCGCTGTAATGTTCTATGTTCTAAAGTGAGTGCAGTGGAACTGAAATTCTCTTCTCACTGCCAACCCAATACATTTTCATTTGCTATTTTTAATCAACGGCCAACAACACACATACCACCAATTCATCTCCACACATCTGATGTCCCTGCAGGTGCTGCAAGCACCGACAGGCCCTGCCCCAACTCCAGACTCAAATAAACCAGCACTTTGGCTTTGTGGATATTCCATTTTCTGTCTGAGTCCTTAATTTAAATTTTATACTGCATCAATTCTTAAGGGTCCCAAGTAAATCAATGAAGCAGTTAGTAAATCAATAAATCTATAATCTATCATTGTATCGTCAGTAAACTCTGTGGGATTTTATGACTCCCTGTTGGCTCAAGGTGAGGCCCCTTGAACTGGACGGGTCAAACCGTGACATCACATAACAAGCCTGACCCTGACCCTGTACATCACAGTGAGATCAGACATCACAATAGGTTTGTAACCCGGGTTAATTTGAGACAGGAGAGGCTGTACGGGCAGTCAGAGTTAAAGCAAGGTGGTAACTGCACTAACTGTCTAGTTGGCTGATCTGTCTGGGTGAGGTGAGGGTGATAGTATTGTTGCGGGGGGGAGGGGGGGGGAGGTGAGGGTGAGGCGGCAAGGCAGTGCCTCCTTCAAACAGATAATAGAATTAATGGTACTCCATTTTATTCTGAAATGTTTTGCAGCTTCTATAAAATTGTAAAATGTCTGGAACTCGCTCATGTCCTGAGACAATGAGAAATTGGTCAGACAATCTTGTGCTAACTTACAAATTACAAGAGGACATTAAAAATTTTGAAGAAAGTAATTAGCAAATTAAGTTCAACAAATATGAGACAATATATTTGGGGAGGGTGATTATCAGGGAGGTCACATTACTTTGGTGCAACTCTGGGGAGGATCCAGACACAAAGGGATCTCTGAGTATAAATTGATAAATCACTAAATGTTGCACCACAGTTTAGTGAGGCCTAAAAAAAAAACTTAAACACTATTCTTACTGACCTCCCCACCATTTGTGTTTTTTGGCAGGAGGGGGCCTGTCGTTGTCAAGCCTCGTCGCTGGGAAAGCCATGTGCCAGCGTGGGAGTGGAATTTCTCGCTGATGTGAACAGCCGGTAAATCGCAGGAATAGATTTGAAGAGGAGCTGAGTTTTGCTGAACTTTTATTGAACCCTGGTTAGACCACACTTATACAATTGTGTGCAGGTCGGTTCACCATGTTAGATTCTGAATTTTGAAGCACAAGAGCAAGGCAGTGCCTCTTGTCTCAATACAGGATGTGAGGGTGATTTAATAGAGATCTAAAAATTCTGCAAGTTTGGTTTGGGTCGATACACAGAGGATGTTTCTTCTGGACATTGATCAACTCGAGAAAATATTGGCTTAATTCTCACACCCTGAACCTGTGTGAAACAATGGCCGGAGGTCTCTGGCCGTTGCAATTTATTTTTTGCACTGACAGCACACTCCTGGCCAAGCGTTTAGCAGCATGGGGTGGCATCATTGGGAAATCCCATTGACAATTGATAGGAGTATGGAATCCTGCTGCCAGCAAATGCCCCGCTGCCAGCCAATGGCACGCCACTGAGAAACACACGGATGGGGGACCAGAATCCACCCCGATTGTAGACTAAATAGTTTAACTATACCAGGGAAGTTAGAAAGTGTCTGATTGTCTTGTGATAATCCAATGATTCTGAACTGCTGTTTCTCCTCCTGTTAGAGGTACATGTTTGCTGGCAGGAACAGCGAGGAGCGAGAGGAAATGTTTTACCAAACTATCGACAAAGTAAACTTGTGAGTAACAACAGCACAAGGAACAGGGGGATTGCATGCAAGTGAGAGCACATCCTGACTAAAATCATCCCAATATCAGCAGATATGTCAAAAATGGTCATTGGATCAACATATAGATGATAAGGGAATAGTGTAGATGGGCATTAGAGTGGTTTCACAGGTCGGCCCAACATCGAGGGCCGAAGGGCCTGTACTGCGCTGTAATGTTCTATGTTCTAAAGTGAGTGCAGTGGAACTGAAATTCTCTTCTCACTGCCAACCCAATACATTTTCATTTGCTATTTTTAATCAACGGCCAACAACACACATACCACCAATTAATCTCCACACATCTGATGTCCCTGCAGGTGCTGCAAGCACCGACAGGCCCTGCCCCAACTCCAGACTCAAATAAACCAGCACTTTGGTTTTGTGGATATTCCATTTTCTGTCTGAGTCCTTAATTTAAATTTTATACTGCATCAATTCTTAAGGGTCCCAAATAAATCAATGAAGCAGTTAGTAAATCAATAAATCTATAATCTATCATTGTATCGTCAGTAAACTCTGTGGGATTTTATGACTCCCTGTTGGCTCAAGGTGAGGCCCCTTGAACTGGACGGGTCAAACCGTGACATCACATAACAAGCCTGACCCTGACCCTGTACATCACAGTGAGATCAGACATCACAATAGGTTTGTAACCCGGGTTAATTTGAGGCAGGAGAGGCTGTACAAGCAGTCAGAGTTAAAGCAAGGTGGTAACTGCACTGACTGTCTAATTGGCTGATCTGTCTGGGAGTGAATGTGGTTGGAGTGGATCTGACCAGCCTCACTTTGTGATGGGTTTGTGGGGACTGGAGAGATAAAATAGCTGACACAGGGTAAGATGATGTTCTAGAAGGCTTGTTTGTAGCTTGTATCAGTCCCTGTGAAGGTGAGGGTGATCGTATTGTTGCGGGGGGGGGGGGGGGGGTGGGGGTGATCGTATTGTTGCGGGGGGGGGGGGGGGGGAGGTGAGGGTGAGGCAGCAAGGCAGTGCCTCCTTCAAACAGATAATAGAATTAATGGTACTCCATTTTATTCTGAAATGTTTTGCAGCTTCTATAAAATTGTAAAATATCTGGAACTCGCTCATGTCCTGAGACAATGAGAAATTGGTCAGACAATCTTGTGCTAACTTACAAATTACAAGGGGACATTGAACATTTTGCAGAAAGTAATTAGCAAATTAAGTTCAACAAATATGAGACAATATATTTGGGGAGGGTGATTATCAGGGAGGTCACATTACTTTGGTGCAACTCTGGGGAGGATCCAGACACAAAGGGATCTCTGAGTATAAATTGATAAATCACTAAATGTTGCACCACAGTTTAGTGAGGCCTAAAAAAAAAACTTAAACACTATTCTTACTGACCTCCCCACCATTTGTGTTTTTTGGCAGGAGGGGGCCTGTCGTTGTCAAGCCTCGTCGCTGGGAAAGCCGTGTGCCAGCGTGGGAGTGGAATTTCTCGCTGATGTGAACAGCCGGTAAATCGCAGGAATAGATTTGAAGAGGAGCTGAGTTTTGCTGAACTTTTATTGAACCCTGGTTAGACCACACTTATACAATTGTGTGCAGGTCGGTTCACCATGTTAGATTCTGAATTTTGAAGCACAAGAGCAAGGCAGTGCCTCTTGTCTCAATACAGGATGTGAGGGTGATTTAATAGAGATCTAAAAATTCTGCAAGTTTGGTTTGGGTCGATACACAGAGGATGTTTCTTCTGGACATTGATCAACTCGAAAATATTGGCTTAATTCGCACACCCTGAACCTGTGTGAAACAATGGCCGGAGGTCTCTGGCCGTTGCAATTTATTTTTTGCACTGACAGCACACTCCTGGCCAAGCGTTTAGCAGCATGGGGTGGCATCATTGGGAAATCCCATTGACAATTGATAGGAGTATGGAATCCTGCTGCCAGCAAATGCCCCGCTGCCAGCCAATGGCACGCCATTGAGAAACACACGGATGGGGGACCAGAATCCACCCCGATTGTAGACTAAATAGTTTAACTATACCAGGGAAGTTAGAAAGTGTCTGATTGTCTTGTGATAATCCAATGATTCTGAACTGCTATTTCTCCTCCTGTTAGAGGTACATGTTTGCTGGCAGGAACAGCGAGGAGCGAGAGGAAATGTTTTACCAAACTATCGACAAAGTAAACTTGTGAGTAACAACAGCACAAGGAACAGGGGGATTGCATGCAAGTGAGAGCACATCCTGACTAAAATCATCCCAATATCAGCAGATATGTCAAAAATGGTCATTGGATCAACATATAGATGATAAGGGAATAGTGCAGATGGGCTTTCGAGTGGTTTCACAGGTCGGCGCAACATCGAGGGCCGAAGGGCCTGTACTGCGCTGTAATGTTCTATGTTCTAAAGTGAGTGCAGTGGAACTGAAATTCTCTTCTCACTGCCAACCCAATACATTTTCATTTGCTATTTTTAATCAACGGCCAACAACACACATACCACCAATTCATCCCCACACATCTGATGTCCCTGCAGGTGCACCAAGCACTGACAGGCCCTGCTCCAACTCCAGACTCAAATAAACCAGCACTTTGGCTTTGTGGATATTCCATTTTCTGTCTGAGTCCTTAATTTAAATTTTATACTGCATCAATTCTTAAGGGTCCCAAATAAATCAGTGAAGCAGTTAGTAAATCAATAAATCTATAATCTATCATTGTATCGTCAGTAAACTCTGTGGGATTTTATGACTCCCTGTTGGCTCAAGGTGAGGCCCCTTGAACTGGACGGGTCAAACCGTGACATCACATAACAAGTCTGACCTGACCCTGTACATCACAGTGAGATCAGACATCACAATAGGTTTGTAACCCGGGTTAATTTGAGGCAGGAGAGGCTGTACGAGCAGTCAGAGTTAAAGCAAGGTGGTAACTGCACTGACTGTCTAATTGGCGGATCTGTCTGGGAGTGAATGTGGTTGGAGTGGATCTGACCAGCCTCACTTTGTGATGGGTTTGTGGGGACTGGAGAGATAAAATAGCTGACACAGGGTAAGATGATGTTCTAGAAGGTTTGTTTGTAACTTGTATCAGTCCCTGTGAAGGTGAGGGTGATCGTATTGTTGCGGGGGGGGGGGGGGGGGGGGGGGGGGGGGGGGGGGGGGGGAGGTGAGGGTGATCGTATTGTTGCGGGGGGGGGAGGTGAGGGTGATCGTATTGTTGCAGGGGGGAGGGGGGAGGTGTGGGTGAGGCGGCAAGGCAGTGCCTCCTTCAAACAGATAATAGAATTAATGGTGCTCCATTTTATTCTGAAATGTTTTGCAGCTTCTATAAAATTGTAAAATGTCTGGAACTCGCTCTTGTCCTGAGACAATGAGAAATTGGTCAGACAATCTTGTGCTAACTTACAAATTACAAGAGGACATTAAGAATTTTGCAGAAAGTAATTAGCAAATTAAGTTCAACAAATATGATACACTATATTTGGGGAGGGTGATTATCAGGGAGGTCACATTACTTTGGTGCAACTCTGGGGAGGATCCAGACACAAAGGGATCTCTGAGTATAAATTGATAAATCACTAAATGTTGCACCACAGTCCAGTGAGGCCTAAAAAAAAACTTAAACACTATTCTTACTGACCTCCCCACCATTTGTGTTTTTTGGCAGGAGGGGGCCTGTCGTTGTCAAGCCTCGTCGCTGGGAAAGCCGTGTGCCAGCGTTGAAGTGGAATTTCTCACCGATGTGAACAGCCGGTAAATCGCAGGAATAGATTTGAAGAGGAGCTGACTGAACTTTTATTGAACCCTGGTTAGACCACACTTATACAATTGTGTGCAGGTCGGTTCACCATGTTAGATTCTGAATTTTGAAGCACAAGAGCAAGGCAGTGCCTCTTGTCTCAATACAGGATGTGAGGGTGATTTAATAGAGATCTAAAAATTCTGCAAGTTTGGTTTGGGTCGATACACAGAGGATGTTTCTTCTGGACATTGATCAACTCGAGAAAATATTGGCTTAATTCTCACACCCTGAACCTGTGTGAAACAATGGCCGGAGGTCTCTGGCCGTTGCGATTCACTCTTTGCACTGACAGCACACTCCTGGCCAAGGGTTTAGCAGTGTGGGGTGGCACCATTGGGAAATCCCATTGACAATTGATAGGAGTATGGAATCCTGCTGCCAGCAAATGCCCCGCTGCCAGCCAATGGCGCTCCGCCGAGAAACACACGTATGGGGGAACCAGAATCCACCCCGATTTTAGGTTAAATAGTTTAACTGTACCAGGGAAGTTAGAAAGTGTCTGATTGTCTTGTGATAATCCAATGATTCTGAACTGCTATTTCTCCTCCTGTTAGAGGTACATGTTTGCTGGCAGGAACAGCGAGGAGCGAGAGGAAATGTTTTACCAAACTATCGACAAAGTAAACTTGTGAGTAACAACAGCACAAGGAACAGGGGGATTGCATGCAAGTGAGAGCACATCCTGACTAAAATCATCCCAATATCAGCAGATATGTCAAAAATGGTCATTGGATCAACATATAGATGATAAGGGAATAGTGTAGATGGGCATTAGAGTGGTTTCACAGGTCGGCGCAACATCGAGGGCCGAAGGGCCTGTACTGCGCTGTAATGTTCTATGTTCTAAAGTGAGTGCAGTGGAACTGAAATTCTCTTCTCACTGCCAACCCAATACATTTTCATTTGCTATTTTTAATCAACGGCCAACAACACACATACCACCAATTCATCCCCACACATCTGATGTCCCTGCAGGTGCACCAAGCACCGACAGGCCCTGCCCCAACTCCAGACTCAAATAAACCAGCACTTTGGCTTTGTGGATATTCCATTTTCTGTCTGAGTCCTTAATTTAAATTTTATACTGCATCAATTCTTAAGGGTACCAAATAAATCAATGAAGCAGTTAGTAAATCAATAAATCTATAATCTATCATTGTATCGTCAGTAAACTCTGTGGGATTTTATGACTCCCTGTTGGCTCAAGGTGAGGCCCCTTGAACTGGACGGGTCAAACCGTGACATCACATAACAAGCCTGACCCTGACCCTGTACATCACAGTGAGATCAGACATCACAATAGGTTTGTAACCCGGGTTAATTTGAGGCAGGAGAGGCTGTACGGGCAGTCAGAGTTAAAGCAAGGTGGTAACTGCACTGACTGTCTAATTGGCTGATCTGTCTGGGAGTGAATGTGGTTGGAGTGGATCTGTCCATCCTCACTTTGTGATGCGTTTGTGGGGAATGGCGACATCATCAAATAGCTGACACAGGGTAAGATGACGCAGTGAAAGGTTTGTTTGTAGCTTGTTTCAGTCCCTGTGAATGTGGGGGTGGTGGTATTGCTGGGGAGCGTGGGGAGGTGAGGCGGCAAGGCAGTGCCTCCTTTCAACAGATAATGGAATTAATGTCGCTCCATTTAATTCTGAAATGTTTCGAACTTAGAGAAAAGTGTAAAATTTCTGGAACTTGCTCATGTCTTGAAACAATAAGAAATTGGTCAGACAATCTTGTGCGAACTTACAAATTACAATGGGACATTAAACATTTTGCAGAAAGTAATTAGCAAATGAAGTGTGGCGAATCACAGTAGCGTAATTCACACTGTTATTACGTATGATGTACTATGTCTGTAAGCTCGGCACACGAGCAGTTGCGTGGCTCTGCCCTCAGGGGGAGATGTACTGGGAGTGTACGGGAGTTTGTACTGGGCTCCACCCTTGGCTCTGCCCATGGCTCCTCCCACCAACTGGTTGTACAAAGCTTGGCAGTCTGAGCCTGCCTGCCAGTTCATCTCGTCGCAGGCAGGCTCCTTTGTGAGATTATTAAAACCACTGTTCACTTCCAACCTTGTGTCTTGTGAATTGATGGTCACATCAAGAAGTTCAACAGATATGAGGCGATATATTTTGGGAGGGCGATTATCAGGGTCGCTTATTACTTTGGTGCAACTCTGGGGAGGATCCAGGCACAACGGGATCTTTGAGTATAAATTATAAATCACTAAACGTTGCACCACATGTTCGTGAGGCCTTGAAAAAAGCAAAAGTTAAACACTAGACTTACTGACCATCCAACTGTTTGTGTTTTGGCAGAGAGAGGGCCCGCCGATGTCAAGCTTTGTCATCGGGAAACCTGTGTGCCGGCGTGGGATCGGAATTTCTCACCTGCGTAAACAGCCGGTAAATCCCAGGAATAGTATGGAAAGGGAGCTGAGTTTTGCTGAACGTTTATTGAACTTCCCTGCTGTGGAATCACCTTCAACCACTCCCTTCAATTCCTAGGGGACATCTCGGATCTGAAGAGTCTCAATCCCAGGGAGAGTAAGTATGCCTCAGTGCCACCTCAGAGAGCCAGGGGATCATGTCCCGAGAGTTTATATCCATTGGCCCTTTTGTTCACGAACTCTGAGCTGAAACAGCCGCCCTCATCTCTGTTCCCATAGTCTCATTATTATCAGCCTCCCCTGTGGATGAGCTCAAGGAAGCTTTCCAGAGGCCTCCTGCCTTCGGAAGTCCAGTTTGGAGTCTGAATCAAACATGATCTCCAATCGTTTCGGATTTCTGGTATCAACACAACCCAGAATCTGGAACTTTGGGGTGCCACTCAGTTGAGGGGTTGAGTCCACGTTTGGTGTCTTATTAAAGCAACAAACGGCAACTACCGCCCCCCCCCCCCCCCCCCCCCCCCCCCCCCAAGCCTCCACATCCGCAGTACTACTTGGTTAGTCATCAACAATGTGTTGAAAATGTCCGACTGATGTTTCACCACCCTTGGAAGCAGAGGGCGCAATTCTCCGCCCCCCACGCCGGGTAAGAGAATAGCGGGAGGGCCTCACGCCATTTTTCACGCCCTCCCGCTATTCTCCCCCCTCCCACGCCCGACCCACGCCACGAATCACCGCTCGCCGTTTTTCATGGCGAGCGGCGATTCTCCGAGGCCGATGGGCCAAGCGGCCAGGCCTTCACGCCCGTTTCAACACAGCAGCAAGCACACCTGCTGGCTGCCGTCATGAAACGCGCGCCAGATGCCCATTTGGGATTTCTGGGGGCCCGAATGGCACGGCAGTACCACAACCGTGCCAAGGGGGGCACTCTTTTCCCTCCGCCGCTCCGCAAGATCAAGCCGCCACGTCTTGCGGGGCGGCTGAGGGAAAAGACGGCAACTGCGCATGCGCAGGTTGGCGTTGTCCAACCTGCTCATGCGTGGTCGACGTCACCGGCCGTTTCAGCCGGTGTGACGCTTGACGTGCGGCCTTGATGACCGTCGTCAAGGCCGCGCCGCTGTGACGCACGGGGCCGCGCTCCTAGACCCGCCCGGTGGGGGAGAACCGGCCCCGGAAGTCGGCGTGAAGGCTGCCGTGAGTCACGGCCTGTCCCACGGCAGCCTTTACGATTCTCCGCATTTGCGGAGATTCTCGCCCAGAGTCTTTGCAAACAGTGAACAAAGAGAACAAAGAACAAAGAAAAGTATAGCACAGGAACAGGCCCTTCGGCCCTCCAAGTCTGTGCCGACCATGCTGCCTGTCTAAACTACAATTCCTGGGTCCCAATCTCTCTGTTCCCATCCAATTCATGTATTTGTCAAGATGCCCCTTAAATGTCATTATCGTCCCTGCTTCCACCACCTCCTCCAGCAGCGCGTTCCAGGCACCCACTACGCTCTGTGTAAAAAACTTGCCTCGCACATCTTTAAACCTTGCCCCTCGCACCTTAAACCTATGCCACCTAGTAATTGACCCCTCTATCCTGGAGAAAAGCCTCTGACTATCCACTCTGTGCCCCTCATAATTTTGTAGACCCCTATCAGTTTGCCCCTCAAGCTCCGTCGTTCCAGTGAGAACAAACCGAGTTTATTCAAGCCCTCCTCATAACGAATGACCTATGTACCAGGAAACATCCTAGTAAATCTCCTGTACACTTTTGAAAGCTTCCACATCCTTCTGGTAGTGTGGCGACCAGAATTGAACACTATAATCCAATGGTGTGCCAGTACCTCCCCTGCGGGAAGCCCAGACATGGGCCCCATCACACCCTCCTCCCTCGGGGTCCCCGATGGCCCCCAGGCTACTCCAAGGGAAGGGGGTGTGAGTGGAGCTATCCCCTGGGGTCCCCTGCCACCTGGAGCTGCCAGTACTGGAGGCCCGCACTGCTCTACCAGGGTCCGCACACTCGCGGACGTGGAAGCACCCTCTGGGACTGGGCTATTTTTCCCATGGCGACCGGCGATTCTCCGGCCCGGATGGGCCGAGCGGCCTACCGAACCCGACCGGTTTAAGCCGGCGCTAACCACACCTGGTCGCAGCCGGCGTGAACTGCGGGCGACCGGTGAGTGTGGGGCCTGTGGGGGGCGGAGGGAGCATCGAGCACCACAGGCGTGCTCAGCAGATGTCTGGCCCGCGATCGTTGGGCCGGCATTTCTAAACTACGCACTCTTTTCCCTCCACCACCCCGCAAGATCAAGCCGCCATGTCTTGTGGGGCAGCGGAGGGGAAAACGGTAACCGCGCATGCGCGGGTTGGCGACGGGCAACCTGCGCATGCACAGCTGACGTCACTTACAAGCATCAAGGCCGGGCGCTCGGGATTCACGCGCCGCCGATCCTAGCCCCCTGAAGGGGGGGGGGAGAATAGGGGGCGAGGAGCGGCCTCCGACGCCGGAGTGAAACACTCTGGGTTTCACTCCGTCGTCGGCACTCAGTCTCCCGTTTAAAGAATCGCGCCCAACAATCGTCTCATTAACCCTAAAAGTCACTTTTAAGCATACAAGATGACTGTGGTCAAATACACATCTGCTCTGAGCCCAAGTTGTGTCTGATTTTCTCTTCAGTATCCCGCCAGACAATTGTCACATGAGAGTTTCCAAATTCAACTTCTTTCAATTCAAAATTCTCTCACGATCATACTTTCTCTTGGGGGTTTGCATTCTGAAATCCCAGCCAAAGATTTCCCAATGACAATTATGAAAGTTTTTCTCCAATCTGAACTTGAACATTGAATTCAATCCATTTCACTCCAAACACATGGGGCGCGATTCTCCGGAGTTATCAAAACTCGGGAAGCTGGCGTCAAAAACGGCGCGTTTGACGCCAGCCTCCGCCCCCCCGACCGGGAACCGATTCAGCTCCCCGGTCGGGGCTAGTATCGCGCGGCCGTGAACTCCGGCATCGCGGGCATAACGGATTTCGTTAAGCCCGCTAGCCAGAGTTAGCGACGGCTGACGCGTCAGATGACGTCAGCCGCGCATGCGCGGATTGGACGACTCCAACCCACGTATGCGCGGATGACGTCATCGCGCTTGTGCGTGAAACCCGCGCATGCGCTGGCCGTTATGCCCCGCAGAAGCCCCGCGAATGGATCCATTGGGGCGGCGGTGGGAGAAAGAGTGCGCGGGGTAAGTACCCGCTGCCCGCGATCGGTGCCCACGTGGTACGGCCGTGCCAATCGGTGCCATGGTTCCCGAGAACGGGACTTTACGGCCGTTTTTACGAACGGTCAGACCAGGTGTGTTTTACGTTCATAAAAACGGCCATAAAGGACTTGGAAATCGGCCCATCGGCCAGGGGTGAATAGCTGCTCGCCGTAAAAAAACGGCGGGCAGCGATTCGTGTCGGGAGGCGGGCGTGAGGGGGGGGGGAGAATAGCGGGAGGGCGTCGGACCAGCGTGTCTGTAAAAATTTACGCCGCCCGCTATTCTCCGAATTTTCGCGAGCGCGGAGAATTGTGCCCATTAAGATTTATTTGTGTTGGCTGCTGTGCAAACTGCTCACAGCTGCTTTAACTTTCATCCTCCTTTGGAATCTGCTGCCCCACTTTAAATGTAATTACTGTGATTGTCTCTTTGAGCCCCTCCAGCCTCCTCGTCCTCAGTGCTACTTGGTTAGTCACCGACAATGTCTGACATCGGGGGCGGCGCATGTTTGATGCAGGTTTCATATTCTCCTCCCCCTCCAAAACGGAATCATCGCGTTGCCTGCCGCACGCCATTGGGATGGCCTCAGCACGTCACCTGAAGGCCCGCCCCTGATGAGACGACCTTCCGACCCCACAGTTGACGTGTGGTCTCATCAGTCGGGAATCCGGCATGGCAGCTGCGGTTTGTGCCCAGTGATCCACAGTTGGGCAGGAGTCGGCCGGGGTGGGGCTGACACGAGGGCTGGAGCAACTGGTGGGGGGTGACCATGGGGTGGCCAAGGAGGCACTATCTGGCTGATCGGGGCCATGCACGGCCGGCGCCATGTTTAACGGCCCGACCACTGCAGGTCATCGCAGGACATGGACCCGACCATTCTCCGGCCATTTATTTCAAGGTGGCCGGGAGCTTAAAGCGGCGTGCCTACTGTCACCTGACTGGTTGCGGGAGCAGAGGGTGGGGGGGGGCGCCGTTGATTTCTCCCATGTAACATGCCACAGATATTCCGCACTTAGCCTCAGGATCAGAGAATCCCGCCCAAAGTCTCAGGACTACCGCTAGTTTGGAAAAGAAAAAAAAAATTGGGCTGGATTCTCGGATTCGAAGACTCAGTGCTGATACCGTGGGATACAGTGGGAATAGTGACGTTTTGCACCAGAGACAACGGCGTCCAAACTGCACAATCCCCAGCTGGAAGGGGGGGCTAGTAGGCATGCACCATAAAGCTCCTGGCCATACCTGCGATATGGTCGGAGCATTGCCGGGTCTGTGGCCGCGCATATCATGGCGGTGGCCTGCACAGGCCGTGCCATACACCATGCCACCGGCCGCACGAGGACCAGGTCTGCTACATGCTGGCCCCAGTAACCTCCCTCGCCACCTCCGGACACTCCCTCCAGTGCCTCCAGCCAGTGGCAAAGCCTCACCTGCCTGCGCAAAGACTCCACCCCCTCACTGTGGCGGCGCTGGACTTAGTCCACAGCCACCACGCTGGGGTCATAAACAAAACAGCATGAGTGACACGCGTCGTCGGGAACTCGGCCCATTGGGGGCAGATGATCGGGGGTTGGTGGGCGGGGGGGGGTAATCAGGTGTCGTCCTGAGGCCATCCATACAGTGTGAAGCATACTCCCTGATTAAGCTGTTTTACGAGGGGCAGAGCATCACAAAATAGTCGCTGCCCCCGATTCCAGTGGAAACACAATTCTCTGGCCGATTGCCTGACGCGATTTAGCCGTCGGCAACAGGAGAATCCCGCCCAAATCCTTAACACATTTCTGCTTTACTCCCCCCTTAGATTAGCAAATACGCAAAGATTTAAAGATTAACATGGATTCCAAAGTATACCTGAAATAACAGTTGTCTCATTAATCCTAAAAGTCACTTTTTAGCACACAAGATGACTGTGGTCAAATGCACATCCGCTCTAAACCAAGTTAAGTGTCTGTGATTTTCTCTTCAGTATCCCCCCAGACAATTGTCACATGAGAGTTTCCAAATTCAACTTCCCAGAAACAAGCTTAAAATTCTCTAATAATAATACTTTCTCTTGGTCGTTTGCATTCCGAAATCCTGTCAAGGATTTCCCAATGACAATTTCAAACAAACTTCCTCTTCACTCTGAACTTGAACATTCAATTCAATCCATTTCACTCCAACCCCATTAAGATTTCTTTTTGTGTTGACTGCTGTGCAAACTGCTCACAACTGCTTTAACTTTCATCCTCCTTTGAAATCTGCTGCCCCACTTTGAATGTAATTACTGTGATTGTCTCTTTGAGCCCCTCCAGCCTCCTCGCCCTCAGTGCTACTTGGTTAGTCACTGACAATGTGTTGAGAATGCCCGAATGATGTTCAGCTCACTTGGAAGCAGAGCCTTTGCAAAAAGCAGTGTTCTGGCAACTCCCCTGCGGGAGTCACCGGCACGGAACCCATCACCTCTTCCTCCCTTGGGCTACTCTATGGGATGGGGGTGCGAGTGGAGCTATCCACTAAGGCTCCCCTGCCAGCAGGCGCTGCCAGTCCTGGAGGCCCGCACTGATCTCGGCCAGGGTCCGCACACTCGCGGCCGTGGAGCGTCTTCGCCTGGGACTGCAGCACATCACGCTGCAACTGTGCCACCACCATCTGGGTTTGTGTCACATCAGCCAGTTACAGCACCCTGTGGGACTGGGCCATGTTGGCCAGTGCCTGGGGAATGCTGCTGATGTTCCCAGCCATGGTCTGCTGTGACTGGGCCAAGCTGGAGTGCTGCTGTGATGTCCAGGTGGCTCTGGGACATTGCTGTCTGTGAGCCGGCAAGCCTACCCTGGCCTCGGCCAGAGCCTGCCCAATGTTCCAGGCCCAGGAAATGCTGATTGGGTTGTGCTGGGCTGCATTGGTGTTAGCATGAGGGTGGTGTGGGTGTGACGGTAGTTTGAGGGTAGTGGGTTGGGGGGGGGGGGGGGGTGAGCGAGACTGGCACACGTGTCAAAGGAAACCGCTACTAAGCAGGTTCTCACTTCCCTGCCCGCGGCCGAGCTCCACCTTGGCTACCTCCCATTCCTCCTGGCCGGCGACCACGTCCAGAGCCCTCTGCTTGGCCATGGTGAGGAGCCGCAGGTCCGGCGGACTGTCTTCTCTCGCTCCCGGCATTTGTGGTCAGCCTTCTCCTGGATTGGGGGGGCGGTGAACAGAAAACGCCAGTGTTAGACAGTCCGCATGCCACTCAGGGGGTGGGTAGCTGGTGGCCTCATTGAACATGGCACCCAACCAGGCCATCCAGAAAGGGGGCAGGGTGGGTGTTTGGCCGTGCTCCTGGTGGTTGGGGGTGGTGAAGGGTTACGGGTGTGTGGCACGGGGGTTACTGCTGGGGGCACAGTGCTGTCTACTCACCCTGGCCACCCTGAAGAGGCCGTGCAGTTTTTCTGGTACTGCAGGACTGCCCGGACGGTGTTGCCCACGGCGCTCACGGTCTCGGCCATCTGCACCCTTAGCACCTTATGGCGCCGAGGTCCCAGGTTCAGTCCCAGGTCCGGTGTCACTATCCCGACCAGGCGGGGAACGTGTGGCCTGAGCAGTCAGGAACCCAGGCGTGGCAGCTGCGGTCTATGACCAGCGCCACCACAGTCGGAGGGGACCTTGCTGCTGGTTGGGGGGTACTTCCGTGAAGGCTGGGGAGGGGGGGGGAACTGGTGTGGGATGGTCATGGGAGGCATTATTTTGCAGGTCGGGTCCGTGTCCGGATGGCCCCATGTTTTATGGTGCGACCGATGCAGGTGGTTGCCATCTGCATTCACGCCCACGGACCCGGCCATTCTCCTGCTATTTTTGTCATGGGATCGAATCGGGAGTTTTAACCAGAGCAGCTGCTAGCCCCTCACCAGTCCCAGGATGGGTGAGGGTTCAGTACCAATTTTGGCATCCTAAAATGGCACAGTTCCCACGCCGGTGTCGGCACTTTGCCACAAAATTGAAGAATCCAACACTTCGTCTCTGAAACGGAGAATCCCACCCAGGAACTTTTATGAGCGTGATTCTCCGTTCCCCGATGCCGATTTTGTAATCAGTGATCAGGCGTAGACTCCCTCTGGATGCTGAAATCGGGGACGGCGCATGTTTGATGCAGGTTTCATATTCCCCTCCCCCTCCAAAACGGAATCATCGCGTTGCCTGCCGCACGCCATTGGGATGGCCTCAGCACGTCACCTGAAAGCCCGCCCCTGATGAGACGACCTTCCGACCCCACAGTTGACGTGTGGTCTCATCAGTCGGGAATCCGGCATGGCAGCTGCGGCTTGTGCCCAGTGATGCCACAGTTGGGCAGGAGTTGGCCGGGGTGGGGCTGACACGAGGGCTGGAGCAACTGGTGGGGGGTGACCATGGGGGGGCCAGGGAGGCACTATCTGGCTGATCGGGGCCATGCACGGCCGGCGCCATGTTTAACGGCCCGACCACTGCAGGTCATCGCAGGACATGGACCCGACCATTCTCCGCCCATTTATTTCAAGGTGGCCGGGAGCTTAAAGCGGCGTGCCTACTGTCACCTGACTGGTTGCGGGAGCAGAGGGTGGGGGGGGGCGCCGTTGATTTCTCCCATGTAACATGCCACAGATCCTCCGCACTTAGCCTCAGGATCAGAGAATCCCGCCCAAAGTCTCAGGACTACCGCTAGTTTGGAAAAGAAAAAAAAAATTGGGCTGGATTCTCGGATTCGAAGACTCAGTGCTGATACCGTGGGATACAGTGGGAATAGTGACGTTTTGCACCAGAGACAACGGCGTCCAAACTGCACAATCCTCCAGCTGGAAGGGGGGCTAGTAGGCATGCACCATAAAGCTCCTGGCCATACCTGCGATATGGTCGGAGCATTGCCGGGTCTGTGGCCGCCCATATTATGGCGGTGACCTGCACAGGCCGTGCCATACACCATGCCACCGGCCGCACGAGGACCAGGTCTGCTACATGCTGGCCCCAGTAACCTCCCTCGCCACCTCCGGACACTCCCTCCAGTGCCTCCAGCCAGTGGCAAAGCCTCACCTGCCTGCGCAAAGACTCCACCCCCTCACTGTGGCGGCGCTGGACTTAGTCCACAGCCACCACGCTGGGGTCATAAACAAAACGGCATGAGTGACACGCGTCATCGGGAACTCGGCCCATTGGGGGCAGATGATCAGCGAGTGGTGGACGGGCGGGGCATCAGGTGTCGACCTGGGGCCGTCCATACAGTGTGCAACGTACTCCCTGATTAAGCTGTTTTCGAGGGGGCAGAGCATCACAAAATCGTCGCTGCCCCCGATTCCAGCGGAAACACAATTCTCCGGCCGATTGCCTGACGCGATTTCGCCGTCCGCAACTGGAGAATCCCGCACAAAATCCATAACACATTTCTGCTTTACTCCCCCCTTAGATTAGCAAATACGCAAAGATTTAAAGATTAACATGTATTCCAAAGTATACCTGAAATAACAGTCGTCTCATTAATCCTAAAAGTCACTTTTAAGCACACAAGATGACTGGTCAAATGCACATCCGCTCTGAACCCAAGTTAAGTGTCTGTGATTTTCTCTTCAGTATCCCCCCAGACAATTGTCACAGGAGAGTTTCCAAATTCAACTTCCCAGAAACAAGCTTAAAATTCTCTCATATTAATACTTTCTCTTGGTGGTTTGCATTCCGAAATCCTGTCAAGGATTTCCCAATGACAATTTCAAACAAACTTCCTCTTCACTCTGAACTTGAACATTCAATTCAATCCATTTCACTCCAACCCCATTAAGATTTCTTTTTGTGTTGACTGCTGTGCAAACTGCTCACAACTGCTTTAACTTTCATCCTCCTTTGAAATCTGCTGCCCCACTTTAAATTTAATTACCGTGATTGTCTCTTTGAGCCCCTCCAGCCTCCTCGCCCTCAGTGATACTTAGTTAGTCACCGACAATGTGTTGAGAATGCCCGGATGATGTTCAGCTCACTTGGAAGCAGAGCCTTTGCAAAAAGCAGTGTTCTGGCAACTCCCCTGCGGGAGTCACCGGCACGGAACCCATCACCTCTTCCTCCCTCGGGCTACTCCATGGGATGGAGGTGCGAGTGGAGCTATCCCCTAAGGCTCCCCTGCCAGCAGGCGCTGCCAGTCCTGGAGGCCCGCACTGATCTCGGCCAGGGTCCGCACACTCGCGGCCGTGGAGCGTCTTCGCCTGGGACTGCAGCACATCACGCTGCAACTGTGCCACCACCATCTGGGTTTGTGTCACATCAGCCAGTTACAGCACCCTCTGGGACTGGGCCATGTTGGCCAGTGCCTGGGGAATGCTGCTGATGTTCCCAGCCATGGTCTGCTGTGACTGGGCCAAGCTGGAGTGCTGCTGTGATGTCCAGGTGGCGCTGGGACATTGCTGTCTGTGAGACGGCAAGCCTACCCTGGCCTCGGCCAGAGCCTGCCCAATGTTCTAGGCCCAGGAAGTGCTGATTGGGTGATGCTGGGCTGCATTGGTGTTGGCATGAGGGTGGTGTGGGTGTGACGGTAGTTTGAGGGTGGGGGGGGGTGAGGGAGACTGGCACACGTGTCAAAGGAAACCGCTACTAAGCAGGTTCTCACTTCCCCGCCCGCGGCCGAGCTCCACCTCGGCTGCCTCCCATTCCTCCTGGCCGGCGACCACGTCCAGAGCCCACTGCTTGGCCATGGTGAGGAGTCGCAGGTCCGGTGGACTGTCTTCTCCCGCTCCCGGCATTTGTGGGCTGCCTTCTCCTGGATTGGGGGGCGGTGAACAGAAAACGCCAGTGTTAGACAGTCCGCATGCAACCCAGGGGGTGGGTAGCTGGTGGCCTCATTGAACGTGGCACCCAGCCAGGCCATCCAGAAAGGGGGCAGGGTGGGTGTTTGGCCGTGCTCCTGGTGGTTGGGGGGGGGGAAGGGTTACGGGTTACGGGACGGGGGTTACTGCTGGGGGCACAGTGCTGTCTACTCACCCTGGCCACCCTGAGGCGGCCGTGCAGTTTTTCTGGTACTGCAGTACTGTTCGTACGGTGTTGCCCACGGCGCTCACGGTCTCGGCCATCTGCACCCTTAGCACCTTATGTCGCCGAGGTCCCAGTGTCAATCCCGGGTCCGGTGTTACTATCCCGACCGGGCGGG
Organism: Scyliorhinus canicula; assembly: GCF_902713615.1. Lineage (NCBI taxonomy): Eukaryota > Metazoa > Chordata > Chondrichthyes > Carcharhiniformes > Scyliorhinidae > Scyliorhinus > Scyliorhinus canicula. The sequence goes on from NC_052162.1 coordinate 90,973,054, forward strand.
GAACGTGTGGCCTGAGCAGTCAGGAACCCAGGCGTGGCAGCTGCGGTCTATGACCAGCGCCACCACAGCCAGAGGGGACCTTGCTGCTGGTTGGGGGGTACTTCCGTGAAGACTGGGGAGGGGGGGAACTGGTGTGGGATGGTCATGGGAGGCATTATTTGGCAGGTCGGGTCCGTGTACGGATGGCGCCATGTTTTATGGCGCGACCGATGCAGGTGGTTGCCATCTGCATTCACGCCCACGGACCCGGCCATTCTCCGGCGATTTTTGTCATGGGATCGAATCGGGAGTTTTATCCGGAGCAGCTGCTAGCCCCTCACCAGTCCCAGGATGGATGAGGGTTCAGTAACTATTTTGATGCTGAATCCTAAAATGGCACAGTTCCCACTCCGGTGTCGGCACTTTGCCACAAAATTGGAGAATCCAACCCTTCATCTCTGAAACGGAGAATCCCACCCAGGAACTTTTACGGGTGTGATTCTCCGTTCCCCGATGCCGATTTTTCCAGCCGTGATCAGGCGTAGAATCCCTCTTGGTGCCAAAATCGGGGGCGGCGCATGTTTGATGCAGGTTTCATATTCTCCTCCCCCTCCAAAACGGAATCATCGCGTTGCCTGCCGCACGCCATTGGGATGGCCTCAGCACGTCACCTGAAGGCCCGCCCCTGATGAGCCGACCTTCCGACCCCACAGTTGACGTGTGGTCTCAGCAGTCGGGAATCCGGCATGGCTGCTGCGGATTGTGCCCAGTGATGCCACAGTTGGGCAGGAGCCCTGTTGCCGACCATGGTTAGGGCTGACACGAGGGCTGGAGCATCTGCTGGGGGGCCAGGGAGGCACTACCTGGCTGGTCGGGCCCATTCACGGCCGGCGCCGTGTTTAACGGCCCGACCACTGCAGGTCATCGCAGGTCATGGACCTGACCATTTTCCGGCCATTTATTTCAGGATGGCCGGGAGGTTAAAGCCGCGCGGCTGCTATCCCGACTGTTTGCGGTATCGGTGAGGGGCGCCGTCGATTTTTGCCATGTAAAATGGCACAGATTTTCCGCACTTAGCCTCAGGATCAGAGAATTCTGCCCAAACTCCATAACACGATTCAGCTTTACTCCCTCCTTAGATTATCAAATACGCAAAGATTTAAAGATTAACATGGATTCCAAAGTATACCTGAAATAACAATCGTCTCATTAATCCTAAATGTCACTTTTAAGCACACAAGATGACTGTGGTCAAATGCACATCAGTTCTGAACCCAAGTTAAGTGTCTGTGATTTTCTTTTCAGTATCCCCCAGACAATTGTCACATGAGAGTTTCCAAATTCAACCTCCCAGAAACAAGCTTAAAATTCTCTAATAATAATACTTTCTCTTGGTGGTTTGCATTCCGAAATCCTGTCAAGGATTTCCCAATGACAATTCCAAACAAAGCTTCCTCTTCACTCTGAACTTAAACATTGAATTCAATCCATTTCACACCAACCCCATTAAGATTTCTTTGTGTTGACTGCTGTGCAAACTGCTCACAACTGCTTTAACTTTCATCCTCCTTTGAAATCTGCTGCCCCACTTTAAATTTAGTTACTGTGATTATCTCTTTCAGCCCCTGCAGCCTCCTCATCCTCAGTGCCACTTTGTTAGTAACCGATAATGTGTTGAGAATGCCCGAATGATGTTGAGCACACTTGGAAGCAGAGCCTTTGCAAACAGCACTGTTCCGTCAACTTCCCTGGGACCTTCTTCCTCTCTCGGGCTACTCCATGCGACCTTCTTCCTCCCTCGGGTTACTCCCTGGGCCGGGGGTGTGAAGGGGAGCTATCGCCTGAGGCTCCCCTGCCACATGGCGCTGCCAATCCTGGTGGCCTGCACTGATCTTGAGTAGGGTCCACAGGCTCGTGGCCATGGAGCACAGGGAATGGACCATTTCTCTCTGGGACTGCGTCCCATCACGCTCCAACTGTGCTAACACCTTCTGGGTGTATGTCACATCAGCCAATGACTGCGCCATCTCCCTCTGGGACTGGGCCACCTCCCTCTGTGTCTTTGCCACATCAGCCAATGCCTGGGCAATGCTGCCGATGTTCACAGCCATGGCATGCTGTGACTGTCATGCGATTTCCAGGTGGCTCTGGGTCATAGTCGCCTGTCAGACGGCAATCCTGTCCTGGACCTCGACCAGCATCTCCACAGAATGTTCCAGGCCTTGGACATGCTGATTCATAGCTGAAACCCCTTGGGTAGTCCCTGGGTCTGCGACTTCATCTCCACTATGGATGGGTCTGTTTTTTTCCAGGGGCTTGACACCCATCTGGACGGCAGCTAGTTCCTGGGATCGGCCTGGCCTCCGACCGTCACCCCCTCAGGTGCTCCACCTGGTCAACAGCGCACACAATTGTGTCCCAGGAGTCTCATTACTAGTGGGTAGTGAGCGTCTCTAGGATGGTGGTGTGTGTCGGGGACACCTGTGATTGGTAATCGGTGTCACACTCCGACCCGAGCACCGGGGTTTCCTGAGACTTGGGCGGAGGGTTGGTGCCACGCTGCTCTCAGTGTCACTGCTCAGCTGATGGGGAAGCCACCGGCACTGGCTGGAAGTGGGGAATACCAGATGGACCAGGTGTGGGTGAGTGGGGAGTGGCATATCCTGACCTGAGAAAGGACGTACTGGCGCTGGAGGGTGTGCAGAGGAGATTCACTAGGTTAATCCCAGAGCTGAAGGGGTTGGATTACGAGGAGGGGTTGAGTAGACTGGGACTGTACTCATTGGAATTTAGAAGGATGAGGGGGGATCTTATAGAAACATATAAAATTATGAAGGTAATAGACAGGATAAATGCGGGCAGGTTGTTTCCATTGAAAGCAGAACGAGGGGGCATAGCCTCAAAATAAGGGGAAGTATATTTAGGACTGAGTTGAGGAGGAACTTCTTCACCCAAAGGGTTATGAATCTATGGAATTCCTTGCCCAGTGAAGCAGTTGAGGCTCCTTCATCAAATATTTTTAAGACAGAGATAGATAGTTTTTTGAAGAATAAAGGGATTAAGGGTTACGGTGTTCGAGCCGGAAAGTGGAGCTGAGTCCACAAAAGATCAGCCATGATCTCATTGAATGGCGGAGCAGGCTCGAGGGGCCAGATGGCCTACTCCTGCTCTTGTTCTTATGTTCTTTATGTTCTTATATGGGCACGGTTGAGGTATGGTCATGTTGGCATGAGGGTGGTGATTGGGTAAGGGGGTTGAGGGTGTGTGGGAGGGTGGTTACTGCCTGAGGCACCGTGCTGCCTACTCGCCCTGGCCGCCCTGAGGAGGTTGTGCAGTTTTTCCAGCACTGCTGGCCCGTCCAGACATTGTTGCCCATGGCGCTCACGGTCTCAGCCATCTTCGCCATATTGGCACAGTGAATGGCAGCAGCTGGGAGCCTCCTTCCCGGGCCGGTGGGAAGTAACAGTAGCAGAATCAGTCCAGGTGTCGTGAAAATCTCTGGGGGAGGCACGGTGGCGCAGTGGTTAGCACTGCTGCATCACGGCGCCGAGGACCCGGGTTCAACCCCGGCCCTAGGTCACTGTCCATGTAGAGTTTCCACATTCTCCCCGTGTCAATCCCACAACCCAAAAAGAAGTGCAGGGTAGGTGAATTGGCCACGCTAAATTGCCCATTTATTGGAAAAATAATTAAATGGGTACTCTAAATATATTTTAAAAACCTACTGTGGGCTGGTTTCTATTCTCCGTTTCAGCAGCTAAGTGCCGGCTTGAACGGAGAACTCACGATAGGTTTGCTGTGAAATTATCTGCTGTGAACCCTTACCGATTCCGGGACCTGTGAGGAGTTAGCGCCGGGTGAAATTGGCGACTCCCAAGCAGAAAACGACTGGAGAATCGCTGGGTTCCAGGCCGTGCATTTGCACGGCTAGCGGTCTGCAGCAGACTCGCCGTGCAACATGGCGGCGACTGTGCGCGGATCAAACCCACCATCAGCGACCCCACAGCCCACCCCCTTGCCACTCCCCACCTATCCCCCCAGTCCTCGCGGAAGCTTCCCCGGCCAGTGGCACAGATGCATGGCCAGGGAACCATCCATTGTCTGGCTGTTTTCGGTGCGAGAGTCGGGAGTTTCACCCGGAGCCGTTGCTAGCCCCTCACCATTCTGGAATCGGTGAGGGGTGGATGGCGATTTTAATATCTTGTACCTCCCCCTGGGTCTCCGCTGAAACAGAGAATCCAGAACCTGATTTCTAATGTTTGCCAATACAAAGATTAATGGCTTAATAAAACTTCCTTTGTTTTCCGAACAATCGTCAGGATAGAACATAGAACTGTATAGCACAGTCCAGGCCCTTCAGCCCACTATGTTGTGCCGAACTAGTCTGAAACTAAGATCAAATCAACCTACTCCCAATCATTCTCGTGTACTCCATATGCCTATCCAATAACAGCTTGAAAGTTCCTAAAGTGTCCGACTCCACTACCATAGCTGGGAGTGGGTTCCATGCCCCAACCACTCTGAGTAAAGAACCTTCCTCTGACATCCCTCCTATATCTTCCACCATGAACCTTATCGTTATGCCCCCTTGTTTTTTGTTCTTTAGTTTCCAGATCCTTTTACTCAGCACTTGACTCCCAGGATGCTCTGGGAAATTACAGCAAATGGTGATTCTGGTTAACCCTTGCCTGGCCTGCAATGGTGCATTTCCTGCATCCTGGTCTTAAACATTGCTGGGCTGTTTTCAGGAGCCAAGTCAGATGTTGATTAAAGACGGCCCTACTATCTGGAAGTGATGCTTCAGTTTTAATTCCAACATCAGCCTCACACGGCTAGACGCTTTTAACTAACAGGGAGAGAAGGGGAATAGAATCCAGCTCCCAGGACTAATTGATAAAAGTGAGTGTTATCGAAGAGCAGCAGCAGAACTAAACAGTAAGCTGATGTGAATTTGGATCATGTCAGCGTTTGATTGATGGTCTGACTGCCCAGATGCAATGCCCATCAGATTAGGATGGAGCAGCAATGTGGCTTCATGGATGATGCTCACTTTTATCATGTCTGTCCCTGGCCACTTAGTCTGTTCCAGATAACGTTGGATTGAAGTTGCCATAACGGAGTTAGACTTCAGATAGTTGGAGGTCAGACTCCAGGGCAGTTTGTACAGATAGTGTCAGCAAAACAGATTGAAAGAGCAATTGTCTTGGGAAGCATTGCATGATCAGGTCCAATGTGATCTCCTGGACTTGTTTCGATCGCCACAAGGGGGTCGGAGAGGAATTTCCCAGATTTTTTTTCCCCATATTGGCTCTGGGTTTTTAACTCTGGTTTTTCGCCTCTCCCTGGAGATCACATGGTCTGGATGGGGTGGGGATGAGTCGATATGTTGTGATTAACAAGGCATCATAATTGTTTGTGACAAGCTTGTTGGAGCACGGAGGAAGCAGACCGTACTTCAATTAACCTTTCAAATCTCATTATTTCAATGACTAAAATTTGAAAATAAATTTGGACTGCAATTGGACAAACTTTGTGTGTTTTCTGATTCATTCACGGGTCATAGCAAATGGGAAGCATGGAACTCTCCATATTCAGACACAAACTGGGCAGTTTTTAATCAGTCCAGGGATGGGGAAGAGTCTCTGGCAATGCCAGCCTTTCTTAACCATCTCTAATTTACCTAGTGCCACCTTGTTGAGTGGTTTGCTGGGCTATTTGAGAGGGCAGTTAAGAGTCCACCACATTGCTTTGGTTTTGGAGTCACATGTAGACCAGACAGGATGAGGTTTGCCAATTTCCTTCCCTGATGACGTTGAGTCAATCAGATGGAATTTTTGCAACAATCCAGAAGTTTTGAGATCACCATTACTGATATTAACTTTTTAATTTCAGATTTTGATTGAGTTTAAATCAATCTGAATTTTTGGGACTTGAACCTCTTCCTCTGGATCATTGACCCAGGTTTCTGGATGGCAGGTCCAGTTATATCAGTGCAATGCTGCAGTATTGTCCTTTAATTCCTTTGCTGACTGAGTGAATTCTCTGAGTTACAGTCCAGGCAGCTCCCTGATTCATTCCCCCCAGTCTGAACACACAAACAGAGACAAAGATGATCAGGTCCAACAAGCTCACCCTGTCCAGTATAGTATAACCTTCCACACACCCTCCCATCTTACCTACCTAACCTACCTACGACCACACCTCCAACTATCCACGTAACCCAATAGCCCCACCTAACCTTTGTTTTGGACACTAATTTAACATGGCCAATCCACCTAACCTGCACACCTTTGGACTGTGGGAGGAAACCAGAGCACCCGGAGGAAGCCCACGCAGACACGGGGAGAACGTGCAGACTCCGCACAGACAGTGACCCAAGTCGCAAATTGAACCTAGGACCCTGGAGCTGTGAAGCAACTGTGCTTACCACTGTGCATTCCAGTCATCAACCTCTGGATAAAAAAGTTCTTCCTCACATCAGCCCGTAAACCTCCTGCCCCTCACCTTAAACTTGTGTCGCCTCTTGACTGACTCTTCAACACGGGGGGTGGGGGTTGGGGGGTTGGGGGGGGGGGGGGGGGAATTGCTGCTCCCTACCCACCCGGTCCAAGCCCCTTACAATCTTGTCCACCTCAATCAGGTACCCCCCAAGTCTTCTCAGCTCCAATGAAAACAACCCAAGCCTCTCCAACCACTCTTCATAACTTCAATGTTCCATGCCAGACAATATCCTGGTGAATTTCCTCCTTACCTCCTCTCGTGCAATCACATCCTCCCTATAATGTGGTGACCAGAATTTTAAAAAAAATTTGTTCATGGGACGTGGGTGGCGCAGGCTATGCCAGCATTTGTTACCCATCCCTAATTTCCCTTGAAGGAGCAGTTAAGTGTCAACCACAATGCTGTGGGGTCTGGAGTCACATGTAGGCCAGACCAGGTAAGGACGGCAGATTTCCTTCCCTCAAGAATGTTAGTGAACCAGATGGGTTTTTACAACAATCGACAAGGGTTTCTTTTGCATCCTTAGACTTTAAATTCCAGATGTTATTGAATTCAAATTTCACCATCTGCAGGGGTGGAATTTGAACCTGGCGTCCCTCGAGCATTACTCTTGGTCTCTGGTTAACTAATCCAGTAACAATTTCACTACGTCACCACCGCCCCACCTTGCACACAGTATTTGAGCTGTGGCCTCACAAGGTTATATACAACTCCAACGTGACCTCCCTCTTTTGTAATCTATGCCTGATTGATAAAGGCATGTGGCCCATACGCCTGCTTCACCACCCTAATAGCCTGCCTTTTCCACCTTCAGAGACCTATGGGCAAACACGCCAAGGTTCCTTTGTTCCCCACAACTTCCTAGTGTCATGCCATTCATTGGATAATTCCTTGTCAAATTTCTCCTTCCAAAGTGTTTCACCTCACACTTTTCAGGGTTCAATGACATCTTCTATTTATCTCCCCATTTGACCATACCCTCTATATCTTCCTTTAACCCAAGACACTCAAACTCCCTGATAACCACCCGGTCAATCTTTGTGTCATCTGAAAACTTACTCACCCTACCCCGACATAATCATCTATGTTATTGATATAAATGACAAATAACAGGGGATTCAGCACAGATCCCTTTGTTACGCCACTGGACAGTGGCATCTTGTTCCTAAAGTAGCCTTCTGTCATCATCCTCTGTCTTCTACAATTAAGCCAATTTTTAATCCAATTTGTAAAATTACCATGTATCCCATGTGCATTTGCCCTCAATAAATCTCCCATGTGGTACCTTGTTAAAGGTTTTGCTGAAAGCCATATAAACTACATCAACTGCACTACCCTTAGCTACACACCTGGTCTTCTCAAAAAGTTCAATCAAATTTATGAGGCATGACCTCCCTCTCGGAAAGCCATGATGGCTATCTCGGATCAAACCTTGCCTCTTCAACTTTAGATGCATTCTCAAATTTCAAACTTTCTCCAATAGTTTCCCCACAACTGACATAAGTCTCACTGGTCGAGAGTTCCCTGGCTTATCTCTACAACCCTTTTTAAATAGTGGAACCACATTAGCTGTTCTCCACTCCAATGGCCTCTGGCCCATGGTGAGAGAGAAATAAAAAATTTGGGTCAGAGCCCCTGCAATCCCCATCTTTGCCTCCCAAAGTAACCTGGGACACAATTCATCCAGACCTGAGATTTATCCATTTTAAGCCTGTCAACACCGCCAGTACCTTTGAACCCCCTATGGCAATTTGCTCAATAACCTCACAGTTTCTCTCCCTGAGTTCTGTAACTACATTCTCATTCTCTTGGGTGAAGATGGTTGTGATGTATTCAACACCTTACCATTGTGCTTTGTAGAGATGTTCACCTGTTATGTTCAAAATAAACACCTGTGCATAAAAGATCCAAACTTCCTTGGTGCTCTTTCAGTAGGGTCTGAGGGATGGGCTCGGCTCGGCTGGCTGCAGAGGGTGCTTGGGGCAGGGAGGGGGAGTGGTGTAGGGGGGGGAGATGGGCGGGCATTGGAGGTGGGCATGGGCCGGGGGCCCAAAATTGAGATCCCGCACATTGTCCCGTTACCCCTCCTCTCCCCCTTCCTCTCAACCCCAACACACCCCCCCACCCCACCCCCACAACCCCTTTGCACCGCAGCCGTCGCAAGCTTTAGGTGGGATAGCGCTATGGAATGGCCGACTCTCATGCTGGGACCTCCCAGGTGGACGGCAGAAGGTGCTACGATGAGCATGGGTCAAACATCGTCAAAAGATGCAGAACACCAGAGCACATTGTAGTATGGCTCGTCATCATTCTCCATCTCCATTCTCCATGATGTTTCTGCCAACCCAGGACCCGCATCCCATAGTCAGGCAGGTAGAAATCACAGTGGGGTTGGCAGGGAGGGTGAGAGAGGGTGGTGCAGGAAGTTTGGTCACGCCAACTCTACCTGCTGTCACCCAATATAATGAGATTTTATTCCAGCATTTAGATTTACAGTGGGCAAATTCCAATTTTACTAAGGTGTGGTTTGGCAAAAGTCGAATGGAATTGGTCACTTGAAGTTAAATAAGTGTTCAAGCAGTGAGCGGCATTCGAGGATGAGATAGAGAGGGTTCATCCTCCCAAAAGTAAAAGAATGGAACTCAATCAATCGCAGGTTAATTACAGCCCCTCTGCCCTGTGTGGATAACACAATTGCTTCACAGCTCCAGGGTCCCAGGTTCGATTCCTGGCTTGGGACACTGTCTGTGCGGAGTCTGCACGTTCTCCCCGTGTGTGCGTGGGTTTCCTCCAGGTGCTCCGGGTTTCCTCCCACAGCCCAAAGATGTGCAGGTTAGGTGGATTGGCCATGATAAATTGCCCTTAGTGTTCAAAATTGCCCTTAGTGTTGGGTGGGGTTACAGGGTTATGGGGATAGGGTGGAGGTGTTAACCTTGGGTAGGGTGCTCTTTCCAGGAGCCGGTGCAGACTCGATGGGCCGAATGGCCTCCTTCTGCACTGTAAATTCTATGATAACAGAGGCTGAAGCATGCAATGTGGAATCTCCATGGCAACCTGACCATCACTGTCCGCTGTTGTTCACTTGTGAGGTGTGTAATAAAGCCCAGCGCCTACATGATTTCACCATGGAATGAGTATCTGAACTTTTGCACGGTAAACATCAATCCTGTAATGGTGTGCCTTCAGAAGGGTTGATTCCTCTGAGAATGTATGCCTACAAACTTCATTGACTCCGACTGCACACTTGAAGGCCCTGGAAGGAAGAAAATATATGAAGCAAGACTTGCAAGGTGAGTAAGATACAATTTATCTGATGGAAACAATTCATCCAGTTCTGAAATCATGTTAACATGACAGAATGCTGGGTGACATGGGGACCACTGATAATTATGTCACCAAATGACTCAGAGCTCCCCACTTCCAATGGTCAGAGAAGCCAAGCCATCTCCAGTCATCAGCATCTCCCCCTCGGTGGTGGTCAGTTGCACAATCTGGAGAGGACCACGTCTGATCCTGCAACTCTTTCTTGTGTTCTGTGCTCTCTTTCCCTGCAGCTGGAACTGTGAGTGATGAAAACATGCTAACCTGATGGATTCAATGCATTTTGAGAGGCTGACTCAGTGTGAGTGGTGTTGTAAAGTTGCTGAGTTGTGTACGAATGATGAAAAAGAACTACAATGTAAACAGTTTACGATCAGATCTTCGGCAGCTCTTGCACGCCAAATGATTCCATTTGCTACCCTCTGGTAAACAATTCCACAGATTCACTATCCTCCGAGAGACAAAATTCCTCCTCATCTCTGTTTTAAATGGGTGACCATTTACTCTGAGATTATACCCTCTGATATGAGACTCTCTGATAAGGGAAACAGCCTCTTAGCATCTACCCTGTCAAGCCCCCTGAGAAAGCTATATGTCTCAATAAATTCACTTCATTCTTCTAATCTCCAATGAGCACAGGTCCAACCTACTCAACCTCTCTTTATAAGAAAATCCCGCCATGCACAGGATCAATCTTGTGACTGCCTCCAATGCTAGTATACTTTCCTTAGGTAAAGGGACCAAAACTGTCCACAGTATTCCGGGTGTGGCCTTGAAAGGTTTTAACAGTACCTCCCTATCTTTACTCTCTATTCTCTTTGAAATCAAGGCCAGTGGCTGTGCAGTGGGCATTTTGTGTGGTTTTAGGAAGCCATTGTACTTGAACAAGGAGGACGTATAGGAGTAAAAGGGCAGCCTCATTGTCACAGACTCAGAAGTACAGAAGACAGGAAAGTGGAGACAGTGTAGAAGATTCTTATGTTCTAAAGGCCTGTCTGATGTTAAAACTGAGTTCCTGAGAGAGTGCGGCCCAGTCGACAGATCATGACTAAACTGTGTTAGTGCCAGAAAATACATCAATGACTTGAGTCAGTGTGTCAGCATTTGGTGATATAAATCAGTGTGGATTAGGTTCCTCTGTGTCAATCTTTCCTGCATCCTGTAGCTAATGGGAGGGGAACCCAGCCACTGTGCACTGTGTAGGTGGGAGTTGTGAGAGCAGGAGATTTTGTCCACAATGTTCAGTAACCGGGACCCTCTGTATTAACACCAGGTGTCACTGTTTGGTTGTTGCAGAATCACAGGTGGTGGATATTGTGTGGTGAAGGAGTGAGTCAATGCAGCTGTGATCCAGTTGGCCGCACATTTGCCCCCAAAATAGTCAATCTCCAGATGTTAATCATAAAAAAGTCAAACGTCCAGTGGCGTGCTGATGGAGTGCTGCATTGTCAAAGGGCGGTCTTTATATTTCTTTGAGGCTTTCCACGATTGCTGGATGCTGTGAGGAATGCATTACCACTCCCCATAACAACATTTTAATTTACGTTTCCTTTGATTTTTATGTTCTAGTCACAGTGCATTTCCAAGGGGTGGTTCTTTAGTTAATTTATTCATTTGATTAATTGTTTTACTCAAACGAGTAAAAAGTTAGCTGGGACACTTGGAGGCAGAGGTCTGTAATTCTGCATCCTGTGAATAAACCTACTATAATCTGTGTCCTGCTTTATACTTCACCATCTGGCTTGAATCTGTTTAACATGGTGGCAGACAGCGGTTGCCCAAAGTTGAAGTTTGGAAACGAAGAAGAATACGATTTTTTTCAGACAGAAGTTTGTAATTAGTCTAAAATTGGACTTGTGAGGGAGATTGAATGGAGTCTTCTGCTACAGTATGAATATCTGCCTTGTTTCCAGGACTTTTCACTTGGGCGGCACGGTAGCACAGTGGATAGCACTTTTGCTTCACAGCTCCAGGGTCCGAGGTTCGATTCCCGGCTTGGGTCACTGTGCGGAATCTGCACGTTCTCCCAGTGTCTGCGTGGGTTTCCTTCAGGTGCTCCGGTTTCCTCCCACAGTCCAAAGACGTGCAGGTTAGGTAGCTTGGACATGATAAATTGCCCTTCGTGTCCAAAGGGTATGGGTGGGGTTGCTGGGTTATGGAAATGGGGCGGAGGTGTGGGTTTAAGCGGGGTGCTCTTTCCAAGGGCCGGTGCAGACGCGATGGGCTGAATGGCCTCCTTCTGCACTCTAAATTCTATGTCTAAGAACAAAATGACCAATGGAAAAGTACATATATGGAGAGAAAACAAAGAGAAAACAAGGGATGGCAGTGGCTTATCGATTCCGAACAGAAGCACCATCAGGAGCAGAGTATTTTTGGAGCTGAAGCTTATTGGTGGAGACTGAGGAATATTTGGATAATCTCTTAAGGTTTATGGCTAAACAGAATAAGAACATCGATCTCTTCGATGCATTTGAGGTGTGATCAAACTTTGCCATGTTAGAAAGATAAATGGTTATTCCAAAGAAAAATATATCATGAAATTTAACAGACGATGTACATTGGTCATGCCTAAATCCTAGTTGGAAATTCCTGCTTCAGGGCTCACTTGTCAAAAGGTTGAATTGCACTAAAGTGTTGCACATTCACAGCTACTGCAATCCCTTGTTTTCTCTTTGGTAAGGCCTGTTATATTGTGATTTGTAATATATTTATTACTCTCTTCATCAAACCAAGTTGTTAAATGATAGCCGTAATCTTCCAGTGATGATTAAATAATTTATTGAGTAATACAAACTGAGTTCTTTTTACTTAATACTAAACGAGTAAAACAAATAAACAATTGTAGAATATTAACTATTAAATAATTAGATATGAAACTCTGATAACTAATAACTTCTTCTCTCTAGCTTTCTCACCTCTGTTCTCCCTGTAATCCTGACACACACTTCTTTAAAAAGAGCGGGAAAACATTTATACCGGTCCTGATGTCGAGGCCATCTAGTATTCATTTGCCTGTACTTGCTTAACATAGTCTGATCATGTATTATTTAATACAGAGATCACAACAAAGATGTCCATTTATCTACTTAAGTTTTCCATTGGTCATGAAGTTCATTTATCTCCTGATCTGAACTGGAGTTAGATTCTTAGAAAGAGAAAGATTTGGGGTCAGATTTAAAAATATTCATGTGAAAGCAATCATATCCCACAGCCTTTGTGCCACAATGGGAAATTCAGCAGAGTCTCACAAGGTGAAGGATTCAACCCTGGTGGCATTTTGAGACCATTCGGACAGAGGGCGCTGTCGTCAACACAACAGAGGAGTCACAGACAAAAGAAATGAGGATGCGTTCTTTTTCGTAGACCTGGCAGATAATTGGAATGCAGTCATAAAAATAGCAGAATGAACACCAGGAATGCCCAAAGAATCATGAACAGGTGTTTTGGATGTAATTTGGAACATCATTAGGCGGTAAACAATGTCCGCAATGTACCAACAAGGGTTTCAAAGTGACACAAAACATGGGATATTTGGAAGGGGACAATGTTGATAAGTCTGAGGGAATTGTAATGGTCACAAGAGACTTCATTCTGCTAATGACTGTACTTGTCATGTGTTCATCTTGTGGAAGAGATTGGCTGAAACCTGAATTGGATTTATTTAGTAGTAAGGATTGAAGTAACGTCAAGGAGTATGAAAGTTCTTCTTGCTTCAGGTTTGGGAATGGCAATATGCTAAATTCACTGAAAAGAAAGATGAGCAGGCCAAGAGACGGGTGTATTTGCAGAATTTTTAACCTCTCCCAACTCTGTTCCGAGGTTCCCACCTGATTCAAGAGGACCACCATCATACCGGTGCCAAAGAACCAAGCGACATGCCACAATGCTACCGATGGCCCTGACATTGATCATTATGAAGTGCTTGGAGAGGTTAGTCATGAGACACATCAATTCCATCACCTTCTGCACTATAAATTCTATGAATCTCTGATTCATATTCCCAGAATGCCTTGATCCCCTGCAATTCACCTACTGCCACAACCGGTACACAGCAGATGCCATCTCCTTGGCCCTACACTCATCCCTGGAGCACCTCGATAACAAGGACACCTATGTCAGACTCCTGTTCATTGACTACAGCTCTGCCTTCAACACCATAATCTCAGCCAAGCTGATAAACTCCAAAACCGAGGACTTGGCTTCTCCCTCTGCAACTGGATCCTCGCCATCCTGACCCACAGATTGCAATCAGTTAGGATAAACAACATCTCCTCCATGACTGTCTTCAATACCAGGGCCCGGCAAGGCTGCGTACTTAGCCCCCTACTATTTTCCTTTTTCACACACGACTGTGTGGAAAAATTAGGCTCCAACTCCAACGACAGGTTTGCTAATGTAGTGGTTTCAATCTCAAACAATGACGGGTCAGAATACAGGAGGGAGATAGAGAACTTCGTGGCATGGTACAATGACAACAACCTCTCCCTCTCCCTCAATGTCAGCAAAACTAAAGAGCTGGTCATCAACTTCAGGAAGTGAAGTGCCGTACATGCTCCTGCTTTTATCAATGATGCCGAGGGGGAGATGGTTGACAGCTTCAAATTCCTAGGTGTAAACATTACCAGTAAACTCTCCGGGTTCACCCACGTCAACACCACGACCAAGAAAGCACAACAGCACCTTTACGTCCTCAGGAAACTTAGGAAATTCGGCGTGCCCACAATGACTCTCTCTAGTTTTTATAGATGTACCATGGAAAGCATGTTATCTGGTTGCATCACAGCCTGGCATGGAAACTGCTCGGCCCAAGACCAGAAGAAACTACAGAGAGTCTTGAACACAGCCCTGTCCATCACATGAACCCGCCTCTCATCCATTGACTCCATCTTCACCTCCCGCTGCCTTGGCAAAGCGGGCAGCATAATCAAAGGCCATGCCCACCTGGGCTATTCGCTCTTCCAACCTCTTCCATCAGGCAGAAGATACAAAAGTTTGGGAAGACGCACTAACAGGTTCAAAACAGCTTCTTCCCTGCTGTTACCAGACTCTTATGAATTGAACTGATCTTAAGGACTGAACTGATCTATCTACGCATCTTCTCTACAGTTCTAGCACAATCTTCTGTGAGCTGTCTATGTTTATGTATTTACACCATGTATTTATAGTATGTTTATAATATAGTCTATGTTATATGTATTCATGTATGGAGTGATCTGGGCAGCACGGTGGCGCAGTGGGTTAGCCCTGCAGCCTCACGGCGCCGAGGTCCCAGGTTCGATCCCGGCCCTGGGTCACTGTCCGTGTGGAGTTTGCACATTCTCCCCGTGTTTGAGTAGGTTTCGCCCCCACAACCCAAAGATGTGCAGGCTAGGTGGATTAGCCATGCTACATTGCCCCTTAATTGGAAAAAAATTAAGAATTAGGTACTTTAAATTTAAAAAAAGAAAATGTATGGAGTGATCTGCCTGGACTACACAGAACAATGCTTTTCACTGAACCTCGGTACAAGTGATATAAATCTAAAGTAAACATAGAATAGTTGGTGTAAGCCACTTTATTAGTACAGATGTCATATCGGATGAGATACCATTGCTGCTGAGCAAGAAATCCATGGAAAAAGGACAAATATAATCAAACATAGAACATACTGAAGCAGTTGTCCTTGGAAAGTCATAGGGACAGTATTTAATCCCTTTAACAAAACCTAGCATTGGAGAGAAAAGAGAATTCTAAAATAAAATCTAGTCACCACTTATCAAACTGTTTTACAGAGACAAATGTTAGTTCCAAGAAATTGTTGACTGGAAGAGGGATGATTGTTTGTGGTGTAATGGGTTGTCGGAAATATGGCAAAACAATTTGTTTCTCTTTGATTGCTTTGTAATTAATTGAAGTATATTATTCAGTTTATGTTTAAAACAACACAGGGGAATCTGTAAATTTTGTTGATTATATTGTTAAAAATACACAGCCGATGGACATTGTTTGATTAAGGACTGAGAACACATATAAAGAGAGTTAGCTGCAACACCGGGTTAATAGATAGGAGGCAGAGATCTGTAACGCTGCATCCCGTAAATATTCCTATGACCAAGGAAAAAAATCTGTGCCCGGTTTCAAACTTCACCATCTGGCGTTAATCCATTTAACACCAGGACTCAGGTCAGAGAATGACGAAAGGTTCACGAAGCAGGAGCTCTGATGCTCAATAATTCTATCCTGCGCCACCTTGCTCCAAATTGATGCCCAAGTTTACAGTGGGCTGAGAAAACTTCAGACAAAGTCGAACCTGGATCTAGGTGAATTTGTTGGCTTTTCTGGAGACCTCCCACCGTCATTACAATGGAAGAACACCAGAAAGGTGATGGATTTTACAGTGTTTACAATCTGAACAAGAAACGATCCCTTAAATTTTCACATCTCAGGAAGGTCCAGGAGTTGCACGCGGTTAGGGCCTTCGGTAGAATCAGGCCTGTTTCCATATCTTTCCCCTCTATGTTGTTCCAAGTATGGACCCCAATCTGGAGCTGGTGTACAAGCCGCTGAAATTTTCTGTGAAAATAAAAGTGAAGTGCTGAATCATTTCTGCCCAATTTTAACCAACCATAAATCTCCCAGGATGGCATTGAAAGGTCGAGCAGACCCGATGGGCTGAATGGCCCATTCCTGTTCCTTTGTTTCTTGGTTCCTATGTTCCACCTGGAATAACAACTGATCTTCATCATATTATCCTGCAGTTTGTTCCAACACATGAGTTATACCAAAAATTATTTAACCTTAAATTTAACACAGAGATTATACTCCCATTTCTAAACTCCCATGTCTAAACTCCAATAATCAATCTTGAAAATACTTTACTGCAGATATTCACACATCAAGATAGTTATTGGGTTAATAATATGTTTCCTCTTGATGAAAAAACCAGGATGTCAAAATCAGAACCATTTGATTCAGGCTGGCCCACTAAGTGATTATAATTAACTATTATCAATGTCCAAGTTTCTCATCCTGGAACAAAGCTGCGGGGGTTAAATTGACCTGAAAAGGGGCTGCCTTTTGAGCTGTATGGGGTCACATTAGGATTGAAAATGGTGCCCAAGATGCTTGCATGCACTTCAGCTGGGAAGTACGCAGGACGCCATCTTGGTAAAGTGCAGACATGTCTGAAGCAGGTCCTGTTGAATTGCATATGTCAATCAGGGTCATAAAACCTGCTTCTCGTTCCTGCTGCCACTTTACTTCACTTTGGAGCATCCAGCTCTCATGTTGGTTGCATTCACTAAAACCAACTCGAAACACCATTAAAAAAAAACTCTTGACAGCACAAAGCTGTAATCAGGAATGTCTTATTCGCAATGTCCAGTCACAAACGCTTCATACATGGAAAGGAATCCCTCTGATCTTGCCCATTCTCCTCTCCCCAAATCCACTCATTGCCAGTGCCAACTCCTGCGCCCGCTACGGCTCTGGGGCTCCTCCAATCGGCTATGGATCTGCTGGAGTGACGCTGACATCTACCTCTGAATATTCCGGCTGTACTCTATCATCTCCATCAGCTCCGGGTAACCCTGTTCCAGAGGCTCAGCATCAGGCTGGACCCAGTTGGGTCCAGGGTTCTAGCAGACCTCTGACTGCTGTCTCGCCTGGGGGTTCCTGCCTCCACCAGATGTGCATTATTAATTGAATAGGTTTGCCGGCCTCGCTGAGCTGAGCATCGGGAAACTCGTGTCTACTCCCGCTCGTTAGCACACCTAGAAATGTTTACGGAGAATCGCGCCCAAGGTTTCATATGACAATAAACTGAATTTCAAAAAAAGTTTATGTTTTAAGAAATGCCATGTCATAGCAATAAAAATGACAAGAAAGTTGGAGGGTCAGTGTATGTAGGTGGGAGTATGTGGTTGCGTGTATGTGTGTGTGTGTGTGTGTGTGTGTGTGCGAGGAGCAGCTCCAAGCAGACCTTTGCATTAAAATTCAGCTGACTGACAGGAACTTTGATAACTGCCTCGGGGGCCGCATTGAGGATCTTCACGGGCTACCTGCGGACTGTGTACTTACCGTGAACATTAGAGCATAAGAACTTGTGTTCTCTTTATGAATCTATATATATATCTGTAAAGGTATAGTTGTGGGTGAAGGAGTTGTTTAAAAGATATGGGGATTCTCCGATTGCCGACATCAAAATCGCGTTCGGCCATCAGCCGGTGAATCTCTTTTTGCGCCGAAATCGGGGTCGGCGCCATTTTTCAGATGCTCGAGGAGTACGCTGCACGCCGTTGGGACGGCTTCAGGACATCACCAGAGGCCCTCCCCCGATGCTCCACCACAATGGGCTGACTTCCCAATGGTTTGGGGCATGTGTCCTTTCAACTTTCGTAAACCTGGCATGGCGGCTGCAGGCTGTGCCCAGCGCCACCACGGTTCGAGGCGGAAGCCGTTCTGGTGGCGCGGGGGGGTGGGGCATCAGCGGGGGCTGGGGGGGGGGTTAGGTGGGGGGTGATCTGGGGGTGGCGAGGGGAGTTACAGGGGGTAGTTCTGGCAGGCCGGTCCGCGCGTAGCCGGCGCCGTGTTGTACGGCACGGCCGCTGTGGTGCCCATGTGCGGCCATGGACCCAGCCATTCTCCGTCCGTATCGGCAGGTAGGCTTTACGTGGCATGGCTGCTAGCCCCACACCAGGTGGAGCATCGGTGCAGGGGTGGCGTCAATGTTTTGGTCAAAAGACGCTTCTTCCGGACATAGCCGCAGAATCGGAGAATCCAGCTCTTCATCTTTTCTTAATCAGTAAATGTTTTATGCTTTTGTTAAAAGTTCAGTCGCCGTTCTGCATGTTTCTGAACAAAAGAATTAACGTTAGGGGGCTGGATTCTCTGTTTCAGCGGCGAAGTGCTGGCTCGATTAAAGAATTCGCAGGCGGTTTACGATGAAAAGAATCGGCGTGGACCCCCAACTCCGGGACCGGTGAGGGGCTAGCATCAGCGCTGGGTGAACCTATTGGCTCACTCACCGAAAACGGGTGGAGAATGGCCGGGTCCCTGACCACGCATGCGCACGGCGACGGCCTGTAGCGGTTGCACATGCAACATGACGCCGGAAGTGCACGGACCCATCACGCCATCCACAACCCCACAGGCCACCCCTACCAGTACCCCCAGCCCTCGCGGAAGCCCCCCTGCCAGCGGCACGGATCCCAACCGAGTGTGGGGGCGCAGAACACAGTCCGCGATCGGCAACTTGGCCCACTGTGGGCAGAGCATCGTAGGAGAGCCTGCCAATGACAGGCCAATGCCGTGGCAATGGCACCCAGCGCATGATGCGATGATGCCATTTCGGAGGGGGTGGAGCATGGCTGACCGGCGTCAAACCAGCGCCGGCCCCAATTTGGACATCGGAGTCAATTCTCCACCCGATCGCCGATTACGATATCTGCATCGGGCAACGGAGAATGCCACCCAGGGTCTATTGGGCCAATTTCCATTCTGGGATCTGACTTGTCCAGTAATATCAATTGCTAAGAATATTACTGGTGATGGTGATCCCACTTCAGCATCATCCCGCTATCTGACGTGATGTGCAAGCTACTGATTCGTTGACCATGAACCATTTGCTTCCCACCCCACCATCCTTCCCTCACCCAACTTTCTGCTTCTGATATTCTGCTTTCAGACAGAACAGAATCAGAGAATATTTTCAAAACAAAAGGCCATTCATTCCATCGCATCCATGTTGTCTCTCCAAGAACAGCTTAGCTGGTGCCCCTTTTCCCTTCCCTTTTGTGCCATTTGCAAATTTTGTAATTTTGCCTCGCACACCCCATTCGAGGTCATCAATACAGATCAAAGAAAAGCTGAGTTCCTCATATTGAAACGAAAACATAAAATCTGGACCATCTCAGCAGGCCTGACAGCATCGGTGGAGAGGAATGGGAGCTAACGTTTCGAGTCTGGATGATTCTTGGTCAAAGCTTAAGGGAACTGGGAATGGGGTCAGATTTATACTGTAGTTGGGGGGGGGGGTTGGTGTAGCGGTGGGGTTGGATAGGGGGCCAGCAATAGGTGGCTATAGACAACAATGTCGAGGACAGAAGAGAAAAGGAATGTAAATGGGGATGATTAAGACTAAGAGGGGTGCTGATAGTGACACATAAAGAGATTAGAATGTGTGGGTGGCAGGAAAAAGTTGAGCGGTGTGTTCAAGGGCAACAAGGAACAGTTGGCCCAAGTGGCCGGGGGGGAGGGGGGGGGGGGGGGGGGAGAGGGGGGGGGGGGGGGGGACAATGGTGAGGGGAAAAACAGATCAATGGAAGAAATAAAAATAAATTGAAACAAAAAATTGGGGTAAAGAGTTCACAGTCTGAAGCTGTTGAACTCAAAATTAAGTCTGGGAGACTGTAATGCGCCCGATCGGAAGATGAGGTGCTGTTACTCCAATTGGGCTTCATTAGAACACTGCAGCAGGCCAAGGACAGACATGTGGATGTGACAGCAGGACAGTGAGTTGAAATGGCAAGTGACAGGAAGGTCTGGGTCCTGCTTGCGGACGGACCGGAGGTGTTCTGCAAAGCTTCCACCCAGTCTGCATTTAGTCTCTCCAATGTAGAGTAGACTGCATTGGGAGCAGTAAATGCAATAGACCAGATAGAAAGAGGTGCACGTGAAGCAATGCATCCTAATAGTGACCCTGGAAGTTTTTCTCCAGTCTAAAAAAACAGCCATTTCTCAGTGACTACTATCATTGAGCCAATTTTGAATCCATAATGCCGCTGTGCCTTTTATTCAATGGGCCTTGTGGGCATGATCTTTGCCAGCAAGCTTAAATGCGGCACTTAATCAAACTTATTTTGGAAGTCCATGTAACCTACCAGCTGCACAACCCTCATCTACTCTCTCTGTAACCATCAACGAAACACAATCAACTTAGTTAAAGGTAATATTCTCTCAGAAAACCTGTGCTGCCATTCTGGGTGACTGATAATTTTCTCTCAGCTATTTGTTTTTCAAAGCTTTCCCACCACAGGCTAAACTGACTGCCCTGTAGTTTCTGGCTGAATCTTACACAGGTGTTGGAACAAGGTGTAACATTTGCAATTCTCCAGTCCAATGGCACTCAGAACCTTCACAGGAATGTGAGCAGCACGGTAGCACTGGGTAGCCCTGTTTCTTCGTAGCTCCAGGGTCCCGGGTTCGATTCCTGGCTTGGGCCACTGTCTGTGCGGAGTCTGCATGTTCTCCCAGTGTCTGCGTGGGTTTCCTCCCACAGTCCAAAGATGTGCTGGTTAGGTGGATTGGCCATGATAAATTGCCCTTAGTATCCAAAAAGGTTAGGTGGGTGTTACTGGATTACGGGGATGGGGTAGAGGCGTGGGCTTACGTAGGGTGCTCTTTCCAAGGGCTGGTGCAGACTTGATGGGCCAAATGGCCTCCTTCTACACTGTAAATTCTACCATTCTATGAATGGATTATTATGACTAATGCCTCCACAATTTGCACCCTTACTTCCCTCAGTTTTCATGGAGGCATGTGATCCAGTTCTGGTGAGCTTTAAATACAGCCTGCCTTTCTGATACCTCCTTTATCAATTCCCAAAACACCCATTGACTTTCACTTTCTGCCTGTGATTGGATGTTGGAGGGTGAGGGTCAACAGCCAGGTGCAAAGGCAACGTCCCTTTTTTCCAAGCAACCAGCCTTTGGTTATTCCTGTTATTAAAATGGTGGGAACTGCTGACTGCCTGAAGAGGAAAGGAATTATAGATTACCAGCATTACCAGAAAACGTGGAACTTCCTGAAAATGGCTCCTTACACCAACTTTCAGGTGATCGTCCACTGTAAGTATGGTGAGCACTGGGAGTCTTGCCAGAAATTCTTCTATTTAGTTTTTGAAAGAATTGAAGATGTTTCCTTACTTGATACAAGGTGGAGCCCTCAGCTTGGACAACTCTCACAATGGCAACAATGGGGATCCACATAATACAGAAGATGATCAGAGACCAGCCAAGTGCTGTGGCCCACACAGGGTACTCAACAGATCCATATGTTGGTGTGGCAAAGGTTGCTAATGACCAGATGAAGATTACCTGAGTGAAATAATTATACAAAGCATGACTGGAAACAGAATGATACAGTAATAGCAGCACAAATCATGAAAAGATGTAATATCTCCTTACTGCCAGCAAACACGGAGAGATAAAAATCCAACACGCTCGCCACCACAGCCAGAAGAGCCAAGTCCTTTCCCCAATCATCATCTCAATGTCTTTGATGAATCTGTTTACCCCTGTGAACAACAAGGAAGCAGAGAGACACAATCACTTGGTTTGTCCAGTCTTCAGGACAGCTTGTTCACTGCCGAAATTCATCTTGACCTGGGTGTCACTAATGAACAGGTTAAATCAGAGAAAGCATCACTCAGGATTTCAAACTTGATTAATAAATGATGTTCTGATATTTCAATTTAGTCTGGTCTCAGGTTCCGCTTGATAAAGCACACATGATGTGCCTTGGACATTTAATTGTGTTTATAGGTGTTATATGAATGCAAATTGCCTTCTTTTTCTCACTTATGAACTCCTACAGTAAAATGGTGTGTGTAGAACACCTTATAGAACACCCGTTCACAAATCTTTTGAAAATAACTTCTGTTCCAATAACCATATGAAAGTATCAAATAGATCATTAAAATATCAATAATGGAAGCTTGAACTCCGTCACACTTTCCGCAAATTAATATTGAGAGACTGGCAAAAGCGCTCACAGAGAAATAACTATCAACAACTTTCTCCTCATCCCCGAATAAATTAATGATGCATCTTTGGCTGCAATCTCAGGCTCATAAAAGAATTATCTGAATGTGGGATTACTTGTGAATGGGTGTTTGTTAATCCTAAACAGTACCACACATGTGCCATTGCTTCTATAGGGCTTACTGGTTATGTACATAGTGTATACAGAGTGAATAGGCAAAGAAAGATGAGTTGGCAAGGTTTTGGGGGGGGGGCTGGGGGCGGTGTGTATGGTGTCTTTAATACAAATGGGATGATGTCCATTGGAGCCAAGGGTTTTTTTTTTTAACCAGCCCACCTCGGCACTCGACTATCCCCTTGGCTGCTTCCAGAACTGGCAGTCCCAACTTTGTCACATATTCACCCTTCACACGCCAGCCTTTTTAAATGAGTAAACAAGCAGTTTATTATATCAGAGCTCTGGGAGAAAGATTGGCAGCTCCGCAGCCTCGCAATACTCTTTACTTGAGCTAAAGTTCACACGGGGTTAATATACAGACTCAACAGCAAAATAAGTTTGTAATTGCATTTACATACAGCCAATCAACTTTATTCGCATCACAATTCATTACATGCAACTAATTAGTCCTCCATTATCTCAGTCCATGCCATAAATGGTGATTAGTTGGTAATCTACAGCCTTTTCCTATTGTTGCTAATTCCTCAGCTTGTAGCTAGTCGGCAGTCACAGATATCTTCAGACATTCAGACCTTGGGCAAAGTTTGTCAATTGTCTTTAGGTATGCACCTGGTGATGAGTCATTTGTTTTTCAGAGAGGGCTGCAATTTTCAGAGAGAATTTCACAGAAAATACATCAGCTGCAGGGTTAGATATAATTTGTAACATAGTTAAGAATTAGTTATATATTGTAAAAAGCAGAATTTCCCACATGAATGTCCCACAATCATATAATGTGAAACACAGAATTTTCCCACCAACACTTTGGAGTAACGGTGAAGAAAACAGATGCCGGAAATCTGAAGTCCAGCTAATTAAGGGAATTAGAGACATGGGGCGAAATTCTCCGACCCCCAGCAGGGTCAGAGAATCGCCCGGGGCCGCCAAAAATCCCGCCCCCGCCGTGACAGAGATTCTCTGCCACCCGGGAATTGGCGGGAGAGGGCATCACGCCACTCCGATCGGCGAGGCCCCTGCGGCGATTCTCCGGCCCGGATGGGCCGAAGTCCCGCCGCTGGGAGGCCTCTCCCGCCGCCGAGGTTTGAACCACCTCTGGTGGCGGCGGGATCGGCAGCGCGAGCGGGCCCCCAGTGTCCTGGGGGGGCGTGGGGCGATCGGACCCCGGGGGGTGCCCCCACGGTGGCCAGGCCCGCGATCGAGGCCCCCCCACTCAGACTCCGGGCCAGTGCCCTGGGTGCACTCTTTCTCCTCCGCCGCCGCCACGGCCTCCGCCATGGCGGAAGCGGAAGAGAAACCCACGTCGCGCATGCGCCGGTGTGACGTCAGCGGCAGCTGGCGGAGCAGAAGAAACTGGGAACCAGAACAGTTTACGCTTCAGTACTGTCACAAAGAGTTGAAAAGTAATTGGATCATGAGAGGTCAGAGATATCTGCAGTTGTGCTAAGATTTGTAAGGAATTACTACATTTTAGGAGACATTATTTGAAATAATTGTGAAAATCAGTGGCTGGACCTTGGAGTTTGTGAAAAAGCCTTTAAGACAAAGCAACCCTGAAGGGAGTGGAAAACCCAAAAACAAAACCGTGGTGGAAGCAGCAGAAGGAATGGATAATTTAAAAGAAAATTTGGAAGTGTGACTTTTGAAAGTGGAATTCGAAATCTCTTGTGTAGAAGCCAGTGTTCAGTGAGATAAGGTGACTTACTGTATAAGAATCATCTGGGGGGATGTTCAGGAGAAATCCACACATATCTACTTGGGTTCAGAGAGGACTGTGTTTTATCAGTCAACTTGTGTACATAAAAGGGACTTTTTATGTTAATGAGAACATCATAGATAAAGAAATATTGTAATCCGTGTTAATCTTAAAATTTGTGCGTACTTGTTCAGCTTGGGGGGGAGTAATGGCGTTTTGAATCACAATGCAATTTTTTATTGTTTAATATATGTTTTTTTTCTTGTTAAAATTAGTTAACAACCCTGTGACTCTGCAAAAGAAGTAAAACATTACAGGGCGGATTTATTCATCCCGCCACGCCAGATTTATGGTTCAGCACGCCAGCAGGATGCTCCGTTTCACCGGCTTCTCAGTGGGGTTTCCCATTATGGGACAGCCCCAAGCCATCGGGAAACCGCCGGGCTCCCGGCAAAATGGAGCATCCCGAGAGCGGAGAATCTAGCCCACAGTCTTTTGATTAAGGGTTTCACTCTGGGATCTTCCCATCCAATTATAACATTATTTGAGATCTTAACACCTTCTTTCTGCATCCTTCATTCAGGATCCCCTCATTCGTGCCGGATTACACCTGGTTATTGAAGACTTTGCCGCAGCCATTTCTCTGCCAATTGCTGATGACAGTTGATGCCGATCTTGAGTTTACCACGTAGAATGATAGAATTTACAGTGTAGCAGGCCAATTTGGCCCATCAAGTCTACATTGACCCTTGGAAAGAGCACCCTACTTAAGCCCGCACTTCCACCTAACCGATAACCCAGAAATCCCACCTAATCTTTTTGGATATTAAAGGCAATTTACCTTGACCAATCCACCGATCCTGCACATCTTTGGACTGTGGAAGGAAACCGGAGCACTCGGAAGAAAGCCACACAGACACAGGGGGAACGTGCAGACTCCGCACAGACAGTGACCCAAACCGGGAATTGAACCTGGGACCCTGGCACTATGAAACAACAGTGCTAACCACTGTGCTACCGTGCCCCCCTAGTTGACTCAAGTCAGCTACTGGTTTCTCCCAATAATCAAGGCAGATTGAACAACAGGGCATGTTCAGCTTCAGTATGTTCATGATATTTCTTTTGACCATCCTGAATCCACTTTCTATTCTTCAGCTCAGGAAGGAAGACCCCATTTGAGCCTCCCCCATTCTGATAACATCCATCTCAGTACGGATGGGAAATGTGAGACTTTCCTGGAGTGGGAACCTGTTCTGCAGGATTGTAAAGACATTTTGCCAAGGTGGATTGATGGCAGAGAATAATTTACTCTTCCTGTCTGAACTCCAATTTCTCCTGTGATTTAACATGTTTGCATGTAACACACAGTATGAGATGAATGAGGGAGATGGGAGGTAGCAGAGTGGCAATGTGGCTGGACTGGTGGTCGAAACACCTGGGCTGATGTTCAATTCCCAAAACAACAGCTTAACTACTAATCTGAAATTAAAATCTACTATTGTTATTGATAACCCTGGAGCCACATATCTCTGGTTCACTAATATCCTTTAGGGAAAGAAATCTGCCATCCTTGCCCATTGTGATCTACATATGGCTCCAATAATGTGGTTGACTCTTAACTGGTCAGTTCAATGGATTAGCAAACCACTCAATGTTATCAAACGTCCATAGTAAAGTTGAGTAAGAATGAAGCCAGTTGGTCACCCAGTGACTTCACCAATCTTCGTTAAGCGAGGTATCCTTTCCTCACAGTCTTACAAAACTGTAATAAAATATCGGTGTTTCTGTCCAGTATTCTAGCCACTGTTGGGGTCTGGTCTGGGATTGTGCCGAGTTGATGGGAAGTTCAGGTGGCGTGCCAATCTGACGGTGATTGCCAGTCCCTGGAAGAGCCAGGCCATTGTTTCAGACTCCTCCATTTCCATCTCGGTGTATGGCCTATCAGCAGAGGTGGTAGTACAGCACCATACGGTTGGGATAGAGTGTCCCAGGGAGTTTGTAACATTGATTTGACCCCATGGAATCTCAGGGCAACAGATCATGGATCAGGAAACCTCCTGCTGATTAATGCCTCCCACCCTCCGCCAAGCAATGCCTCACAGCTCCTCCATGTTGAACATCAGTTGGATCAAGCACTGACGAAAGCAATGGCACAGAATGTACTCTGGTTGCAGGACTTCAGTTTTCCTCAACAAGAATGGCTCAACACCACCATTACTGACAGAGTTGACTGAGTCCTGAAGCACAAAACAGCCAGACTGGAAATTTGGCAAGTGATGAATCAACATGAGGGGTCAAATTTACTTGACCGTATCGTCACCAATTTAAGTGTGGCAGATGCAACTGTACATGGTAGTATTAAGGGTGGCCACTGTGAAGATTAAGGCGTGGACTGTTGCAACTGAGGTGTAGTCCCTCAATTTGGGAAATTTTCCAGCTCATTGCACCTACCACAGTAGAAAGATCCTGGATGACATTTTGGGAGGAAAGGCGTTGGTGGGAAAATTCTGTGTTTCAGATTATATGATTGTGGGACATTCATATGGAAATTCTGCTTTTTACAACATATAACTAATTCTTAACTACGTTGCAAATTATATCTAACCCTGCAGCTCGATGTATTTCCTGTGAAATTCTCTGAAAATTGCAGCCCTCTGTGCAAAACAAGTGACTCAACACCAGTGCATACCTGAAGACATGGAGTATTGACAAACTTTGCCCACGGTCTGAATGCCTGAAGATATCTGTGACTGCCTGGCTAGCTACAAACCTGGGAATTAGCAACAACAGGAAAAGGCTGTAGCTTACGAACTAATAACTATTTATGGCATGGACTGAGATAATGGCGGAGTAATTAGTTGCATGTAATGAATTGTGATGCGAATAAAGTTGATTGGCTGTATGTAAATGCGATTACAAACTGATTTTGCTGTTGAGTCTGTATATTAAGCCCATGTGAACCTTAGCTCAAGTAAAGAGTATTGCGAGGCTGCGGAGCTGCCAATCTTTCTCCCAGAGCTCTGATATAATAAACTGCTTGTTTGCTCATTCAAAAAGGCCTGTGTGTGAATATTTTCACCTCGAACAATAGTATGGCTTATTTCCAGCAAGGCTGAGAGAGATGTTCCCTCTTTAGTCTTCTAAGCCCAATTGCTTCTCTCTCACTATGTATGTCCATCAGCAATCAAATTAGTTACATTTAAACATAAAAGCTTCTCTATCTGACATGACCTCAGTTGCTGAGCAGCCATTGCTGGTTGATTTACACTTCACACAGTCGCCCTCTCTACAATTACATACAAACACCTTTGTCCAGAACATTTGTAATTAGGTTTTACCCCTCTCGGCACAGGACCATTAACGTAAACCCACTTAAAACCATACCATATTTCTAACAATACAAATACAAATCCTGTAAAACTATCTTTATTTTCCTAACAAAGACCTTAATGAAGGATCATCTTGATCTGAAAAGTTAACACTATTTCTCTCCAGAGGTGCTATCTGGCCTGCTAGTTATTTAAAGAATTTACTGTTTTTATTGCAAAAGGGATTGCCTGTCTTATATTGGCTTTTGGAATTAAATGGGAAAAGATTCTTGATAGTTAAGGATGGTAAGTAAAAAAAGGTGAAATCCGCCATAGTCCCAAATGACCATAGGCTGCATTCCCCTTTGAGGGGTAGAGCTGACTGGTGGTGATTTAACCTGAGGATCACCACACCTCAAGTGAGGGGCAAGGGTGAGAAGGCTTGGGGGGGGGGGGGGGGGGGGGGAGGGGGGGTGGCTTCACGAATAACCTCAGTGGGCACATGAAATTAACCCTTGCTGTTGGCTTCGCTCTGCATCACGAACCAGTTGTCCAGCCAACCAAGTTAAACCGGCCCACCAAGGCTTATACTTGGGTTTCCAATGAAGAACTATTCATACCTTCTGAACCAAAACATTTCTCTTCCTTCTTCTGTACAGATATAGAACACAGAACATAGAACAGTACAGGCCCTTCAGCCCACAATGTTGTGCCGACCATTTATCCTAACCTAAGACCAACCTAACCAACACCCCTTCAATTTACTGCTGTCACTGTGCCTAAGAGTCGCTTAAATGTCCCTAATGACTCTGACTCCAACACCTCATCTGGCAGTGCATTCCACACACCCACCACTCTCTGTGCAAAAAACATACCTCTAACATCTCCCCTATACATTCCTCAAATCGCCTTAAAATTATGTCCATTCGGGGGCAGCACGGTGGCCTAGTGGTTAGCACAACCGCCTCACGGCGCTGAGGTCCCAGTTTCGATCCCGGCTCTGGGTCACTGTCTGTGTGGAGTTTGCACATTCTCCCCGTGTCTGCGTGGGTTTCGCCCCCACAACCCAAAAATGTGCAGAGTAGGTGGATTGGCCACTCTAAATTGCCCCTTAATAGAAAAAATAATTGGGTAATCTAAATTTTAAAAAAATAAATAAATAAAATAAATAAATTATGTCCATTCGTGACAGCCATTTCCACCCTGGGGGAAAGTCTCTGGCCATCCACTCTATCCATGCCTCTCATCACCTGGTACACCTCTATCAAACAGGATGTTTGATATTTTATTTGCTTCCTGAGTGTAGAAATGATGGTACTTTCATTTCTATTGAAATTAATGATATTGATAATTAATTAGTTTTACATCCAACAGTAAATTGAAATTTTCCACATGAAAAGCTACTTGGTAAAATTATTTTATTCAAATACTTTTCTTGTTGCATTTACCATATATCCAGCTGAGACCAATGAGTTCCAGCAGAGCCGATACAATGAGACCCCATCCGATGCAGAAATGGTCAATTAAATTTATCCAATAAATTCCAGCCTAACAAGAAATGAAAAATTAGAAAATGCGCTGCAAATGAAAATCATAATACAGTAAAATCATTGTTATCCAGCTGGCGTGGCGAATGTGCTGCCAGTTAATCAAATACGGCAGTTAACAGAATGTCCCATTTACCTATGGAATGCAGCACAGTGCTTGTAGCATGGAATAATATGTAATAATAAGTACGCTTTTTACCTTGAATTGTAAAGAATTTAATTAATTTACAGGATGTGGATGACACTGGATAGGCCAGCATTTATTGCCCGTGTCTAATTGCCCTTGAGAAGGTGGTGGTGAGCCGCCTTCTTGAACCGCTGCCATCCTGTGGTGTAGGTACACCTACAATGATGTGAGGGAATTCCAAGATTTTGTTCCACAACAGTGAAGGAACGGCGATATATTTCCAAGTCAGGGTAGCGAGTGACTTGGAGGAGAACCTCCAGGTGGTCATGTTCCCATGTGTTTCCTGTCCTTGTCCTTCCAGGTGGGAGCAGTCGTGGGTTAGGAAGGTGTTGCCTAGGGAGTCTTGTTGAGTTCCTGAAGTGTATTTGTAGATGGTACACAGTGTTCGTCGGTGGTGGGGGGTTTAAATGTTTGTGGAAGGGATATCAATCAAGCAGCCTGCTTTGTCCTGGATGGTGTTGAGTGTTGTTGGAGCTGGAATCATCCAGGCAAGTGGAGAGTATTCACACTCCTGACCGTGTGCCTTGCAGATAAAATAAATAAATAAAATATATTGTCACAAGTAGGCTCACAGGCTTTGGGGAATCAGGAGGTGAGTTACTCGCTGCAGGATATGGATAGTCCAGTTCAGATTCTGGTCAAGGGTAACCCCCTGGATGTCGATAGTGGAGTATTCAGTGGTGGCAATGCCATTGAATGCCAAAGGGCAATGGTAAGTGTATCTCTTACACTGGCACTTGTATGGCCTAAGTATCAGCCCAAGCCTGGATATTGTCCACATTTGTTGCATTTGGACATGGGCTGCTTCAGTATCTGAGGCATAGAGAATGGTGCTGAAAATTGTGCATCATCAGCGAATAACTGCACGGCTGACTTTATAATGATGGGAAGGTCATTGATGAAGCAGCTGAAGATGGTTTGACCAAGGAAGTCCTGCAGTGATGTCCTGGAGCTGAGATTATTGTCCTCCAACTACCACAGCCATTTTCCTTTGTGACAGGTGACAGGTGAAGACAGTTAAAGAACAAGAAAGAAGTGTAAAAGAAATTCATTGTAAAATGCGAGAAATGGAATTTAACGCTGTCATCTGAATGTGCAATGACAGTTAAAATGGGCGGGATACTCCATTCCTGCAGCCAGCCAGTGGGGTTTCCCACTGTGGGCCACTCCACAGCATCGGGAAATGCACAAGCATGAGTGCGCTGCCGGTGAGGTGGAGGAGCCCACTGATGGAGAATCCCGCAGGTGAGGTCTTGCCTTACTTCCAAGTACAAATATCTCACGTGAAGCACCTCTGAATTATTCAATCTTGGGGTACTTCTGACATCCCGCCCCTTTATTTGACTCCCTGCACTCCAATAATAATAATAATCTTTATTGTCGCAAGTAGGCTTACATTAAGGCTGCAATGAAGAGCCCCTAGTCGCCACACTCCGGCACCTATTCGGGTACACGGAGGGAGAATTCAGAAATTCCAGAGTACCGAACAGCACGTCTTTCGGGAATTGCGAGAGGAAACTGGAGCACACGGAGGAAACCCACACAGACACAGGGAGAATGTGCAGACTGCGCACAGTGACCAAGCCGGGAATCGAGCCTGGGACCCTGGAGCTGTGAAGCAACAGTGCTAACTACTGTTCTACCGTGCCATTCAGCACCACAGAATTCAGGATTTCTTGGTTTGAATGGGTGAATGGGCCTCTGTTTAATTGGTCAGCCAAAGGGTGGCACATCTGACCATGCCGGACTCCCTGGTCACCGTTGTGCCATGTCAGCATAATGTATTTGCTTGGGCTCGAATCCTTGATCGGGCTTTACAAGGCTCAAATCTTTGAATTAAAGATGAGTGTTATAGACAAACTGAAAGCGAGATTGAAATTTTCCAAAGTGCACGGGCTGGATTCTCCGCTGTCGGGATTCTCCATTACGTTGAGAATCCCGCTGTCGGCAGGGACGCAGAAAACTGGTGCGGCGGGACGGAGAATCCCGTCCCATATCTCTTTGCTGTGAGACATATCAAATCATGTTGATTGAAAACTAAGTAAATTGATTCACAGAGTTTTAATTGAGTAATAAAGTAGAGGGCGAAATTTTCCACCTCGTGACGCCGGAAATGCGAACCACGATCGGGCGGAGAATCAGGCATCTGGCCAAAACTGAGGTCCGTGCTTGCCACCGTAATCGGAACCTTAATGGGCACCATCCTCTGGTCCCTCGCTGGTGGCGTTAACGAGGTTAGCTGCAGTCTGTCTTTGGTGCTACCTACAGGCTCCTGGCTGCTCATGCCGCTGAGTGCTGCCTGTGTCCTTTAAATGCTCAGAAGGCCTCTCGTCAACTGGGAGCCCACCCTGGCCACCCCTCTGGGCACCCTCATACCCCATGCTGTATCATCAAGGGCCAAGCTCAATTAGGATCCCATCAGGCGTTGGCACTCCTCAGAAAGGCTGCCACATTGCAGACTAAGCACGGAATCAGCAGAACCCACCCCAACCAGAGGACACACGCAATGTGGCTGATGGAACCCTCCCTGGTTCCTTACTCCTCCCCGGATCGAGGACTCACCAGTAATCCCCAACCCTCCAGATCACCAGCTTTGGTTCAAACATGGACAAAAGAGCTGAACTAGAGGTGAGCTGAGAGGGACTCACCTTAGCATCAAATCAGTATTCGACCTGGTGATGCATAAAGGAGCTCTGGCCAAACTGGAGCCAATGGGAATCGGGGAAAAATTCTCCACTGGTTTGAGTCATACCAGGCTGGTTTAGTTCAGTTGATTGGACAGCTGGTTTGCGATGCAGAACAAGGCCAACAGCATGGGTTCAATTCCCGTACTGGCTGCGGTTATTCATGAAGGTCCCACCATCTCAACCTTGCCCCTCGCCTGAGGTGTGATGATCTTCAGGTTAAATCACCACCAGTCAGCTCTCCCCGTCAAAGGGGAATGCAGCCTATGGTCATCTGGGAATAAGGCGACCTTACTTACCTGATGATGGTTCCGGTGGTTGGAAGTCAATCGTTAGTTCCAGGACATCACTGTGGGAGTTCTAGGCCCAACCATTTTCAACTGTTCATCATTGACCTTCATTCCATCGTGGGAATGTTTACTGATGGTTGCACAATGTTCAGCACTATCTGTGACTCCTCAGATATGTTCATGTCCAAATGATGCAAGACCTGCACAATATCCAGGTGTGGGATGACAAGTGGCCACACAAGTGCCAGACAATGACCATCTACAAGAAGAGTGAGGGCAGCACGGTGGCCTAGTGGTTAGCACAACCGCCTCACGGCGCTGAGGTCCCAGGTTCGATCCCGGCTCTGGGTCACTGTCCGTGTGGAGTTTACACATTCTCCCCGTGTCTGCGTGGGTTTCACCCCCACAACCAAAAATGTGCAGAGTAGGTGGATTGGCACGCTAAATTGCCCCTTTATTGGAAAAAATAATTGGCTAATCTAAATTTATTAAAAAAACATTTTTTTTTAAAAATCTACAAGAAGAGTGAATCGAACCTCGCCCTGACATTTAATACAGTAATAATAATAATAATAACACTAACAATAATAATAATAATAATAATAATAATCTTTATTCGTGTCACAAGTAGTCTTACTGCAATGAAGTGAATATCCAAGTGGCAGACAATGACCATCTACAAGAAGAGAGAATCTAACTATGGAACTTACATTCAATGGCACTACCATCACTGAATTCCTCACTATCAACATCCTGGGGCTTACCATTGATCAGAAACTGAATTGGACCAGTCATATAGATACTGTGGCTACAAGAACAGGTCAGACACTAAGAATGCTGTAATGAGTAATTCATCTCCTCACTCCCCGAAGCCTGTCCACCATCTAAAAGGCGCAATTCAGGAGTGTAATGCTCAGGAGTGTAATGCTCTCCTCTTGCTTTATTGAGTATAGCTCAAACATAACTCAAGAAGCTCAAAACCTCCCTGGAAAAAGCAACCCATTTGATTGGCATCCTATCCACAAAGATTCACTCCCTCTCCCACCAATGGACATTGGCAGAGGTGTGTACCATCTTCAAGGTGTACCGCAGGAACTCACCATTACTCCTTAGGCAGCATCTTCCAAACCCACTACCACAACCATCTGGAAGGACAGGGGCAGCAAATACCTGGAAAAACCAGCATCGAGAAATTCCCCTAAAAATCACTCACCATCCTGACTTGGAAATATATCAACATTCCTTCACTATTGCTGTGTCAAAATCCTGGAACTCCCATCCGAACAACACTGTGGGTGTAACAAATCCACAGGGATTGCAATGGTTCAAGAAGCTAGCTGGCCACCACCTTCTCAAGGACAATTAGGGATAAGCAATAAACACTGGCCTAGCCACCCATGGCCACATCCCATGAATGAATTTTTTAAAATGTTAAATAAATGGAAGAAAACATGACTAAAACTCAAGGTTTTTATTACTTAACGTTATGAAATTTCTGACTTCTTTTTATAATTAATAACATAGGCTGAAATATTACAAACTAATAAAGGATAACATACCTGTGTTACTAATAAAAGGCCAAGGAAATAAAATAAAAAGGAAACACCAGTTATCAGGTAAAGTCGTTTGGAACGTAGCAACTTTGGGAACTGGTCCAATAGGGTGGTTATAATTGTTTCTGATGAAAAAGGAAGTTAATTGATGTCAGTACATTATTTATAATTTACACAGTTCTATAATCCCAGATTACCATCAAAAGCCCTCCCTCAGCTGAAGGCTCAGTCCCTCTCCATGTCGAACATCACAACCTTGTCCCTCGCCTGAGGTATGATGATCCTCAGGTTAAATCACCACCAGGGCAGCACAGTAGCATTGTGGATAGCATAATTGCTTCACAGCTCCAGGGTCGCAGGTTCAATTCCGGCTTGGGTCACTGTCTGTGCGGAGTCTGCACATCCTCCCCGTGTGTGCGTGGGTTTCCTCCGGATGCTCCGGTTTCCTCCCACAGTCCAAAGATGTGCAGGTTAGGTGGATTGGCCATGATAAATTGCCCTTAGTGTCCAAATTTTTTCCCTTAGTGTTGGGTGGGGTTACTGGGTTATGGGGCTAGGGTGGAGGTGTTAACCTTGGGTGGGGTGCTCTTTCCAAGAGCCGGTGCAGACTCGATGGGCCAAATGGCCTCCTTCTGCACTGTAAATTCTATGAAGCACATCACATGGAAGAAGTGCTAAAGTGAGCAAGGCCACAGATCTTCAATGTTCATCACCAAGAGTGATTTGGCAGCAACACTAATGATTGAGCTGTCCGGGTTCTGAATGACCTACCTGCCAGGCTAAGCTTGCAAAAAATGGTCAGAGAAACAGAGGGAAAAACCTACTTGTCCTTGCCCATCAGCCTGTTGCAATGACATCTGTCCATGGCAGTATTGACAGGATAGACGACGGTGCAATGCATGTGGAGACAAAACCCATTTCACAGGGAGAACGCCTTTGAGTTGGCACTACCATCATGCCAAATGAGTTAGGTCCAGATCTGATCCAACAGCTCAAGACTGAGCATTCATGACCTATGGCAGGCCTTCAGCAGCAACAGATGTGTATTCAACCACAGTCTGTAAACTCATGCTGATCACATTGCTCACTCTGCCGTTACCATCAAACTAGAAGACAATGAGGAGTGCAGGAGAGCATAACAATAGTAGCACCAGATATACCTCTGCAGTACAGAGGTGTTCATTGAGAAAGAGTGATCTTTTGACACTGCTTTAAAAGACATCTGAACCCGTGTCAGAACCATGCAGAAACTTTGTGTCTTCAGAAGATGCTTCACAGCTTGTTTCAGCTCTCCTTGTTCTCAGACAATCGTTTGACTGCTTATAAATGTAGTTAATCTATTTTAACTGAACTGCCATGAGGGCAAAACTGCTTGACTTCTGGTCACAGCTTCATCCAGAACTCCATTACCTACTTTCTGAAAAATACGAGAAGACTTAGCTCCACCCAGCAAAGACATCATTTTATGAAGCTGAAATCTAATAAATAATCCCCTTAATCCAAACAAAACGCCGTTAGCTCAAGCTTTTTACAATGGTTTAATTGCACCTCTGGCTCCTAAAATCTTTTTTCTCTTTAAAACTAGGATTTCCTTTTCTAAAACACGACTTCAGAAGTCAGATAATGACCCCCGTTTTTGCATCAAATATCTGTAATACAAAACATCAGAAATTCCTATATTCATCACTCCTCCTCTCTTAAAAATCTGAACCAGCAATATAAAAAGATGGTTTCATTTTCTCTTAGCCTTTTAACTCTAAACATTTCTCATTACTAAACAAAACTAATACTCTATAAGATACATATTATATGACATTCAAACATACAAACAAACGTGAGTATAGTTCATATAATCTTTCTTTTCCACCTTTGAGCATTCCAGCCTTCTTACAGTGCAAAATCGTGATAAAACATCAGCAATTAAATCTTTTCTTCCTGCTACATGTATAATTTTCAAGTTAAATGGTTGGAGCAATAAACTCCATCTGAACAGTCTTGCATTTTGATCCTTAAACTTTTCCAAAAACTTTAATGGATTATGGTTTAATAGTCTCTGATGAATCATTAGCACATAAATGTCAAAATGTTGTAACACCAATTTCAAACTTAATATCTCCTTCATGATGGTCGAATACTTCTTTTGATGAATATTTAGTTTCCAAGAAAAATAACTGACAGGTCTTTTGATTCTTTCATTGCCTTCCTGCAGCAATACAACACCACCACCTACATCACTCGCCTCAATTGTCACATTAAATTGCTTGGCATAATTAGGTGTCATCAACACTGGTGCAGTGGTTCACAGTTTTCAAATTATCAAGTGCCTCCTGACATTCTGATGTCCATTGACATTTCCTGTGCTTTTCTAGAAGTTCAGTGAACCACAATGCTCAAATTTGACATGAATATCTGGTAGAAACCAAACATACCCAGAAGCCTCATAACTTCTCACCTAGTTGATGGTATTGGAACCTCCTCAATAGCTTTCGTTTTCACATTCCGTGGGGCCATCTGACCATTTCTCAAGTTCACTTTTAACCAGGGTTACCACTAATCCAGCCTTCTATAGTCAATCAAATAATTTAAAATGTTCCAAAATCTCCTTTTGTACTTCCCAATTTATTCTCTGTGACTTTAATAACTCTTTTAGGTCATTTTGAAGGTAACTTTCTTATTACCTCCTCATTGTCCAATCTAATTTGAGGAATGTCAAATTCAGAATCATCTGGATTTATCTCTTTTCCCTGAGTTACAACCATAAATACCTCCTGCTACTTTCCTTCTCTTTCAAAATACCTTATTAACATGACACACTCTGCAAGGTATACTTCTATCTGGCATTCTTATCAAATAATTCACCTCACTCAATTCTCTTGTAATTTAATAAGGCCCACTAAATCTTGCTTTTAATTGTTCACCTACCATTGGTGAGAATACTAATACTTTCTCCCCACTAGCAAAACTACTAATATTTGATTTCCTAACCGTCTCTTTTTCATCACATGTTGTGACAATATTAAATACTTTCTATCCCAACTCAGCAGCCCTAGTTAATATCTCCCTGAAGTTTGACACATAGTCCAACAATGTAATCTCCAGACACTGACTCAGCAACTTCTCTTTGATCAATTTAAGTGGTCCTCTTACCTCATGACCAAAAATCAATTTGAATGGGCTGAATTTAGTTGATTCGTCCGGTGCATCCCTAATTTCAAATAATGCAAATTTGAATTTCTTTAACACAATCCTCTGGATATTCTCGGTAGCACAGTAGCACAGTGGTTAGCACAGTTGCTTCACAGCTCCAGGATCCCAGGTTCAATTCCGGCCTGGGTCACTCTCTGTGCGGAGGCTGCACTTTCTCCCCGTGTCGGTGTGGGTTTCCTCCGGGTGCTCCGGTTTCCTCCAACAGTTCAAAGGTGTGCAAGTTAGGTGGATTGGTCATGATAAATTGCCCTTAGTGTCCAGAAATGTTAGGTGGGGTGACTAAGTTATGGGGATAGGATGGCGGCATAGGCTTGAGTGGGATGCTCTTTCCAAGGGCCGGTGCAGACTCAATGGGCCGAATGGTCTCCTTCTGCACTGTAAATTCTATGATTCTATGATTGCTGATTATATGCCCTCAACATGGTCTTTAAAGTTTGGTACCACCTTTGTAATGCTCCCTGTGATTCTGGATGATATGCAGTAGATTTGAATTGCTTTATTCCCAATTTATCCTTGAATAACTGTGACCTAAAAATGGATCCACGATTTGATAGGATTTGTTTTGGCGGTCAAAACCAAGTAAAATATTTGGTTAACTCCTCTACAACCCTCTGAATATTTTTTAATGAAACAGCCCCCATGTATCTCGTAGACACATCCATTGTGGTCAACAAATACTGATTCCCACTTTTCCTTTTAGGCAGGAGTACCATGCAACAATTCGGATGCTAGTAAAAGGTTCCCCAAATGCTGGAATGGGTATTAAGGTTGTTGATTTTATTACTGCTTGAGGTCATACTATTACCTGACATGTGTGACACTTAAGGCAAAATTCAATTGCATCCGTATGGAGTCCAGGCCAATAAAAATGTTTTTGTATTTTTGCTTGCGTTTTCCTTCCTCCTAAATGACTTCCTACTGGAATCTCATGCATTGCCCAGAAACCCACCGGTAATATCACTTGATGAACTTCTCCCCATTTTCTATCTGCTTGAATATGTAAAGGTCTCCATTTTCTCATTGCACATTATTTCTAATGTAATAACATTCTGGTATATACAGATTCAAATTCCGTATATGCTTCTGATATAACTGCTTTATCTCTGAATAATTCTGCTGTAATTCTACTAACTTTCTTGAGCTAAAGATATCTGTTTCATCCACCACCTGCTCTTGTTCTTTACCAACCATCTAATCAACATGGGTTCTGACAACTGAACCTCAACCTCCTTAACAGTACTCCTCAAGTTCTCTTCCTCCTGCCTCAACCTGCGGCATTGTAATCTTGTCACCACACAATCAGGAAACACCCCAGGATATGAAATGAAATGAAAATCGCTTATTGTCATGAGTAGGCTTCAATGAAGTTACTGTGAAAAGCCCCTAGTCACCACATTCCGGCGCCTGTCCGGGGAGGCTGATACGGGAATCGAACCGTGCTGCTGGCCTGCTTGGTCTGCTTTAAAAGCCAGAGATTTAGCCGAGTGAGCTAAACCAGCCCCTGGTTTATTCTTCTTGTAACATCTCAGTTGTTTGACTTTCCATTGGCTTTTCAACCACAGCAGGCCTCACTCCCACCTGTGATCCAGCTGTGTAATTACCCAGGATAAATTGTACCCCTGAACAAGGTAATTTTTCGATTACTCCTACCACTTCATCACATTTCACCGGACTGTCTAACCTCACCTTACATCATGACACACGAGTCATGTCACCACTAGTTCCACATATTGCCACCTTTTCTGGCGATAGTCCTTCCAAACTCCATAACTCCTTGGGCTGGATTTTCCATCAATAGGATCTTTCATTTCGCTGGGAGTGCACTCATGTCCAAAAGCGTGGGGGTGCCCACAATGGGAAACCCAATTGGCCGGCTGCCGGAACGAAGAATCCCACTGCTGGAAGGGGCACGTCGCACCGGAAAACCAGTGCGGCGGGATGTGGGATCCCTTCCCTTATCTCTCATAATTAAAGACTGACTGCTCCTGTATCCCTGAAGATGTTAATCTCCTTACCTACTCCACCTTGTACACATGAGCAAACCTTACCCTCACAAGTAAAATGTTGATAATGTTCTGGTTCCTGCTTACCCTGCAACCTCTGAACAGGCTATACACTTTGTTGCACCTCTTTCACTGGAATAACGTATTTTTTCCACTTTAATACAGCCATCGGCAAATCTTGTTTTCATGAGTCTGTCTTCCCAGTACTTTTCTTAAGCCACCAACACTGCGACTTCATGTGCCTAATTTTATGTCAATGAAAACATTTAAGGATTTGTATCTCTCAACCACTATCATCGGTTTCCTTTTAACCTGAGGCAACCTCTCATTAACATCACTAAACATATCCCTGCTAAGATTTTGCCTAAGAAGTGGTTGGCCTTCCTCATTTACTGCCTTTAACTCCAACAGATTAAGTTGATGTTCTTTTTTCCTTTCCAACTCCCTCCCATTTATTTCCATTTTGTGAAGTTCAAATTCTCTCTTTTTCCTTCGCTTCTAAATTCTTCAATTCTATTTCTTTCTGTTTATCTTCTTCCTGCGTCTCTAATTAGAACATAGAACATAGAACAGTACAGCACAGAACAGGCCCTTCGGCCCTCGATGTTGTGCCGAGCAATGATCACCCTACTTAAACCCACGTAACCCGTATACCCGTAACCCAACAATCCCCCCCATTAACCTTACACTACGGGCAATTTAGCATGGCCAATCCACCTAACCCGCACATCTTTGGACTGTGGGAGGAAACCGGAGCACCCGGAGGAAACCCACGCACAAACGGGGAGGACGTGCAGACTCCACACAGACAGTGACCCAGCCGGGAATCGAACCTGGGACCCTGGAGCTGTGAAGCATTGATGCTAACCACCATGCTACCGTGAGGCCCCATTCATTTTTCATTTGTAATTGAATTTGAGCGAATTCTAATAATTCAGGCTGTGTCTCTGGCAAATTTAAATGTTGAACAGTTGTGTGTATTATTTCTATCTTCCTTACACCTTCAGATAAGGTTAACTGCAGATTTTCCACCAAACCAGCCTTTGTAAACCATCCCGAATAACTTCTCCACACCCTTTGCAACTGAAAGAGCCAAACCCAGTCATTCCTTAATTTAACTTCAAAATCTGAAAGACTGTGCCACGCACACACTCACTGGGCGGGATTCTCCCGTACCCGGCAGGGCGGGGAGTCCCGGGGGGACGGAGTGGCGTGAACCCCTCCAGCGTCAGCTCGCCCCAAAGGTGCGGAGGGGCTAGGCCGGCGCCGGAGTGGTTTGCGTCCCGCCGGTCGGCGTGGAAAGCCTTTGGCGCCACGGCAGCCGGGAGCGAAGGGACTCCGCCAGCTGGCAAGAGCCCGCGCATGCGCGGGTGCGTCAGCGGCTGTTGATGTCATCCCCGCGCATGTGTCGGCCATCGCGGAGGCTGACACGGCCAACGCATAGTAAGCGAGTGCCCCCACGGCACAGGCCTGCCCGTGGATCAGTGGGCCCCGATCACGGGCCAGGCCACCGTGGGGGCACCTCCCGAGACTTCGGGCAGCCCCGGGACCCATTGAGTCGCGCCGGTCCCTGCCATTCTCCGGGGCGGGCGGCGTGACTCACGCTTTGCCAACTTTTTGAGGTCCGGTGAATTTGGCGGCATGCGGGGGCGGGATTCATGCCGACCCCCGGCGATTCTCCGACCC
The DNA here is from genome assembly GCF_902713615.1 of Scyliorhinus canicula. Classification (NCBI taxonomy): domain Eukaryota; kingdom Metazoa; phylum Chordata; class Chondrichthyes; order Carcharhiniformes; family Scyliorhinidae; genus Scyliorhinus; species Scyliorhinus canicula. The sequence continues at coordinate 91,013,934 of NC_052162.1, forward strand.
GGCGGGGGGTTGAGCAATCCCGCCCACTGTCTTTAAATTCAATAATCCCAGGCCAAACAAGGAATTATATGGTAAGATCCTGGCAAAGAGCCCCCAATTTTAATACAAAGAGTCCCCAATTTTATTACAATCTGAGACCAGACCACAACAGTGGCTAGGATACCGGCCAGAAACCCCAGTATGCTATTTTATTTTTGTAAGACTGTGAAAAGAGGATACCTCACTCCAGGAGCGATTTCATTAAAAAATAGGGATGTGGTATATTAAAATAAACGTTATTACAAACACAGTATTAATATCCTTTTAACATCACCACAAAAAAAGCTTACAATTACACCGTAAGCAATGCTACTCAATATAGTGGATACAATACCATTAACTGCTATCTTTATTCCTACTCCACAAGAAAAACCATCTCAGATCTCAATCCACTTTAAGTACCACAGCACATAGGAAGACATTCTTGTACAGTGTGTTCTTTGAGAAAGAGAGATCTTTTGACACTGTTTAAAAAAACAACTGAATCTTGTCAGAACCATGCAGAAACTCTGTCTGTTCAGAAGATGGTTCTCAGCTTGTTTCAGCTCCCCTTGTTGTCAGACAAGTCTGCACTGCTTGGAAATGCTGTTAATCTCTTTTAACTGAACTGCCATGAGAGCAAACTGCTTAACCTCTGGTCTCAACATCGTATGGACCTCCACTGATGTGCTTGCTGCAAAATACGTGATAACTTAGCTCCACCCAGCAATGATATCACCTTATCAAGCTAAACTCCAACCACAGGGAATCCCCTTAATCAAAATAAAATGGCATTAGCCCAAACTTTATACGGTGGTTTAATTACACCTCTGGCTCCCAGAATGTTTGCTCTCTTTCAAATTAGGATTTTCTTTTTAAAAAATGACTGCAGCAGTCAAATACACTAACTCAGCCTTTTAACCCTAACTGCACCAAATACCTATAATATAATATAGCTAAAATTACTACATTCATCACAAGAGACTTCACAAACATCCCCATCCACAGTGGTGGAGGAACTAACAGATCAGTTCAAAAGAAAAGACTGAACCATTTCCAACCAGCTTCAGCTAGAAGTGCCGAGTGAATCATCCATCAAGGCATCTATCTCCCTGTCCCCCCGCTCCCCCTCCACCCTTTCAAAAGTAGACACAGATCTTCAGCTTGTACAGTTACAATACTGGTAACCACCTAACAGTGTGGAAAACTGCCCAGGCACATTGTGTCGACAAAAAGGAGAACAAATACAATCCAGCCAATTAACATTCGATCAGTCTACTCTCAATAACCAGAAAAGTGATAGTAAGTATCATCAACATTGCAACTGCATGGCATTTACTCAGCATTTACCTCACCTCCTGTCTCTCCAAAGCCTGTCTATTCTGCAAAGCACAAGTCAGGAGTGCGATGGAATACTATCCATTCGCCTGGGTGAGTGCAGCTCCAACGACACTCAAGAAGCTCAACACCATTCATGACAAAACAGCCCGCTTGACTGGCATTCCTTTCACAAACATTTGATCTGTCCACCACCGACGAACATCGGCAGTAGTGTGTCCTGATGTGTTGGGTAAGCTGGGTCTACGTGGACTGCGTTTGATGCAGTAGTGAGAGAGACAGGCTTCCAACACTTGAAGAAATGCAACACGATTTTATTGAATAACTAACTATAATACATGCTTTAACTGTGGGTTGACACTATGCTGACTTGACTGGAGACCTGAGGCTAGCCTGACCAGACTATCTAACTACCACATGGTGTTTGTTCTAGTTGCTGCTCACGGGCTCTGACTGTCTCAGAGGCTGCATCTCCAGAGAGCGGGAAAACTAGTGCCCTCTGGCTTTATAGTGGTCATGTCCTGTCTGGTGATTGGCTGCTGTGTTCCGTGTGCTCACTGGTCATCCTGTGTGTCAATCACTGCCTGACTGCACACCATCAGAAACCTGGATGTATATTATGACATGTCCCATAGAAGATGCATTGCAGGAACAAAACCCATGACCACTACCATCTGGAGCAACAAGGGCAGCAGATGCCTGGGAACACCACCACTTGGAAGTTCCACTCCAAGTCACTCACCATCCTGACTTGGAAATATATCACCGTTCCTTCACTGACACTGGATCAAAATCCTGGAACTCCCTCCCTAACAGCACAGTGGATGTATCTACCCCTCAGAGACTGCAATGGTTCAAGAAAGCAGCAGCTCACCTTAAAGGCAAGTAGGGATGGCCAATAACAGGTCGCCTCGTCAGTGACATAACCATCACGTAATTGAATTTAAAAGAACCTGCATCAGCTCAGTTTGTGTTTCACCAGGCCACTCAGCTCCTGACTGAATAAATGCCTTTTCACCAAACATGGACAGGAGAGCTGAATTCCAGAGGTGAGGTGACAATGACTGCCCTTGAAATCAAACATTTGACCAAGGCTAGAAGATTCTGGCCACTTCTCTTGCGGCAGGAGCCACTACAGTGGAAGCAATGGGCTGGCCAAGAATCCATTGACTTTCAATGGGACTGGATGATCACGACAGCAGTGGGCCCTAGAAAATCCCACCCTAAGTGTGGCGTTAAAGAGCCCTAGAAAAATGTAACTCAATGGAAACAGAGGGGAAACTTTCTATTGGTTGGGGTCAGACATAGCACAAAGGTTGTGGCTGTTGTAAGTCAATTATCTCAGCCCAGAGCATCTATGCAGAAGTTCCTCAAGGTAAAGTTCTGAGGCCAACTATCCCAATTTGCTTCATCAATGAACTTTCCTCTCAGAATTAGGGATGTTTGCTGATGATTCTGCCGTATTCAGTACAATTCATAACTCTTCAGCTAATGAAGCAATCCACGTCTGAATGCAGCAAAATCTGGACATCTTTCAGGTTACAGATAACAAGTAGCACATAATATTCACACCAGACAAATGCCAGTCAATGTCCACCTCCATCAAGATAAAATATACCACCTCCCCTTGGACATTCAATAGCATTACCAACACAATATCTGCGGGGACTGTACTAGCCATATAAATAGTCTGGCTGGAAGAGCAAGTCAGAGGCTGGGAATTGCATTGTGTGTGATTAATCTCCTGACTCTCCAAAGCCCGTCTGTACAAGGCACATGTCAGGAGGGTGACAGAATACCCTCTACTTGCCTGTCTGAGTGCAGACTTGGATCCTCAAGAATCTCAACACCATCCAGGGTAAAGCAGCGCCTGAGCTACAATTTTTAAAAAAAATCCAATCCCCAAACTAAAAGTTGTTTTCAAAACCAAATGAGTTATGAAACTAGATATTTGCAATCCTTTATGAATTGCCAATTATTTTAAGTTGTAATTTTTATTGAATAAACATTTGATAGAGGTGGCTTATAGCGACACTTACCAAAACTCGCAAACTGACTGCTGAATCCCAGAGTGAGCAGCATGAAGAAAAATAAAATGGACCAAAATGGTGCCCACGGCAACTGTGCAAGGGCCTCTGGGTAGGCGACGAACGCCAAACCAATACCTAACAAGTGGATACAATTGATATGGCAAAATTAATGAAGCTTAGTAGAGATACTGTAGCTATTAAGTAAATTTGAATTTAAATTGTCAAAATCTGGTTAATATTGCCCAGTGTTTGTGTATTTGGACTGAGATGTTGTGACATATAGAACATAGAACAGTACAGCACAGAACAGGCCCTTCGGCCCTCGATGTTGTGCCGAGCAATGATCACCCTACTCAAACCCACATATCCACCCTATACCCGTAACCCAACAACCCCCCCTTAACCTTACTTTTTAGGATACTACGGGCAATTTAGCATGGCCAATCCACCTAACCCGCACATCTTTGGACTGTGGGAGGAAACCGGAGCACCTGGAGCACGCACACACGGGGAGGACGTGCAGACTCCGCACAGTGACCCAGCCGGGAATCGAACCTGGGACCCTGGAGCTGTGAAGCATTTATGCTAACCACCATGCTACCGTGCTGCTTTTCTAGAACTTCTTTTTTAATCATCAAGGTGAACGCTATCAATGCTGGGTAAGTTTCCACTTAATGCACCTCGGATTCAAAAGCCTGACTATTCTAGCAGATCACCATACTAATGGTCAGTAATCCATTTACACCTGGTTGTGGGTATATATTGAGGGTTCCTGGGTGTGTACATACGGATGGAATCTTTACCCACAACTTACATGGTCAATGTAGGTGGGCTAGTCTCTGAGAGAGGGGTTAAGCAGCCTCTGAAGGTGGGAAGGTAAGAACCTGTCGTGTCTGGTCACCATAGGATGCACTGTTTCGGTGTCAGCTGCAGCTCAGTTGATAGCACCCCTGAGTCAGACGGTTCAAGTCCCACTCCAGAGACATGAGCTAAAAGAAAAGCGTGACACTCCAGTGCAATTCTGACGGAGTGCAGTACTTCCAGCTTTGCTGCCTTTTGGTTGGGACATTAAAACAAGATATTTGTCTGCGATCTCTGGAGGAAGCAAAGATGCCATGGTGCAGAAGAATAGACCTTGGCATCCTGGACAATATTTATACCTCAATAAACATCAGAGAATATAAATCTGGCCAATATCACCGTTCAGTTTGTGGGAGCTGGCTGTGTGTAAATTGGCAGCCACATTTCCTACATTGCAAAAGCAACACTTCAAAAGTATGTCATTGGTTGTAAAACGGTCCTGACAGAAATAAATGTATGTCTATCTTTCTCTTTTGACACAGATATTACTGATCTCCTACTCATGGAATGGCAGCAGATCAGAAAGACTGAAAATGTTAAGACCAGTACGATGTTGTGTTTTTGTTACGTTAATCAATTGTCCTGTGGCATCCTGTGATGATTCAAATTTATCACATTTAATCGAACTGATTGAACAACAAGTTGGCTAATCTCCAAATTTTCCAGTTAACCATTCAGCTCCAATCCCTGGACCCAGTATCTTAGAAGTTCAGGACCGGACATGTGCCAGATACAGGGGCCAGGATTCTCTGTTGGGGAGACTGTGGGCTGAATTCTCTGCTTTCCCGACGACCTGGGGCTGCCCCACAATGGGAAACCCCATTGACCAGCTGGCAAAACGGGGAATCCCGACAGCATGCTGCACCAGAAATCTGGTGCGGCAGGACAGAGAAACCCGCTCCTTGTTCTCCCGCTGGAGCTGGATTGCACAAGTGGTCTTAAAGCAGGATGCAATTCCATATTCCTTGCCACGCAAATATATACACATCAGTTGCACTGAGTGCATTCCAAACTCTCAACCTTGTGATTTCACTGCACTTACCTCTCTTTGATGTGCATAATGTTTACAAACATTACGGTTTCACCAGTTAGGCCACTGAAGCGTTAAGGGAGATGAATGGATCAAAGCTGTAGATGGTTTTAATGAGCTGCCAATCACAGGCCATTATTGGAACGCATGGATTCAGACAGTGACTTTTCTGAAGGGGGGATCTGTGTGTGCGGGTGGTGATTGGGTTGGGAAGGTCTATATGTGGGGGGGGTGGGGGTCTGTGTGTGGGGGAGGGTCTTTGTGGGGATGGGACTGTGTGGGTGTCTCTGTGTGTGGGGGATGCTATGTGTGGGTATTCCCGGTCCCTGTGGGGTGTGTCCCTATTACTGTGGTCCCTGTGGTGGAAACCCCATTACAAGGTGCGGTAGTCACAACTGATGTATATATTAGATGATTTGTGGTTCAGGCTCTGTATCACAGGTACAGGGGTAGTTCCCTGCCTGTTGGCTCCGCCCAGTAAGCAGAGTATAAATATGTGTGCTCGCCGTACAGCAGCCATTTAGTCAGCTGCTGTGGGAGGCCACACATCTGAGTGTATTAAAGCCTCGATTGCATTCAACTCTCGTCTTTGTGCAATTGATTGTGCATCAATTTAATACACTAAAGTTTTCAGAAGATGGAACTCCGCATCAAGCCGGATCGCCTGCACCAGGATCCGCAATCAGGCAATGCCAAAAAGGACTTTGAACATTGGCTAGCCTGTTTCGAAGCTTACATCAGGTCTGCACCAGACCCAATTCCGGAAACACAGAAGATTCAGATCCTCTACACGCGGCTGAGCTCCAACATCTTTCTGCTTATCCAGGACACGCCGACCTACGACAACGCTATGGCGCTACTGAAAGAAAACTACGCTCAGCGGACTAATATGCTTTACGCCAGACACATCCTCTCCACTTGTAGTCAACTAGCTGGTGAGTCAGTAGAGGATTTCTGGCGTGCTGTAATTCTGCTAGTCAGAGACTGTGACTGTCAGGCCGTCACGGTCACAGAACACTCGAACTTGCTTATGAGGGACGCTTTTGTTACGGGGATACGGTCAGATTACATCCGTCAGCACCTTTCAGAAGGGGCCACGCTCGACCTCGTGACAACCAAAAAGTTTGCGCTCTCACTGACGCTCGCCTCGCGCAACATCCAGGCCTACACCCCCGGCCGAGTGGCTCCCTCCTACGCATCATGGACTCCGCAGACGGCCGCCCCATCGGGGACCCCAGTCAGCCAACCCCACGCCTGTGCCTCGCGCCCTCCAACCAACCCCGGGGTCCCCAGATGTTACTTCTGTGGGCAGCCAAAACATCCCCGACAATGCTGCCCGGCCCGGAGCGCCCTTTGTAAGGCCTACGGCAAGAAGGGGTACTTCACCGCGGTCTGCCAGGCCCGCTCAGTCGCCGCTATTGTTCCGACCCACCCATCGTACGGCCAGTGGGCGCCGCCATCGTCCCCTCCTCCAGGAGCATGAAGCACTGCCATCTTGTCCCCCCACGGCACGTGAGGCCCATGGGCGCCACCATCGTACCAGGACCCGTGGCCCCCGGGCACCCCATCGTCTGCCACCATCGACGACCAGCCGCGTCTCGCCTCAGTCATGGTTGACCAGTCTCGCCCACACAACCTGGCAACCGCCTCTACAAACGTGAAAATCGATGGGCATGAGATCTCCTGTCTGCTGGACTCCGGGTGCAACGAGAGCTCCATTCATCCCGATACGGTAAGGCGCTGCTCCCTCGCGGTACACCCCGCCAATCAGAGAATCTCCCTGGCCTCCGGGTCCCACTCCGTGGCGATCTAGGGGTACTGCATAGCCACTCTCACTGTCCAGGGCGTGGCGTTTACCGGCTTCCACCTCCAGGTCTTCCCCAACATTGGCGCTGCCTTACTACTTGGCCTGGACTTGGCCAGTGCAACATCCAGAGCCTAACATTGAAGTTCGGCGCGCCCCTACCACCCCTTACTGTGTGCGGCCTCGCGACCCTAAAGGTCGACCCACCTTCCCTATTTGCAAACTTAACCCCAGATCGCAAACCTGTCGCCACCAGGAGCAGACGGTACAGCGCCCAGGACAGCACCTTCATCAGCGACTGCTTCGGGAAGGCATCATCAATGCAGGCAACAGCCCCTAGAGAGTCCAAGTGGTAGTGGTGAAAACTGGGAAGAAACACAGAATGGTCGTGGACTACAGCCAGACCATCAATAGTTACACGAAGCTCGATGCGTACCCCATCCCATGCATATCTAATATGGTCAATTAGATTGCACAGTACCGGGTCTTCTCAACTGTAGACCTAAAATCCGCCTACCACCAGCTCCCCATCCATAAGGCAGACCGCCCATAAACTGCCTTCGAGGCAGATGGCCATCTCTACCACTTTCTCAGGGTTCCCTTCGGCGTCACCAACGGGGTCTCGGTTTTCCAACAGGAAATGGACCGAATGGTCAACCGGTACAGGCTGCAGGCCACCTTCCCGTACCTTGACAATGTCGCCATCTGCGGCCATGATCAGCACGACCATGACGCCGACCTTGCCAAGTTTCTCCGCACCGCCACTCTCCTAAACCTAATTTACAACAGGGAGAAGTGTGTGTTCGGCACGAACCACTTAGCCATCCTCGGCTATGTGGTCCAGAACGGGGTTCTGGGGCCCGATCTCGACCGCATGCGCCCCTTCATGAAACTCCCCCTCCCCCACTGCCCCAAGGCCCTCAAACAGTGCCTGGGGTTCTTTTCTTACTACGCCCAGCGGGTCCCAAATTATGCGGACAAGGCCCGTTCGCTCATCCAATCCACTCTTTTTCCCCTAACGGCCGAGGCTCATCAGGCCTTCAACCGTAATAAAGCTGACATCACCAAGGCCGTGATGCACGCAGTTGACGAGACATTACCATTTCAAGTCGAGAGCGACGCATCAGACGTTGCTCTAGCCGCCACCTCCAACCAGGCAGGCAGGTCCTTGGCATTCTTTCACGAACCCTTCATGCCTCCGAAAATCGGCAGTCCTCCTTCGAAAAACAAGCCCAAGCCATCGTTGAAGCTGTGTGGCATTGGAGGCATTACCTGGCCGGCAGGAGATTCACTCTCCTCACTGACCAACGGTCGGTAGCTTTCATGTTTAACAACACACAGTGGGGCAAGATCAAAAACAATAAAATCTTGAGGTGGAGGATCAAGCTCTCCACCTACAACTACGAGATTTTGTATCGCCCCAGTAAGCTCAACGAGCCACCCGATGCCCTATCGCGAGGTGCATGTGCCAGCGCTCAGGTGGACCGACTCCGGACTCTGCACAAAAATCTTTGTCACCCGGGAGTCACACGTTTGTACCACTTCATCAAGGCCCACCATCTGCCCTACTCCGTCAAGGAAGTCAGGGAAATCACCAGAGACTGCCAGGTCTGTACGGAGTGCAAACCGCACTTCTACCAGCCAGACCGTGCACGCCTGGTGAAGGCCTGCCGCCCCTTTAAATGCCTCAGCGTGGACTTCAAAAGGCCCCTCCCCTCCACCGACCGTAAATGTACTTCCTCAGTGTGGTCGATGAGTACTCCAGATTCCCCTTCGCCATCCCATGCCCTGATATGACATCTGCCACAGTCATCAAAGCCCTCAACATCATATTTGCTCTGTTTGGCTTCCCCGCCTACGTCCACAGCGACCGGGGATCCTCATCATGAGCAATGAGCTGCGTCAGTTCCTGCTCAACAAGGGTATCGCCTCGAGCAGGACGACCAGCCGTAACCCCCGGTGAAATGGGCAGGTGGACAGGGAGAATGGGACGGTCTGGAGGCCCTACGGTCCAGAGGTCTCCCGGCCTCCCGCTGGCAGGAGGTCCTCCCCGACGCACTGCACTCCATTCGGTCGCTCCTATGCACTGCGACTAATGACACACCCCATGAACGTCCCTTTGCCTTCCCCAGGAAGTCCACCTCCGGGGTGTCACTCCCACTTGGCTGGCAGCTCCAGGACCCGTACTCCTCCGTAAGCACGTACGACGCCACAAGGCGGACTCATTGGTTGAAAGGGTGCAGCTACTCCACGCCAACCCACAGTACGCCTACGTAGCGCAACCTGGCGGCTGCCAAGATACTGTCTCCCTCAGGGACCTGGCACCAGCAGGTTCCACACGCACACACACCCCTCTGGCCTGACGCCACCCTCCGCTTCCCCGGCGCACCCAGCTGCAACCCCCACCCCAGGACAATCCGTCCTCTCCCTGCTCACGCCCGAGGATGATGAGGATTTCGGCACGCTCCCGGAGTCACCGAGGACCAGACCGATACCGGAATCGCCGCCACCACTGCGGCGCTCCCAGTGGCAGATGAAGGCTGCGGACCGACTGAACCTGTAACTTGATCGGGACTCCTGAAACATCATCCTTCTGTATAACTCTCCTCCACCCTGCTGGACTCAATTTTTTCTTCCTCTGTATTTTAAAACATGTACTTGCATATAGTTCTCCTCCACCCCATTGGACTCAATTTAACAGGGGGTGAATGTGGTCGTCACCACTGATGTATATATTAGGTGATTTGTGGTAAGGCCCTGTAGGCGGAGTATAAATATGTGTGCTCCCCTGTACAGCAGCCATTTCGCCAGCTGCTATTGGAGGCCACACATCTTAGTGTATTAAATCCTTGATTGCATCCAACTCTCGTCTTTGTGTAATTGATCGTGCATCACAGGGGTCCCCCTACTATAGGGGTCTGGGGGGGGGGGGGGTGGAACTGGTTGGATCGTCCCCATAGTTGGAGGTGGGAGGAGGCACCAAGGCAATTTGTTGTTTGGGGGCTGATGAGCGGTGCGGGAGGGGTCGGGGGTTAGGCGCAGATGGCCTACCATCGTTGCCCTGTCATGGTGGACCTCGCAGTGAGTCAAGGTGGCCATAATTATACAGACCACAAGTGAGCCATGCCCACGTGACCCCCCCCGGTCACGGGGACCGGAGAATCATGGGAGGGAAGAGCATAGTGCACCGGGCCGGCTAAATAGATGTAAATGGCTCATTATGACCCAATTGCATTTATTTCCACGCTCCTCCTGCCGTGCAGTGTTTGAGTCGGTGCCCGGCACAGATCCCGAAATTGCCCGGATGCCCCATTCTCTGTCCCATCGGGAAATGCATTCTGGGCTTCCCAGGGACAGAGAATCCCGTCCAGGGATTTTCAGTGTTTGGGTCTGCAATTTGCATTTGCACAAAATACAAAATACATAACATTACTTTGAGACTTCATGCAATTCCTGTAGACTCATCTTCAGAATAAGGACTGTTTTGAACCTCCACAGTACAGTACAAAGCACCGGAGACCAGCGCGCCATGATCTGGATATAATGGACAGCATTGCTTCGTAGAGATAGTGTTTCCGAGGGATCCATAGTGTTCAGGTCCTTGCAGAATTTGGGACGCCAGATAAGGGGTCCAGTCCCTATAATACAACCACCATTAAACTGTGTGACACTTCAGAACTTGAAAACACTTTCCACCAGTAATACTGCTGTGGATCCACGTATTGATTATTGTGTCTGTGCACTGAACAATTGTCATCTCATATCTATCAAAATGATTGATTTCAGAGAGATGCTTTACTTTACCTGACTGTACAACCTCTGAAACAGGCTTGTTTTGTATATGAGCCATGTGCCCAAGGATGGAGAAGATGGCAAATCCGGCAAACACACTCGTAGCACAGTTAACAACGCAGACAATGATGGTGTCTCGGAAACAGTTGTTGTGGAATTTATTGTAAGATGACAGCGCTGATAAACCTCCCATAGATACGGCGATAGAAAAGAAAATTTGTGTTGCAGCATCTTTCCAAACCTAGCAAATAAAAATTAGAATGAATCAGGGTGTTAATTGGGTTATTTTACTTGAACGCATTCAACTATGTTCGGTAAAACAGCATTAACGATAAGAGACATTTGTTAGTTCCATAGTTCACTCCTAAGTTGAATGTTTGAACTTCTTTAATCAACAACGAGCGATGCTGGAATTGTGAAATGCGATCGGTCAGAAAAATGCACGTCAGCTAAAAATGAGGCCAGTGCTGGTGGCCAACCGAACGTCATCTTCCTGTGCCTCGCCAGTGGCATGAATACCTTAAACACGTAAATTGTACAGTAACGGCCATTAACATGTCATGAATGGGCCCGACCCGATATTCTCCGGCTTCCCGCAATGCTCTGCCTCCACCAGGCGGTGGTGACGATGGCGCGGTTCACTTGTGGTATTTAAAATCGGGAAAGGTGTGGTGGCTGCTGAGGGAGAGAGAGGATGTAAGACATGTTTCCAAAGGCACAGCCGTGGGCTGCCAGTTGTGCCGCTGGGTTGGTGAGGGTGGGTGGGGGTGGGGGGGGGGGGGGGAATAGGTGGTCTGCCAGGGCACGGGGGGAGGAGTGGAGACCAAGTCTGCAAGGCAGCCATTTAGCTGCGCATCTATTGCCGCCCACTGTGGCCCGTGGTTTCGCAGAGAGTCACCGGTCATATGGGTGACCCACTCCCCCTCAGGCTACCCCCTCGGAGCCCACGGACTCCAGCCGAATCATCATCCAGATGGGCGTGGCCCAGCATAAACTGGAGAGGCAGCAGCGGAGCCGTGGAGCATCCCTTGACTGGTTGATGAATATAATGTGGGCGTCAGTACCCTGCCTGGCATACTGTCCCACACATGTGGTGATTTGACCTGAGGATCACCACACCTCAGGCGAGGGGCAAAGTTGAAAAGGTGGGACCTTAATGAATGACCTTTGGTGAAAAAGAAATTGATGCCATGCTATTGGTCTTGCTTTGAATCACAAACCAGCTGTCCAGCCAAGTGAGTTAAACCGGCCCCCAGTTCTAAACTAAAACATTCTAAATTAAATTCTAAACTACAAGGACCCTGAATGAATGATTCAGCATAAAAGACCATTACCAACTGAAAACCAGAGACTTTAATCAACAAGCGTGCTAAAGAAGACCATCTGAAGTAAAGACTCTTATCTTTTGACCATCATCCTTATTATTTTACCCCTTTCTACCCCTCTGTGTTTGTCTGTCTTGTGTCTGTGGGTAGAGGGTGGGGCAGTAGGTATTTGCTTGTTGTTCTCCAGTTGTGTTTACTGCATATTGCATGATAGTTCTTGATATAAATAAACAGTAATTGTGTTGAAACTTACAAACCTGATGACTGTGATTATTGGGCAGCCAACGGCGAAAAATGTCAGGATTATTGGTTAATTGACATGTGTTGTGACTCCCGGGCACGTCGGTCTGGAATTGACAGCACATTGCCCAGGGGTGGCATAACATCGGACTTACCTTTGCTGGGATTCCAAAGCCCTGCCCCGCCCAACATTCCTCACTCAGTCTGGGTGAGACAGGAGCAGCCAAGGTCCTGGCTGATCAGTGTGGAGTAACTGGGTGCAGAGAGCGAAAGTACTCCCCCTTTTTACCGCAGTACCTGCCTTAAAGGGACAATTTACAGAGGCCAGATAAATTTTAAAGTTTAAGGAATGGGAAGGTGGGGTGTCAAAGTTGAACCCCGGGGGGGGGGGGGGGGATGCCCTGAGTAGGACCCTGTAGATTGGGGAGGTCAGACGGGGTCAGACCCATTGCTTGGGGGGTGGGGGGTGGCAGGGGAGGTGGTAGTTGGGATGGAGAAAGGAGTCAGACCTGTTGGTTTGTGGGGGGCGGTTGGGGTGTCAGTCCCGGTGATTTGGGGGGGGGGGGGGTCGATGGTCTGGAATGGATTGGATCATTTCAGGAAGGAGGGAGGGGGTGGGGGGTGGGGGGTTCAGTCCAGGAGTGGGGGGGGGGGGGGGGAGGAGGGGTACGTCAGGCCAGGATGAGAATCAGTCCGGAAAGGGGGAGGGGTCAGTCGAGAGGTAAGGAGAGGGGGGAGTCATTCCGGGAGGGTAGCGTCTCAGTCCGGGAGGGGGTGCCTGGTCAGGCAGGGTCAGTCAGAGGAGGGGGGGAGGGGGTGGTGTGGAGGTTGGGTCAGTCCAGGAGTTTCAGACGGGGGGGGGGGGGGGGGGGGGAAGGTGGGATGGTGTGGCTGGAGTGTGGTGTGTCCCCCGGGGGTGGGGGGGGGGGAATGTTTTCGCAGGGTGTCCCATGGGAATCTGGGTCTGGGTGATTAAATAATTACTCAGGATTTAGGAAGTTTTTTTTTCCTTCCAAATCTTTCAGAGTAACTATCAGCTTAAAATTGGCAGAACTATCTGAGGTGAGTGAATTAAATCGCTTCTGTTGGATGGTCCATAGTGGAATTATTCAGAGGAAGTTAGAGCTTCTGAAAAATTGCTGGGTAAAAAAGCACGGTAGTACAGTGGTTCACACTGTTGCTTCACAGCACCAGGGTTCCAGGCTCGATTACCGGCTTGGGTCACTGTCTGTTCGGAGTCTTCACATTCTCCCTGTGTCTGCGTGGGTTTCCTCCTACAAGACCCAAAATACGTGCTGTTATGTAATTTGGATATTCTGAATTCTCCTTCCGTGCACCCAAACAGGAGCCGAATGTGGCGACTCGGGGATTTTCACAGTAACTTCATTGCAGTGTTAACGTAAGCCTACTTGTGACAATAACAATTATAAATACTTACTTGGGAACTTCCAAGAGAGATTCCCAGCACATCGTACGGGTGCCCCCTAAATGTAACACTGGAGAACCAGGAAGTTATGGGCCATTCTGCCAGAGACTGTTTCCTCATTAATCATAATCAGTTGCTGGTACCGTTCAAGAAACATATCGGGATCCTTTTGCGATGCAACTTTGGGACTTCTGGAAGGTTCCCTGCCTCTCTGCTGCCCTCGTGCGGCTTGTTCAGGTGCTGGTCTTTTCCTCATATTGCAATCCTGGAAGTGTTCCCTGCTTCTCTTTTGCATGATGATTATAATATTTATCAAAGGCTGTTAATAGGTCCTCAAGGCTGTTTGTGGATCAATCAATGCCTTTCATTATGATGATGTGGAGATTTCATTATGATAACAGGATTTTGATGATCACCAAACCAATATAAAAAGGTAGCAATCTGGGCTTCCTTTTTTTAGAGCCATGCGGCAGAATTTTCTGTTCCTGAGACTAAGTGTTGATGCTGGCTCAGGATTCGTGGAGTTCCATGAGAGCAAAACTGGCCCCGCACCCGGACCGATTCAGCTACTGTTAAGAGGCTAGCACCAGGGCCATGTGGATCAGAATCAATTGAAGCTCCAAGATGGTATGTTGCCTCCCTGGTGTCAGGGTCCAGGATGTCTCTGTACGGGCAGAAAGCATTCTGAAGGAAGAGGGTGAATAACCAGAGGTCATGTTATATATTGGTACTAACGACACAGGGACGAAAAGTGACGAGGTTCTGCGGCAGCGGTTTAGGTATAGAACATAGAACAGTACAGCACAGAACAGGCCCTTCGGCCCTCGATGTTGTGCCAAGCAATGATAACCCTACTCAAACCCACGTATCCACCCCACACCCGTAACCCAACAACCCCCCCACCCTAACCTTACTTTTTAGGACACTATGGGCAATTTAGCATGGCCAATCCACCTAACCCGCACATCTTTGGACTGTGGGAGGAAACCGGAGCACCCGGAGGAAACCCACGCACACACGGGGAGAACGTGCAGACTCCGCACAGACAGTGACCCAGCCGGGAACCGAACCTGGGACCCTGGAGCGGTGAAGCATTTATGCTAACCACCATGCTACCGTGCTGCCCACAAAAGGTAGTTAGGTAGACAGTTAGAAACAGCTGTAATCTTGGGATTACCCCTGTGCCACGTGCCAGTGAGGCTAGAAATAGGAAGGTTGTACAGCTCAACATTGTGGTTCAATGAGCTGATAATCAGCTTGGCAATCCTTCCACCATTTCCCCAAAAGGTAAAAAAAAGGTGAAGATACACTGAAAAGAGGACACACATTGGGGCTCTGGCTGGGAAATTAGGTTTTAGTGATGGACTTTTCTTCATCGGCTCCTTTGACATTGAATTAGGTAAATGGTTCCCAAGCAGCCTGGAACTTTGAAAAAATAAATCAGCTGAAAGGACTCCATGAAATTGGACTTGCAAGGGAGATACATTGACGTCTTCTGCCAAAGTACTAATATCTGACTTCAACTTCCAGTCCTTTTGACTAGAGCACTTGAATTTCTCTGCATCTTCAACTCATGGCAAAACTTCCAATTAAATATTTTCTTCGTCTTCCATCATCGAGTTATTTCAGCATTTTCGTAGGTTGAAATCTTTTGAGCCCTCAGCTGTCACAACATCATTACAGAAGGATGTCTCTTAAAGATATGTTTGCAGTCTTTCTTCATAGAACATAGAACCGTGCAGCACAGTACAGGCATTTTGGCCCGCAATGTTTTGCCAAACTAGTCTGAAACTAAGATCAAATCAACCTACTCCCAATCATTCTAGTGCACTCCATATGCCTATCCAATAACCGCTTGAAAGTTCCTAAAGTGTCCAACTCCACTACCATAGCTGGGAGTGCGTTCCACGCTCCAACCACTCTCTGAGTAAAGAACCTACCTCTGACATCCCTCCCATATCTTCCACCATAAACCTTCTAGTTATGCCCCCTTGTAACAGCTACATCCACCCGAGGAAAAAGTCGCTGAACTTCCACTCTATCTATCCCTCACATCATCTTATCCACCTCAATTAAGTCACCTCTCATGCTCCTTTGCTCCAATGAGAAAAGCCCTAGCTCCCTCAACCTTTCCTCATAAAACCTACCCTCCAATCCAGGCAGCATCCTGGTAAATATCCTTTGCACCCTTTCCAATGCTTCCACATCCTTCCTATAATGAGGTGACCAGAACTGCACACAATACTCCAAATGTGGTCTAACCAACTTGTACAGTTGCAGCATAATCTCACGGCTCAAAACTCAATCCCCCTGTTAATAAATGCTAACACACTATAATCTATAATCACACAAATCTACTAACCCAACTTTCAACTCCATCATCCAAGTAATAGCAGAGGACCCAGCACTGATCCCTGTGGTACACCGTTGGTGACTGGGCTCCAGGATGAAAATTTACCATCTAACTGTAAGTCTTTATTGACAAATAGAACTATTTAAACATGTACAGTAAAGGGCATAGGCTAGGAAGCTTTTTCGATACTTGGGTCTTTCCCATTTGTGCTCAAAACCACATGGACCCCTGGGTCTGGGTCATGTACCTTCTTCCATCACTGTGTGAGCGGTATTGCACTTAGACTCGCGTTAAGCCTGAATGTGTCAGACTCTCATACCACAGTAATCAGAATTATTGAAATAAGTTTTCCTATGTTTGAACATAGCCCAAAAGACAATGCTGTACTCTTAACGAAGGTACATCAAACATGCAGCAAATTAACTAAATGAAACATCACCAGACACAATTGCTAAAAATAGACTCGAAATTCGATCCATTATATTGTTGTGTTTACCTCAGCATCAGCCAGTTTGGAGAAGTCTGACTGGCTTCCAATGTAGAATTCAATTCCTTTATAGGCTCCCTCCAGGGTAAGGCCTCGGATCAGGAGTATGATCAGAACCACATAAGGGAACGTCGCAGTGAAATAGACCACCTGACCATGGAGAGGAGTTTGTTAGATTTCCCTGCATTGCTGGTACAACATTTGCAGCATTGAATCCAACTGAATGGTAAACTGATTGGATTGTAATCAAATTAGAGAATGAATCAGAAAACAATTGGAGGAATAATAGCTACATTGAAGGTAAAATTAACACTGTGATACATATTATAACAGAAGTTAAATTGCATAAATCTAGCTTATTTATGTCTGATATTCAGAAAAGTAACAGATTTAAACAGGAGAATTGTATGGAGTGTGCTGAATGTATTTCACTCCTCAGGTTTCTTTGCCATTCTCAATGTTTAGAGGAATCTAATTTCACTCAGACAAAACCATGGCCCTAATCTGCTCAATCACTGAGCCAGTCCTGTCCAGCCTTCCAGAACAATGGTAAATTCACCCCAAATCCCTGAATCAGTGACTGCAACCCTTGAATGAGGGGAATGTTTCAGGGGTTTAGGAGAATTGCTGCTGTTCTTTCCCTCAGGAGAAAGATCTTCAGATCTCACTCAGGCATGAAGTCCTCATGAATTATGGATCGCCCACTCCCCAAAGATACACTGTTGCCATCAAATGTGAGATAAACCTGCCCACTTCACTAATGATTTATAAATCCTAGTTTAATTCTTGCAGAAATCTATACTTTATCATTAGTTTTAAATCTGTTCATCACCAATAATTTTACCTTTCCTGAAGATTTAATTCCTTTCGATAACACTGCCCCAATTATCAGCCGGGCCAGGAGCAGATACAGGGCTAAATACCAGACGATCTCCCCAGTCTCATCCATTGAACTGGTACGGCGTAAAACCACTTTACTGAATAAAATGACAACAAACATCTTGTATGAGGATAATGTTCATTACATACACCGTCTATTTGAATAAATATTTAAGGGCAGGAGGCAAGTGATTCCACAACCAGCGGATCGTATCTGGGCTCCGCAGTCCCGCTACATCCATACCTGAATGGCATTGGACAATTAAACAACTAACTGGAGGAGAAGGCTTCACAAATATTACCATCCTCAATGATGGGGGAGCCTCACACATCAGTGCAAAAGATAAATGTGGTAGTGGCACTTTAAGGGAGTGAGTGCTCAGAGGATCATGTGACCCCCAATCAACCAATGGGCCTGAAGCACGTGAACCCTTGGGGTGAAGCACAGATGTCCCAATTAGTTAGGAGTTTGGAGTATTAGAAAATGGTGTCTTTTATCTCACCCTTTTGTATAGTTTCTTACTTTAATAAACCCTTCATCCGTTGATCTACCTGGTGGTCGTCCATCTGTCAGGGTATTACACTGGCGATGAGGATCAGAGTGTATTCTGCTCTTATGAAAACTGGGAAAGGAGACCTCATGTGAAAACCTGTCCTTCGAAGCAAACTCGTAAGCTACCAAAACCAGTCCGCTTAACTGTCCCTAATAATAGTGGACGTCAAGGGCCAAATCTCATGGGCCAGGATTGGCTTCGCAAAATTAATTAAAAATTGGCTAGAAATCTTCCAAATTAATGCAGGAGGTTTTCATGAAATCTTAAAAAAACATCAGGCCGTTTCCCAAGATGGGTTAGACAAGGTACAGGACCTTAAATTAAAGATTTACATGGATCCAGAAGCCACACCCAAGTTGTTTTTTTAGAGCTCACTGCATCCCTTATGCCTAAATGAGAAGGTTGAGCCCGAACTCAAATGTCTAGAAGAATTATGCATCATCAAACCTGCACAGTTTTTAGAGTGAGTAGCTTCAATCGTGCCAGTGGTAAAGCCAGATGGCTATCAGGAAATGCAGAGGAGACAAACTAATCCATCAGCCAAATTGGACCAATTACCCAATACCAAGAATTGAAGATTTATAAGCTGAATTATCAGGAGGCTTAACTTCCACCAAATTTGATATGAGCATGTGTACAAACAATCAAAGTTAAAATGACCATAGACACCAACAAAGGCTTATACCAGTGTTACCCTTCAGAGTCTGTGCAGTATTACACCACATGATGGAAAGTTTACTACAGGGCCTACCCAAGCTGATTGTCGTTCTAAATGATGCATTGATTACAGAAGCATCCAAAGAGGATCACCTAGCACCTCGAAGAATTGTAGCATCATAGAATTTACAGTGCAGAAGGAGGCCATTCGGCCCATTGAGTCTGCACCGGCCCTTGGAAAGAGCACTCTACTTAAGCCCATGCTTCCACCCCATTCCCATATACCGACATTACCTTTTTGACACTAAGGGGCAATTTAGCATGGCCAATCAACCTAACCTGCACATCTTTGGACTGTGGGAGGAAACCGGAGCACCTGGACAAAACCCATGCAGACACGGGGAGAAGGGGCAGCATGGTGGCGCAGTGGGTTTGCCCTGATGCCTCTCGGCGCCGAGGTCCCAGGTTCGATCCCGGATCTGGGTCACTGTGTGGAGTTTGCACATTCTCCCCATGTCTGCGTGGGTTTCGCCCCACAACCCAAAGATGTGCACGCTAGGTGGATTGGCCACGCTAAATTGCCCCTTAATTGGAAAAAATTAATTGGGTACTCTAAATTTATTTATTTTTTAAATAAAATAAAAAAGACACGGGGAGAAAGCGCAACCTCCACGCAGAAAGTCACAAGGCTGGAATTGGACCTGTGTCGCTGGAGCTGTGAGGGAGCTGTGCTCACCACTGTGCCACCGTGCTGTCAAAAGTCTTGAAAAGATTTAAGGCAGCCAGGGTAAGGCTAAAAAGAGAAAACTGAAGTGACGTACTTATCATTCAGGATAAACCCTATGGAGGAGAGAATCCAAACAATTAAGGATGCATTAGCTCCCAAGAATATGTTGGAATTGAAATTCCTTTTTGGAATGGTGAACTATTGCACCAGATTTATTCCTAATCTTTCCACAATGTTTGCACCCTCTAATGATCCTCTTGCAAATCCTTGCCTGATCCTAGTTTCCCTTTTCAATCCCTGTCTTGCTGGCTGCTTTTAAATTTCAGACTTTTGAACAACCCCTCCCCCTCCCCGCCTCTAGCTAGCATTTGAACTGGCCCAAGGGCATTCCCCTCCCTCCAGTGTGCTGTGTGGCAGGGTCCTGTGATGTCATTTTAATGGAATTGGCCAGCAGTAAACAGCTCTTCTGGAATGTCTTGTTCGATTCTTGATTGTGATTTGTGGAGCCTTTAAGACGCTTCTGGAAAGTTTCAGGAATATTAGATAGGTTCCATTGTGGCTTTAAGTTTCTGCTTAGATCTGGACAGAAGTCGGAGATGATTTAAAACATTCTTTCTATCAGTGGCGGCTGGTGATTTTAAAACACTCCCCAGCCAGGCCTGTGAAGGTAACTTCTGATTGAAAGACTAAGCAGTAGACAGACCTGTGAAAGTTTAATCCCCTGTTTGAAAAGCAGGTAAAAGCTCAGTCTGATATCTCTCCTGAGGTTCCTAAAAGGTCCTGAAGGCCAACCCCTTCTCTCACACTCTATCCCACAGCCAGAACCGCTGCACAAAGACCAGACCAGCAGCTGAAAGGCAGAGTGGACGGTGAACCTGCTGTAAACTCTCAGGAGGGGAATTCTGATACTACCTCAATGAGACTGAGAGTCAGTCTGGTGGAGGTCTGTACAAGTGAAGGTGAATCTCCAGAGGAATTCCTGCAGCCTGCGGTGTCTAAGTGAAGGCAGATTGTAGAAGATCCAAACCAACCGATGGTTTTCAATACTTCATATTCTGAGAAGTTCATCATAAAGATATTACCCCAACAGCTAACATTTTCATCTCTCGTCCCATTTAACCCCCATTATATTGATTCTTCAGCTTCACCACTGTGCGTCTGTCTTGTGTGCAAGAGTGGATGGAGGGTGGGATGGAGTTGGGGAGTAACTAGATTTGCAGACCGTTGTTCTATTATTGCCATTACATGTTTAACTCTTATCTTGTAAATTAACAGGTCTTTTGTGTTTTACTAACAAATCTGGTGCCTGTAAGTTATTGGAGCAGTTGAGGGTCAAAGATATCAGGAAAATATAAAAATTAGTGGTTAATTCACTTATGTTGGGATTCATGGGTTTTTGGGGCTGGAGTCGATCGTGCCCACAACCAGGGTGGCATAACTACACTTACACACACTAATCAAGAAGCACCGGAGATAACATTGGAAAGAACAGCCGAAAGAAGCCTTTGAACAGGTTAAACTAGCTTCACAGTCATCCAGTCTTTTGGTCTATTTTGACTCGTCAAAGTAGATAATCCTTACCTGTGATGCCCCTTATGGAATAGAGTCCGTAAGATGGTCGATGGTGCAGAAAGGCCAATCGCTTGTGCCTTGAGGAGTTGGCCAGACGTGAAGGTGTTTATTCCCAAATTGAGAAGGAGGGACGAGCCGCAACATTCGGAGTCATAAAGTTCCACCAATTTATCCACGGACAACATTTCATGTTGTTACCGATCACAAATCCCTGCTGGGGTTATTTTGAGAGTATAAGGCCGTACCCCCCCCCCCCCCCCCCCCCATAGCTTTGGCTAAGGTCCAAAACTGGCTCTTTGTTAACAGCCTGCAACTATACGTTTCAACACAGGTTGGGCACCCACATGTTGAATGTGAATTATTTGAGCCACGTTCCCCTATCTCAGAGTGACTCTAACAGTGCCACAGGAGACCGTTCTTACTTTCTTGGCACGTTGACAGCGTCAGTGACACAGATGAAGCTTTGGACCCCAAAATATCTCTTATTATCTCGAGTCAAACACAGGGGACTGGATTCTCTGCACCCTGGCGCCGCAATCGCAACCAGCGCGGGGCCGCAGAATCAATGTTCCTGCAAGAAATCAGGACTGGCG
This sequence comes from Scyliorhinus canicula, assembly GCF_902713615.1. NCBI lineage: Eukaryota > Metazoa > Chordata > Chondrichthyes > Carcharhiniformes > Scyliorhinidae > Scyliorhinus > Scyliorhinus canicula. The sequence continues at coordinate 91,035,620 of NC_052162.1, forward strand.
GCGTTTCCCCGATTCTGCGGGCCCCAAAAAGTGGCGTACTCGGGGAGTACACCGCGCCACCTGGGACCTACCTGGGGCCATTGCCAAAGGCCCGCTCAGCGATTCTTCGCCCCCAACAGGCCAAAGTCCCGACAGCTTGGAACTAATATGCTCCAGTTGGGATACTCGCGTGGCGGCTGCGGACTCGCCCTGGTTGGGGGCGGACCGATCGGAGGCTAGGGGGGGGCCTTATAGGCGGTGTGGAGTGCTTGTGCTGGGGTCAAGGGTTGGGTGTGCGGCCGATCAGGTGGTCTCCTTTGTGGGTCTAGCTCTGTGGTCTGACTCTGCCATCGAGCATATTTCGGCCGCCTCGTGCGTATGCGCGGCCTCTGACCTGGAAATATGGGGGCCCGTTTCTGCAGCAAAAGCTGCGAGATCTACTCCTGTCTACTAGGTCTCTGCTAGCCTCCTGTAGGGCTTGGAATTCGTGCCCCTTTGAACCAAGATTTTCTGGCGTAAATCCCGACCGTTTTGACACCGGCGTGGGAACATAGTCCCAATGATGGAGAATTCCGCCCCTGGTCCTTCGTGGCTGGTGTTATGATAACAGGTCTGAGCTACGACTCTTTCAGAGAAGAAAGGATGAGTTAAGTTGTGAAGGCGACGCATTATTATGGGGAGTAAATGTAGCTGTTCCCACCCCCTAGGAGGCTATTGCTCGAGGAGCCACACTCTGTCCATCCAGGGGTGACAAAAATGAAGATGCTCAAACTCAGTTACCTGTGGTGGACCAGGATGGATATTGACATAAGAGAATCTGGTCCAACAATGTGGCCAGTGTCAAATGCAGAAACACTTTCTGTCTGCGGCCTTCATGCACCCTTGGGAGTGGCCACGTCACAGGTGGGTGTGACTATATTTCGATTTTGTTTATCACTGATGCTCAATCCAAAAGGTTGGAAATATACAATATGAAATCCATGATCGCATCAGCAACATTAGATAAATTGTGACAGGCATTCACCACCCAGATAGGAATTGTGACTGCCAGGCAGTTCCGGCAGTCCAGCATACAGAACTTTTAATTAGAGACACTTACGATATGGGCATGAAGTCTGCGTACGTCCGCCAGTGGCTACTGGAAGGGGGTACACTTGATCTTGCGGGAACTAGGCAGCTCGCTAATTCGTTAAAAGTGGCCTCCCGTAACGTGCAGTCCTACGCCCCCTGACTGCGCGGCACCCTCGTGGGCTTTGTGGGCCCCACCAGCTGCAGACTCCAGCTCATCGAAAGCTTGCGCCGCGCGGCAGCCAGCCAACTCTGGGGGGCCCCAAGTGCTATTTTGCGGGCAAAACAAACACCCCAGGCAGCGCTGCCCGGCGCAGAGTGCAACCTGCAATGGCTGTGGGAAAAAGGGACACTTTTTGTTTTTTGTTTGCCAGGCCCGGTCGGTCGCCGCTGTTTCCAGGCCCGGCGTTCCTACACCCCTCACGTGCAACCCAGGGGTGCTGCCATTTTCCCCTTCACAAGCCACGTGCGGTCCGTGGGCGCCGCCATCTTCATCACCACAAGCGACGTGCAGCACATGGGCGCCGCCATCTTTGATGCCGCCCACCATGTGCGCCGCGTGGGCGCCGCCACCTTCGGCGCTATTTTGGATAGCGTCTCAGGACCCCTGCTCGTCTGGCCGTTGATCACCTACCGCTACCCCCACCACCGCTGATGAGCCCGGGATCTCCCAGCATCAGCCACAGCTCGCCTCTATCACCCTGGATCAGTCCCAGCCCCGCAATCTCACGACCGCGACGACGACGGTGAAGATCGATGGACACGAGATGACCTGCCTTTTTGACTCCGGGAGCACAGAGAGCTTCATCCACCCCATGACGGTAAGGCGCTGGTCCCTCCCGGTACACCCCGTCACCCATAAAATCTCCCTGGCCTCCGGATCCCATTCTGTGGAAATCCGGGGGTACTGCATCGCGACCCTCACCGTCCAAGGCATGGAGTTCAGCAACGTCCGGCTCTATGTCCTCCCCAACCTCTGCGCTGCCCTGTTACTCGGCCTGGACTTTCAATGCCGTCTCCAAAGCCTAACCTTAAAATTTGGTGGACCCCTACCCCCCTCACTGCCTGCTGCCTCACGATCCTTAAGGTCGATCTACCTTCCCTGTTTGCGAACCTCAGCCCGGATTGCAAACCCGTCGCCACCAGGAGCAGACGGTACAGTGTCCAGGACAGGATGTTCATCAGGTTGGAGGTCCAACGGCTTCTGCGGGAAGGGGTCATTGAGGCCAGCAACAGCCCCTGGAGAGCTCAAGTTGTAGTAGTAAAGACTGGGGAGAAGCACAGGATGGTCATTGACTACAGTCAGACCATCAATCGGTACACACAGCTCGATGCATACCCCATCCCCCGCATATCTGACATGGTCAATCAGATTGTGCAGTACCGAGTCTTTTCCACAGTGGACCTGAAGTCCGCCTACCACCAGCTCGCCATCCGCCCAGAGAACCGCCAATACACTGCGTTCGAAGCAGATGGCCTCCTCTATCACTTCCTTCGGTTTCCCTTCGGCGTCTCTAATGGGGTCTCAGCCTTCGAGCGAGAGATGGACCGAATGGATGGCCGGTACGGACTGTAGGCCACCTTTCTGTACCTAGATAACATCACCATCTGCGGCCACGATCAGCAGGACCATGACGCAAACCTCCAAAATTTCCTCCAGACCGCCAAACTCCTTAACCTCACATACAATAAGGAAAAATGCGTGTTCCGCACCAACTGCTTAGCCATCCTTGGCTATGTTGTGTAAAATGGAGTCCTAGGGCCCGACCCTGACCGCATGCATCCCCTCATGGAACTCCCACTCCCCCACTGCCCCAAGGGCCGGAAACGATGCCTGGGGTTTTTCTCCTACTATGCCCAGTGGGTCCCTAATTATGCGGACAAGACCCGCCCACTCATTCAGTCCACAGCTTTTCCCCTGACGGCTGAGGCCCGCCAGGCCTTCAACCGTATCAAGGCGGATATCGCCAAGGCCACGATGCATGCGGTCAACGAGTTCCTCCCCTTCCAGGTGGAGAGCGATGCATCGGACGTAGCTCTGGCCGCCACCCTCAACCAGGTGGGCAGGCCCGTTGCCTTCTTTTCCCACACCCTCCATGCCTCCACAATTCGGCACTCCTCTGTCGAAAAGGAGGCCTAAACCATTGTGGAAGCTGTGCGGCATTGGAGGCATTACCTGGTCGGCAGAAGATTCACTCTCCTCACTGACCAACGGTCGGTTGCCTTTATGTTTTATAACACACAGCGGGGCAAGATCAAAAATGACAAGATCTTGAGGTGGAGGATCGAGCTGTCCACCTATAACTATGAGATCTTATATCGCCCGGGGAAGCTCAATGAGCCCCCTGATGCCAGCGCACAAGTGGACCGACTCCGGCCTCTCCACTATGACCTCTGCCACCCGTACGGTTCACTCTGTACGGTTTCCCCACCGGGAGTCTTCCGGTTCTTCCATTTCATCAAGGCCCGCAACCTGCCCTACTCCATTGAGGCGGTCAGGACCGTCACCAGAGACTGCCAGGTCTGCGCAGAGTGCAAGCCGCACTTCTACCAGCCAGATCCGAGTGCACCTGGTGAAGGCCTCCCGCCCCTTTGAGAGTCTCAGCATAGACTTCAAAGGGCCCCTCCACCGACCGCAACACGTACTTTCTGAACGTGATTGATGAGTTCTCCCAGTTCCCTTTCGCCATCCCATGCCCCTATATGACTTTTGCCATGGTAATTAAAGCCCTCCACAGCATCTTCACTCTGTACGGTTTCCCCACCTACATCCACAGCGATCAGGGATCCTCTTTTATGAGTGATGAGCTGCGTCAGTTCCTGCTCAGCAAGGGCATTGCCTCAAGCAGGACGACCAGCTACAACCCCTGGGGAAACGGGCAGGTGGAGAGGGATAACGGGACGGTCTGGAAGGCCGTCCTGCTGGCCCTGCAGTCTAAAAATCTCCTGGTCTCCTTCTGGCAGGAGGTCCTCCCCGATGCGCTCCACTCCATCCGATCGCTCCTCTGCACCACGACTAACGAGATCCCTCATGAACGTGTGTTTGCCTTCCCCAGGAAGTCCACCTCCAGGGTCTCGCTCCCAACATGGCTGACAGTTCCTGGACCCGTCCTCCTTCGGAAGCATGTGCGGACCCATAAGTCGGACCCCTTGGTCGAAAAATTCCACCTCCTACATGCGAACCCGCAGTATGCCTACGTGGCACACCCCAACGGGCGCCAGGACACAGTCTCCCTCCGGGACCTGACACCCGCTGGATCCCCGACCTGACATCGCCCCACCTCCCCCCCAGTTGCCTCATTCACCTCTGTGCCACTCACCCTCCCTCCACCGAACCTCACCGCAGCCCCCACCCCAGTAGGATCCGTCCTCCCACTGGTTCCACTCAGGGGTGACGAAGATGAGAACAACACACTCCCGGAGTCGCAGGTGACCAAGTCGGCACCCACATCACCACCAGCACTGAGGCGATTGCAGAGGAGGGTCAAGGCCCCCGACAGACTTAAATTGGAATGTTTTCCACCGCTGGACTCTTTTTTAACAGGGGGTGAATGTGGTAGTCACCGCTAGTAGTATATTACATGTATTACGGCATTTTACGGTATTATAATCCGTATAGTAGAGGTACATGGGTAAATCCCTGCCTGCTGGCTCCACCCAGTAGGCGGCGTATAAATGTGTGTGCTCGCCGATGCTGCAGCCATTCTGATTCCATTCTGATTTGTGGTTATTGATAGTGCATTACTCTCCATCACAGCAAAGTTATGGAAGGAGTCATCAACAGTGCTATCAAATGGCACTCACTCAGCAATAACCTGCTCACAGACGCTCATATTGGGTTCCTGTGGTCTTTCAATATTCAGTCTGATTCTCCATTGTATTTTCTACCTGACATCTGTCATATGAGTACTTCTTCCTTTTCCTCTTCACTTCTATCTCTCTTGTAATTCAGGGTGTTGTAGATTTATCTGTCCAACCCTTTCACTTTGAGGGAATATATCTTGACATTGCCTGCAGTACTATCCCTTTAAATGTAGTCTATTGCTCAGTGATCGTGTTCTCCACCAACATTTGATTCCCAATCACTCGCCTCCGATATATTCTTAACCCATCGAGTTGGTTTTGCCCAATTAATTATCCATGTTCTGGATTTCTCCTTGTCCTTGTCCATCACTACAGGAGGTCCTCGGTGTAGTGCCTGAGACCCAACCACCATCATCTGCATTCTCAAATGACTTTCTTTCCATCATAATAAAGTGACAATATTCTCTGATGATTGCACAATGTTCAGCACCATTCGCGACTGAAGCAGTCCATGCCCAAATGCAGCAAGACCTGGACAATATCCAGGCTTGGGCTAACAAATGGCAAATAATATTTGTGCCACACAAGTGGCAGGCAATGGCAATCTCCAAGACTGAATCTCACCATTATCCCTTCAATGTCAATATCACCACTAAATCCCTCACTTTTTTAAAATATAAATTAAGAGTACCCAATTATTTTTTTCCAATTAAGGGGCAATTTAGCATGGCCAATCGATCTAACCTGCACATCTTTGGGTTGTGGGGGGTGAAACCCCCGCAGACATGGGGAGAATGTGCAAACTCCACATGGACAGTGACCCAGGGCCAGGATTCGAACCCGGGTGCTCAGCGCCGCAGTCCCAGTGCTAATCACTGTGCCACATGCCACGTTCAAATCCCCCACTTTCAACATCCTGGAGGTTACTGTTGACCAAAAACTAAATTGGGAAAGCTATATAAATACAGTGGCTACAAGAGTGGGTCAGAGGCTAGGAATCTTGCAGCGAGTGACTCACCTCCTGACTCCCGAAATTCTGTCTACCATTGAGAAGGCGCAAATCAAGATTGCGATAGAATACTCTCCACCTGCCTGGATGAGTGCAGTTCCAATAATACTCAAGAAGCATGACACCATCCCGGACAAAGCAACCCATTCGACTGGCTCCCCATCCACAAACATTCACCCCCTCCATCACTGATGTACAGTGCTAGAATAGTGTGTAAACTACAAGAGGCAGTGCAGGAACTCACCAAGGATCCTTAGACAGCACGAACAAATCTTATGACCACTACCATCTAGAACGACAAGGGCAGCAGACACATGGGAATGCCACCTGGAAGTTTCCCTCCAAGCCATACACCATCCTGACTTGGAAATATATCACTATTCCTTCACTACTCCAGGTCAAAATCCTGGAACTCCTTCCCTAACACCACAGAGACTGCAGCAGTTCAAGAAGGCAGCTCACCACCACCTTCTCAAGGGCAATTAGAGATGGCAATAAATGCTGGTGTCGCCAAGGACGCCCTCATCCCATAAATCACATTTTAAAAATCTCTGCCAATTCTAGGTGCAGCGATCTGAGTTCATTTACTTACTCCCAGTATTGCTCACTTGGACCCTGGTGAGGAACGTAGATTTCTGATCCATTTGGACAAGTTGCATTGTTTCCATGCAGCCATGTTGTATTCACGATTTCAGAATATCCATTATCCAGAGTGAGATTGCAGAGTGGATCTAGAAAATGGGGAATGTGTTTTAGAATTCCATTTCACTGGGAATGATGTTGTCATTTGTAGTGATATAATCAGGGTCACTACTTCCCTTTGATTGAATCAATCCAATCACTTTTATTTCATGATATTTTACCGGTGTTCTTGGATTCTGAGAGTTTGTCTGTCTGCAGTGTGAGCAACTGGTTTAGACCAAGTCAAATTTCATAAATGCTACATGGAACTAAGGGTTGTAAATGTCTTTGAAGGGGTTATTTTCCACGAATCGTGGCCCCCTTTTGATGCGCTTTTCTGGGAAGGAGCCCGAACACTGTCCAATAGACTTAACTCGCTCCGCCAAGGATTCTCGACTCTTTTTGACACCAGTGCCTGAGTTACTGAGCGAATAATGTGGACACCAGCTCAGGGCGGGATCGAATTGAGGACCCTATCACCATTGCAGATTTGTACATCCCAAAATGTTCACTGGGACTGATCGAAGCCGATCTTTGAAACCTTTATGTATTATGATTGCTTTTAGACCAAAGCCAGATACAAGTACTTTGCCTTTTCACATATGCCAACCAAATATCTACTGCCAAAAAGAAACAAGATGAGACCTTAATTTACAAGAGATGTGAGTACTAATGGGTGGAAAACAAGGAATGCAAAACATTGGAAACATAAAAACGTGGAATATGTTTGGAAGAGGCTGAGAGATTGAGGAAGAACGTTTCCAAAAGATGGGAAATAAACAGGAATAAGCTCATACACTCAGAGGACGAATGAGAAAAATATTCTGGCCAAGCAGAGATACACAAAAAGTAGTATGGAAGGGCATGTTGTGATGAGGATATTGTGATTGTGCAGTAGCATATGGATAGATTGGGTGACTGGGTGACAACCTGGCAAATGGGGTTTAATGTGGGGAAGTGTGAGGTCATTCACTTCGGCAGGAGGAATCAAAAGGCAGATTATTATCTAATTGGAGAGAGACTGCAGGTGAGTGACATTCAGGGTGGATCTAGGTGTTCTAATACTTGAATCACAAAAAGCTAGCAGGCAGTTCAGAAAATAAACGGCATTTTGGCCTTTAATGGGAGGGAATTTAAAAATAGGGAGGTTTTGGTACAATTGTACAGGTTTCTGGTGAGGCCTCACCTGAAATACTGTGTACAGTTTTGTCTCCATTACCTAAAAAAGGATAGAGTAACATTCAAAGCCGTCCAAGCAGTTTGGGCAGCACGGTAGCATTGTGGATAGCACAATCGCTTCACAGCTCCAGGGTCCCAGGTTCGATTCCGGCTTGGGTCACTGTCTGTGCGGAGTTTGCACATCCTCCCCGTGTGTGCATGGGTTTCCTCCGGGTGCTCCGGTTTCCTCCCACAGTCCAAAGATGTGCACGTTAGGTGGATTGGACATGATAAATTGCCCTTAGTGTTGAGTGGGGTTACTGGGTTATGGGGATAGGGTGGAGGTGTTAACCTTGGGTAGGGTGCTCTTTCCAGGAGCCGGTACAGACTCGATGGGCCGAATGGCCTCCTTCTGCACTGTACATTCTATGATCTATGATCTATGATCAATGGAGATTCACCAGGCCTGCATCTGTATTCCTTGGAGTTTAGGAGAGTGAGGGGGTGACCTTATTCAAACATTTAAGACCCTGAGGGGGCTTGACAGGGTAGATGGGAGAATCTCGAACAAGGCCACATTGCTACAAGATAAAGGGCCGGTCATTCAAAACTGAGGTGCGCAGAAATTTCTCCCAAAGAGGGTGGTGAACCTCTGGAATTCTCTGCCCCAGAGGGTGGGGGAAATGAAATGAAAATGAAAATCGCTTATTATCACAAGTAGGCTTCAAATGAAGTTACTGTGAAAAGCCCCGAGTCGCCACATTCCGGCACCTGTTCTGGGAGGTTGGTACGGGAATTGAACCGTGCTGCTGGCCTGCTTTGGTCTGCTTTCAAAGCCAGCGATGTGGGTCATTAGAAGTATTTCAATTAAGGGCAGCACGGTGGTGCAGTGAGTAGCACTGCTGCCTCACGGCGCCGATCTCCCAGGTTCGATCCCGGCTCTGGGTCACTGGCCGTGTGGAGTTTGCACACTCTCTCTGTGTTTGCGTGGGTTTCGCCCCCACAACCCAAAGATGGGCCGGGAGGTGGATTGGCCATGCTAAATTGCCCCTTAATTTGGGAAAAAATAATTGGGTACTCTAAATTTAAAAAAAAGTATTTAAAGTGGAGGTGGATAAATATTTGATAGACCGAGGCATGGAGAGCGGTCTATGGGGAAATGGCTCAGGAAAGGAATTGAGGCTGGCTTAGATCAGCCATGATTGTATTGAATGACGGGGCAGGCTTGAAGGGCCTGGTGGCCTTCTCCTGCTTCTATGTCTCGTGTTCAAACAAGAGTAATATCCAAGAAGCACAAACACACGTCTGGCAAGCAGGAGATAAAAAGGTGAAACAAAAACAGAAAGATTGAACAAGCAAGGCAGAAAGAATCAAAGAACAGGTAACAAGCTGGGAGATTTAGAGGGTAAAAAAAAAACACTGTTTTAATATAACGGCCTCAATGAGCAATACCATGGAAAATACGTTAATTTTTAAAAAATGTAATCAAAATCGGTTTGATGCTGACTCGTGACTATCCTGAAAGCCCAGTGAATTTTTACTCCTGACTTCTATCTAAACATTTCTGCTGTAATATCAAAATGGAGATGGCCATTGAAACTAATCCCAACATTTTCTCCCCTCAGCCCGTTTCCCAGAGTAAAATTGAACAGTGGGTCTCCATACTTTACCCAATAGACGTTCAGACAGTACCTTTGGGAGCCCTGCTGCATGTTTCATCTGCGCCCCACCAACTGAGGCAGTCTGCCCACGGCAGGGGGGTTTGGAAGGAAGCGAACAAGTAGTACAGGCTGTAGGCGGTGATGCAGGTGTAGGAAATCGTGGCAAATCCTGATCCTAGGACCATAGTGAGCCCAACACCTTAAAACGAAATGGAGAGAACTTAGATTCAATTCTATTGATGTGAAATAAGTTACTTCACGTAGATGCATTTGGTAAAACTGAGCAACTTTGTTCTGTTGTTATCAGTAGAGCAGTGATGTTAGGTTACTCATGTTTAGATAATTTTCTAAATTTAAAGTGCAAACTAGGCCTAAGCTGCATTTTTGTGCTGTATTACAAATAAGATGCCGTAATGTTTAATTCGCGAAACAGCTTTTTTAAAAAGCACAAGTAGCGCAAAACAAGTATAGCTCACGGAAGGTGAGAGAGGAGAGAAACTTTCCTAATTCAGAGAAAACGGGGTAGGCGGCAGGCAAAACTTCAGGAAGATGGAAGAATTTTGCAGAGAGAACCAAAGTTAACAGACATCTTCTTCTCATTAAAGCTGGTCTTCAATGACTTTGCTCTTGAGCAGCGGATGGCCTGGCGAGTTGCTTCTGATGCATTCAGCACAACGTACATCTTAGCTAGGAGGAATCCATCAAATACTTGAAGTTGTGTTGAACCCTTTGATGAACTACCCACCAAAAACCCACTTCATTGTCAAAAACTGTTCACTTCCACCAGCTGAACATAATCTGTCTCAATCTATCTGCGACTGAAATCACCATTCATGCCTGTAGGCTCCAGGCTTGACTATTCTAATGCTCTCCCAGTTGGCCTCCCATCTTCACCCTTTCATATCTTTGTGCCCATCCGAAGGGTTTCTGACAGGAACTTAACTTGTTAAAAATCTTATTCCCTAATTTCTCCTGTGCTTGCTGATCTAAATTGTACCCAGTCCAACAACTTCTATCACTTGACAGTTCTCGCACAACTTTGCAATTTACCTGCAGATGTGTCCCTCTATCTTTCTTACTACTTGGAGTCTATAGGATAGATTGAGTAGAGTGAGCGTCCTTATTTTGCTTCTCAGCTTTAACCAACTACATTTTGGCCTTGATCTCTCAAGCACGTCCTATTTTTCTAACACTACAGTGTATTCCCCAATCATTGAGGAAGTAAAGTCACCATAGTCCCAGATGACCTCAAAGGGGAGAGCTGGCTGGTGGTGATTTAACCTGAGGACCACCACACCTCAGGTGAGGGTCAAGGATAAGAAAGTGGGGCCCTAATCATTGCTGCCACACCATTTCCCTTTATTCCTTCTCAATTTTTATGATCACAGTTAAGCTTGAATATTAAGCACCCACATACATACATTCTAAGCTACCTTTGTTTCTTTATTGTCCTTCTTAGTCTGCTCCTACGTAATGCACTACTACTTTCTTCTCCAGTGTGAGTCAACATTTGTAGCCCTCTCAGCTGCACCATGATGCAAGCCACACATTAACCCTCCCTATCTTCCCACTTCGATTCTTGACAGTTCATTGCACTGGGAGGAATCCAGAGAGATTACTTGCACTTGGAGTTCTATTTTTTAATATTCTCCCGAGTTCTTGAAAATCAAAATGTTGGATCTCAAAACCTGTCCTCTCTATGTCAGTGGGACAGATGTGTACCACAGTTTTTGCCTCATTTCTTTCCACTGTAAACATTCTGCACTCTCTCTGTGATGTCCTTTCCCCTGTCTCCAGGGAGACAGCACAGCACATAGAACTCACAATGATGGTTACAAAAATGACAGCCCTCCCCAACTGTGGAAACTCCTGTAATGATTGCATTTCTGCTCTATGCTGCTGTTTCCTATACGTTATGTTGCCCATTTGTGCCACAGTTCAACAACACTGCTTCAGTGCTTTGACACAGCCAGCATTTAAGAATGGTGAATATCGATTTGAGTGGCATAAAAGACTCCTGCATGGCCTGTCTTATCCGACTCTCTGAATGGCCATTCATCTACTGCCCTGACCACTTTCAGCCTGTGGGGCACTGGGGTGACTATCTCCTGGAATTTAAGATTTCAGGAAACTCTTACTCTCCCTGATGCTCCACAATAACTCCAGCTGTCCGTCAAGCTTGAAAATCAGCTTGAATCTTTATATGTTCCTCCATGTTAGACATGTAGCTGCTGTTGTATAAAGTCAAAGGTTCTGCTCCTTTTCCACAAACACCTTTATTTCACTTTAACAGACTCTGCACAAAACTCTATCATCACCTGACACAAAGGCCACCTGAAGCCCCTTTATATATCAGTGTCAATTATTGGATACTTAACATAAATGGGACAACTAATTGGATTGTCTCTTAACCCATTACTTATCATTCCTTGGAGAAAAAAAATAATTTGGTGTAAACAAAATTTCAAGATACTCAAAAACACACACAATTTCTCCCCTTCTTTTTTTTTGGAAAAAAAAAACAGTCACAGAAACAGGCGCCCTTTATCAACAATGTCCAAAAGTATCTGTGAACTAGCCCCTTTATTTGTAAAACAGTCTGACAATTGATAGCTACTGTCGACCCATTTAATTTTTGCTATTTCCCCTCTGTCCAACATCTGCTTCAAACTTGCGAAGTCTATCCTTAACCTTTTTTCATTGACACTTTTTGTAGAGTGCACATTTTCCCACAGGGATTTATTGTCAATGTGACAGTCAATAGGTATATTACCCAAATCCCCTAATCCCAAAATTTCTGTCAATATCTGAGATATATAAAATTCCATATCCACCGCCTCTACAAGGCTTAACGTCTCAGCAGCCAACGTGCTTTTGACCACTCTCATTATTTTATTTGTTTCCCACACAAAAGGGCAATATTTACCATTGTTCCCCAAAAGGAAAATACAAAACCTCTTGCGCTTGAAACTTTATCACATAAATTTGCAGAGGAGGCATCACTATAAACTATGAGTTTCAAGTGCCTAAGGTCACCTAAAACCGGGAACCTCAAAACACACACCTGCATTTTTAATTTGGCCAACGCTTTATTTGCTCTTATTATGTCTTCCACTTTGGGATCATTCATTTTTGTACTCAACTCTAAGACATCAAAACTCACGCCCGGTTTAGTTTGTCTACCTAAGCAATTCAGATGCCCAATTAAACTTTGCAGTTGCTCTTTTTCCATATTTAAAACCATTGTATTTTTGTGAAACTCGGCCACGACAAATTGCTATTGGACTGTAGCTTCTCAAATAAGATTGCTGACGTAACATTGCCCTTAACATAGTCTGTCCGATTTCCAGTCCAATATATTTAACTGCACTGGAAGCCTGACCTCCAACCATCAATTCTGTCCTCAAACCAGAGATTACAATAGCTTCAAAATCACTAGTCCAACCCCACAAAAAATCATCGGCATGCATCATAAAGATGCCAGAAAGATTTCCTTTATAGTGCCAGTAAAACATTGCCGTGTCAGCTTTCAACTGGCAACAGCCTAACTTTAACAAAACTGACCTTACTGAAAAATACCAGACTCTAGACGCATCATTTAATCCATATACACATTTGTTCAACTTCCAGAGTACCCCTTCTGTGTTAGCGGCCTCTTTAGGAGGATGGGGATAAATGTCTCTCTGGAGCTGATGCCCCTGAAAAAAGGCAGCTTTTATATCTATAGATTTGCAATCCCATGCCTTTGTGGCTAATAGAGCCAAGAAGATCTTTAAAATAACCTTATCCTGCCGGAGGTGAATCTACCTTTAAATCCTGATCTTCTAAGTTTTCTTCAAATCCCCTTGCCACAAGCCTGATCTTTGCCTTGCAAGTTCCATCTGAAGAACTTTTTCCGTGAAAATCCATCTGTGGGACAGAGCTCTTTGTCCCCTCTCCGGTACTTCTGTATATACCCCAAATTCATTCCAACTATGCAGTTCGACATCTTTGATAACTTTTTCATCTAATTAATTGGAAGTCACCAAAATATCAAGTGCATTTGGGCTTCTACTCCTATTAGTATTCGTAGTCTTAATCATGTTCCGAGACCTTGACAGACTACCTCCACTCTCCTGCCTGCTTTCTCTTTCTGTACTGCTACTGCTTGATCTTTTCCTTCTGCTGTGGGATGTCCTTTCAATAATTTTCGACCTTTTCCTGCAGACACGTTCAAGATCCGATGTACTATCTGAACTGGCACTGCGTTTCTGTGCCCTCCATTTTTAAACTTTGTGTTCCCAATCCATTGTCTTGACTTCCTCCCCTGAATGCTGTACATTCGACCAATGTTTATACTTTCCAGTGGCCTTTCCTGTTCTACTAATAACAGTTGCATCCTTCCATTGACTAGACCCTTCAGGCAAGTATGTCACTTTTTTACCAACTTTTGGCAGTTGTCCTTTCGGAAAAATGGTCTGTTCTAATTCATCAGAAGTGTTGTGTTCCTTGACAGAAACCCTGGGCGTAATTCTACGACCCCCCCTGGCGGGTGGTAGAATCGGTGCGGCGCCGCCCTGACGCCGGAATGCAATTCTCCGCAGAGCGGAGAATCAGCGACATCGGCGCCAGCATGATCGACGTGCCGCCGGTCGGAGTATGCGCCGACTCTCCGGCCCGGGCCAGCATGCCAATTCTCCTGCCCGGATGGGCCGAGCATCCATCAAAAAAAATCTGAGTCCCACCGGCGGCGTTCTAACATCCTCTGAACCAGCGGGACCTTGGCATTGAAGGGTCCGGGGGCGGCCTGTGGGCGGGGGGGGGAACCGACGCCGGGCTGGGGCCTCCGTAGTGGCTTGGCCCGAGATCAGGGCTTACCAATCAGCAGGCCTGCCTCTCTGGCTGGGGACTTCCTTTCCTCCTTGCCAGCTCCTGCAGCCCTACGCCATTTGGCGTCGGGGCCGGCGCAGGGAGGAAGGCCATTGCGCATGCGCTAGTTGGCACCGGCCCAACTGCGTATGCGCGGACCCCACGGCGCCGGGCTCAGCAGCTGGAGCGGCGTGGGCTGCTCCAGGGCCGTGCTAGCCCCCTGTGGGCTGGAGAATGGGGTCCCGGTATGGATGCTGACGCCGGAATAAAACACTTCCTTTTTTACGCCGGCGTCAACACTTAGCCGCCCGATGGGAGAATCCCGCTCACTGTCTATATCAGTTAACTGGTCCTCATTGTTCTGTAACACGTGAGTACTAGATGACCATGGTTCCTCATCATGTCTGTCTACTCTGTCTAAATTTGAAAATTTGTAATCTGTACCCATTATCCTTGATGAATGTACCCTAACAGTTTGTTTGCCATGTTGCAAAATAATTGTTTTGCCATCTATGCCTATGATCTTCCCTGGGCCTTTCCATTCATTAAAATTGTCTCTCTTATATTATACTAAGTCTCCTGGCTGAAAAATGGTATTTGATAGCCGTACATTATGCCTTAAAGCTCTGCGAATTCTTTCAGAGACTTCTGCTTCCAAAAAAGCTTTTCTACTGCTATGTAATGCATTTAAATGCTCAGCAACGGCAGAGCTAATTATAGTCCCTTCCCAAACTGGAGGCTGGTCATCCATAATGGACGGGATTTTAGGATTTCTACCAAACACTATTTGATGAGGACTAGGGTCCCCAACCATATGCAATGAATTCTTTGCATGTACCACCCATGCAAAAGCTGAATTTAGCTTCCAATTCGGTCGATCTGCCAAAATTTTCTGCAGCATGTCATTGATTACAGCATGGTTCCTTTCACACACACCATTACTAAATGGGCTTTCTGCCACCATATTCATAATTGTGATATTCACGTTTTCACACATATCCCTAAACTCATCATTAGCAAACTCTCCCCCATTGTCCGTAAGGAATTTTGCTGGTGGGCCCATTCCTGTCCCTATCCATTTTTCCACAATTTGATCCAGAATTGCTCTCTTTGCTTTGCTTCGTACAATCGTTAATTGACTAAATCTGGTTGCTAAATCTACAAAATGCAAAATAAATATATTATTGACATTAAACCAGATCTTAAGGTCCATGGACACAATGCCGTTAAAATCCCTGGCCAAAGGTAGGGTTACTATCTGTCGTGCTGGTGACCTTCTACAAACTTCCTACGAACTTCACAACAATCACTAACCTGTTCTATCAGTTTAGTATAGTCTTCATCCCTTACCCCTGCATCCTTTAATAAATGTTTCAGTCTCCGAGGAGACGGATGCGCAAATTGCCGATGCAGTTTTAACACAACAAGCTTTTTATCAGCTAAAGTCCATTTTCAACTGCCATTAACAAATCCTTAACAACTGTACTTGAAAGATTATTTGTCAGTAATGGAAAACAATAGTGTCCCAACTGTGTAAATTGTAAGTCAACCATCTTTCCAAAAGCTATTGCCTTATCCTGTTCCATATCCAGTTTCATGTGTGCTTTCTTCATCGACGGTCTGCTCAGAAGCAAAGGTACTCACTTGATACAACATCCATCCTAATGAAATGATTCACTCCGGCAATATTGCAATGGATCACCACTCTTTTCAGTGACTTCTGAGTATTATCATCCCCAAACCTGAAATTTGCAGAACTTTCAAATTCCTTAACCTTGTTACGATTTTCAGCATTCAAGGAGTCCAGGTAACATTTTAACCAGTCAATCCCACACACAGTAGATGTGCGGCCACTGTCCAATACAGCACAATTGAAGGATTCTGCAACCAGCACCCTCATTACCGGCATTAAACAGCTTGTTAATAGGACAATGCATTCTTTCTGGTCACTATCTTTTTCCTCTTCTCACTCTTCCGTGTCATGTGTCGCTTCAAACACTCTATTATAACTTGTTGGACAGTTGAAAGCATAATGGTATTGAGAGTTACATCGAAAACATCAAAACGTTCATTTCTGGGGTTCATCTCCCTATTGTAGGTTCCAACTGGGTTTCTGTCTTCATAATTTCCGGGTCCCGATCGCCTTCTACAGTCTTGGAACCTGTTCGTAGCCGTACGATTTTGCCATCCTGTTAATAGTGTATCTTCCATATTCTGCTTTATTACAGGCTAACATATTTGGGCCATCAGAGCCATCGGAATCAAATGTTTCCCCAGAAACCTTTTTAAGGCTCCTGTTATCTGATCAAATAAGGCATCCTTATCCGCAAACTGAACTCCTGTCAAAGCCAGGAGCCTATCCATGTTGCTCATTCACGCTCAGTCATGTAATTTAAAGGCCAACACAGACTGTGGAAATTCCAGATTGTGTTTCTGCAGCCTTTTATATAGTCTGACAAATTCCATTATATAGTCTTCAATGGAGAAATCCTCTATTTTCTGGAACCTATCAATATCTGACCTTGCTTCATATGCACTTAACAAATCATCCTTTTCATAAATCTTATCCACATAACATAATAGAATCTCCAGATCTTTCTTCTGAGTCGAACTCTACTAATTCCAGCTCAGAAAACACTTTGCTTCGAATTTTACTGTCATAAAGTAGAGAAAGAGCCAATGCCATACCTTGTTTTAACTTTCCCAAGGCAGTTACCTTAGTCCACATAACTACTACATTTCTCCATTGGTCATACTATCCCCTTTCAGAAAATAAGGGGGGATAGTCATATCCAGCCATTTTTATCCAAGGTTTAGCCATATATCCTTTTTTGTTCTTCTCACTCACTCCTTGGTTTGGTCTGGAAAAATTGTATCTTTCAACCCTTTGCACAGCAACCATTCTCTGCTACCATTTGTTAGATGTTTAGCTGCTGTTGTATAAAGAGTCAAAGGTTCTGCTCCTTTTCCACAAACACCTTTATTTCACTTTAACAGACTCTGCACAAAACTGTATCATCACAACACCTGACACAAAGGGCTCCTGAAGCCCCTTTACATATCAGTGTCAATTATTGGATACTTAACATAAATGAGACAACTAATTGGAATGTCACTTAACCCATTACTTAACACTCCAAACCTGTCGTTTACAGTTTGATTGCCACATTGTTGACAGCCACGTTTTCACTTGCCTTGACTCTAAGATGTGGGGTTCCCGCCATAAAAATCTCTGCTTCTCTTTTACTCTCTTCTGCTTCAGGATGCTCCTTGAAGCTGGCTTCTGTGACCACATTTTTAATCAGTTTCCCTAATATTTCCTTTTTTAACCTGCTGTCAAAGATTTGTATCGATAATGCTCTCAGCCAGAAAAATAAATTTAGAATACCCAATTAATTTTTTTCCAATTAAGGAGTAATTTATGGTGGCCAATCCACCTAGCCTGCACATCTCTTGGGTTGTGGGGATGAAACCCACGCAAACACGGGGAGAATGGGCAAACTCCACACGGACAGTGACCCAGGGCCGGGATTGAACCTGGGACCTCAACGCCGTGCTGCATAAATGTAAATGGTTGTTGATCTTGTGACTGTTCCTGTCTGTCTTTCTTCTCCAATTTTCTCTTTCCTGCACTCATCTTTTTGCTTTCTCTCTACCTCGTCTATTATTCAAATCTATTCTTCGTTTTTCTGCACAGGAGACGATCGTTATTATGGGTTGGCGTTCAGGGAGAAGGTACCGCCAATGATGGTTCCTTTAGAGTTTGGATGTCAGGCAAATGTGGCCTTCAGTAGCACTTTTCCCTTCTCTTGACTTGTCCCTCATAGTCCCTTCTAATGTATCTACTAAACTGGGGCGGGAAGAGGGGGCAGGGGAGGTTTGTGCACCATGCAGTACTCTGGTATTCTGAAAGGTGTTGCTCACTGAAAAGAAAAAGTGAACTCAACAACATTTTAAAGAGCACATTACTCTTCACCTCGTTATACCTGCTACCTATTTGTTTTCACTACACTCTTCTGTTCATGCCATCTCCTCATCACCCTTTCACCCTTTGACCTACCACCATTGTCCAAGGTCAAATTCCAATCATGTGTGTAGCACAGTGTAATACCCCCCACCTTCTGTGTCATCTGACACGGTGAGCAAATCCATGTGAGACCTGCTATCTTTCGAAAGGAGAATACTTCAATTCTTCAACCATATTTCAGGCATCATTTAAAATTCAAGTTTTTAAAACATTGAATATGATAAATTTCACAATTGGATTTTCATTTCCGAATTAGCTCAAGGTCTGACTCATTCTGGGCTTTGTTCCCCCAGATGTTTTTCACCTCCTGGTCTCCTCCCCAGGTGAACACTCTGCACCAAATCACCGGAACTTTCCAGCCCCTCCCACTGGGCCTTCCAGATGTTTGAGTGGCATGTCACATCCTTTGTGGGGGGGAACCCGTTACCGTGGGGCTTGTAAATTTGTTAAATAATTTAAACAGTCAACATCAATAAGCATTAAGTATTTCTTTAAAAAAGAGTCATGTTGCTTAAGCTTTTGTCTTGCATTCACTCTGATAAATGTAAGGATGTCAAATTTCAAACAATCACCATTTATACTACAGGAGAAAAAGGATCTGGATTGTTGGCAGTCACACTGATTGACTAAGGTGTTGCCATGGGGAAAGCAACAGGGATTTATAGACTGCACCAAGAGATTGGGTCCCTGTGAACAAATATATGTTGCTTCCAGGAAGCATAAGGGAACCACATTATGAATTTGACTATTTATTTTAAATGGGTTGTTAGTGTTTCTATTTGCCCTCTTAGAACCATTCAGCAAGTACTCCGCAGTCGCTGAATCACATTCAACAGTACACATTTGGGCTATGCAAGCACAGGCTGTTTGAGTACAGTCTGTATTGTGCAGTCTGGTTGTGTAGCCACTTGCTAGAAACGACAAACATTCATACACAGGGACCCGGGCGGGATTCTGTGATTCTGAGGCTAAGTGTTGACGCCATTGGAAACGCGTTTCTCGACGGTGTCAACACGACCTCAGGAGCAGCAATTCTGGTTCACGCCGCCCCAGCCTCTGATCCTGGTGTCAACTGAGCGCCGCGGGGTCCGCGCATGCGCAGTGGCACCGGCGCCAACGCACACATGGGCAGTGGCTTCCTTCAACCCGCCGGCCCCGACGCAACATGATCCACAGGGGCCGGCGCGAAAGAAACGAGGCCCCCAGCCAGAGAGGCCGGCCCGCCGATCGGTGGGCCCCGATCGCAGGCCAGGCCACATCGGAGGACTCCCCCTCCCGGGGTCGTATCCCCCCTCCCGGGGTCGTATCCCCCCTCCCTCCCCCCCACCCCACACAGGCTGCCCCCCAAACCTTCCCGCTGGCTGAGAGCAGGTGTGGACGGCGCCAGCATTTTTACAATGGCTGCTCGGCCCATCCATGGTCGAGAATTGGTGGGACGGCCGCATAGAGCAGCCCCCGACTGGCGCCGCGCCAACCACGCTGGGGCCAATAGCGCTGAATCTCCGCTCTGCTGAAAATCGCGTGCCAGCGTCGGGGCAGCGTGGCACGATTCATGCCGGCCGCGGGGATTCTCTGATTGGAGGGTCCCGTGGAGGAAGCCCTTCCTGATAGTCAATCTCTTTCCCTCTCCAAGTCCTTACAGAGATAACACTATGGATGGTGTTGGCCTCCCCGCAGCGGCTGCCCCCACATCGCTGGTGGACGCCCATGTGTCCAGACGCCAGAGAAGGCGGCAGCAGTGTTGGCGCAGGCCTGACACAGCATCCCATGTGCAGGGGCCAGTGCAGACTCTGCAGACCAGGCCATCCATCAGGCCGGTGAGAGAACGAGAGAGTGAGGCAAGCGCTGGAAGGACCCGTGGGAGCAGCAGGGAAGGTGGCGGCAGCGCACGTCCGGCATGCCCGGAGGGCCAAGGAGGACCTCATCCTCGTCCGCTTCTCATAGGACAGCACATTGTTCATCATCACACGCCCCCTCTTCCCCCCTTCCCCTCAAACTCCCCCGATCAGCCCCTATTGAATAACCCCACCCTCATCCCCCACCCTTCAACCCATTCCCTCCCCTTCCCTTATTCTCCAACCTTCTCCTACACCCACCCCACCCACCCGACTACCCTGTTCCACCCTCCCAGGTTCTGTGTAACATCATTCCAGGGTGAAGGACTTGTGTCGGCACTGTCACCGGGTCACTATACAGGGCAGGGGAATGATGATAACTTACTGTGAGGTTAGCTCTGGTGCTTCTCAGTCTATGCCAAAGTCTGACCCCTGTCCTGCTGACAGCATGCTCACACCCTGCACACCCATCGCTTGCACACTCATCGCCGCCACACCCATCGCCTGCACACCCATCGCCTGCACGCCCATCGCCTGCACACCCATCGCCGGCACACCCATCGTCTACACACCCATCGTCTGCACACCCATCGCCTGCACACCCATCGCCGGCACACCGATCGCCTGCACACCCATCGCCTGCACACCCATCGTCTACACACCCATCGCCTGCACACCCATCGCCTGCACACCCATCGTCTACACACCCATCGCCTGCACACCCATCGCCTGCACACCCATCGCCGGCACACCCATCGCCTGCACACCCATCGCCTGCACACTCATCGCCTGCACACCCATCGCCTGCACACCAATCGCCTGCACACCCATCGCCGGCACACCCATCGCCTGCACACCCATCGCCTGCACACTCATCGCCTGCACACCCATCGCCACACACTAATCGCCTGCACACCCATCGCTGGCACACCCATCGCCTGCACACCCATCGCCTGCACACCCATCGCCAGCACACCCATCGCCGGCACACCCATCTCCTGCACACCCATCGCCTGCACACCCATCGCCTGCACACCCTTCGCCTGCACACCCATCGCCTGCACACCCATCGCCGGCACACCCATCTCCTGCACACCCATCGCCTACACACCCATCGCCTGCACACCCATTGCCTGCACACCAATCGCCTGTACACCCATCGCCTGCACACCCATCGCCTGCACACCCATCGCCAGCACACCCATCGCCTGCACACCCATCGCCTGCACACCCATCGCCTACACACCCATCGCCTGCACACCCATCGCCTGCACACCCATCGCCTGCACACCCATCGCCTGCACACCCATCGCCTGCACACCCATCGCCTGCACACCCATCGCCTGCACACCCATCGCCTGCACACCCATCGCCTGCACACCCATCGCCTGCACACCCATCGCCTGCACACCCATCGCCTGCACACCCATCGCCTGCACACCCATCGCCTGCACACCCATCGCCTGCACACCCATCACCTGCACACCCATCTCCTGCACACCCATCTCCTGCACATCCATCGCCTGCACATCCATCACCTGCACACCCATCGCCGGCACACCCATCGCCTGCACACCCATTTCCTGCACACCCATCGCCTGCACACCCATTGCCTGCACACCCATCGCCTGCACACCCATCGCCTGCACACCCATCACCTGCACACCCATCTCCTGCACACCCATCTCCTGCACATCCATCGCCTGCACATCCATCACCTGCACACCCATCGCCGGCACACCCATCGCCTGCACACCCATCGCCTGCACACCCATCGCCGGCACACCCATCGCCTGCACACCATCACCAGCACATCCATTGCCTGCACACCCATCGCCTGCACACCCATCGTCTACACACCCATCACCTGCACACCCATCGCCTGCACACCCATCGCCTGCACATCCATCTCCTGCACACCCATCTCCTGCACACCCATCGCCGGCACACCCATCGTCTACACACCCATCGCCAGCAGACCCATCGCCTGCACACCCATCGCCAGCAGACCCATCGTCTACACACCCATCGCCTGCACATCCATCGTCTACACACCCATCGTCTACACACCCATCACCTGCACATCCATCGCCAGCACACGCCTCGGTGACTCCTGATCTAGGGCCACCGACCTTCTCGCATGCCCATTCTCCTGCAGGAAAACAATCCGATGGGGCCGGGCCGTGTGGGGTGCAAAATCACGTGACAGAGGCTTCACATGTATCAGGTGTAACAATCCTCCAGAGAACGTCTGCCGAAGGCATTAAAGATCACAGGGCGTGAAAAGCAGCAGGCTGCCTCCACCTCTGATGTGCATCCTCAGCTGTTTCCGTATACGATATTGGAGCACAATGAGGCCATTCGGCCCATCGAGTCTGCTCCGCCATTTGATCATGGCTGATATCCCCATTCTCCTGCCTTCTCCCCAGAACCCCCTGATCCACTTATTAATCAAGAACCTATCTATCTCTGTCTTAAAGACGCTCAGTGATTTGGCCTCCACAGCTTTGTGTGGTAAAGAGTTCCACAGATTCACCACTCTCTGGCTGAAGAAATTCCTCCTCATCGCAGTTTTGAAGGATCAGCCCTTCAGTCTGTGGCTGTGGCATCAGATTCTAGTTTTCCCTACAAGTGGAAACATGTCCCCTCTATCGAGGCCTCGCAGTATCCTGTAAGTTTCTGCAGGAGTACATGGCTATTATTGTTGGAGTAGATGGTTATTAATGTATACAACTGCTGTGCTCAGCAGCAAATATTGCGGAACTAAGTTAATCTATATGTGAAAAACATCACAAATTCAGTTACTTAGTAACCAACGTCACCGAAAACATAATAGGTTGTATGTGATTAAGGCATAAACCCAATCAGTGGGGAACAAACCCAATCAGTGGGGGTAATGTCCCACTGCGGCAGTTTACATCCAATCCGTCTAAGGAACTGACACTCTCACAGCCCTGCCTTTGAAAGGAGTTATAAAAGTTGTGACAGTTGTAGGCATTGAAGAGTAAGAAGTGATACCAGCATGTAACCTCAAAGACTGAATAAAGTTTTGTACCACAACTCCGGCTCGTCTTGTGAATATAACATTTCAATAAGATCCTCCTAAACTCCAATGAGTACAGATCCAGAGTCCTCAACCGCTCCTCATATGACTCACTCTTCATTCCAGGGATCATTCTTGTGAACTTCCTCTGGACCCTTTCCAAGTCCAGAACATCCTTCCTGAGAAACGGGGCCCAAAACTGCTCACCATACTTCAAATGGTGTCTTACCAGAGCCTTATACAGCCTCAGAAGTACATCCCTGCTCTTTTATTCCAGCCCTCCAGACATGAATGCTAACATTGCATTTGCCTTCCTAACTGCCGATTGAACCTGTACGTTAACCTGAAGAGAATCTTGAACTCGGACTCCTGAGGCACTTTGGACTTCTGATTTCCGAAGCCGTTTCCATTTAGAAAATAGTCTGTGCCTCCATTCCACCTTCCAATGTGCATGACCTCACACTATTCCATCTGCCACTTCTTTGCCCACTCTCCTAGCTTGCCCAAAACCTTCTGCAGTCCCCCTGCTTCTTCAATATTACCGGTCCCTCTGCATATTTTTGTGTCATCTGCAAACTTAGCAACAGTGCCCGCAGCTCCTTCCAGATCATTAATGTATATTGTGAAAAGTTGTGGTCCCAACACTGACCCCTGAGGCACACCACCAGTCACCAGCTGCCATCCTGAACAAGACCCCTTTATCCCCACTCACTGCCTTCTGCCAGTCAGACAATGTTTTATCCATGACAGTATCTTACCCTTAAGACCATGGGGCTCTTAACTTATTTAACAGCCTCTTGGACAGCACCGTGTCAAAGAACTTCTGAAATCTAAGTAGACCCTGGCGCTCCAACCTCCTTGACGGTGCTTGTGGGGCCCTGGCTGATTCCATGGAGCAGAGTGGCTCCAAAGGCCCCTACATCATCTGGCAGCTCCCCATTGCCTGCACCATGATGCTTCTCAGTGACTGGTCATGCTCTGCAGTGCACCACGCCAATGTCCACCTGCATCTGGGACATGTCCCCCAGCGACTGGGATATTCTGTCGAGGCCTCAGCCATGGCCGTCGCTGACTGAGCTATGCCTTGGGTACCACCACTCATGGCGCTGACGTCGTGCTACAGGCTCTCCACAGCGGTCGCCACCCTCGCAGTGTTGGCTTTGGTGTCACGCATTGCCAGCGCTAATTACTAAGCCCATTGCCTTTAGGACTCCTCCAAACGGCTAAGCACTCATTGGCGTGTTGCTGACATCCCCTCCTGAATTTCACGGCCATGTTCTAGCACCTGCATCAGTTCTGGGATAACCGTGTCCGGAGGCTTGGCACCTGACTGGGACTCAGCTGAGTCCTGGGATCCATCAGACCTCCGACTACTGACTCCCTTGGATATTTCTGCCTCCACCTGATGTTCATCAGCAACTGTGTGGTGCTCACCAGAGTCTGCCCCAGAAACCTGTCCACGAATGTCACCCATCGAGTTGTGTCTCTGCGCTGGTGGAAGGTGGGGGGTGATAGCTGTGATGCATCGATGGATATCCTCGGAACCCTGTGCCACTCCTTCCTTCCTATGTAATGGGCTGGTTTAGCTCACTTGGCTAAATCGCTGACTTTTACAGCAGATCAAGCAGGTCAGCAGCACGGTTCGATTCCCGTACCAGCCTCCCCGGACAGGCGCCGGAATGTGGCGACTAGGGGCTTTTCACAGTAACTTCATTGAAGCCTACTCGTGATAATAAGCGATTTTCATTTTCATTTTTCATTTCATAATGGCTGTGTGCTGACGAGTGTGTTCAGAGGGAGTAGTTCATGAGCAGCTCCCCATTGTTAGCAGGGAGCTGTCGGGCGCGGTCCAGGTGAATCAGTTGGGGGCACTCCTTCCTTCCGGGCCGGCCCCTGTAGGGCTCTGCCATGGCCGGCGCGGAGAAGAGAACCCCTCGTGCATGCACCAAAACACGCCGGTGGTTCTGCGCATTGGTGAGATCACGCCGGCCCTTTGGCACAGGCGCAAACTCGCGCAGTTTCTTCAGCAACGGCTGGAGCGGCCCCA